>NC_139164.1:1978120-2593120 GCF_964270905.1 Leucopleurus acutus
CAAAACTTAACTCTACAGTATTTTAGGAAACAAGGGATCATTATCTGACATTTCAAATTTAAATCCCAATAGATATTAGGCCTTCCAAAGATAAGAATAAGGAGAATGTGCTTAAAATCCCAAACTCAGGTACACTCACGGGCTTCCTGTCTTGCGCTTGTCACCCTTCTGACTATAGGACACAATGAGCCTGCAACTGAAACCGTATTTCCAAGATCTGTGGAGGTCTGCCATCTTTGCACAGAGCGCAGCCCAAGAACTTCAACCTAATTCTTTCCACTGAGCCAACAAAATAAAGTATCTGCAAAGCATGATGGGCACTGGCGCGTGGTGAAGGTATACAAGATGTGAATGGCCTTCATGGGGGAGTCAGCTCCGGGAAGAGGAAAAGCTCACACACATTCTACAGATAAATGGGTTCACTCTGCATTGAATCCATGGATTAAATTCTCAGATAATCCCAGGGCCTGCTTTCCTGAGAAGTTGAAAACCACATCACCACAACTACCAGCATCCCAACAAGGAACGGAGTACATTTAGATGATCCAGGTTTTGTGCAGGCTTGAAGCTTACAGAATCTGGGGGGTGTCGACGGAAAAAATGCACAGCCTAAAAGCTGTGAGTTCTGTTTGATTCGGGGACCTGACTGAGGACTACAGCCCAGGAGACAGACTCTCAGAGCTCTGAGAGGAGGCTCCAAAGAGCTCAGGGAAGAGCCTGGGTATACAGGAGTTTTTGCTGAAAAAAGCCCCCAAAAAACACGTGCAGTTGAACATCATAGTTACTGCTAATCACAGAAAACCAGACATCTCAGGTCAATGAGTTTCGCACTTTTCTATGCACGGGAAGATGCGAGAGTCTGGGCTCACTGAAATCATTCCTTGGATATGCACCTTATCTATCTAGGGCCAGGATACTGTTCTCCTCCATCCGAGAGTGCACCACTGGGGCCAGCTGCAGTGGCTGATGGCTTGATGGCAGGAAACATTCACTGTTTATCAGAATGGCAGGTGGTATTCTCTGTCCACAGTGGCCATTTGAGAAAACAATTCAAACATATCCTACATTTGGAAACTGAAAATAGAGTCGTCATAGGATCCAGCAATCCCACTCCTGGGCATATATCCAGAAGAAACTCTAATTCAAAAAGATCCATGCACCCCTATGTTCACGGCAGCACTATGTACAGTAGCCAAGACATGGAAGCCACCTAAGTGTCCACCAACAAGTGGATGGTTGAAGAAGATGGGGTACGTGTATACAGTGGAATACTACTCAGCCATGAAAAAGAATGAAATCATGCCATTGGCAGCAACGTGGATGGACTTGGAGGGCATGATGCTCAAACAAGTCAAAGACAAATACTGTATGATCTCACTTACACATGGAATCTAAAAACTACACCAAACTCGTGAATATAACGAAACAGAGGCAGACTCACACATGTAGAGAACAAACGAGTGGTTCCCAGTGGGGAGAGGGAAGGGGGAGGGGCAGGATAGGGGGAGGGGAGTAAGAGGTGCAAACCATTATGTAGAAAATAAATAAGCTACAGGGATCTGTTGTACAGCACAGGGGATACAGCCAATATTTTGTAATAACTGTAAGGAGAAAGTAACCTTCAAAAATTATATAAAATTTAAAAAATTATTAAAATAAAAAGTGAGGTATTCAAGGGCATGTAGCGCACTCACAATATTGTCCAGCCACCACCTCCTTCTGGTTCCAGAACGTTCTCAGTCCCCCAAAGGAGACCCCATCCCCGGGAGCCGTCACTCCCCGTTCCCCTCCCCCAGCCCCTGGCAGCACAAACCCACTGCCTGTGTCTGTGGACTGGCCCGTTCTGGACGTTTCCGGTCAATGGGATCGCACACCGTGTGCTCTTCTGGGTCTGGCTTCTCTCACTGAGCATCATGGATTTGAGGCTCACCCACATGGGAACACAGATCCCAGCTTCATTCTTTCTGTTTAAGGGGCTTCGTAGGGAAAGGGGCGCTGGCTGCTCTGAGCCTTCCAGGGGAGCGTCTCTGGATCCCTCCGTGGACCTATCACCCCCACATGGCTTGACTTAACGCGGATGGTGAAAAGACTCTCGTCTCCACTTTGGAACCATGGATTCACGTCTCCACCCACTCATGACAACGAACAGAAAGGAGGAAGCTCTCGTCAGATCATAGAACACTCTGCTCCTTTCCCCTAAATATAACTGGAGGTTTGAACTGGTTTCAGTACATCGTTACATGTTTCCCTTACAGACGCCCATCTGTTCTCTGCATATTTTCCCTTAACCTGCCACATAATAAATTATATGACTCTTGAAAACTTAGGAAACAGAGGGAAGCACATGTGTGAAACCTCTGTGTGAAACCTGATTTTGCATTACGTATTGCTGGGAAGGGAGAGGCTGGAAACCAACCGAACCAACAGACTTGCAGTCTTCCGAGGTTAAGGGAAAAGTGGGAAAATACATGCAACATCTTCCCCCAGTGATGATCGGATTGCCAGAGGGTTCATAGGAACATACAGAGAGAAGCTCAGAAACCTGAGGAATTTCTGTAAGGATGTCAAGGCAGGTGTCTGGAGTTGTGATAATATTAGGATTCTGCGTCTACACAAAAAAGCATCGAGGAAAATGCAATGTTTTCACTCTCTTTTCACTCGGATTTCGTTATCCTCCTTGGGAGGAAATTAACCACGTTTTAGGGAAAAAAAATATTTCCAAAAATAGGGGCCACGAATGGCTATCTGTGCCTTCAGCGCTGCCCTGAAGATGAGCGGCCATGCTTTTAGGGGTGAGGATGGTGGAGGATGTCATGGAAACAACTGCCGAGGACAAAGCAGCCGAGGCAGGTTTCCGGATTGTCCAAGTTACGGTAGAAACTCATCTACCCCCTGTTTTATTGTTGTTTGCCACGTACTGGAAAGGAGGTGCTTTAGATAGATAGATAAGAGATATAGATAGATAGGCAATCGATGAATAGATAGATAGATGGTAGAGATGACAGACTGATAGATGGGTAGGTAGATAGATGATAGGTAGGTAGATAGATAGATGATAGATGATAGATAGATGGTAGATAGATAGGTGATAGATATAGATAGACGATAGATAGATATAGATAGATGATAGATACATAGGTGATAGATAGATGACAGATATATAGACAGATAGATAGATATAGATAGGTGATAGATGAATAGATAGATGGTAGAGATGATAGATCGATAGATGGGTAGGTAGATAGATGATAGGTACATAGATAGATGATAGATATAGACAGATGATAGAGAGATAGATGATAGATAGGTGATATAGATGATAGATACATATAGATAGATGATAGAGATAAATGATAGATATAGATAAATGATAGATAGATGATAGATATAGATGACAATAGATATAGATAGATGATAGATAAACAGATAGGTGATAAATAGATGATAGATAGATAGACAGACAGATAGATATAGACAGGTGATAGATGAATAGATAGATGGTAGATGACAGATTGACAGATACATAGATTGATAAATACATATAGATAGATAGGTGATAGATGAATAGGTAGATAGATACATACATACATAGATATATAGATGACAGCGATGACAGATAGAGAGATATTTACATGTATAGCTAACACTTTATCCACTGTGGCAAGGGCAGAGGTATCAGCCTGCTTATTTTTTCTCTCAGTATAGAACCTGACGGTAACATGAGCACATTGCTATGGTGATAACTTCCATGTGTTAATAACACACCGCGAGGCACCTGCACAAGACAAGCACACACTGCGTCTTCCTTCCTGAGTTTAAGAGAATTTCTCTCTCTTTTTTACTTTTACTTCATTGTGGTAAGAGCACAACTTGAGACTCACCCTCTTTAACACATTTTTAAGTATAAGATTCGTCAGTATTGACCATAGCCATGATGTTGTATAGCAGATCTGTAGATCCCAGTCATCTTCCTAATTTTCCCCAAAGTCAGCGGTTTGGAAACCTAATTAATAGGTCACCAAAATATATATACAAAGGAATACCACTCAGCCATAAAAAAGAATGAGATTACGCCATTTGCAGCAACATGGATGGACCTAGAGGTGATCATACTAAGTGACAAGTCAGACAAAGACACATATCCTATGATATCGCTTATATGTGGAATTAAAAAAAATGATACATGTGAACTTATTTACGAAACAGAAACAGACTCACAGACATAGAAAACAAACTTATGGTACCAAAGTGGAAAGCGGGGCGGGGGGGACAAATTAGGAGTTTGGGATGAACAGACACACACTACTATGTGTAAAACACATAATCGATAAGGACCTACTGTGCAGCACAGGGAAATATAGTCAATATCTTGTAATAAACTATGATGGAAAGAATCTGAAAAAGAATTATACATAACTGAATCACTTTGCCGTGCACCAGAAACTACCACAACATTATAAACCAACTATGCTTCAATTAAAAAAAATAATTTAGAAAAAGGTCGCCAAAGACCATATTCTTCAAGGTGGCATGCACCATGCTTTTTGTGCCAGTGAATAACCTAACAAAAACGCAAATGATATCCACCCGACTGTATTAATTCTGTATCAGTCATAACTACATTCTTCAGCTACGTTTGTCGGGGAGAAAACAGTGTTTTATGACCTAAAGGGTTCAGCAAGGAGTGGTCTCCAAAGAGGGGTGATTGTTTTCACCAGCGGACACTCTGCAATGTCTGCAGACATTTTTAGTTGTCGCGCTGGGGGGAGGGGTGCTCCTGGCACCTGGCGGGTGGAGACCAGGGAAGCTGCTCTGCACCCCACAGGGCACAGCACGCTTCACAACAAGGAGTTCCCTGGCCCCAAGTGTCCACAGCACTGAGACTGAGAAACCGTGACCTGAAGAATACATTTAGAAATAACTGGAGCGTGACATTTATGCAAAGGACGTTAACAGAATGGCCAGCCTTAACACTTCCTTTATTTTTTGAAGTGAATGTTATTCTCAGAAAGGCATCTCAGATTTCTCTGCAAACGTACCTCAATTCTGGAGAGTTAAAAGCAGAAGTTAAGTACTCAAAGGAAATGAAAACAAGATCTTGAAGACACAGCTGCAGCCCGATGTTCATGGCGGCCTTATTTATGCACAGTAGCCAAGATATGGAAACCACCTAAGTGTCTGTCTCGAATGAACGGATAAAGAAGATGTGGTCTGTATACAATGGAATAACACTTGAGCCATTAGCAAGAAGGATATTCTGCCATTGGTGACACCACGGATGGACCTCGAAGTCATTATGCGAAGTGAGATAAGTTAGGGAGAGAAAGACAAATACTATCTGATCTCACTTACGTATGGAATCTCAAAAAGAGCTGACCTTGTAAACATACACAGTACAACGGCGGTTATGAAGAGCTGGGAGGGTGGGTGAAATGGGGAGATGGTTAAGAGAATAAATGTCTGACCAGGAGATCAACAACTCCCGGAGACCTAATGCAAAACGTAGTGATTACAGACAATACGGTGTTGAAACATCAAACTTGCTAAGAGACTAGATCTTAGCATTTCCATCACAAAAAAGAAATAATCATTATATGATGTGATAAAGTCACTAACTGTGCCTACAAGGGCAGAACGTGCGATACATGGGTGAGGTCAACATGTTACACACCTGAAATTCACACAATGTTACGTGTCAAATATATTTCAATTTAAAAAGTGTGAGTTGAAAGGCGGGAATGAAAGCGTCCTGGTCACCAACCTGGAATATTAGGGAATTTGGGGCACGGTACACAGCAGGCAGCACGTTCCTTCTTAGAGAAAACTGAGAAGGTTATAACAGACACATCTGATGGCGCAGGGAGGGTCCCTCGGACCCATGCAGGTCCCCATCATTTCCAGAAGGAAACTGGGTTTCTCACCCAGACCCTGTCTGTCCCTGCAGGCCACAGCCCCACCATTGATTGCAGCCCTCAGAACGGCTGCCCCTGACCTGCCCCATCTTCTCGTCCCCTCCTTCCTGGCCTCAGGTCAATGCTCCAAAAGCCAGTTCATCAGAGGATCGATTCCTAGAAATGATCTGTTTTACTGGCTTACCAAAAACATGTTCCTAGGGTAGCCCTCACCCCCGGGAAGCAGAGCTGCAGGCTGGGCTGGGTGCTCATTCACCTGACTGTCTGTCTTTCTTGGGGCAGAGGGACGGTCTTCCCCAGCTCACTCCTTGGTAGCAGCTGACAGCTGGGACACAGATAATCAGACATCCCTTAGAGAGCTTTTAGGAAAATAAAATAAAACCGGTCAAGGAACAGCTACTGGGCTTCTTTATCTTAAATCATCCGATGTGATAGGAACTGCCGTACACTTCATGAACAGTAAAAATGGTCAACCATTCACCAAAATCTTTGAGAGCTGTTAAAATCATCTATCATCTATCTATCTATCTATCTATCTATCTATCTATCTTATTATGCATCTATCTACCTACCTACTTGTTTCTATTATCTAGGGAACTAGACAGCTTGCTACCTAGCTAATATCTGTCACCAATCTGCTATATATCCATGTCTATCTACCTATCTACAATTTATCTAACCTAGCTACTCTCTTTCATATGATATATTATGATCTACCTATTCTATTTATCCTTATTTTTAAATTATATATACTTATAGATAGGTAGATAGATAGATAATTTGTAAAACGTACAAGTACTTAAAATGCAACATTTTTGGGGGGTGAAATGGGTGGCTTGGTAATTGCCGAAACGGCTCTTGGAGGACTTAGTGATGCGTCTGATTCCCTTTTGATTCACTCCTGCACCCAGCCCTGCTGGGGGCATGCCTGGGACGCCTCCCGCACTCGCTCTGCCCACCTCAGCCTCCCACCCCTGCACCCTGGCCAGCCTGGCTTTGCAGAGCCCCTGCTCCCTCCCTGTCCCCCCAGCACCTCTGGCTCCATCCCTTATCCTGTCCACTCTGGTTGGTGGTCGTCTGTCCATCCCTCCCAAGCCCCTGGAAAGCACCCCAGAGGCACACGGGTTTTCCTCAACTTGTTTTCCCCATACCGGGCCCGACGTTGTCAACAATGACCACGCCGTAAACGTCCAAGTAAATGCTCTCACTGCTTAGTTCTTTCTACAACTGCCACTGAAGGAGTCATAAACGACGGTGCTAATTTTTAACTCCTATGATCCAATCCACAATACACAGGGAGTATACTTCCAGTTCCAGAAAGTGGCTTTTAGGCAGCCCACTCCTAAAAGTCCCTTGAGCGTAATGTGCAATAAAATGTAAGTCCTGCAGTGTTTTTTCAGCCAGACCTTCCCCCACCATGAATCCAGCGCATCTGGTTCTATTTCAGGGCGAAGGAATGTAAGTGTGCTTTGTTAGAAGGCTTCACGGCACACGTGTGCACGTACCAGGGTGCTTTGGGGGACTTTTCTGATATTTGCTAGTGGGGGGGGGCAATTTGTGTCCCTGATTCCGCAGGTCTCCCCCACTGACGTATGTGTAAAGAACTGGATGTAAATTTCATTTTCATATCTCTGTTTTTCCTTATTTTGTTCAATTCCTACTTTCTCACTGGAAGAAACATGATCCAATTTTCCTGAAAAATCATCACGAGATTTAAATCCTATATATCTTTTAAGTATCTCCTTACGTCTGGGGGGAAAAAAAAACCCTGAAAATTATCATTGAGATTATTTACATATCTTTGAATGTTTTAATGAGGTTACACAGGATTGGTAGGAAAAATCAATGCCTCTTGTAACAGGGAATCATATGCAGATTTTTGAAAAAAAAAGCGTGTACATTTCGTGCAACGCCAGGGAGTCCAAATCTGACTTTCTCCTAAAATAAAAGAGACTCCAGAAATTCTTTTCTCCAAGTTTAGAAACCATTCTAAAACTTCATGAGTTTGCTGTTTTGATCATAATTTAAATTTCTTCCAGATTTGTAGCCTTAGGAAAAAAAATACGGCTTCATGCTTTTAGTGGAGAAAGATCAAAATAGTACATTAAATGCTCTCAGAAGACTTTCTGTACAGAGAAAAAATATTCAGTGAGTTAATATAAAATAAATTAGAAACAGATTGATTCTCCCCAAGATTACACAAGCGTTTCAGTGTTAAGAAGACGAAGGATAAAAATGAGAAGATCAATGAAAAAATATCAATTAACCAAGAGGAACATTTAAAAAGCTTTAATTACGGTTCAGACACCCAACTCCCAACGAAAGCCAAAACGTCGCGACTTTGTTTTTTACATAAGGTGGAATCTTAACCAGGTACATTTTCAGTGCTTGGTTGGAAAGCCTAATGCGGGGGAAATTGGCTGGGTCACCACCTTGGATTAGGCAGCAAAGTCATTTTACAAATTCCAAGTAATAAACAAAATCTTGTCTAAAACAAACACTTTCTTTTCCCTCTGTCCAACTTCCCCTATTCTAAGGGAATTCCCTTCAGAAACCCAAGCTGACCTTGGTCCAGCTTTGCAACTGAGCCACTCTGGAGGGATGTGCCCACCCGTGAATGTACAGCAACTAAAACGAGCTTCTGCCTGCCCCAAATCTCCCCTTGACCCTCATGGCATTTCCAACCCCACGAGATCCAAGGGTGGCTTCTCCTCCATCTTGGAATTAATTATAAACAGAAGGCATGAGAGCTCCCAGGCTTCCATGACACTAGCTGCTTGTTCGTTAAGGATCCTTAAGAGATCACCGGGTAACAACCAACCCCAGTACTTTGTCACCAAAGATGACCCACCATTTTCCTTGCTCACGTTTCTATGGGTTGGCCGTTTAGACTGGGCTCAACTGGGCTGCCTCTCTCTTGGTCTTGTCTAGGGTGTGTCACATGGCCACAGTCACCCGGCAGTTTTAACCAACGACGGATGACCCAAGCTGGAGCCCCTTGTCTAGGCTGACGGATGGAATCACCCAATAGGCGTATGGGCGCATCTACTCTAGACCATCCATTCCCATCCAGACCATCCAGAGGATGGCAGCTCCAAAACTGACCCCAGTCCGACCCACACAAGGACGTCCCGGGGGAGCCCAGACCCAGCTGCTGATTCACAGCATTACAAGCAAGTCCACGATTTGCTATATTGAGCAAACTGGTGCTCAGGGAATTTAAGTAACTGGCCCACACTCACCAAGACCAGAAGCGATATTAGTTTCTTAGAGCTGCTGTGAGAAATGACCCCAAACTTTGTGAGTTTAAGCAACACAGAGTTATTATTCTGCAACTGCAGAGGTCAGAGGTCCGGGACAGATGTCACGGAGCTAACATCAAGGTGCGGGGAGGGTTGCATTCCTTCTGGGGGATCCAGGGATCAATCTGTTCCCTTGTCTTTTCCAGCTCCTGGAGGCTGCTGGCTGCTTGCTTTGGGGCCCCTTCCTCTGTCCTCAAAGGCAGCAGTGGGGGGTTGAGCCCTTCTCACCTAGACTCACTCTGGTCTCCTGTCTCCCTCTTCCCCTTTTAGGAAGTGGTTCCGCCGAGCCCACCGGCATGATCTGTGATCATCTTCCTATTTTAAGGGCCAGTTAATGAACAACCTTCATCCCATCAGCAGCCTTTATCTGGCCACATAACCAGATATATTCACAGGTTCTGGGGACAAAAGGAGGTAGACAAGTTCGGTGGGGAAAACCATCACCGCACCCACCACAAAAGCAAAGGAACGCAACAAACCACCGGACCGTGAGCTGTGTTACTGATTGGCAGGCAGGGCAGGGGCAGGGATGTGGGTTAGAGCTGGGAGAACCAAGGGTGCCTATCTGTCCCCAGCTCCCTGTTCCATGACGTCACGTGGGTATCCTGGAGTTGGCCATGGTGCAGGGAAATTGGCATGAGCTCTCGACCCCAGTTCCCCAGTACCGGCTGAGAACAGCTCCTAGGATATATCCGCACATGACTGGGTGTGATACAGAACGGGAGAGCAGTGTAGTGTTCCGGGGAAAGGTTTTATCAGAAAGATGAGACTTGCTAAAGAAACCCAAGGGAGGCTCCCAGCCATGCACTGGGAGGCTTGGTGGAAGAAGACAAGAGCGGAAGGAGGGCAAGGGGTGAGACAGGTGGAGGGGTTTGTCCAGACAGGAGGTGAGAACACTGCACATTTGGAAACACGGTTCATAGATTACAGAAGTGGCTGGTAAACGGGGAGCAGAGGGGGAACAGGTAAAGTCGCCCTCTTTAGGCGTCTGGGATGAAATGAGCTGGAAGTATGCATTTTCGTCACGGTGACCTGAACGCATGTATTTTAAGAACTCATTGATACAACATTAGATCAAGTGTCCTGCAAAAAGGAGGCAGGACAACCCAAAGGTAGTCGATTACGTCTTGTGGTTTTTCCATTAAGATGTGACAGCTCATCGCGCCAACTCTATTCAATTCACGACGGTCCTGAACACGAAGGCAGCGTGGTTCCCCGTGAAGAATTCGATTTTGCTCAAGAGACAGAAGATGCACACAGAGTCTGGTCTAGATTTTAGTCCACTTTTTCTTGACCCTGAGATTCATGATGCCACAAAAAAAGGAGAAAAATCCCACAACTAAATCTAACACGAAAGCCAGAAGGCTCTTGAAAGAGAAAGGAGAAGGGGTATTGTATGTTTTGTCAATACAGAGGGTGGTTCTTCTTGACAGGAGGCTTGTCTGGGGCTGTCAGGGAAAGGGCCCCAACAGGGCAGAGGAGGAATCCAGCGGCCGCTCTGCCGTTCTCATGGCGTGGGCGGGACACGTAATGGATCAAATCACCTCTCTACATGGTTGAACCCACACTGTTGGCGACAAACAAGGCTCCCCCTACGTTTCAACCGTCTGAACGTTCATCTCTGCCATGAAAGCAAGTTTTAAAAATGGAAGGTCAAGGTGCTGCATCTGGACCCCACGTGTCCAGAAGAATGACTGTTCTTAGAGATGAGTTATGTCTTCAATGGCTTCAGCTGGTAGAATGTTTGTCCCAATACTCAGGTACCTTTGGGATTCACAGTCCACTGGGAAATAAGGTACTAGAAGTTGGCAGGTGATACCTGGGTACAAGCTATATAAACCACGCATGACGGGAAAAGGAGAGAGCTTCCTAGGAACCCAAGGTGCGTCTGTGGAGGAAGACCCATTTGTACCCGGTGTTGAAAAATCGATTTTATTTGCACACAAGACACGGAGGATCAGTACTCTGAGGAAACTCATGGGAACAAAGCAAGGAATGCAGCATGTGTAGAGAAAAGCAAAAACATCGAATTCAGGTGTCATGGAGGGCTGGTTACTGGAATAATAAGTCAATAATAATGATGAATGGATAAAGATGTGGTGTATATATACAATGGAAATAATAATGACGAATGGATAAAGATGTGGTGTATATATACAATGGAAATAATAATGACGAATGGATAAAGATGTGGTGCATATATACAATGGAAATAATAATGACGAATGGATAAAGATGTGGTGTATATATACAATGGAAATAATAATGACGAATGGATAAAGATGTGGTGTATATATACAATGGAAATAATAATGACGAATGGATAAAGATGTGGTGCATATATACAATGGAAATAATAATGACGAATGGATAAAGATGTGGTGCATATATACAATGGAATAGTACTCAACCATAAACAAAGAATGAAATAATGACATTTACAGCAACATGCATGGATTTGGAGGGCATTATGCTAAGTGAAATAAGTCAGACAGAATCTAAAAAATAAAACAAACTAGTGAATATAACAAAAAAGAAGCAGACTCACAGACAGAGAACAAATTAGCGGTTACCGGTGGGGAGAGGGAAGGGGGGAGGGGCACGATAGGGGGAGGGGATTAAGAGATACAAACTACTATGTATAAAATACGTAAGCCACAAGGATACTTTGTACAGCACAGGAGATACAGCCAATGTTTTCTAATAACTACAAGTGAAGTATAACCTTTAAAAATTGTGAATCACTACATTGTACACCAACTATACTTCCACTGAAAAATAATAAAAAATTTAAAAATAATTTTAAAAGAAAAAATAAGTCAATAATAATGATAATACTAATACTACGTGTAGGAAGGGACCCCTTTTCGAAGGCTTTGTCACTGAAACTAAGAGGTACATACTCGATTCTGTTGAAACCAGAAGCGATTGACGCATCTGGACGGAAACCTTGTCTTGATCATGTGAACTTCTGAGAGATGAAACTCTTTCCACTGTTTCTCACACTGAACATGTGGGAACGTATGTATATGTATAGCTGATTCACTTTGTTATATAAAGCAGAAACTAACACACCGTTGTAAAGCAATTATACTCCAATAAAGATGTTTAAAAAAAAAGTATTTTAATTTTAATTCCACTCCAGATGTTAACGTACTGCAGGTGGGTTTTTTTGGTCTTGTGTTTTGACCGTTAACAGGATCGTCCTTGACGCATGAGGTGTCATTTGAAGCAGGAAGGAGGTTACAGCACATCCAAGTCCCCAGAGGAAGTTTTAGGTCCACATCATCCTTACGATGCCTGATGTTCAAGGCATAGTAGCATTCATGCCTATATTCCTGCACAGAATTAGAGAAGAGATTCCTCAGCTGGAGATTCTTTCCAATCCTATAAAGTGATGCAACTATATTCGATGTTATGATTTTAGGGCAAACCCAGTCTCCAATGAGGGATTCACAGCTCACACCCACGCTGATTTTAGTGAACGTTGCTAGAGAACCTTGCAAGATTCTTGGCCACACGTTGGCTGAATGGCCCTCCAGCCCTATGGCTCGAGAAGTTGATGGACCCATAGCAGAAAATGCAGGCTGCCCTTCCTGTCGGGCGTGGCGTGCTTTGTGGGCTAAGGAAACGGCCGTGTGTGTTCCCTGTGGCTGAGCTGGACTTCTGGTTTCCACCGGCCTCGGGGGATGAGAGTCAGAGGGTCATATCTCAAGCATTCCAGCTGAGGGGTTTAATACATCATATATTAACAGTGTGCTATCAAGCGAGAGATGATGTGGAAGGAAAACAATAATATTCCAAGGAAATCTCATGCCCACATACAACCCTGTTCGAGTCCGTTCTCCTTTTTGAAACCCATACCCTACACATCTGTTGGTGCAGACGGATCGTGTGACAGTCAGTCCCAAACGCACACACTCTAGAGATGAGGCAAAGCGCAATTTATATCAGCTTCTTAAATACATTTTTTTTTCCCTGCGGTACGCGGGCCTCTCACTGCTGTGGCCTCTCCCACCGCGGAGCACAGGCTCCGGACGCGCAGGCTCAGCGGCCATGGCTCACGGGCCCAGCCACTCCGCGGCCTGTGGGATCTTCCTGGACCAGGGCACGAACCCGCGTCCCCTGCATCGGCAGGCGGACTCTCAACCACTGCACCACCAGGGAAGCCCCTTAAATACATTTTTAATATGTCGAAGTCTTCAGCAAATGTTACCTTCTCGAAAGCAGTGAGAAATGCGCTGTGAATATCTCCAGCATGACCGATAAGGGGGTTATCGGATCCTTGTGCAATCTGCCCCTTGAAATCTTTTAGGGGATGCTGTCTAGCCACGCGTGTTTCTCTCTGCAGAAGGGGATCCACATTTTCCAGAGACGAGGATCAACTCGGGTTTTCTGTGCAATGTGGAGCCTCCTTGAGCATCAGATGAAGACGCCTGTGGGATTCACGCCCGGATGTTGCAGCTGATGGGGAAACAGATGGTGGGACTCAAGCCGTCCTTTGGAAAATATCGGTACAATCGCTGCAAACAGCACAAAGCGAAGTCAGAGAGATGTCTGCAATCCGTGTCAGATACTGGGTCTTTCGAGCTCCACATGGCCTTTGCCTTTTCCCAAGAATAGTTTATAATGAAGTCAGCACGATGCCTTTTTTCTGGACCAACCACACCTAACATTTGCAAACTGATGACCACCGCCCAGTGGTTTGCAGAGGACAGCTGTTTGCGGTTAAAGACATCAACGGCATTTCCCCGGGGGGCATCATTTTCCTCGGGCTCCCTCCCTGCAGCTCATTTTCTCAAGTTTAGGGACCCAGCCTGTATGTTTCAGGTCCCAGCCCACACAGGTCGCCCCGTCGGACACGAAAAATTACATTAACATGGGATCAATTTTGAGAAAAGAATACTCTTCAAAAAAAAAAAAAAAGACTTGATGTTACTCTTTCTTTAGCAAATGTCTTACTTGAGGTAATCCACCCTCCCCTGCCCCCCTTGCTTTTGTTCACATCAGCAACTTTTCACCCAGAAGGATCTCATCAAGAACGTGCTGCATCTTCTCGAGTGCAAGGATGAAGTGGAATATCTGGCTGGGTTTTTGTTTGCCTGCTGTTAACAAGAAAATTAGTCTTTTCTAAGCCAAATTTAGAGACAAATAATTATCTTTTTCTCTTTTTAAAAAATTTTTTATTGCAGTACAGTTGATCTACAATGCTGTTCGTTTCTGCGGCACAGCAAAGTGAATCAGTTATACATATATATCCACTTTTTTTAAAGATTCTTTTCCCATATAGGCCATTACAGAGTATTGAGTAGAGTTCCCTGTGCTGTACAGTAGGTCCTTATTAGTTATCTATTCTATATATAGTAGTGTGTATGTGTCAATCCCAATCTCCCCATTTATCCCTCCCCCGCCCTTACCCACAGTAACCATAAGTTCGTTTTCTACGTCTGTGACTCTATTTCTGTTTTGTAGATAAGTTCAAGAGACGAACAATGATTAAGCCTTGCCTTATCTTGGGCACAGTGTGGAATCGACTTAAAAATAGCAGAATGCTATCATGCTAACACATAAATATGGAATCTAAAAAAAAAAAGGTTCTCAAGAACCTAGGGGCGGGACAGGAATAAAGACGCAGACGTAGAGAATGGACTTGAGGACACGGGGAGGGTGAAGGGTAAGCTGGGACGAAGTGAGAGAGTGGCATGGACCTATATACACTCCCAAATGTAAAATAGCTAGCTAGTGGGAAGCAGCCGCATAGCACAGGGAGATCAGCTCGGTGCTTTGTGACCACCTAGAGGGGTGGGATAGGGACGGTGGGAGGGAGAGGCAAGAGGGAGGGGATACGGGAACATATGTATACGTATAGCCGATTCACTTTGTTATACAGCAGAAACTAACACACCACTGTAAAGCAATTATACTCCAATAAAGATGTTTAAAAAAAAATGCTTTTAAGACCTCATCCTGTAGCTGAAACTCCAACTATGGTAAGGTGTATCTGTCTGTAGCATGCGTCTACCGTGTTTTACGAGCTTCACGGGGTGATGACCACCTAGGACAGCCTGGCATGCCCTAAACCACAGGAAATACCCGCGATGCGTCACCTTACACACTTCTGTAAGAATTCCTCTGGGATTTACACCTACAACGGATAGGGCTGGGTCATGAGATGTCCACGTACTCAGTGAGCATCTAACGTCTGGCCAGACGCTCTTCACAAGGGCAGCTACAGAAACTCAGTATCCTGCTGGCCCCCAGTGGTGGTCGTCTCACACAGGCGAGCGTTTCATACTATTCTGTACTGTGGAATCACCCCCCCACACACACACACACACGATGAAACATACAATATATGCACGGTTGCGAACACTGTAATTAAACCTTTCATTCGTTTTTTCAATCATTTTGAAACTATACCATCTCTTCCACCCATATATGAACCTACGTTGCGACATCTCTCTTACACGACGTATTTCCCAAAAGGGTAGAGACGTAATATTATTACCTTCCTCCCGCAATAGAGGTTTTCTGTGGCATATATGTTGGGTACCGATGGTCACGATGGCATCGTCTCAGACCAGAAAAGGAACGAAAAGGAAAAGGTGGGGTTCACTAAACCAGGGCGGGGCAACCTCCCCACCTGCTCCTCTGTGGGACTCGTGGCTTCTGTCCACCTTTCTCTGTCTTTCCTCCTTGGCTTCCTAAAAACGTGCTTCTTTTCTGGGCTCACGGCTCCCCCTGCAAATAAAGTACCTCATCGGATCCAGTTCTGGAAAGCTCGCCGTAATATAAATCCTCGAAAACCCGGCGTCCTCTGGTCCTGAAATAGCAAGAATCTAAGGTAACCAAAAGGAGGGCTGATCCCATTGCCACTGGTTCAAGCTTCCTTTCCATCAATTAAAACCACGTGTGTGTGTTACAGCCATGAGATCCAGATGTCCCTGCGGTAGGGGATCTCTGTAAGAGCCACGCAATCCGCTGTAGTCCCCGACGTGGTATTTCAGTGCATCCGTGTCTACAGAAAACCGCCACAGGTGATGGTCAGCTGGAAGGACTTTGTATGAACACGGAGCCGTGCCCTGGACGCAAGGTTCCAATGTCCCGAACCCATAAAGGCAAGTTCTCTCAGTGGTGACCCAAATGCCCCCTTAGCCCATTCACCTGACACTTTGTCTGTCCATCCGATGAATTTTGGAAGTCTGTGAACCACCATCATCCCGCCAACTGGACCCTGAATACGTCACACCAATATTCATCTCCTTTCCACCTTTTTTTAAGAGCAGGAAAGCACGCGACAATGGGAAGACACATACGATGGCTTGCCTTCTCTCTTTTCTAGAATCTCGAGGAAAATCTGGTTGTCCCCGAAGTCCCGTGGATACATACATTTTAATCTGTTGTAACAACTTTGTCTGCAAAGCACACTTCACCCGGGTGTCCTACGTGAATCAGGAGCCAGTGCCTAGTGCGTATCCACTGTGTTGGTAGCCACTGCGCTAGCTTCTGGTTTCAAGGAAAAACGTTAAAGCACTTGGATTACATGTGGACTTTTGCTTTCTAGGTCATTGTTTCATGAAAATAAAATGTCACAGAAGACAGAAAGCCGCTGTATGCATTCTTTCAAAATGTTTTCCTCTGCCCACAGAAACAAGCTCCACCTGTATAAATATTAGGCGGCCAGGAAGTAACTGTTTACTTATTATTACAAAGCCTTAAAGGCAGCAGGAAGAAGAATGTCGTGTTTATTTTTCCACACGAAATAACATTTAAAGCCACTGCAATGGCAAGGGGAGATGGGAGAATCTAAGTTGATAGGAATAGTTATAAAACTGTTACAGTCGCCCAGATGTATCATCTGGGAGTTATTTTGCATAATGCTGATTTCACTTAGGGTGTCTCATGGGTAGACGGTCAGCTCAGACACAAACTGAAGCCCAATATATTTTTTCTCTCCAAGGTTCACAGCGTTGCCAACCGGGATGAATGCCAACCCGAAGAAGAGGATGACATCGTTAGCAAAGAACCCCGACGGCATCCTGGGCGGACTGACGGACGGTGTCATTCTTCAAGCTGTTTTAGACGATCGTTTCTTTTTCTGCCAATCCTCTCTCTTTCGTGAAGGAGAGCCTTGTTCTCTTATTTGTTAAGGTTTGTTTTCTTTAAGTCGACCCTATTTAGACTTCTTTCTGAGTGAAAGCATCTGGGGATCGCTAGATGATTATCTCTCTGTCACAAACAATTTGCAACAGTGCCCTTTATGGACGGCTGCTGCTTTAGCAAACCAAATTACAGGACGCCCGCAAGGATAAGGGTGTCCCAAATACTGCGTTGGACACACTTAACAGGTACCACTCGTCTATTTACCAGCTACATTTGAAGCTGGGGCAAATAATGAATAGTTTTTTTAAGTACGTACATTAATTGGGGACATGCTGATGCTTTAAAAAAATCATTCAGCATTTACCCCAACTTCAAATGTAACTGGGCTTCCTGTATTTTATTTGGCTACCCTGCCTTTATAAGCCCTTTCTGGGGGCGGTGGGATGTGCATAGCAGATGGTACTATAATAATACCATTTTGGTCTTGAGGAAATAGTTAATCCTGGTCCTTCCAAAGCTACTTTTGCAAGTCAGCCAGGATGCTGCATTAACTATCTTTTACTTTCTAGCAGCGATAATTTGCTCGGGGCGTGGATGGTGGGGGGGTCACCCGCAGCTTTGAACGTTCACGCCAATCACATGTAACTACACCAATGACCATCTGAGCGTGGAGTACAACCTGCAGCCGTTTAAACTCCCTGAGACAGGAGACGATGGGCAACAATAAATCTTTCGAGGCCGTCCACGGGCTGTCCCGATGCGTACGGAAATCCTGCCCTGCATTCCTGACTACCTTCCTTCCCAAGATGTCCACGGCTCCGCCCCCCGCCCCCCAATCCACCAGCAACCTCTTCGCAAGCTTGTCTACGCGGGTCCCAGACAACAGCAGGCTCAGAACATCGAGTTGTTCCACCGCGGAAAGAGAAACGGGTGCTGGACTCAGACCCAAGGTTAACAGCCGACCGGGTCCCATCCTCACGCTTCGGGGGCGTCACCTTCATTCTCTGCGACTGGATAAAGGTTTGTGCCCTTTCCAGAGAGGGCGCTGGTTACCGGGGATGCTGCAAACAGGCGAAAAGAACCTTGCTGGGAGTGTGGGCACTGCTGAGGCTGGGGACTGCAGCCAGCTTGGCGACCTAAGCTAGACATAAACGCCAGTCGGATAACAGTCCCTACCCGAGAGGTTCCTGGTTGGGGCAGGGGGCTGTGATGCAAGAATAAAGAATTTAGAAAATGCCTTGCTCGCCCCCCACCCCCCCGAGCTCGGAGGCCGCGGCTACCCACTCACAGCGGCGGAGTATTTGAGGCATAAAAGTGGCCCGAAGCCAGCCTGACATGGGACAAGAGAAAACAGAGCTACTTCATGGGTTGGTTCTGACTTCTCTTCTTGGGTCTGGACACGTTAAATGACTTTGTTTCCGTCTGTGGCAGATCAATGAAATGGAAGCGATACACCTAATAAGGTTCTCACCCCAGAATGGTGAAAATTGGTTTCGGCATTCGAAGGGCGAGCTTTCTAGAACTGGATCCGATGAGGAAGCGGCACGTTTCCGAATAAAACAGGAGAAATGAGGCTTCGGTTCCTGCTTTACATTCTCGGATAACAGCACGGGCAAGGCGGTGGGTACGTGCGTGCCCTGCGCGACATGAGTGACCATACAATCGCTAATGGACGAAATATGACTCTTTTATGGATCCCCAAAGGCACCGGAAATACCAACATTCCGCCGCCATTATAAATAATTATAGGATGTACTGGTGATGCTGAAATTCCTTATTTACAAGTCGTCCTAGCAGCCTGGGAGTGTCCGTTCCTGGTCATGGCTAATACTTTAAAAATTAACTACAGAGACCTCTTCGGACCAGCCCTGTCTGTGAAGTACACATATAGTACGGTGTTTTGTTGTTTTAATAATTATGGTTCTGGTCTCTGTGATTGATGTTTGGTCTTTACTCTTTGGTATCCATTGTTTTTCAATGAATAGGGCAGAAGAGAATTTCAGTTAGGAAGGTCTTTTACCTAATGAAAGATGAGAAATGCAATCGTGGAAGGGTTTGCCTATTCCTTTCGCTGGTAAATACTCTTTTGAAGTTGCGTTCATTGTCTATTAACTGTTAAATTGCTCAGCTGGGTTCGGCTTAAAAATTAAGGCTTTACTATCTACTTCCCTAACGAGAGACACTGTGGCCCAATTAAATACTGAGAGTCTTACATTTCAGCCCATTTCTCCAGAAAGAGTAGCTCACAGTGTGATCTCACGTTTTTTGGTTTTTGACACCTGAACAGTGTGTTCCCCTCATTTGCAGGAAGGATGGAATTTAGGATCCGCTCCAGCCCAAACCCATGTCAATTCTTAACTCAAATCTCTGTTGGCTGGCCCAACCACTGTGAAAAGAACACATCTTTGAAACACATGAGTGCATACTTCGGATGGAATCAAAATGTGTTTTACAAATACACATTGCCTTCAAGTCCCAGAAGTTTCTGAAATAAATTCAAACATGAGTTTGTCAGATGCCACAGACACCACATTATAACCCCAAAATAGATCCTACAACGATCTGGCACGAGGCATTTATGAAATAATGAACAGACCTCAGATCTGATAGCCCTATAAAAAAAAGATATCGTAAAAACCGGTAATAATAATAATAAGCATTCTCCCTTTTCATGAGCCAAAGTCAGAATGGAATCACCCCTGATCATCTGTAATGAGCTGGTTATAGAGCAAAATGTTACAAACTTTATACTCTTGCCCGGAATCTGTAATTATTCGGACTGCAATGTTTAATAACAGTCATTTTCCAATGATTCTGATTTAAGAGGAGTCCTATGCCTATTTTTAAGGATCGTAATTTATCCTTTTCCTCAATAATTCCCCTGCGCCTGCATGATTATAATGCTTAACACGTGTGCCTCTCGCCCAGTGACGAAGACAGGGCCGTAAAAAAAAGTAGGTATTCCATCTAACTCTGCTGACATCAAACAAACAAATCATCAAAGTGAACTCACAGGATATTTTTAGAACGCACAAGGGGTTCACAGCACCAGGCGGGGGCCACACAGCTAAAGAGCAGGTGTGATATCTTCCCGTAAAAAGTCTGCAAGATCCCTCCACCCAGCTGGAGACTGCCTGGCATGATGGTGATAAGGGAGGGGCAAAAGGCAGGGGAGGTGTTTCAAGGCGAAGAGAGGCTTCATCGAAAGGTGCTACCAAGAAAGCTACCTACCCAGATGGCCGCGCATGGGCAGAGCTGCACGTTGGAATCCGACATGCCAAGACAAAGGGAGCCACCAGATAAAAACAGATGTGAAACCTCGGGCACTTCGAACGCTACGGTCGTTTCAATTCTGCCAGTCATATTTAATTCGGGGCTTGGTTTCAAAACTCAAACCATGGAGGAATAAAAGGGAATAAATCCAAAGTTTTTCTTCACAATCTCCCTCAGCTGTTATCTGTTTGATGTGTATCTTTCTAGACCTTTTCTATGGATCTGGGTCCATAAATATATGAACATGCTGAAAAACGTGTAGTTTCCCGAAGTGCGTCATTTCACCCCCCCAAACGAAACACAACGGATTCGCCTGAGCGAATTCTGAATTCACTTTTCCACATACCAATGTATCTTAGAAATCTTCCCTTGACCCAAAATACAGGCCTTCCACAGCTTTTTTTTTTTAAACTCCTGAAGCTTATTCTGTACATTGGCTGTACTCTGGTTTATTTTCAAATCTCGCCCTAATTTTATGATTCTGTCTCAGGCCACTTTTTTCTTGCTTTGGTTGTTAGTTTATTCCTTAGTACTCTAATACAAAAGACTCAAAGAACCCCAACTATCTGGTAATTCCAGCACACAGAAATGTGTGTTGCCATTCTCTAAAATAAGTTATGTACGCCCATGGCAAGAAAACTCAAACCACATGGAATTCCCACTTTATCGTATGTTTTGCATATATAAATTATTAGGAAAAGATAACCGATGGAAGGGGCAGATGGTATAAGTTATCTCACCCATTTCAAAGCAACATGAAGAAAGTAACATATAACAGATGGTCAACTTGGTTCATTTAAAAATGCACATCACTGACTTGGAGGGCACTGTGCTTGGGGAGATAAGTCAGACAAAGGGAAATTCTGTATGACACCCCTTACACGTGGAATCTAAAAAAATACAAGAAACTAGTGAATATAACAAAAAAGAAACAGACTCGCAGATATAGAGAACAAACCAGTGGTTCCCAGCAGAGAGAGGGAAGTGGGGAGGGGCAAGATAGAAGGAGGGGATTAAGAGGTACAAACTAGTAGGTATAAAATAAATGAGCCACAAGGATGTATGGTACAGCACAGCGAATACAGCCAAGATTTTGTAATAACTGTAAATGGGTGTAACCATTAAAAATGGTATAAAAAATAAAAATTGAAAAAAGAAAACCAAAGAGTTCACCCAACAAAAAACATTTTTAGGGCTTCCCTGGTGGCGCAGTGGTTGAGAGTCCGCCTGCCGATGCAGGGGACACGGGTTCGTGCCCCGGTCCAGGAAGATCCCACATGCCGCGGAGCGGCTGGGCCCGTGAGCCATGGCCGCTGAGCCTGCGCGTCTGGAGCCTGTGCTCCGCAAAAGGAGGGGCCACAATGGTGAGAGGTCCTCGTACCGCAAAAAAACAAAACGAAACAAACAAACAAACAAAAATTTTTAGATGCATATCAAGGTGAAATAGATTTTACCTATGTAGCTAGCAAAAAAACCCTTAAAAGTAACTTTAAAGTACGCGGCAGTAAAGATCTGAAGAAAAGTATTTTTTTTAAATGATTGAATGAGTAGAAACAGGAAGAATATTTTCTGAAGGCCAATTTGCCAAGCTGTATCAGAACTTAACATGTAGGTAAGCAGGAAGTTTGGAGGAGGAGAGATGAAGAGTGAGGCGTTTTTCTATTTCCCATTCGTGTGTTCATGGTTCAAATTAAAATCCTAGAGGTAGAAAGAGAAGGAAGGGGTGGGAAAGCCCCATTTCTGCCCCAGCCCTGGGGCTCCTGCACCGGGGGGGGAAGGTGCAGACTGGCTCTGCCGCCCAGCAGGTGGGACATCTCCTCCATGGGGGGAGCAGGCAGACCCTACGTGGAGCCTCAGGAGCTCCTAGACCCACCAGGAGGACAAGCAGAGGAAGACAAGTGTGGATGGAGGTTCCTCTTCCCTCCAGAGACTCTAAGCCAATCCAGGACGCCTCCTTCTTGGAGCACTTGTGCCGGAGACGGGAAGAGCTGGCTTCTTCCAGCTCCGGGAAGTCCACCTTCCCCCCCACAGTTGCCACCATCCGGACAGGAAGAGCTGGCTTCTTCCAGCTCCGGGAAGTCCACCTTCCCCCCCAGTTGCCACCATCCGGACAGTAAGAGCTGGCTTCTTCCAGCTCCGGGAAGTCCACCTTCCCCCCCACAGTTGCCACCATCCGGACAGGAAGAGCTGGCTTCTTCCAGCTCCGGGAAGTCCACCTTCCCCCCCAGTTGCCACCATCCGGACAGGAAGAGCTGGCTTCTTCCAGCTCTGAGAAGGGGACTTAAATCCTGAAGAACTCTGTGAGCCAGCTCTTCCACTGTCGGCAGCTTGAAATCAGTCACGGCGGGGTTAAGTACTGACACCATGGACGTCGGCAGAGGCTGCGCGTCAGGGCCTTATCTCCCCCGGGAGAACTGGTTTACAAAGCATACCACCACCTAAGACCGTCTAAGCCTCTGCAGCACTGACACGGAGCACGGCCCCACGTGGCCTTCTCAGGACAGACACTCCCCCACCCAATGTCCTCCACCTGCCTCTTTTCTGTAGAAAAACTTTAGCCAGAGAATAACTTCAACCAGAGAAGTGAGAAAATGCAGAAGCAAAGGAAAGCAGTCAAACAAAACCAAATAAAGCAGTTGAGTCATTACACAAAGTCAAGGACGCTTAGTCCCTCCTCAGGGACTAGCGATCGTATTCTGAGCCACGTCCTGTGAGCTGCTCTGCAGATACTGAAGACCCCGCCAGGTGGAAGAAGTGCACTGCACGGTGACCAGGCTGTAGCCATGACATAAGCTGCCACCATTCTGAGAACTGGCCTCAAGGAAATGGGAACCAACTGACCTCGGAAGTGAACACCAACCGTACTGAAAACAATCAAGAGGATACAGATCAGACCATCACTGACCAATTTCAAGATGACGATCACAGCTGACTGTGCTGTTTCTGCATGTAGCCCCGTCCCTCCGCCTTGACACTCCCCTCCTTTTTTTTTTTTTTCTTTTTTGCGGTACGCGGGCCTCTCACTGCTGTGGCCTCTCCCGTTGTGGTGCACAGGCTCTGGACGCGCAGGCTCAGCGGCCACGGCTCACGGGCCCAGCTGCTCTGCGGCACGTGGGATCTTCCCGGACCAGGGCACGAGCCCACGTCCCCTGCGTCGGCAGGCGGACTCTCAACCACTGCGCCACCAGGGAAGCCTGAAACTCCCCTTTGAAAGCTCCTGTCCACTGATAAGCAGGGGAGAGGTGGCTGTTAGACATGAGTCCACCTTCTCCCCCCAGTTGCCACCATCCGGAATAAAGCACACTTTCCTTTCTACCAATGCCTGCCTCTCGAGTATTGGCTTGAGAGTGGCGAGCAGCGAGACCCGAGTTCGGTAACACGACGACAGTTGAGTTCTGTGTTCTTGGTCTCAAGGGATTAGAGCAGCAGGCTATATATGGGATTCATTACGCCTGGCAAAGCCACTAAACGGTTTTCTAAGTGTGATCAGGATGCCGATGATGGTGGGGATTGACGGGAAAATAGATGTGGAGTGAAAATCCAGAAAGGTATACTCTGAGCTACTACATGGTGCTTAGAGCAAACTAAAAGACCCAGGAGCCTAGGTGCAAATTTAGGAGACAACTGCCTTCCACTGGCAGCTTTCGGTTAAACAGAAAGCAGAATAAATTTGAGAATAGGAATATTCTCAATGCAGAAGCAGAATAGGCTGCAACCCCCTAATGTTCCGAACAACTGGCCAGAAGAACAATCACAGGCTTCAAAACCCGTTAGGGCTTCCCTCGTGGTGCAGTGGTTGAGAGTCCGCCTGCCGAGGCAGGGGACGCGGGTTCGTGCCCCGGTCCAGGAAGATCCCACGTGCCGCGGAGCGGCTGGGCCCGCGAGCCATGGCCGCTGAGCCTGCGCGTCCGGAGCCTGTGCTCCGCAACGGGAGAGGCCACAGCAGTGAGAGGCCCGCGTACCGCAAAAAAAACCCAACAAAACCAAAAAACCCTGTTAATTTACTTTCAGATGTTAGAGAAACATTGTAGATCTACATCTGCTAATGTATACACAAACACTACACCCGGATGGTAAAACAAAGTATACAGTGGGCGCTAATAAAAAATAAAATGGATACAAGTTTCATGTGGCCTTACCAGCCTAAAATAATAAGAAAACCCCTTTCAATGGGATTATTTGCTGAGTTCAGAGGTTGAAGAAATGGTGAAGGGTGATTTATAATGATCTGCTAAAAATCAAGCAAAGGACAGGCAATTCAGAAAAAAAGAAATGTGAAAGTCCAAAACATGTGGCTATGTGCAAAACCTCACTCACAAATGTGGATTGAAAATACTGAGATATGACTTCTTTAACCCAATCCAGTTACCAAACACTATAAAAGCTGGCCTGTCCACTTGCTGTGGACAAGGTTGTGAGAAACTTCTATTCTCTGTTGATGGGTGTAAATTGATAAAAGTGTTTCTGGGTTGCAACGGGCAGTATCTGATCATAATTTAATTGAGCAAATCCTTTGGATCCAGCATTTTGTTTCTAGATCCTTTTCTAGGAACGACTGCTACACACACACACACACACACACACCAGATACACACACACGGACCCCAGATATACACACACATACACACACCAGATACACATCCCACACCAGCGGTCCCCAACCTTTTTGGCACCAGGGACCGGTTTCGTGGAAGACAATTTCTCCATGGACCAGGGGTCGGGGGTGGGGGGCGATGGTTTCAGGATGATTCCAGTACATTACGTTTATTGTGCACTTTACTTCTATTATTATTACGTTGTAATATACAATGAAATAATGATACAACTCACCATAATGCAGAATCAGTGGGAGCCCTGAGCTCGTTTTCCTGCCACTAGATGATCCCATCTGGGGGGTGATGGGAGACAGTGACACCCGACGTGAGGGCTTATGTCCAGTCTACTGCGTAAGACGCAGCTTAATCGTCACTTGACACTCACTGACAGGGTTTTGATATGAGTCTGCAAGCAATTGATTTATGATGGTCTCTGCGCCATCAAACCTCTCTGCTAATGATAATGTGTATTTCCAGCCGCTCCCCAGCGCTAGCATCGCCGTCTCAGCTCCACCTCAGATCACCAGGCATTAGATTCTCGCAAGGAGCGCGCAACCTAGATGTCTCGCATGCGCAGTTCACAGTGGGGTTCGCGCTCCCGTGAGAATCTAATGCAGCCGCTGATCTGACAGGAGGCGGAGCTCAGGCGGTAACGCGAGCGACGGGAGCGGCTGTAAATACAGGTGGAGCTTCCCTCACTCGCCCGCCGCTCACCTCCTGCTGTGCGGCCCGGTTCCTAACAAGACACGGACCAGTACCGGTCCATGGCCCAGGGGATGGGGACCCCTGCCCCACAACACACACACACACACACAAAGATGCAACCACATGTGTATATACATGCACACTATTTTATATAAAGCATGGTTTGCGCTGTACAAAATGCAAAGAAATTCTCTTCTTTTCAGCAATTCAATACATAAATTACATAAGGGCACCTTGCCTACAGTAGGAGACCATCTCCTCATTGCAAAGGAAAGTGCAGTAAGTTTCTCTACACTCAGTGGCAGAGAAACTACACATAACAGAGTTTTACATGAGGATGTCCTTGCATGTCCTGAGAACTGTTCCAGGCACCAGACATACAACAGTGAACAAAACCAGAGACCAACTTCCCTGCCTCCATGGAGTTTGCATTATAATGGGGAGAGACAGACAATAGAGATAAGTAAGAAAAGTGGACATAACCCATTAGAAAGTGCTCAGTGCTATGGAGAAAAATAAATGAAGGAAGGGGTTGGTGAGCAGGGGCAGGAGAAATGAGTTGAAATTTTAAATACGATGCAGGAGGGACCCCTTTATGAGAAGATAGCTGAGCAGTCTTTAAAGAAACGGTGCAAATGATGGATAGACAGACATAGATAGACAGACAGATATAGATAGATAGGTGGATGGACAGTCTTATGCTAAGGTCCAGGGTCTCTGAACTTCAGTGCTACTGACATTTGGGGCTGGAGGACTCTGATGTGCGGCGTCCTGTACCCCATCGAGTGTGGAGAGCACGCCTCTCCCCTGAGAGATCAGCACACCTTTCTTTATTACATTCATACTCTTAATGAAATGTTGCACGATCTAAATACTACAATTCCAAAACTGTTTTAAATAACTGCTTTACATATGCAACATTACCCATTTGAGGGGTTAAACAGACGCCTCGAAAAGTGGTGAAAATCTTTTTAAAGGGGGTTATCAAATTTATCTTGCCTGGGTAGAAACAGTACATCTATCGGGAGCTTAGAAAGAGGATTATCTGTCACGACTGAAAGAATATTTTTACAAGGGCAGAAAATGAAGCCGATTTTCAGTGAAGACCAGTAGAAAATGTCAAAGGTAAGAACCAAATGAGAACAAGGAAATAAAGTGAAAACTGGGGGATGGACACATAGGAAAATGGTTACACATGTCGGGGTCTTCCATGCCTGACGAGGACGCGCTGAATTCTGGAGCCAAAAAACTCAACCTCTGCTTTGAGAGAGCTGAGAGTAAGGCACGTGGAATCCCACCAGCATCTCTTTCCCTTTTGGAAAAGAGAACCCTCCCAGCCATCCAGAAGCCCAGACGTCTATGCAGAACTGAGACTGGCTGGGACCCGGGACCCTTGGCTGCAGTGCTGCAGTGCTTGAACCTGGACACACCTCTATTCCAGCAACAAAATATACACACACCATATGGGACTAAAAATAACTGCGTGCATGCGCAGTTGGGGCAAATTCCGGACAAAAGATACAAAGAGACCAAAAACCCACCTGTGACCTCTGAAGAGCCGGGAGCAAAAGCGGGTACTGCGCATGCGCCCTGCACTCACACCACCAAGGCAGGGCACTGCGCACGCCCCCTGCACTCACACCACCAAGGCAGGGCGCTGCGCGCGCCCCCTGCACTCACACCACCAAAGCAGGGCGCTGCGCGCGCCCCCTGCACTCACACCACCAAGGCAGGGCACTGCGCACGCCCCCTGCACTCACACCACCAAAGCAGGGCGCTGCGCACGCCCCCTGCACTCACACCACCAAAGCAGGGCGCTGCGCACGCCCCCTGCACTCACACCACCAAGGCAGGGCGCTGCGCACGCCCCCTGCACTCACACCACCAAAGCAGGGCGCTGCGCACGCCCCCTGCACTCACACCACCAAGGCAGGGCGCTGCGCACGCCCCCTGCACTCACACCACCAAAGCAGGGCACTGCGCACGCCCCCTGCACTCACACCACCAAAGCAGGGCACTGCGCACGCCCCCTGCACTCACACCACCAAAGCAGGGCACTGCGCACGCCCCCTGCACTCACACCACCAAAGCAGGGCACTGCGCACGCCCCCTGCACTCACACCACCAAAGCAGGGCACTGCGCACGCCCCCTGCACTCACACCACCAAAGCAGGGCACTGCGCACGCCCCCTGCACTCACACCACCAAAGCAGGGCACTGCACACGCCCCCTGCACTCACACCACCAAAGGGGTGGGCAGACCCCCTAAGCCTCCCCTCCGGCCCGACCCCTGGACCCACCCCTACCCTCACCCCGTAGAAGGACCCAGCTGCCCCCCCTCGGGGAGCGGGGCAAGGGCACCTGTTACTTGTTCTCGCCCCCCCCCGCCCCCCGCTGCAGCAGGGACCCCAGTAAAGCTTTGCCTGAATTTCTTGTCTGGCCTCTGATCAATTTCTATCGATCAAGGAGGCCAGGAACCCCGGTCGGTAACAGATCTTCAATGAGAGCTGGAGACGTCTGTGGAGGGCTGGTGGCTGCCCCATCACCAGCTGTCAAGAGCTGACAAAGACCTTCCACCACCGTTAGGAAGGAAAATCCGTCCAACCGGCATCCCAGAGCAGACTGTAAAAAAGTGATGGCCACAGGCCATGTCCATGGCAACTTCGACCCAACAGTTGTAAAACAAACTAACTAACTAACTAAAAAATAAAAGAACACACTGGACCAACGTTTTGTCAAAGTACAAGTGTGCAGAGACTGGGAATAAGGGCTGGAGAAAAGAAAATATGAGTCCAGAAAGACAGAGCACTGGTAAGCACGCTGTAAACCGCACCGATGAAGACAGAGCACCGGTAAGCACGCTGTAAACCGCACAGATGAAGACAGAGCACCGGTAAGCATGCTGTAAACCGCACAGATGAGGACAGAGCACCAGTAAGCACGCTGTAAACCGCACAGATGAGGACAGAACACCGGTAAGCACGCTGTAAACCGCACAGATGAGGACAGAGCACCGGTAAGCACGCTGTAAACCGCACCGATGAGGACAGAGCACGCTGTAAACCGCACAGATGAAGACACAGCACCAATAAGCACGCTGGAAACCGCACAGATGAGGACGGAGCACCGGTAAGCATGCTGTAAACCGCACCGATGAAGACAGAGCACCGGTAAGCATGCTGTAAGCCGCACCGATGAAGACAGAGCACCGGTAAGCACGCTGTAAACCGCACAGATGAGGACAGAGCACCGGTAAGCACGCTGTAAACCGCACAGATGAGGACAGAGCACCGGTAAGCACGCTGTAAACCGCACCGATGAAGACAGAGCACCGGTAAGCATGCTGTAAGCCGCACCGATGAGGACAGAGCACCGGTAAGCACGCTGTAAGCCGCACCGATGAGGACAGAGCACCGGTAAGCATGCTGTAAACCGCACAGATGAGGACAGAGCACCGGTAAGCACGCTGTAAACCGCACAGATGAGGACAGAGCACCGGTAAGCATGCTGTAAACCGCACCGATGAAGACAGAGCACCGGTAAGCACGCTGTAAGCCGCACCGATGAAGACAGAGCACCGGTAAGCACGCTGTAAGCCGCACCGATGAAGACAGAGCACCGGTAAGCACGCTGTAAACCGCACAGATGAGGACAGAGCACCAGTAAGCACGCTGGAAACCGCACCGATGAGGACAGAGCACCGGTAAGCACGCTGTAAACCGCACCGATGAGGACAGAGCACCGGTAAGCACGCTGTAAACCGCACCGATGAGGACAGAGCACCGGTAAGCACGCTGTAAACCGCACAGATGAAGACAGAGCACCGGTAAGCACGCTGTAAACCGCACAGATGAGGACAGAGCACCGGTAAGCACGCTGTAAACCGCACCGATGAGGACAGAGCACCGGTAAGCACGCTGTAAACCGCACAGATGAGGACAGAGCACCAGTAAGCACGCTGGAAACCGCACCGATGAGGACAGAGCACCGGTAAGCACGCTGTAAACCGCACCGATGAGGACAGAGCACCGGTAAGCACGCTGTAAACCGCACCGATGAGGACAGAGCACCGGTAAGCACGCTGTAAACCGCACAGATGAAGACAGAGCACCGGTAAGCACGCTGTAAACCGCACAGATGAGGACAGAGCACCGGTAAGCACGCTGTAAACCGCACCGATGAGGACAGAGCACCGGTAAGCACGCTGTAAACCGCACCGATGAGGACAGAGCACCGGTAAGCACGCTGTAAACCGCACCGATGAGCCAGAAGGCTGGTGTGCGCCGTGGTGAACGACGGAAATGAAAGGGTAGAAAAGAGGATCCACTTCTAAGTTCCCAGACATGATGGGAAAGAGAGCCGCAGCTTTTCTTCTAACCCCTCCCTAGTATTCGGTCCCTTGTGAAATCAGCAACACAGAGCCTGGAGCTCATGTGAGAAAACAAAAAGCGGGATTCAGAGCAGTCACCTATGGGCTTCCCACAAAAGACCCAAGCCTGAAATGTGGTTTCATTTCTGGATGGTTCTGCTAAATATGCCAAATAGGTTTCCCACCATGACCACAGTAAAGGCTTGAAAAGCACGAATTAGGGGATCTCTGCTAAAGCCCCAATTCTTTAAGATGACATTCTGAAAGTGGCATAAATTCCCCCAAATAGGTCACGGGGGCTCCTTCCCTTAGGAAGGAAAAGACAACAGATTCCCAAGAAAAAGCCAAGGATCTAAACATCTGGCCAGGGACTTCCTGGTGGTGCAGTGGTTAAGCATCCGCCCGCCAATGCAGGGGACACGGGTGCGAGCCCTGGTCGGGGAAGATCCCACATGCCGCGGAGCCACTAAGCCCGTGCACCACGACTACTGAGCCTGTGCTCTAGAGCCCGCGAGCCACAACTACTGAGCCCACGAGCCACAACTATTGAAGCCCGTGCTCCGCAACAAGAGAAGCCACCGCAATGAGAAGCCCGTGCGCAGCAACGAAGACCCAACGCAGCCAAAAATAAATAATAAATTTTTTTTTAATAAAAGGATATCAGTTTAAGAAAATAAATAACCATCTGGCCACCGGGAAATGGAGAGTTCTCGGGTATTAGAATGTACTCTGCACAAGGCCAATCCTCCCCCTTTGCCTTTTAGGCATTGGGTCGTGCTTCTCCACCTTGACAAAAATAAGCACAGTGGATAAGAACTGCCCAAATTCCGACCTCCGTGGGCCAAATTAACCTTTGTTCTTTCCCACTTACGGGAAGGACGTCCCTTTAAAAACTCTGCCTTTTGTGGATTTTTTTTTTTTTCTTCACTTTCTCTAAGGCACTGGTTTTAAACAGCCTGCACACGAATTCTGATCATGGGAAAGAAGCATTGTTCAGCCAGTGGCTCTCGGAGACAGCGCCCTCCCCGGGGGACTGTAAAAGCCGAATGTGCAGGGGCTCCAAGCCAGACCTTCCTAACCAGATACCACAGCCAGTCTATTCTCCAGGATGTTCTTGAGAACCGGAAACATTTCGGGTGAAATTCGAGACCCAGCCCCAAAGGCGGGTGCCAGGGGCCAAGGGCAGTGGGGACAGGGGAGCGGTGGGAGGCAGTCACTCACTGTTCAACGGGGATAGAGTTCGGTTACGTGAGAGCAATACATCCTAGGGAGCTGCTGTACCTGACGGTGCCTACGTAACAGGGGAAACCAGTTACCTGTTCCTTTGACCTTTGTGCTCTGTCGCCTGTGCTCAGTGATGCTGGCTCTGCACCTTTTGTAAAAGATGTTGCCTGTGGCCTGAAACATACATAACGGCACATGCTCCGGGCTCTGACCTTTACCAGTAAAACACTTTTCGGTTCATACAGAGATAAAAGGTTGCAGAACAGAGAATAACATGTGTCTTGTTGGAGGTTTACGTGAACGCGGTGACCTGACCTACATGGACAGATGCAAGAGCAAAGGATTCCAGCATCCAGAAGGTGCCACAACCCCAGCCCGCCCTCCCCTTGCCTTTAAAAATGCTTTGCTGAAACCCTTCAGGGAGTATGGGATTTTCTGAGCACGGTCTCCTGGCAAGCCCTGCAATAAACCTTTCTCTGCCGCAAACTGCGACGTTCCGGTTTGTTTCGCCTCACTGTACGTCGGGCACACGAACTTGCGTCCAGTAACATCTATACTTGACGATACTGTACTTTGCACTTAAAATTTTATTGAGGGTAGATCTCCTGTGATGCACTTTTTAACCACCACTTAAAAATAAAAGTTTATCTGTGCTCGTAGCTTCACAGGTCTACAAAAGAGTCTCTCGCCTGCATTTCTGGAAGGTAATTTGCCTGTTAATAACTCTGACTTTCAAAAGGGTTCAAGTAGATCATGGTTTTCTGCCTTAAGACAAAGCCAAGCATGCAATCGTCAATGCTCTTATCAATCCACTGACTGGAGGTCTTCAGCATTTGACAGTTTGCCCGGCATCCAATGTTTTCCTCCAAATACAGAGAATCTGGTTCTTTCTTTCTTCAATGACGGTCCTAATATTTTTATTACTGAAATGTCATGTGGTGCACTGGAATGAGCCGGAGTCAGGTGGAGTTTGAATCTCAGCTCCATGATTTATTAACTAGGAGACTCTGGTGAATAACTTAGTTTTTCTCGGCCTCAATTTTGTTACCTTTAAAGGAGGGGGCGGATATCTCCTATTTTTAAATGTTAAATGGTAGCCGCGCCCAGGAGTGGGATTGCTGGATCATTTGGTAATTCTACTTTTAATTTCTGAGGAACCTCACCTCCATGTGGCTTTCCATAGTGGCTGCACCAGTTTATATCCCACCCACAGTGCAGGAGGGTTCTCTCTTCTCCACACCCTCTCCGGCATTTGTTGTTTGTCATCTTTTTGATAATAGCCATTCTGACAGGTGTGAGGTCGTATCTCACTGTGGTTCTGATTTGCATTTTGAAGAGGTATCTGCACCCCCAGATTCACAGCATCGTTATTCACGACAGTTGAGACACGGAAACCACCTCAGTGTCTGTCAACAGAGGAATGAATAAACGAGGTGTGGCGTACAGATACATACGACGGAATATTACTTGGCCATCAAAGAGGAAATCCTGCCATTCTTGACAACACAGATGGGCCGAGAGGGTATTATGCTTAGTGAAATAAGCCAGACAGAGAAAGACAAATAGGGTATGATGTCACTTATCTGCAGAATCTAAGAAAGTCACATTCATAGAAACAGAGTTAAAAGGTGGTTCCTGGGGCTGCGGGGTGGAGGGGTAATAGGAGAGATGTTGATCAGGGTATAAAGTTGCAACTAGTAGGTAAATAAGTCCTGGAGATTTAATGCAGAGCACAGTGATTACAGACAATAATATTGTATAATAAACGTCACCCTCACTAAGAGACTAGTGCTTAACTATCCCCACCACATACACACACACAAAAATGATAATTAGGTAACCTGATAGAGATGACAGCTATCACTACAAGGGCAATCATACTGCAATATATAAATGTATCAACCAACACGCGGAACACCTATCAGAATGTTCTATGCCAACTATATTACAATAATAATTTAAAAAACAAACCCTGTAAAGCAGGTATCTTACTGTCCTGTATGGAGGGGAGCTCCAAAAACAGAAGAAACATTTTTTTTCTGCAGGCAATACCTGAGGCAGCCTCGGACTGAGACCACACCTGTTCTTCCTTAACTTCTTGAGACAAGGTTGTTGGATTCTTTAACAAGAACGCAAAATGAGACTGGCTTCCAGACTTCCATGAACAGAGTATGGTTACGGAAAAAAAAGGAGAAAGAAAAGAAAAGAAGCCAATGAGGGCAACCAAAGCGGCAGAGGAGACAGAAGAACCTAGCTGCTTCGCAACACAGACTCCGTGGACCATCTCCAGCAGCCCCTCAAATACCCTTTCTCATTTTCTCCCGAAGTATGCACGGATGTGCACGTGCATGTACACACACACGTACACCACACACACATGTACACGCACGTCCACACACACGTCCACGCACGTCCACACACACGTCCACGCACGTCCACACACACACTCACTCTCTCTCGCTCTCCCAAACCAGAATGTCACCCCCTAAGTACCCACTCTATAGAAATTCTAGACCGTCACTCCCAGAAGGTTTGCAGCCAGACCCTAAGTTGCCGTGCCTGTCTGTGGAGACGCTCCCAAAGGAATTCCATGAGCAGAGGTAGACAAGGGTGGCCACCAAGCAATAAACAGGCTCGTATGGGACCCTCGTTTTGGTGTGATGCTTTGCTACCGGCTGTAGTAGTGACGTGAATGCTATAAATCACACACGGGTTGACTTACAGTGAGGAAGGGCGCATGTTTCAGCAAACTGCAGAGGTAGCGTGGAAAGCCGGGCGCCAAGCTACGTGACGGATGAGAATGAAATTTTAAAATAGTTCAGTTTTTGATGACAACGATGGAGGTACATTTTGAACAAACCGCAAAGGCGACTGGCAAAGACACCCTCGGGTACTAGACGAGAGGTTGGCAAAGCATGGCCAAATCCAGCCCCCCCAGCCTCTCTTTATCAATAAAGCTTTATTGGAACAAGCCACGCCCCTTCATTTACATACAGTCTAGGGCTGCTTTTGCACACAGCTTGTCCTGCAGTGCCAAAAATATTAACCGTCTGGCCCTCTGCAGAAGAAAATACAATAATACTGCACCATATGTTTGAAACTTGTTTTAAGGGAGAATTTGAAAGTTCTCGGCACAAGAAAAACATTTTATAACTATGTAAGGGGACGGATGTTAAATAGATATACTGGGGTGTTTTTCTGCTATGTATACATATATGGAATCATTATGCTGTAAACCTGAAACAAACATAATTTTTTGGTCAATTATATCTCAGTAAAATATAAAAAATTAAAAAGAAAAAGAAAGACTTCCGACACCTAGGCTAGATGAAAGCAGAAAAGCTACAGCTTTCCCTGTGACCAAAGAACCAGACCGGAGACAGACTTTATCTTAAAAGATACAAAGTTTTATTAAACAAACCTGGAATCAATAGTATTATTCCATAAATTAGACAGCAGTAAAATTTTCCTAGGGTATATATACAAATCACAGTGATTTTCATTGTGCAAGGAATTGACAGGGTTTTTTAATCCACATGAGAAGCTGGGATGACCCGGCGGGGCTCCCAGTGTGACTCACTGGGGACGTGCCACGCTGGCCCAGGAACTTCATCCCGCAAGAAAGAAGGAAGCTCTGACGGCCCTGCAGAGCTGGAAAAGCATCTCAGGGAACCAGGAAAGACGGCCTGCGAGCAGAAAGGCTTCACATCCCCGTTGCAAAAACAAACATGTAATGACTTGTACTTAAATAACAAAAGTCCACCGTGGAAGATCAACAGAACATCTTAAGACACAATAATTTAGAGGAAACCGTTACAGAGTATTTCCTTTTGATTATGAAGCTCTGCTCCTTGGATGCAACCCCACAGGGTCTGCAAAAACAAGCTTGATATGAAAACATTATGCTTGGTGAAAGCATCCCCCCCCATTCCACCTCCAACAAGACAGACAGACAGACACACACACACACACACACACACACACACAACTACTCAAACATATTAAGACAACTGTGCATGTGTTTTTCTCTTTGTTTTTGGTAACTCAACAACAACAGGGCTAGAGGGTACATACAGTACGTAGGATGTGCCCAACAGGTGTAAAATACATGCCAGGGAGACGCACCCCTGGAGAAAGAATAATGCAGGCATGCGTCACTTCAAATCTTAATTAGGAGCCATCAAGGGCTCCTGTGATGGTGTAAATTTCGCGATGCAAAATCAAAGGGCTGGAAAAAAAAAAATCCAATCTTTCCTGCACCTGCAGCTAACGTGAGGAATTTGATGTTCTGATGGGATCTGCTGCAGCCTGCAGCGTTCACCTGGGTGGGCGGCCCTCGGTGCCTACAGGGCGGTGCGTCGGGGTCTCGCGTGAACAGGATGGAGCTGTATTTCACAGTCCAAGTGGTTCCGAACTGAGAGGCAACTTAGGTTGTACGCAGAAAGGGCAAATGTGTGTCACATCACCCAACTGCTCAGTGCTACTGGTGACGCTGTGGCTGGCAGCAGGGGAGTCCCGACATACAGACGGACAGAAGGAAACAAAACACTGCGCGAGACATTTATAAACAGCTGATGGTGCAGCTGCCCCAGGAGCACAACAGGAGGTGGTGTTTTAAAGCATCGTGACGGTGTGACATGGACACCTGTTACCTGGTGACTGGAGTTTCTTTTGCGTATTTTGACATGTGGAGAGCATAAGTCACGATTTTTCCATTGCTGGCAAACGATACATTTCTGCTGAGGGGGATTCCAACTTCTGTGACCATGAACATTATGCCGTATGATCAGCTGTGATTTCACCTCCTTCTCAGCTTTACAGATGCCTATCAAAGCAGGCTGGCGACAATCCCCTTAGGAAAACAAGACCCGCCTCAATCCACCTCTTGCAATACATGTGTTTCCTAAAGACTTTTTAAATAGCATTGTCATTTACCAACTTGTCAAAATTGCAGAAAACAAAAATCAATCTGTCCTTTTCCGGCTCTGAATGTTGTGCTGATGGATGTGAATTTTCTCCAAAACTTTGCACCCTGATTATTTCTGATCCGATATGTGAGCACGGCAGAAGGCCTCCAGGGAGGGAACAATTTTTCGGTCATACACGGGGAGCGTGCCATGTGCTTAAGACTCACTTTGATCACACCCATCTTTGCACTACGTCAGACCATGTAATTTATGCCCTGGTCACCGGCAGGTAACGCTTTGTATAATTAAATGGGCCTGAGGGTCTGGAAGGTGAGACAAACACCATGTGGTACTCTTGGAATTCCTCTTCACTTTCAATGTTTTGCGTGGCTGACGGTCAATGACAACGTTTTTAAAGAACCAAGTCATCAATGCATTTGAACTTTTGTCTTCCCTGCATATTTGTTCAAAATTAAGGCAGTGTGTGTTCATGCATTCTTGGACTCTTTTCATCTCATAAATTAAATCCTGGACAGGAAGAGCGAACCCAAAAAAACACGCATAGGGATCGTGTGTATGTACCATTTTGCATTGTGTTCAAGAAAGGTGTTTCATTTATTTTGTATTTTTTTAAGCATAAGCCTCCAAATAATAATTTTCTTTTTTTTTTGCAGCACGCGGGCCTCTCACTGCTGCGGCCTCTCCCGTTGCGGAGCACAGGCTCCGGACGCGCAGGCGCAGCGGCCATGGCTCACGGGCCCAGCCGCTCCGCGGCACGTGGGATCTTCCCGGACCGGGGCACGAACCCGCGTGCCCTGCATCGGCAGGCGGCCTCCCAACCACTGCGCCACCGGGGAAGCCCTGATTGTTTATCTTTATAGTCAGAAGACACAAGACATGTTTTTCCTTGTGTGTCTACATCTCCGTGCAGGTTTGCTTTGCTCATTTAACCTTCTGACCTTCAACGATGAAACAGTGCAGAAATTACACGGTAAAATTTTAGCCCCTGTTGGCCCATGGCTTCATCCAAAGAGCACGGTGCCCGAAAAGTACAGACTGAAAACACAGTTCTGTGGGAACATTTACCCAAGCGCGCCCTTGGAAAATAAATTTTTATTGAGCTACTCATTGTAGCGGGTTTCTTTCACTAAATTGTGGGCTCACTCTCACCTATGGACTTGGTTTTTGAAGACGAGGTCATTTATGAGAAGGGGGTGATTTAGTGTCTCCAATTTAAAGCTCTTATAGGTGTAAGTTGCCTTCATGTCACCTTCAAACACACACAGCCCTCGTCTTTGGATTCGCGAATGGAAACTGGCCAAATGTGAGAGGTGACTGCATCTCCTTGGACAGTTTTTGCTACGGTAAAAAAAAATGTATGATTTTTTGCAAATGGCAGCTCTCCACACCCCCAGATGTGCCTGCAGAAGAGACAGAGGTAGGCAAGGGGCTATAGGAAGAAAAGCCTTCCTGGCCCAGCCCAGGAAAAACAGTGTTGATGGCAAAGAACCTGCCCGGTCACCCAAGAACACATGAGCTGCAGAGGCCTGGGAGGGGGCTGAGAGCTCAGGGGGCGCCCAACGCTTGACACCAACACACCTGTGGGGCACACTCTGCCCCATGCCGGCTGCCCAAGGAGCTGGACCTTTCTCGGCAGGAAAAGGGAGGATGCAGGAGAGGCGATCTCGCAGATCTATCGGGTGCATCCCTGCCGCCACTGAAGGCTCTGGAACCTACTTCTTAAACGCACAGACCTCCACGGAGAAGGCCATGGTTGGGCCCTACGATCGGATACGTAACAGGTTTGAGCAATGCTGTGTTTTCAGCTGACTCACAGCCAACAGAATATGGGCGGCGCCTTCAGATTTTCACAGCAAAGTTTGGAATCGGAAAGCAGAAGCAGAGAGTAGACGAGGAAATGCACGAGGGACCAGACAGACACCGAGGCCCTCCGCCCAGGCACTGCTTCTGGGAAGACCCATATTTAAACAGCAACACACTCATGGCGACCCACTCAGCACTTGGCTTTCAAGATCAGTGCTAAGGGGAAGGCACAGCAGAGCACTCCTCAGGGGACCCTCACCATCACGTCCAAAGAGAAACGAATCTCACCCAACAGGTGAGATTCTGCACAAGCCAACCAGGTCTATGACACCAGATGGACTGAACATTGACAAGAAGAAGCAAAACTAAGCAGAAACGAGGGAGGTTCAAACACTTCCATCGTACCTGTTTTGTTTCTTACTTTTCCTAAAACCAAAGGGAAAAGAAAACATTTGCATAGGTTCATTGAGCCAATACAGAAAGCTACGAGTTTGCTTTGGGAGATGCAGTTTGGTCCACGGATTTAACCTGGAATATCAATAGCTAGCCATCCCCCTACAGAGTATGAGATTTTTTTAATGCAATAGAGAAAATTCCTTGAATAACAGTCATGGCCAATGGCTAGCCTTGCACTAAAGTCCAAACCCACATCTCCTTCCCTGTCGTCCTGGATTCATGACCCAAGGCTACCAGACACAAAGCACTGAAGATATTGGATATAGACCGTCGTATGATACCTTCTTCACATATAACCATAAAATGCATATAAGATGATAAAAAATGCACATATCATACTTTTAAAATTTGTCCCCAAGAGAATAGATTCTTGAAAAAAAATGTGAAACATGAAACACCATAGGCTCTGGAAAGTAGGAACATTTACTTCACTGCACAATTTCCCTGATCCAGGCACACCGTCCTTTTTATACACACACAGACACACGCACAGGCACACACATGCAATTTGTGGTTGTATCTGAACAAGTTCAGCTCAAACTTATAAAGTCTATGAGAAAAAAACCCCAGGATATCCCAGTAGGAACACAAGCCTAAAAAGAAGATAAAATCTACAACCAAACAATTTTTCAAAATGTCCTCCTACTGCGCAGTCGATTTCCAGCTGCTTAAATAATTCTAGGTCCACAAATGTCAACGGCTCTGCCATCTCTTTATATACATCCGGGTGTATATAAACGTGGAAAAGTCCTTATCCCATTAAGAAGATGCTTCTTCAGGTCTGCCTGGGGGCAGCCATCTGTCCCAGGCAGGCTCAAATCACCCTGTTTCTGGCATGAAATTAGACAAAGGATTTTGTTAGTTTTTAAACACCTGGGTAGAGTTTGTCATCCTAAGAACAACAACAATAATAGCACGAAAGAAACCCAACTTTCCTTTGGAATTCTTACTGCAAAGACCCACAAGCCTGAATTCTAAGGAGAGAAGATGCCTAATAAGAGACATGGAACAATATTTGAAAGGTGGGTTTTTAATGTTCTATGGTGTTGACATGCACAGAACTAGCCTCTCCTCACCCACGATGAGAAGGGAGATTCATCACTCAAGCAAAAACAGATCCGAGGGCTTCCCTGGTGGCACAGCGGTTGAGAGTCCGCCTGCCGATGCAGGGGACGCGGGTTCGTGCCCCGGTCCGGGAAGATCCCACATGCCGCGGAGCGGCTGGGCCTGTGAGCCGTGGCCGCTGCGCCTGCGCGTCCGGAGCCTGTGCTCCGCAGGGGGAGAGGCCACAACAGTGAGAGGCCCGCGCACCGCAAACAAAACAAAACAAAACAAACACAGATCCTAGTTTCAATGTGCTTTGCTGTAGGGTTATACAGCCAGAGAAAACATTTTGTGATGAAAAGAACTACAAGGCACAGAGAGCTGAGAGGCCCCCTGCAGCTGTCTTAACACCCTCTCCACCTGCTGAGAAGCAGGAGCCACACACAGAGGCACGAGTAAGTCCCACAGCTGCAGAACAGAGCTCCAGAATCCTGTAACGAAGCTGAACTCGGGTCTCACCTGTGGGATGAGATTTCGCTTCCTGAAAGAATATCTTTTCGCATAGCATCGTCACACCTGATCGCTCAGCGGAAAATACCAGCCGGTAAAATGACTGAGAGAGATTCAAATATGAATGTGTCTGGCTTTTAGAAGAGCAAAATGCAAGCTGGTTGCATGAACAGGAGGCAATGAGATCATGAAATGGTCTCCTGACTTCCAAAGGGTCACCAAGAATGTCATCAAATACGGCCCCTGCCATTGGCCAAAGTACATTAAAAGTAACTCGACTATAAATCTGGGGAAAAAAATGATACAAATGAACTTACTTACAAAACGGAAACAGACTCACAGACACAGAAAACAAACTTATGGTTACCGAAGGGGAAAAACGGGGAGGGAATATATTAGGAGTTCGGGGTGAACAGATTCACATTACTAGGTATAAAATAGACAAACAACAAGGACCTACTGTACAGCACAGGGAACTATACGCAGTATATTGCAAAAACCTACAATGGAAAACAATCTGAAAAAATATATATACATATATACAATGGAATCACTTTGCTACACCTGAAACTAACACAATATTGCAAATCAACTATACTTCAATAAAAAATAAAAATTAAGAAAATAAAAGCCAACCCCTAGATACCAGAGAGAAAAATAAAAGGCAATTAAACTAACTCAATAACTAACTAAATAAACTAGACCTTCAAAGTCAGAGAGTCATAGACCTTCAAAGGTTCGTGGAAATAAGAGACTCAAAGTCATTTCTTTTCAATCTCAAATTAACTTTAGCAAATTTCCTACAAGGTGTTCTCAGATGATTCCTTTCTAACAAAAAGAGACCCAAGAGCCCTTCTGAAAATACTTGGGAAGTATTGTGGTCTGGACCTCGGAGATTCCAGGAAGCAGCCACAAGAGCTATGCTTCTCAAATGTGTAGGCGCACCGGTCTCCTAGGAGCCGTATGTATTGGTACAGACCCTGCCCCGGCAGGTCAGTCCGGGGAGTGAGATCCTGGTGGTGAGGCTGGTTCTCTGGCGTGCGGCCCACACACACCGGCTGTTTCTTCTGCTGCCCTGGAAGGGACTAGGGCTGGTTCTGCTCCATCGCTCGTGCCCGAAGCGGGGAGAGAAGCCCCACTCGGTCTATGCAAGACCTCCTGCACACGAGGTTCTGTCAACCTCGCTGATTTTTTTTTTTTTTTTTTTGCGGTACGCGGGCCTGTCACTGCTGTGGCCTCTCCCATTGTGGGGCACAGGCTCCGGATGCGCAGGCTCAGCGGCCGTGGCTCACGGGCCCAGCTGCTCCGTGGTATGCGGGATCTTCCCGGACCGGGGCACGAACCCGTGTCCCCTGCATCGGCAGGCGGACTCTCAACCGCTGCGCCACCAGGGAAGCCCCCTTGCTGATTTTTAACTACTAAAAATAAAGATACACCTTGTCGTTTACCCATTTTAAATACAGCAGTGTGTACGTATCAATCCCGAACTCCCAATGTATCCCTCCCCCCTCCCCCCGACCCTCCCCCCCTCGTAACCTAAGTTCGTTCTCTGAGTCTATGAGTCTGTTTCTGTTTTGTAAATAAGTTCAACCAACGAGGACCTTCTGTAGAGCACAGGGAACTGGGCACAGTGTTATGTAACAACCTAAATGGGAAAAGAATTTGAAAAGAATAGATACATGTATATGTTAAAAAAGAAAAGAAAGAAAGAAACAGAATTCAACTGATAAAATTAATGCATGAAATGAGATTCCTTGATATTAAAAAAAAAAAAAAAGATATACCTTCCAGGTGGGGAGCCCATGCTCAGAAATTCTTGAAGACTTCCAGATCTTTCTGTGACACCGGAGGGGCCATGTTCCAGTCGTTCTCGGGATAAGCTTCGAAGTTGGAGGTGTCGCCCTCGCTGCACACTTTGGGCACGATGGGAGGCTGGGGGATCAACAAGACCCAACCCCGTGTTACAGAGGAACAGCGCGCGCCAGGATGTTATTATGCTCAGCGCACATTGCACTTTGCACAGACTGTGTTTTTTACAAATGGAAGCTTTGCAGCAACCCTACCCTGAGCAAGTCTATTGGGACCCTTTTTCCAGCCACACTGGCTCCCTTCGGGTCTGTGTCACATTTTGACAGTTCAAACTTTTCCACTATGATTATATCTGTTATGTTGATCTGTGACCAGGGATCTTTGACGTTACTACTGAAATTGTGTTTGTTTTGTTTTCTTTTGTACTTTGGAGTTAAGGTACGGACACTTTTTTTAGACATAGTGTGACTGTATGCTTAATAGATTACAGGATAGTACCTATTGTACATAACTTAATTTTTCTTCTTCTTTTTTTTTTTTTAATTTTTGGCCACGCCTTGGTTTGCGGGAATCTTAGCTCCCGGACCAGGGGTCGAACCCTCACCCTTGGTAATGAAAGCACACAGTCCTAACCACTGGACCACCAGGGAATTCCCTATACATAACTTTTATATGTGCTGCAAAACCAAAACATTAGTGTGACTCGCTTTATTGTGGTACTCTGGAACCAAGCTTACAGTATCTCCGAGGTCTACCCATACATCCCTCTATGTCTACAGCTTTCTGTGAAAATGTAAAAAGAACTGGAAGACAACAGAGCTGCTTTTCTTTGTTTATGAACAGGAAAAGCTTGGAATTAAAGATATTGCAAGTGAGGTGTCAACTATCAGATTGATGAATGCTTACACAGTTTGAAGAATTTAGGGAAGAAGGAAGGTACCCAGCACTTGCTTCTTAAATTCTAGAACTGAGGACCACCTGGACTGCTTGTTAAATCGAGATTCCCAGGTCGGGGACATTCTGATGTAGCTGGTCCTGTGGCCACACTTTGGAAAATTCCAGAAAGATGGAAAGAGCTCCAGACTTGGGTTTTATTATCTCAGAGGCCATACCACAATCCTACATTGATAAAAATGAAGGCATCGGGATTGAGAAGAGGGTCAGCAAACTTTTCCCATAAAGGGCCAGTTAGTAAAACATTTTGTTTTTCAGGCCATACAACTTCTGTTGCGACTACTCCCTGCTGCCATTGCAGTGGGAAAGCAGCCATCGACAATCTTTAAACAAATGGATGTGGCTATGTGCCAATAAAACTTTATTTATAAAAACAAGCAAGGGGCCAGATTTGGCCCACAGGTTGTACTTTGCTGATTCCTGCATACATCCAACTCCAAGATTCTGTAACACACACAGACACCGACTAGTTTTCTCTAATCCTGTGAAACTGTTATGCTTTGTCCAGAGCCTTTAACACACGTGGTGAGCACCACCCCTCTCGCCCTTCCTCTGCAGGATGGATCCTAACCTGGATGTTTCACAAGACACTTGAGGCTCATGATGCTAGAATCCTCAAGTCAAGTCCAGGACGAGGACCTAGATTTGTCCCTGTCCCAAAGCTCCGTGCTTCCTAACAGACCACAGCAAAGCAGATGCAGCTGGAGAATCCTGACAGAGCATGCGTTCCTACGTGGATCCCAGGGGGAACATTTTAACTGCTATGTGGACACAGAAATGAGTCAAGTAAGTTAAAAATTATTCATTTAAAAAAAAAAAAAAGAAAACCCTCTTGTCACGTGTATATTTTGGTGAGTGTATCAAAGTGCAAAGAGCATGGAGTGGTCAGCACCTCAGAAACATCAAGGAGCTTCAGGTGAAGGTGCCACGTTCCTCATCTGACTCAGAAGTTCCGTGGCAGAAAGTCTAATTAGTGAGGTTCACGCTGTATACGCACAGCAGACAACTCCCATCCCCAAATGGGCCAAGCCACACGTGAATAGATCTTGGGTTGGCTCCATAAAAGAGGTTGAGGATTTACAAAGATTTTAAAAGTCACAGAGTAAGTTTAATGGTGACTTTTCCTTCATTCTTTCTCACTGCATTCAATAAATGAGCTATTTCTATAAACCAGGCGCCACGTGGACAGAAGGTGCATGATTCTGGCTTTCAGAAACCTTCCAGCCCAGTCAATGGCTCCAGGGGAGTATCTCTATCTGGGTGGCATATTTGGAATCACTTGATGAGCTTTTAAAAAGCTATAAAAATAAAGTTACACAGAGATACCTCTTTTTAACCATCAGTTAGGCAAAACTGCAAAAGTTGTATAACTCACCACTCTTGAGCTGGGGGAAAAGAGGCATTTTTCAGAACCAGTCCCCCGGGAGCACAAAAGGATGCCGTTTCTACAGGGACGTATGCTGCAAAAGTACCTAGATTTCAAACGCATTTACGCTCTGACCCAAGGATCTCACTTCTGGAAATTCATCTTCAACACAAAAGAAATGTACGCAATTATTCCTTTTAGGAGACTGGAATCGGCATTAAGTGTCTGTCAGTTGAGGTCTGGTTAAGTAAACGATGGTAGAGACATGCAAAGGAGTTCCATGCGGTTTAAAAAGAATGAGAAAGCTATTCAGGCATATGGGAAGATCTCGAGGTTGTATCGTTAAATGAAAAAAGCAAAATTAGAATAGTGCATGTGTAACTGTAGGTTTGTGTTTTTAAAAAAGGGAGAAGGACTTCCCTGGTGGTCCAGTGGCTAAGCATCCGCCTTCCAATGCAGGGGACATGGGTTCGAGCCCTGGTCAGGGAACTAAGATCCCACGTGCCACGGGGCAACTAAGCCCGTGTGCTCTAGAGCCTGCGTGCCACAACTAGAGAGCCCGCGTGCCACAACTACTGAGCCCGAGTGCTCTGGAGCCCTCGCACCACAACTAGAGAGCCTGCGTGCCACAACTAAAGACCCGACACAGCCAAATAAATAAATAAAAACAAATACTTTTTTTAAAAAAGGGAGAAAATAAGAATATGTGTATCCACCTGGGTTTACATTAACCTAAAGAAACTTTTAAAGGATACACAGAAGAATCTAATAAAAGTGGTTACCTATAGCCAGCTGGGAGGGGACAGCCTGGCCATGTATACCTATTAATATTGATTTGGTTTTTGAACAATGCGAATATATTACTTAGGCAATTTTGTAAGTCAGTGTAATAGAATAAAATACATAAAAGTTAAAACCTTGAACAAAATGAATATCGGTTCCACCCCTAGAGTCTGGGCTGGGGGCGAGGCATTAGCATTTTTTAAGTGTCTCCACTGGCGCCCAAGCGCAACGTTGAAAACATTGCTGTTGAGGATACCCGTCAATCACATATTAAGTTCAAAGAAAGATGGGCCTCAGAATACTTTCCATCTAAGCTACCACCATCACTGTGCCACATCCGTCCATAAGTATGAGACATGCGTCCTACCTGTGTTATTCCCCCTTAGAAAGGGAACAGATGAGATTCATCATAGTCTCAGAGCCAGGGACGGATGGAGCCAGTTCTCCAAAAACCCAACTGCAAAAGTGGGGTCTGAACCCCCCATTAGGTGACTCTTTAGCTGAGCTCTCCCCTGAATAGGGAACCTGGCTTATCAACGATTTGGGATGGTTGCTTGTACCGAATCAATTCATTACATGTCCATCCTAAGTGAAAGAGAGCTCAGGAGAGCTCCAGGCTGCCCAGGGACCAACTGCCCATTTAAATATGTTGTACCTTCAGTTTCCTTTCTGGGACAGTCTCCCAGTCCATGGTCCGGAACCACCGATGCCGTTTCACATCCTCTGCTCCATTCTGCAAAAGAAACATGCATCATCAGTGAACAGAAGGTTGACAGGATAGGAAAGAAAATATTCCAAGAGAACCTCTACGCGATGCCCTACGGAGAAAAACAAGAGTTTGCTATGTGTGCAATCACTGTGCCCAGAGTGTGAGCTATTAGGGAAAACGACAGATGAAGGCATCTGAGTTTCATTTGCTTTCCTTTGTCGTAGAAAGAAATCCGGTCACGAGGTTCACGTGTATGCCGCTCTGGACCAAAGACCAAAGTGTAATTATGATTCAGCCTCTTGACATAAAACTAGACTGACGCGCGGTCAGGTCTGAGTTTGACACCTGTTTTCATCTTGACAATTTCCTCAGGTGAAATTACACTCATTTTAGAAATGTATAAACTGAGATTCATTAAATGATGTCATTTGCTCTGTACTGCCCAGCAAGTAAGTCTATAACTCAAACTGAGCATGTCAAACTTCAGAGACTTTAACAACTACCCAACGTCGCCTCTCAATTAACAATGTGTACAGCACAGGGAATGCTACTCTATACTCCGTCATAACCTACATGGGAATAGAATCTAAAAAAGAGTGGATACATGCATATGCGCTCACTTTGCCGTACAACGGAAACTAACACAACACTGTAAATCAACTCTACCCCCCAAAAAATTTTAAAAAAACAAAACACAAAAAGCAATGTGTACTAAGGTCTGTCTAGTTCATCCTCAGCTGTGGTGTCAATAGCTGGACGGGAGGCACCACCAGTACCAGGACCTCTGAAAATCCCTTCCAAGTTCTCAGCCTTCAGCTGCACCCTTCTTCTCCTTTTTTACGACACTTGTAGCAACTTTTTAATCAATTAAATGCATGAAGTTATAAGACAGAAACATGTGATGTCTGTGACACAGGAGCCAGTGCATCTGAAGTTAACTTTTTAAAATGTGTATCAGTTCATATTTTTTAAAGTTTTAAATGATTTATCCTCAAAAAAGAAAATTCTCTGTAACCATATCTCCAAAAGGTAGGAGATGGGGTGTCAATGTTTTCTAGTTTTTTCCAGTCCTATTATTTTGAAAACTCTTTTTCTTTTCCTATTTCTTTCCATCCATATGTAAGTCAAATAATGACATCTGATGAGTGTTACCTTGAGGGATGCTGAGAGAAGGTAAATGGGACTGAAGGTTTACTCCCTAAAAGTTCAAACTCAGTATGGATACTAAGGTTTTATGGTATCTAGATAGATGACAGAGAGATAGATGTAGATGACGGTAGAGGACAGAGGATGAGCTATTTAGATAGATACATTTATAGATGATAGATGAAAGTTAGGTAGATAGGTGTTCAATAGATAACAGACAGATGATAGACAGATGATGGAAGATAACAGATGATAGGTGATAGATACATAGGCAGATAGATGATAGATAAATTGATAGATAATGGAGAGAGAGATGGATGAGATATCTAGATAGATGATTGATAGATGACGGATATATAGGTAGATAGATGATGGAATATGACAGACATATAGATAGACATAGATGATAGATAGATAGATACAATAAATAGACAAAGAAGTGAAGGAGAAAGTAAGTGCTAGAAACTTTCCAAGTGTGGAGGACAGAGCAGTGTCCACAGAGGATGAAGGAGTTAAACACAATGGTCTGTTTGGGAAATAAAAAGAGAAACACCGCAAATGAAGGAGCGCCAGGAGGAGAAACACAGCCCGTTACTGGATGAACAACCATGCTGTTTCACAGATCTGTTCCTTTCTCCAGTGATATCCAACCACTTAGCGTTTACTCCCCTCCCTTAAGGACCTCAACACATGAGCCAATCTCCATGAGTAGCCTTAACTAGCCAACCAATTTAACTCGTTATGTATTGAACTGTGCTCCCCACGAAAGGACATGTTGAGGCCCTAGTCCTCAGCACCTGTGAATGTAACTTTATTTGGAAACAAGGTTTCTGTAGATGTAAACAAGTCAAGATGAAGTCATTGGGGTGGACCCTAAATGCAATGACAGTGTCCTTACAAGACACAGAAGAGGAGAGACACGGACACAGAGGAGAAGCCCCGGGAAGACAGAGGCAGAGACGGGAGGGAGGCGGCCACAAGCCCAGGGACGCCTGGAGCCCCCAGAAGCTGGAAGGGGCAGGAAGGACCCTCCCCTGGAGCCTCTGGAGGGAGCACGGCTCTGGGACGCCTGGACCTCAGACGTCTGGTCTCCAGGATGGGGGAGGATGGATTCCTGTGGTTTTAAGCTCACGGTTTGTGGTCCTTTGTTACAGCCGCCCCAGGAAATGAACACACCCACATAAACAGAGGGCCCCACGAGACCTGCGGGGTTCAAGTCTCACACACAGGTCTACTTTGTCCCTCAAGACTGCAACTGACAGGGTCAATGCACTGGTCCACGTCTAAGTTTATCCACAGACGTCCAGAGCTAGAAACAGCTAAGAAAATGTCCCTGGTTTGTCTCAAATTCAGCAGTGCCAAAACAGAACCAAGACAGGCATATACAATATCACAGTTTATACAAGTCAGTTCCTTCCACGTGTTTCCCTCCAGATGAAAAGTTTGACAAAAGCACACATGGTGCACAGCTTCTAAAATGACGATGAAGTCACACACCAACCTGCACATGCATGTTTAGAGCAGCACTACTCCTAACAGCCCAAAAGTGGCAACAGCCCAAGTGTCCATGGACGGATGGATGGGCACACAGCACGGGGTCCATCCACACAGCACAACAGGACTCAGCCAGGACAAGGAGAGAAGCTCTGACCCAGGCTACCACGTGGATGGACCCTGAACACACGACGCTCAGTGAGAGAAGCAGACACAAAAGGTCATGTTGTGTATGATTCCATTTTCATGAGAGCTCAGAATAAGACAATCTAGAGAGACAGAAAGTAGCCCAGTGGTTGCCTACCACCAGGAGGGCTAGAAGGATAGAGAGGTGATAGATACAGGATACAGGATATGGGTTTCTTTTGGAAGGGATAAGCATGTTCTTTAAACGGTGGTGATGGTCGCACAATTTTGCAAATACATTACAAGCCATCGGACCGTCCACTTTAAAACGGGGAAACTGGATGGTATGTGAATTATACCTCAACAACGTTGTTGAAAAATATAAAAGTAAATAAAGTCATGATTCGTAACCTACAGATCACTGCTGAGTCACTGGCTCCTTTGGAGAGACAAGGAGATGGGGTGTAGACCCAGTTTGATTCTGCAGGCCCCAGAAACCCAGATTTGGAATCTGACCAATGACTGAATACGAATGTTCTGCCTTTGCTGAAGGGTGTGAAGTCAAATGACAGGCACTTATAACGAATACCACTTAACACATACGGACGGAAACACTCACCTTCATGTTTCCCAATCTCCTTGTTCTGTCGACAACAAGCAATTTCTTAATGAGGTCTCTGTTTGGGAGACGGAGACAAAAACACAGACGTGTTGATACGGACCCATGCAAACACAGCAGGTCAACAGCAGTAAAATCCACACCGCACAACGTGGACAACGGGCGCAGCGGTTCACACTGGCTGAACGCTTTCTAACGCTTCTTTCTAACCATGATCTGTTCCTAAATAATTTCTGCGGCGCAGAGCTGCGAGAGGGACCTAGCTAAGGGGAAGAGGTTGATTAGATCATCGTAGAAAAGAACAGCCCCGGAGCGGGAGAAAATGTGCCTGCCCTGGGGATGGGGAGGCTTCATTTCAGACATACGAGTCAGGCCATCCCCGCCGACTACACGACATGCACTTTCACCAAAATCGATGCTCTCGCTTTGCCCTGTGGGTCTGTTTATCTGTGAGATTCTTGTCTGGCCATCCGTGCCTTCCCGTAAGCACGTAAACTTATTGGATCCCTTTCGTGTGTGCCGGTTCACTGAGATCCTCCCTCTAGATAGCAAACGGGGGACTTCCCTGGTGGTCCAGTGGTAAAGAATCCACCTTCCAGTGCAGCGGACACGGGTTTGATCCCTGGTCAGGGGACTAAGATCCCACATGCCGCGAAGCAACTAAGCCTGCGTGCCGCAACTACTGAGCTCACATGCCTCAACTAGAGAGCCTACGCCCTTTGGAACCCGCGCGCTACAACGACAGAGCCCACGCGCCCTGGAGCCTGCACGCCACAACTAGAGAAGAGGAAATCCGCACGCCACAGCTAGAGAGAAGCCTGCACGCTCCAACGAAGAGCCCGTGCACTTCAACAAAAGATCCCGCGTGACGCAACTAAGACCCGACACAGCCAAAAATAAATTAAATAATAAATAAATAATTTTGTTTAAAAATAAATAAATAAATTGCAGGCAGTATCAGAATACAGCAGGACGGTCAATTATGATGGGAAACTGGAGGTGGTTTTCAAGACTTCCAGAAGATGGGCTAGCTCTCAGAGTAACAGTTAAGGAAATAAAAAGTATAATGTGTGTGTTTAAGTATCTAATACGCTGACCATGTTGTGTATACATTAATATCCAGGGACTTCAAGCATATGAGGATGTTTTCCAGGACAATCAAACACCCCCGACTCAGCTTTAAGCATCTCAGCTTTCCTGAATCCAACAATGCCCCGGGGTAAGCAGCACAAACCCAGGCTCCAGCTACGCCCTGGGCGCTGTGGGACCCGCTAAGGAGGCTCAGATGCGTCAGGTGATAAATGAGGGACCAGGGACCAGGGCTCCTCACATCTGCACTGTGAAATCTCCCAGGTTCCTACTGATCAAACTCTGTTAAGGTATAACTGTAACACAGTTTCCCAACACTGTGTATCCTTAAGTAGAACTGGAGTCCTTCTAGACGTTCTCCCAAATCCATCTCAAAGAGAAAACCCAAGAACACTGGCTCACCTAAGGCTAGGATGTAGCCTTAAGGCTAGGATTTTGATGCATCCATCGAAAACAGAGGAAATGTACTCTTGTGCAAGGCAGAGGGATACAAGAGCACTGAGAAATGAAGGTACCTTTCCCATACTTAGTGAGTCTCCCCTTCATTATTTTAACATACCAAAGAAACACACTAAAAAAAACAAGGTCACCAAACACCACACTCCCAGAACATCCCCAAATCCATGTGTTTTTTCCTTCTTCTTCCCTATTATTTACAGCACCCTCAGCCCTATGAGTGCATATCGTTAAAGCTGCCAGTCCCAGGATTACAAGAAAATCAAAGATTTATTCAACATATAAAATCAGATCTTTGCGAAACAGCTCGATCCTGAAGGCAGAAGGTGCAGAAGAAAAGGGGCCACCCGATACGGCAAAGCCACACAGGAACTCTGCAGGCATCCAAGACGCGGCAGGTGGGCACCTCCATCCTGGAATGCCTGTGAGTCCACTGGCAGGCCCTTCATTCAGCGAGGCTGAAACTCTGAATCCTGCTGACTCCCCGGGGGCCAGCTGGCTTCTCCTCGACCACTTTCAGACACAGAGAAACACTTGTAAATAAATATGAGTTCTACCAAGTCGGCACCAAGCCCCCAAGCTTCTACTTCCTTTTCCATTATACATATTCCTGCAAGGAAACCCGAAGCTTCATCCAAAGAGACATGTGCCCAGGCCAACACGCTGACACGGTCCAGCGCTGAGGGTGCAGGAACCCACAAAGGACCTGAACAGCTTCAGTCAAAATTCTACCCTCAGGGCCACCTGGTGACAGTCACTTGGGTAGGAAATCACTCCCTCGGGCTCTGCTTCTCAGCCGGCCCATGAAGATCTAGGCAAAAACATGAAGAAGTAAAGCTTTACTCAACTATGATGTGCCATCACCAAGGGCAGCAAAGGGTCCCAGGTTCCTGCCCTTGGTGAGCCCCCTCACTGGGGACGTGAGAGGAAACGCCTGGAGCTGCGCACGTGAGCCCTCGCCCTCGCCCTCACCCTCACCCTAACCAAGGATTCCAGAACAGCCTCTGCTGCTTCTCTCTTGAAAGTAAACTAGGAGAAAAAGACGGGGAGTTGGCAGCAGACCGGACGGAGATTACGCTTAGGTCTGTTCTCTTTCTATAACATCTTCTTGTTCACGAAACGTTGGAAACGTACTCTATATACAAACATGAGTGTAAAAAAGAATGAAATTGTGCCGTTTGCAGTAACGTGGATGGACCTGGAGGGGATCATACTAAGTGACGTCAGTCAGAAGAGAAAGACAAATATCATATGATGTCACTTGTATGTGGCATCTAAAAAATGATACAGGGACTTCCCTTCCAGTGGTCAGGGCTCTGCACTTCCAATGCAGGGGGCATGGGTTCAATCCCTGGTCGGGGAACTAAGACCCTACATGTTGCGCTCATGACCAGAAAAAAAAAAAAAAAAAGATACAAGTGAACTTATCTATGAAACAGAAACAGACTCAAAGACATAGAAAACAGACTTATTGGGAAAGGGGGTGGGGGGAGATAAATGAGGAGTTTGGGATTAGCAGATACACACTACTGTATATAAAATAAACAACAAGGACCTACTATATAGCATAGGGAATTATATTCAATATCTTGTAATAACCTATATGGAAAAGAATCTGAAAAAGAATTTATATGTATATATGTGTATATGTATAACCAAATCACTTTGCTGTACACCTGAAACTAACACAATACTGTGAAGCAACTACGCTTCAATAAAACAAAATGGATAAAAAAAATGGGGGTAAAATAGAAATAAAATTTACTATTTTAACCGTTACAAATCCATATATTAACATAAGCAAATAAATGACCTAAGATTTATGGATCTTCCCTTCTCCTGGGGAAACACCTCCTGGAAGCATTTAAGTCCTTCCTCGAAAGAGGAAGGGGATCCAGTCTGATGATCTGTGTTGCCTGAGACCGTCACAAGTTTACCAAAGAAAGAAGCAGGCTGTGAGGACACAGGAGGTAGTTCATCTTTATCCTGCTTGGAGCACGCGCACCCACGGCAGCAGCGAAGTCACACCCATCGCGGGCGGGTCCCGCCAACAGGCAGCGGGTGTACAAGCCCCAGGTGTACCAGGAGAATTCCAGGGAGTCTACAGGGGCCATCAAGTAGCAGTGCCCGTGGCTGGGAGTTGCCGCTAATCTGACCATATCATCGGTCAATCGTTGACACATTTATAACTCAACTTTATTTTTTTCTCTTTATTATGTCTTCTCTTAATACCCTCCCCCGATCCTTCCTCATCCCTCAGCCCTCCCCTGTAACTCACTTTTTAAAGTGTTTTGCCATCCATTCGAAACATTGTTTCGAATGGATGGCAAATCTCAATGATCAAAGATAACTGGCAAATCTCAAGGATCAAAAATAATTCTCGTGCTGATTCCAAATCAACTCCTCGCATCAACACTGATGGGATCTGGAGCCTGGGAGAGAAATCCTAGACCATATTTCTTCATTTCTTTCTAGAGCAATAGACTTTTGAGTGCTGTACGCATTCCCCTTGTCACCTTACCGTCGGACCATTCAGGACACAGAAGTCTCCCTTCCGGATAATTTCTGTCTAACTGGAGCCTCCTTTTCTTGCTAGAATCTTTTGGAACCTAGCTGGTGGGTCAAACATGACACAAGCTCCGCCCACAGGAACCAAGAAGAACATCCTTGGTCCATACGGAGCATTGCTGTTTAAGGTGAAACAAACTAGATGCAGCCAGTGGCCCCAGGATCACAGCTGAGCACTGTCATGAAAGAAGTTTTCCCTGAACTCAACAGGTTCCTTTAAAAATACGTAGCAAAAAAAGAGAGAAAAGTTTAGTTCTCAATTAAACACAATGAAACCCCATTTGGGGATCAGAAGAGGTTGGAAGCACCTATCAACGTATCTGGGAAATACAGTAAAACAGCTAGAAATCAGGACTCACAACGGTGCCAATGGCTAAAAGCTGACACACAGGGCAAGGTCGTTGGAAAAATCGTTGGAAAACCTAAAGCGTTCTTATCTTTTAAAAAATTTAGCTTTTCCTCCCACTGACACAAAAATGCACACCCGAAGTTTAACACTGAAGCAATGCAACAGTTCTTGAAACAACGAGGGCGTAACTCAAAATTCTAGCAGGAGAAAGGACTTTAAGAATGAAAATAATTTAAGCAGGAGAGAAAAGAGAAACTCTGCTAAAGCCATCAACACTTGTGCCAACCGCAACACTAGCTGGGAGGAAGGACACCCTTCTTGTCAAATAACAGAACGGCTCTCGTATTAAATATGATAACAAACGCCTTTATTCGCTAATTGTAAGTGTCATTTCTTTTAAACGGTATAAAATAGGGCTGAGAGTCGTTAAAAGGTGAAGTCTCATCCCAGCAGAGTCATGAAAACCTCTTCCCTTTTGGTGGAAAAAATGACCGGTCAAAACAGCTTCAGCCCAGCACAGAGAATAACACAGGATCGTACCCCGCTCGGCAGATGCCATAACTGGGGTTTCTTAGATGCTTTAAAAATAAACACACCCGATGAGGCGGGAACGGTTTACTTACTTGACACTGAAGTCCAAATGCCTGGGGAAATCGATCTTGCCTGCAAGAATTTTTTGGTAAATGCCAAATGCGTTGTCATCAAAAAACGGAGGAAACCTGTTAGAAACATAAACATCTATTTTTAGTGCCAAGCAAGTGTGGAAAACATCCCTGCTGGGTAAGGAGGACTCTTTCCGCCTGACCCAGGCAGAACAGAATTTATTTCACGGCCGCTCTTTCCTCGCATCCTGGAGTCCATGGATGGCTCGAGACCAGCTTCGAAGACATGGTTGCAAGAGGCCAAGCGTGAAGCACCGCAGCCCGAGGACAGAGGATGGGCCGGCAAAGAAAAGGCAATGACCATGAGGCCATCTGACCAACTATGAGGTCACTAGGGTGCCATTAAAAATGTCTCCCCAACTGGACCGTGAGTGGACCTCTTTGTATCCCTCCTGCATACGGGAGTGTGGAGCACACAGTAGGTGCTCAATAAGTGTACACAGGCCAAATGTAAGAGGAGAGGTTACACTGGATCCTATTTTTTTGGCTCAAGTACTTCATAACTTTACAGAAGCCCATATGTAAATCTCCACGGTCGATGAATTCACCTCCATCCTACTTTGGGAGGTGAGTGACAGCAAGGCTGGTTTCCAGTTTGCGATTTTAGGCACAAAGATCTACACTAGGGGTTGGCCAGTGATGGCCCACAGCCTCTTTTTGTCAATAAAGTTGTACTGGCACATGCATGCCATACACGTATGTATCCTCTGCGGCAGTGTTACCACAATTAAAGACTATAGTCTAGTTAGAGAAACTAACAGACCTATCCTTTCTAACATCTGGAAATAGAAAAACAACACAATGTGACATAAGTTAAAGAAGAAATATACTTACAACTGTAAGGACCACGAAAAATCCAAGAAACTCTAGAAGTAAACCACTAAATGCATACCAGATAGCCACATGTCCCTGGGCACAAGGTATACTTCTGATACTTCCTCAGAGTGTTCAAGGCAAAGACCTTCTACTCGAAAGCAAAACCTCTATTTAGTTTCTTTAGAAGGAGGTCTTCTAATTCAGTAGAATAAGCAATGGAAATATGAAGGGGAGATTTCAAATGATGGTCTGACTGATGGCAAATCTCAATGATCAACAATAATTCTCGTGCTGATTCCAAATCAACTCCTCATGTTTTTTTAAAGAGAAACAGTGTATCATGGGTGGAATGGTGGCCCCCAAAGTTACACCCGTGTCCTCACCATGACTACCTACATGGGACCTTATACGGAAACAGAGTTTTTGCAGATGTGATGAAGTGAAGGGTCTGAGATGAGGTCCTCAGGGAGAAAATGTGTCATACATACCTACCCACGTGCGTGGAGAACGTGGCACGCAGTACTCTGGGGGAGCTGGCATTACACGACACTATCATGGGAAAGGCATGTTAGCAGTAGTTTAGCGAGCGGAAAAAACAATAATAGGGAGAGCACTAACACATCTTGCCTGAAGGAAAAAGCACGGAGAACTCGGCGTGTGCAAAGCGGCCAGAGAACCTGCCCTCAAGTCTCTGCCTTTAATCCAACAGAATCCTTCCAATTCTTAATAAACGGGTGCTTGTCATACAGAAGTGGGCGTTATGTGCACCTTGCGTTGTCCATGGTGAGACGTAGCCAGAAGGACAAGCTGCCCATCCCCGTGAAGGCAGGCTCGAGACTTTCGTCTGCAAACTTCATGCCAATTTTGCCATTTTCTCCATCATCTATCTGGATTCTTTGTATAGATACCGTCGACCTACCTAAATCTCCCAGTAAAAAAATGGATTGTCCAGAAACAGGCGCCATTGTTGTGACCTTGCGTTTCTCATCAGACCCCAGAGACCCGTTACAAAATGATGGTCCTGGGACGGCCCCAGTGGCCCAGTGCTTAAGACTCCATGCTTTGGACTTCCCTGGTGGCGCAGTGGTTAAGAATCCACCTGCCAATGCAGGGGACACGGGTCGAGTCCTGGTCTGGGAAGATCCCTCATGCCGCGGAGCCACGAAGCTCGTGCGCCACAACTACTGAGCCTGCGCTCTAGAGCCCGCGAATCACAAGTACTGAGCCCGCAAACCTACAGGCCGTGCTCCCAACAAGAGAAGCCACCGCAATGAGAAGCCTGCGCACGGCAACCAAGAGTAGCCCCCGCTCGCCGCAACTAGAGAAAGCCCGCGCGCAGCAAGAAGACCCAGCACAGCCACAAATAAACAAACAAATACACAAATTTATCTAAAAAAAAAAAAAGACTCTGTGCTTTCACTGCAGGGGGCACGGGGGGTTTGATCCCCCGTCCGGGAAGTTCCGCATGCCACAGGATGTGGCCAGAAAACAAAACCAAAATGATGGTCCCAAACTATGAGCCCATTGTAACAGGGAAAGGACCTTGGAAGGCAGGTACTTTGGAAATGGCTTCAAGGAAAAGAAGAGTTTCTGGAGAGAGAAGTGAGAGATGGGGGGCTACAGTATCACCCTCCTTTGACTTCTCCCTCCAAGGTCCTCGGCCTCATACGTTCCTATGAAACAAATATCTGAGATCCTCAGAAAAAGGGGCAAGAACAAAGTACTGGGCCAGGAAACACCCGGGCAGACTGGAGCGTGAGAGAGAGTCCCGGGGCACCCTATCTTTGGCATGGCAGCTGTGATTCTCAAAGTGGGGTCCCAGGGAACCCTCGGGTTCCTCGGGATCTTTTCAGGAGATCTGTGACACCCTTTTTCTGACTATGAATCTGAATGTGGCTGCATTTTCGTCATACACCTCAACCAAAACAACGCATCACACCAGACAGAGTGTGAGAGAAGGGAAGGACGCAGTGGCCCGCAATGAAGCTGGACATAAAATAGTGAACATGTGTACAACGTCACTGTTTTCTCTACCTATTTTTAATACTAGGAAATAGTTATTGTTTTCATTAAAAATTTGATTTATGTTCATCATTAGTTTATCACCTTATGCTTTTACGTATAAACTTATACACTTATATATACAATCTCAGTTTAACTTCCAAATGTGGTAAACGTTGACAGATAGAACCTGCATCCCTGAGAGCTCTTTGGGGTCGATACTAACACTTAGGGGCGTTTTCATAACTTTTAGGAAGGGAGTCACTTTTAGGACAGATGGTTACTGAAAACTTTTAGGGTCCTGCGGCTGAAACGTTTTGAGAACCACTGCACCGCAGCTAACGTTCTACATGGATGCAACTCCAAATGCAGACTAGTTCCATCTTCCTGAAAAATAGGCGTGCGACTGAAACTCTCCACATGGGTGGATATGAAAGGAACAGATGATGGAAGACATCAGGGCTGAGTTGGGCGCTCCTGGAAAAGCCCATGAATGGGCCACCTGTTTTCAATCCAACCGAAACATTTCTTACTCGATGAAAATAAAATCCCAGTTAGGACATGCTCTCATACCTAATCACGTGGCTGGCTGTACCCAACAAGTGTACTTCTTGTACTTCATGAAACATTTCACCCACCAATGAAAGCAGTAAGCAAACAGACAAGGCAGAGTCTAGCCTGATCTTGCTAAAGGTGCCAAAACAGAAAATGGAAATCCAACAGGCACGCGGGAGACGGGAACCTGGAAGAAAAGGCCACCTCCGCCATCTGTATGAGAACTCCCTCCCACTGGCCACCAAAGGCGTCTGGGTTCAAGGGGGTGAGAAGAGCAGCTTGCACCATCCAGTGATCTCGTGGGCAACGAACACACGGAACCAGATGGTTGCAGACCCACTGAGCGCTCCAGAGAGAACAGAAAGGGGTGCTAGGGCGGAGCGTGGCTGGAAGCAGCGGAGGAGGGCTCTGAGGGCAGGTTACAGGTGAGCCCGAATCGTGAGGACTGGAAGCGAAGGGACCGGCCGGGGGGATGCCCTCAGGCGGCTGGCAGAGAGAGGGACAGCAATGCCGCACCGGGTGCTGGAGGCGCAGCAGGAAGGCCCGCGATCCCAGGAGAGAGGCCAGGCCTCCGTCTAAGGTGGGCAGATCTTCTACAGACCGACTCAGAGCCTCGTATAACGAGGAGCTCCGGGTCTGTCCCCTCGAGGGCTGCTAGGGAGAAGGACGTGGCCTGGCGGGTGTCGGTGAGGGACCCCTCCGGTGGCTGCCAGGGGAACGTGCCACGGGCAGGGGCAGCTGGAGGAGACGTGAGGACACTCGGGACGGGTCCAGGCGAGAGCAGAGGCTGGCCAGACTTCAGGGGCAGCCCCGGGTCAGCCAGGCGTGCGGTGTGGGCAAGTGTGGGTGTCTCTGGAAATACCACCCAGACAAGCCTGACTCTAACTGAAATGTGGAAAACAAAAATATGCCGACTGTGAACTAACAGCTCCCTTTTATGAAATGCAAAGTTCAGCTTACGGTGTTCTGGGTTAGGAGAGGGTTTGAATTATTAACCTCCAATTATTCTAATAATAGGACCTAGTAATAGATTCTAATTACATTATTTTCTACTGAATTCCTAATATTCTCTGAGACTACTAGAACTACTGTATGGTTAACCTTCTACTGGAATAGAGTATTTTCTATTTTCTAATGTTCTAATATTTTAAAATTGTACATCCCAATAGTAATGAGAATATCATTTTAATATATTATATCCTAATAGTATCTTAGTTACTATTAAAATAGCATATTAAATTATTAGAATTCTAATAATTATGCTTATATAATAACCCTCATAATAATTCCAGTATATCCTAATATTATATTCTAATTCTACCCTATCCTACTCTATTTTAATAATTTTCTATTATAGTCTATCCATACTGTGTTCGAACAGTCTATTATATTCCAACCTTGCCTCTCCTAATGATATTCCGCATTACTGTGTTCTGTACTATTACAGTCCAACCGAACAATAAAGACAAAACAGAGGACACGTGGACCCCATTCTGCTCAACAGGACTGGGCGCCGGGATTCAATTCTCCTTGGGCAAGGCTGCCCTCTCGTGGTCAGCAATGTACAGGAGGGAAGGTATGCTGCTGGCTCGAGAGTGTGGAAGCTGATCAAGTACAGCTGCAGAAAGATGTACAGTTTCTATACCTTCTTGGTGGATCGACCGTACATGCCATTTATTTCAGCGTGCTGCTTTGATGAGGACTTCCTGGGCTAGGGTGCATGTGAATAAACTTGGGTCTATGTGATTTGCTAGAGGTGTTTGACTAAAGAGCAATGGAAAACTGAAAAGATTTGATAGATTGATAGATATTGATCTATGATTGATAGATATTGATCTATGATTGATAGATGTTGATCTATGATTGACAGATACGGATCTATGATGGATAGATATGGATCTATGATTGATAGAAAGGCAGATAGCTAAAAATTAATAGATACACAGTTAGAGATAGATATGAATAGACGATAGGCAGATAAAAATAAATACATAGAGAGTTAGAGATCGATACGGGTAGATGATAGAATAGGTAGATGACAGATGATATAGATACATAGAATAGATGACATACAGATGATAGATAGCAGATATACAGTTAGAGATAAATAGGTACAGATAGTAAGACAAATAGGTAGATAGATGATGGATAAAAATGACAAACTAGATGATAGGTAAATATGATGATAAACAGGTGACAAGAGTGGGCAGATAGGTATATTATGTAAATAGATACCAGAGCTGACCACAGATACAATAGAGAAGATATACAAATAGATAAGATACAGATGACAGATAAACAGACGATAACTAGATATAAACGACAGACAGATCATAGGTAGACGATGAAGAGATGGACGACTGATAGACGACTACGGACAGGTTTGCAGAGATTCCCCCCTGGTTGCTCACACACTCAATGCAGGAGAAGGCCTCTTTCCATCTTTCTTTCCAACTGAAAGCTGTGGACCAGCCCTGCAGGGAATCACACAGGCATGGAACAGGCTCCGGGTTTTATTAAAACCAGAGCAAACTTACCAGCAAAAAGCACAGCCGCCAATGAAGGCAGGACACAGGGAAGGGGCGGGAGTGTGGACGGAAGGCTGCCCGTCAGACAGAAGAGCCTCGCGTTCACAGGACGGGGAAGAATCCCCAGGTCCACAGTTTCTACGAGGGGGATGCCTGCTTTCTGTGTCCATCCTGCACGTCTCACGCAGAAGCCACACACTTCACTATTTAATCATGCCGACCCCTTGAGAAACAGTCCGACTCTCGGCTATCTGGACGAGGGGCAACGTGACTCCTAACCTCCCCCGAGGCACGTCTGGGATTGCAGGGAAGAACACCCTCTTTCCATTCCGACACACTCTCCGTTCATAACGTCCTCAGCTGCGTGATCCGACACGTACGTTACCCAGCTCCGGGAATCACTCCAGAGCGTCCGTGCGGGAGATGAACAGCATTTTCTTGGGAGACAGGGACACTTACAGACAGGACGGAAGACCTCGACAGCTGTGCCCTGCTGGTCCTTCAAGCCTCCGCTTTTGCTCTTTGGAAATCAAGCCGGACGGTCCGTTCATATCACCGTCACCAGCAGCGGGAAACTGCCGTGCGACCCGACCCCGAGAAGCTGCCCCCGACCCCCGGTGCCCCATCCTGGGGGTGGGCTGAGCACCCCAGGGCCAGCGAGGGGGGCAGGGACTCGCCGCCGACTTCTCCACGGAAACCCGACTCACCCCGAGAGCATCTCGAATATGAGGATGCCGAGCGCCCACCAGTCCACGGCTCTCCCGTGCCCCTTGCTCTGGATGACTTCGGGGGCCAGGTACTCGGGGGTCCCGCAAAGGGTCCACGTCCTGTGGGCAGAGAAGGGAGTCCACAAAACTCAGCTGTGCTTGGCCAGTGCGTGCGTCTCAGAAGCACTGAAGGTTAGTCACTGAATTGATCGACAAGATGCCTTAAACCCTCGCCCGGTAGATAAAGACAGTAACCCCGTCTTCCCTGACTTCTGTCCTTTATAATAAACACTCTGTAACCAAGAAAGAATCTGAGTGACGGCCCTGTTATCACGGCTGTGTCTTCTTCTTGGTGCTTACCTTTGCTGCTCAGGATCAAAATCCCCCGTCCCTGTTTTCCCATAAAGTGATGGAAAAAAGGATTCAAGGATTGACTCAAGGGAACGACCCTCAGGAACCCAGACGTCTGCTTTATGAATAAATGAGCTGGTTCTGTGCCCCCAGAGGAAACACCAAGCGACCGCTAAGTGCCTTTTCCACCTGCTCTGCAAAAGGCCTGAAGTGTTTTTGTGGGTTCGCGGTCATTTTAGTATCCGTGGTGGCTTTTGGAAATCCTCAGGTTAAGGGGCTCTGGGATGTTTGGGGTTTAAACGGGGCGGACAGCTTTGGAAAGGATTTTCTCCCCAGGAGTTGAGACTTGCAAAATATTTAGCGTTTAGCGCCACCTAGAGGACAGCTGGCTGAAAGCAAGAGATTCCAGCCAGCCAAGCCGGACCCAGCACAGAACGCGGAGATTTCTTCTGATCGCGTGGGTGGTTGTTTTTTATTTGGGTCATCCCTTCCCTGTGTCTTTTTCACAACAGATGGGAGACGCAGTCTTCTTCTCCTTTTAAGAGAATTCTATTTATACTTTAAAAAGCCCCAATGTTTAATTAAAACATAATTTGTAACATTTCTGCTGAAATATCTAAATTTTTATGCCCTATGGAAAATAAAGACTGATTTTCCTAATTTTCTCTTTATTTGTATATCTCAGTATGGAGGATTTTGCTAACAAAAATTCACCCGTGAAAAGATAAAAACAATACAAACTTCCAGCTGAAAGATTAGGTCCTGGGGTTGTAACATGTCGTGGTGACTATATAGTTAATAATACTGTATTGTACATTTGAAAGTTGCTAAGAGAATAGATGTTAAAAGTTCTCATCAAGAGTAAAAAATTGTAGGGCTTCCCTGGTGGCGCAGTGGTTGAGAGTCCGCCTGCCGATGCAGGGGACGCGGGTTCGTGCCCCGGTCCGGGAAGATCCCACATGCCGCGGAGCGGCTGGGCCCGTGAGCCATGGCCGCTGAGCCTGCGCGTCCAGAGCCTGTGCTCTGCAACGGGAGAGGCCACAGCAGTGAGAGGCCCGCGTACCGCAAAAAAACCCAAACAAAACAAAACAAAACCCTGCGTCCAAAGCATAGGAAAATAACACGCTATGGTCATGTTCACGTTTTATATGACAGATCAGCGATAGTGATTAATATCCAAGAGGGAAACCACGGACTTCCCTGGCGGCCCAGTTGGTCTTTGCCTTCCTATGCAGGGGGTGCAGGTTCCATCCCCGGTCGGGGAGCTAAGATCCCACAGGCCTGGTGGCCAAAAAAACCAAAACATAAAACAGAAGCAATATTGTAACAAATTCAATGAAGACTTCAAAAAGGGTCCACATCAAAAAAATCTTAAAAAAAAAAAAAAAAGGGCAACCAAAGGAGATGCCAGGGAAGACGCTGCTGTGACACATGAGCTATGAGCTCCATCGGCGCCTTCAGCCAAAGTCTGAATGGTGACTTTCTCTTCCCCAAAGTGCAACTGACACAGCTAGGCTGTTAAACCACTAAGAAGATCTGGAAACCGCCTGGTTCCAGCCCACGTTCTTACGTTGGGTAAAAGTCCAAGGCAATCAATGTCATCTGCCTGTTTTGTGTTTTTGGTGTGTGTTTGTCATCATGATATACACTAAATCCCCAGAACATATTTATCATATAACTGGAAGTTTGTACCTTCACCCATTTCCCCTTCCGCTCATCCCCTGCCCCTGGCAACCACCATTCTACCCTCTGGTTCTCTGAGTTCAGCTGTTTTTTTAAAAAATTAAAGTATAGTTGATTCACAATGTTGTGTTTGTTTCAGGTGTACAGCAAAGTGATCCAATTAAACACATATTTTTTTCAGATTCTTTTCCATTATGGTTTATCATAGGATATCGGATATAGTTCCCTGTGCTCTACAGTAGGTCCTTGCTGGTTATCTATTTTATATACAGTAGTGTGTATCTGTTAATCCCAAACTCCTAATTTATCCCTCCCCCACCCTTTCCCCTTTGGTAATCATACGTCTGTTTTCTAAGTCTGTGAGTCCGTTTCTGTTTTGTAAATAAGATCATTTGTATTATTTATTTAGATTCCACATATAAGTGATATCATATGACATCTGTCTTTCTCTGTCTGACTCACTTTGCTTAGTATGATAATCTCTAGGTCCACTCATGTTGCTGCAAATGGCATTATTTCATTCTTTTTCATGGCTGAGTAATATTCCATTGTATACACATACCACATCTTCTTTATCCATTCATCTGTCAATGGACACTGAGGTTGCTTCCATGTCTTGGCTATTGTAAATAGTGGTTAGTAACACAGGGGCACATGTATCTTCTCAAATTAGAGTTTTCGTCTTTTCTGGATATATGCCCAGGAGTGGGATCTCCAATTCAGCTTTTTTAGATTCCACACGTAAGTGAGATGCTACAGTATGCGTCCTTCTGTGACTGATTTATCTCACTTTAATAACCCCAAGGTCCAACCATGTTGTCCCAAATGGCAAGATTTCCTTCTTTTTTATGGCCGAATAATATTCCATTTTATACACATCTCCTAGCTTCTTTATCTACAAGCCAAGAAACACGTGAGGCTACCAAAAGCTAGGAGAGGGGCACAGAACAGATGGTTTTCTAGAGCCTTTACAAGGAACATTGCCCTGGCAACACCTTGATTTCCTACGCTGGCCCCCAGAACTGTGAGGCTGTAACATTCTGTTGGGTTAAGCCCCTTAGTTTGTGGTACTTTGTTATGGCGGTCTCAGAAGCCAAACACCCACCCCATGGGGGCCATATCACATCAGCCCTCACCCAGTTCACCTCTGCTTCTAAAGCACCTGGGGTTTTCACACTCCACACTGGGTATTATAACTTGTGCTACATGACGGGCTACAAGCTAAATGATGGCCAGGGAAACAAAACATTTGGAAACACAGCTTTGGAGGTCCAGAAAATTGTCATCATGATGTCCATGTTTATCTCTTTAAAGAGGCTGACCACCCAGTTGCCCCCTCAGGCTTGGAGAGATGACATCATGTCACGCAGACAAGGAGCTACAGCTCAGAAAGGGGATGCGATGGGGTTTCCGTGAGGAAGAACTTCAGGTTCTCCTTGTGACTTTGCCCTGCGATCGGCCAGAGGAAAGAGTCGAAAGTGCAGAGGCGACCACTTCACCCCATGCAGATGGCTACCATCAAAAAAACAGAGAAACAAGTGGTGACGGGATGTGGAGAGAAGGGAGCCCCCCTGCACTGTAGGTGGGAATGTAAAATGGTGCAGCCACTGTGGAGGGTCCTCAAAAAACTAAAAATAGAACCACCGTTACGATCCAGCAATCCCACTCCTGGGCATATACCCACGGGACATGAAAGCAGGGTCTTGAAGAGATATCTGCACACGTGTGTTCATTACAGCACTGTTCACAACAGCCAAAAGGGAGAAGCAACCCCAGTGTCCCTCACGGATGAATAAACAAAAAGGAATATATCCAGACTGTGGAGTATTATTCGGCCTTGAAAAGGAAGGGGACTCTGACACCTGCTACAACATGGAAGAACCCTGAAGACATTACGCTCAGTGAAAAGGAAAACTACCTAATGATTCCACTTACGTGAGGCCCCTAGAGGAGTCATATTCACAGAGACAGAAAGCAGATGGTGGGTCCAGGGGCTGAGGGTGAGGAAGTAGGGGAGCTGGCACATTTTAACGGGGACAGAGTTTCAGTTCTGCAAGAAGAAAGGAGTTCTGGAAATGGATGGTTGGGGATGGCTGTACCACGTACTGAATGTAATTCATATGCTGAATTTTACGCTTAAAATTGGTTAAGGTGGTATCTTGGATGCTATCTGTATTTTGCCACAATTAAAATTTTATAAAGTGCAGAGACAGAAGAGGCTAAGAAAGGAGGGTGTCCCCGTGGGCGGGAGATCCAGGAACAGGTGTCTGATACCCAGAGTCAAGGTAAGGTAGCCAGGACGTCGGCAGAAGCTGGACCAAGGGCGGGTTTGGAAAGGATCCGGGACCAGTAAGTCCAGACAGAGCTGTGTGGGAGCCACGTCCAGCTGGCACGCTTCTGCCAAGGAGCATGTCTCTGGGGCAGCCACTTAAAAACTCTGGGCTGCAGCCCAGGTCCAGACCACGTGTGCCCAGGTTGCCTAGTGTTGCCGTTGTGTCTGGCACCTGTCTGTAGACAGGTAGAAAGGAACGGCATCTTAGGAGGGAGAAAATACCCTTTGCAAAGAACTCCTCCAACAAGAGATGCAATGATGAAGCACTGATAGAAGAAACCCCTATCTTGCAGGTTTAATGTAAAGAAAGTAACAGTGTCTGCTCACTGATACGTTTGTCCACTCTCTCTGTTTCTCTGCCCATCATCGAGCTCACGCTGACCCTGCTGTGTAAGCAGTGCATCTGGTCCGAGCCCTCCCCAGGTCCACTGGAGTGTTGGGGGTCTTGGGCGGGAGTGTTCAGCTCTCTCCAGGAACCCACCCAAAGGTGCTCTTGGGTCCCTGCTTCCCTTCTCCATGACACCTCTCCATTCCCAATCTCTGACTCTTTTTTCACACGACAGACTCTTTCCCATTTCCCTAGAACCCCCCGTGATACAAAGTACCATTCCACTTTCAAATCCTATGGAAGGAATGGACGGTCACGTTACGTTGGTGCAGATAGAAATTGTATGGTCTGGTAACCAGCCAGGAATTTGGGTGCAGAAGGTGGCCGTAAGTTCAAGGAAGGAAAGGAGATGGGAGACGTGGGTTCTTCCCACACGGAGTCGAGCGGGAAGGGGCTCACACTACCTGCTGGGCTTTTTCAAGTGGCATCCCGTCAGGGTGCACAGAACCACCTGGCGGTCCAGCTAGGAGTTTCTTGTCCCCAAGACTTAAGCTTAGGAGCATCTTTCTTCCCGCCACACCCAGCTGAGTCAACTCAAAGTCAACCCTCGTTGCTCTGGCTCATGAAATTCATTAATTCTGCTGAGAGATCCAGGTACTGGCCCGTGAATGCTGTATTCCCAGGTGGGGCACATCCACGGTGGCCTGAATCTAGCTGGAAGCCTGGCGCTTAGCTGATGTCCTCACCAGGTGGAGGTGGGTGCAGATAATTGTATCTGTGTTAGGTGTGGTGTCTCCGCTTACATGTGGAAAGGTGAGTCTCTCCCTGGCTTCATCCTGGGGTATGGGGCACAGATGGAAGGCCGTATGACTTTCCAGTTTCTCAGTAAACTCAGGTAGCCTGACCCCCTCATTCAAGGAAAAGCTTTCTCCGAAAAGCCCCCAGGCTTCTTGGGTGTAGAGAGGCATAAACTGCTAGAAAGAGCTTCAGACTGCAGTAAACGTCCTTAAAGCCTTAGATTTCAAACAGTACTGCAGTTCCCTAAAAAGTTAAAGAGAATTTCCGTAAGTCCCAGGAACTTCCGTCCTTGGTTAAGGCCCCCAAAGAATTGAAAGCAGGGACTCTAACAGACATGTGTACACCCAGGTGCACAGCAGATGATTACTGGGCAAGGTGGAAGCAGTCTTCTCCTTTCAAGAGAATTCTCTTTATACTTAAAAAAGCTTCCTGCAAAAAGCCCCCATGCTTCTTGGATGTAGAGAGTCACAGATTGCTAGAAAGAGCTTCAGACTGCAGTAAATACGTTAAGACAAGACAGACAGTGGGGGATGTTACTGGGAGAGGGTGCTGGTCCAGGCTGTGAATTATCGATGCCCCTGGTCTTATCGTTTCTGCTCACTGGCTCTTGAAGAGAGGGCCAAGTGACACCCGCCGTTCTCAGTTTTCTCACTGTTATCAGGTCCACCACAACTGGGGGTGGGAGACCGTTATCCAAGTATGCTCTGTGAAACAGACGTCCAATTGCTCATGTGTTCCGACTCCCCCACTGCCTTCCATGGCATCCCCACTGAGTTGAATTGTGTCCCCCCCCAAAAGTCCTAGACTCCGGTACCTGTGAATGTATTTGGAAATAGGGTCTTGCAGATGTAATCAGGTTAAGACTGGGACTAATCCAATGACTCGTGTCCTTAAAAGAAGAGGAAGAGAGAGAGATCTCTCTACTGTATTAGAAGGAGGCCGTCTACAAGCCAGGAAGAGAGCCTCACCGGGAACCAAATCAGCCAGCATCCTGATCATGGACTTCCAGAACTGGGAGAAATACATTTCTCATAAGGTCACCAATCCTATGGGATTAGGACCCCACTGTCATGACCTCATTTGACCTTAATTACCTCTTAACAACATGATCTCCAAATACAGCCACACAGTGGGGGTTGGAGCTTCAAGACATGAATTTTGGAGGAACACAAGTTCAGTCCAGAGCAATGAAGGTGATGGTGATGGTGGTGATGGAGGTGATAATTATGGAGATGATGATGGTGGTGATGATGATCATGGAGATGGTGGTGATGATGATGATAGTGGTGATGATGGTGATGATGATAATGGTGATAATGATGGTGATAATGAGGGTGATGATGACGGTGGTGATGGTGATGAAGGTGATATCTATGGGATGATGATGGTGATGACAGTGGTGGCGATGGTGGTGGTAATGATGATGTGAGGGTGGGCATGATAAAGTCAGAAGCACCTACTGTCTACTCAATGCTTACTACATGAGAGGAACCGTTCTTAGGAAATACTTTCCATCGAGCAGACCCATCCATTGTTACCAATCACCCTGCAGGGTAGGAACAATTCCCATTACACAGACGAGCAAAACCAAGGCACACGGGGTGATGACAACATACAACGTCCTCAATCTCTCCAGAGTGGCAGACACAGGGGTCCAGCAGAGGCAAGTGGTCCCCATATCCACTCTTCATTCCTAAGTGCCCCTCTGAGGTGCTTCCGTGAACAGAGGCTCTTGGTAAGGGAAGTAAGTTTAACCTGGAAGCCGTAAGGTACTACCACTTGGCAACTGTGGGGATACACGCCAACTGCCTTACCTCTCAGGGCCTCAGATTTCTCAGCCGTAAAATGATGACGGTTGGCCAAACTTATCACCGAGTGAATTTGTGAAACATTTTATTGGTTGTTTGTTTGAATCAGGGCTTCCAAATAAAATGATTAAAAAAAAACCACAAAAAACTAGCAGGTGGACTATATACCACATGTTACCAATAGGGGGCAGCACCAATGCCATAAACCAATTTTTAAAACTATATAAAGTCTTCACACTCTTCTACGTAAAACCATCCCATTTTATTCTTAGCCATGAAACAGATGAAATTCTATAGGGGAAAATCAGGTTGCATTTAACAGCAGCCTAGAACGAAACTGGGTCATTTGTAGAGACATGGATGGACCTACAGACTGTCCTACAGAGTGAAGAAAGTCAGAAAAACAAACATCCTATATTAATGCATATATGTGGAACCTAGGAAAATGGTACAGATGAACTCACCTGCAAAGCAGAAATAGAGACACAGACGGAGAGAACAAATGTATGGATACCAAGGGGGAAGGAGGGGTGGTGGGATGAATTGGGAGATTGGGATGGACATATATACACTATTGATACTATGTATAAAATAGATAACTGGGCTTCCCTGGTGGCACAGTAGTTGAGAGTCTGCCTGCCGATGCAGGGGACATGGGTTCATGCCCCGGTCTGGGAGGATCCCACGTGCCGCGGAGCGGCTGGGCCCGTGAGCCGTGGCCGCTGAGCCTGCGCGTCCAGAGCCTGTGCTCCGCAGTGAGAGAGGCCACAACAGTGAGAGGCCCGCGTACCGCAAAAAAAAAAGAAAGACAAGCCGTAATATGAGTTGGTGACGGTGTGGAGAAAAGGGAAAGCACGTCCACTGTTGGTGGGAATGTAAACTGGTGCAGCCACTATGGAGAACAGGATGGAGGGTCCTCAAAAAACTAAAAATAGAGCTACCATGTGATCCAGCAATCCTACTCCTGGGTATATATCTGGAGAAAACTCTAATTCGAAAAAATACATGCACCCCAATGTTCACTGCAGCACTATTTACAATAGCCAAGACATGGAAGCAACCTAAGTGTCCATCGACAGAGGAATGGATAAAGATGTGGTGTGTATGTATATATACATATATATATATACACACACACACACACACACACACACACAATGCAATATTACGCAGCCATCAAAATGAATGAAATCATGCCATCTGCAGCACCGTGCATGGACCTGGAGATTGTCATACTGACTGAAGTGAGTCAGACAGAGAGAGACAAATACCATACGATGTCACTTCTGTGTGGAATCTAAAGAAAAAGGAGGTCACAGCGCAGAGGACGCAGAGCACGCTGCCAGAGGCAGGGGGTGGGAAGATGGGAAAACGGGGGAAACGCTCACGTACTTGTCCACCAGTTTCTTGGCGAACCCGAAGTCAGTGAGCTTGATGTGACCGTCTCTATCCAGCAGGATGTTCTCCGGCTTCAGGTCTCTGTAGACGATCTCCTTGGAGTGCAGGTACTCAATGGCACAGACGATCTCTGCAGCGTAGAAGAGCCCGGTGGAGCTGGAGAAGCGGCCCTGGTTGCGCAGGTAGCTGAAGAGCTCACCACCCGGCACGAACTCCATCAGCATGTACAGGAAGCGGTCATCGTGCCCCGTCCAGAACCTGCGGGACCAGAGCGGGAGTGAGGGCTGCGCCTCGGAGGGACAGGAAGGGACAGGGACGGACGGATGCTGGGATGGCACTTAGACGGAGGTCGTGGTACACGAACAGGTCATGTTAAGATATATCTCTCGGTAAGACATGATCATACGAAGTGAAGTAAGTCAGACAGAGAAAGACAAATACCATATGATATCACTTCTATGTGGAATCTAAAATGAGACACAAATGAACTTATCTACAAAACAGAAACAGACTCACAGACACAGAGAACAGACTGGTGGTTGCCAAGGGGGAGGGGGTGGGGGAGGGATGGAGTGGGAGCTTGGGGTTAGCAGACGCCAACTATTATATAGAGAATGGATAAACAACAAGGTCCTACTGTAGAGCACAGGGAACTGTATTCACTCTCCTGCGATAAACCATATGGAAAAGAATACGATAAAGAATGCATATACACGTGTAAGGGAATAACTTTGCTGTGCAGCAGAAATTAACACGACATTGTAAATCAACTATACTTCAATTAAATCTTAAAAAAAAAAGATATATCTCTAGGTCCATGTTAGGATACTCATATACATGGACAGATATAAGACGTGTGTGGACAGATGTTAAGATTTGGTAGAGGGCTTCCCTGGTGGCGCAGTGGTTGAGAGTCCGCCTGCCGATGCAGGGGACACGGGTTCGAGCCCCGGTCTGGGAAGATCCCACGTGCCGTGGAGCGGCTGGGCCCGTGAGCCATGGCCGCTGAGCCTGCGCGTCTGGAGCCTGTGCTCTGCAATGGGAGAGGCCACAACAGTGAGAGGCCCGCGTACCGCCAAAAAAAAAAAACAAAACAAAAAAACAAAAAAAACGATTTGGTAGAGATCGATGTTAAGATATGTCTATAGGTATTAGAACAGAAAAACCAACAAATAAGCAGATGATTATTTTGTAAGAAGAGATACATCCCTAGGTAGATGTTAAGATACTCATACAGATGGACCGATGCCCACATGTGTGTGTGCGGCGATGCTAAGATTTGGTAGAGAGTGATGTTACTGGTACAGATACATGTTAAGACATGGCATAGACAGATGTCACGTTATGTGTATAAATACACGTTAAGATCGATCTCTAGGTGGATGTTAAGATACTCGTATAGGTGAACAGATGTCGAGATATGTGTGTGGACACATGTTAAGGTTTGGCAGAGATTCATGTTATGGGTACAGGTACCCATTCGATGTGCTAAGATGTGGCACAGATGATGTTAACGTTACGTGTACAGACACACGTTTGGACACGTATAGGTAGACGTTAAGATTCAGGTGCACGCAGATGTTAGGATACAGGGAGACACAATGCTAAGGGATGGCTATCCTGTCGACGTGCAAAGGTCTCAGAAAGGCCAAGAGTAAATACCAACTTCTGACGATAAACTGGTGAACAGCTTGTTATGGGCTGAATTGTGTCCCCAACCCCCAAATTCATATGTTAAGTCCTCACCCCAGGACCTCAGGAGGTGATTCGATTAGGAAATACGGTCTTTAAAGAGGGGATGAAGGTAAATGAGGTCACTAGGGTGGGCCCTGATCCCATAGGACAGGTGTCCCTATAAGAAGAGGAGATCAGGACACAGACACACACAGAGGGACGACCCTGGGAGGACACAGGGAGGAGACGGCCGTCTCCACGGTCTCAAAGGGCACCCACAAGGCCGACATCCTGACCTCAGACTTGCAACCTCTCCAAACATGTGCTAATAACTCTGCTGCTACAGCCGTGCCATCTGGGGCGCTTGTCTCACAGCCCGAGCAGACTCACACGGGGTGGGCACACCTCAGGGATCACACCTGGTTCAGTGGCCCCAGGGTCGTCATCAAGACTGCAAATTTCCAGTCCATTCATGATGGCCTCCCAGACACCTGCTGGGAAAGGTGGCCATTAACAAAAGCCCAAAGCAAGAGATTTCTAAGCAACGACGGGTAGGAGATGTTCCCAGAGAGTCAGAAGAGACGCATCCCCTTTAGAAAGGCGCTGATTGGCTCTGTTCACGGGAGAAAAGGCAGCAGCGAGAAACTGAGGAGAAAAGAAGAATACAGATGTAAGAAGAGACAGAGTCCTGAATGAATTTTAGAGGTCACGGCAAAGAGGAAAAGCAACAACTACATCCTGGGGAGATAAGCACGGATGGAGAAGAAAGTTTGCCTGTAAAGGAGATGTGGCTACGTATGGCTGATTCACTCTGTGATACAGCAGAAACGCATACACCACTGTAAAGCAATTGTACTCCAATAAAGATGTAAAAAAAAAAAAGATGTAGAAAAAAAGAGAAACGCTCGTTGGAAGTAAGGGCTCTGTTTCTGAGCGGATTTAGGACACAGAAGTGTGACTCAGGCACAAGCATATAAAGGTCCCCCCGCAGGATCGGGACACACAGACGACGATGTGAAGCAACGCAAGGCTACCGTGCCAGCAGAGGTGCCTGATCCCCGAACCCCCGGGCCGGGCATCTTCTCTGCTCAGGACACTGTGCTCCCCTCCAAGGCTGGTCCCAAAGTGCTGAGTCCCTCTGGGCTTCCATGAAAACAAAGGATGCTCGGAGGACCCGCGTCCTTGGGTGAGGATGCGCAGGGCACCACGCACCAGATGGTCCTGGCTGCTGGGATGGGCTGTTCCAATAAAATAAAGAAAAATACAGGCACACCTCGTTTCAGTGTGCTTTGCACACACCGCATTTTTAACACATGGAAGGTCTGTCACAACCCTGTTTTGCAAGCAACTCTACGGGCACCATTTTTGGAACAGCATTTGCTCACTTTGTGTGTCTGGGTCCCCTTTTGGCAATTCTCGCGATACTTCAAACCTTTTCGTTATTGTGGCAATCTGTGATTTGGGGTGTTTCTATTGCAAAAAAGCAAGTCACGGAAGGCTCCGAGGTTGGTGAGCAATTTTAACCAATAAAGTGTTTTTCACTGTGGCACCCACATTGCTTTTCTTTAGACATAATGGTACTGCACACTTAACACACTACAGTCCAGCGTAAACGTAACTTTTAGATGCGCTGGGAAACCAAAAGCTTCGTGTGACTCGCTTTACGGCGATATTTACTTTACTGTGGTGCTGTGGAACGGAACCCACCGTTATCTCTGAGATCTGCCTGTAATCAACCGTATCGATATATACACAAAGCACTGGAGGAGGTAGTTTGCAACGACCCAAAAACTAGCTGCAAGGAAAATCACGAAGCAATAACCAAGTGTGGCAGTGGTCAGGAAGGTGTAAGTTTATGCAATAAATAAAAAGATGGGGGACTTCCCGGGCGGTCCAGTGGTCAGGACTTGGTGCTTTCACTGCCGAGGGCACGGATTCAATTCCTGGTTGGGGAACTAAGATCCCCGTAGGCCTTGCGGTGCGTGCGGTCAAATTTGGAAAAAAAAAAAAAAAAAAAAAGATGGGCTGCAGAGAGGAAAAACGCCCCCCGTCGTGGATGTGAAAAACTTTTCTATGCCCAAGGGAAGCCTTTTAAAAAGAAAAAAGGACAACATACTCTTCTGATGTTCAAATGAATGGCTTTTTTGTTAAGCACTATGGTTTATATGTCTTCGCACAATATGGGCCACGCGTTATGAAAGGGTTTCTCTACATGCGCGTTTCCACGTGCAGACTCTTTGCACGACGGGTGCGGCTGGGGGATGACGGCTACCCTCCGATAGGGTTGCCATACATGCCATTCTTTCTCGGTGTTCCCCGTTGATTTCTGTCTCTCAGAGTGAGAGACGGCCCGGGGTCCTGTCTGTAAGAAGCACAGTGGCAGCCCCGTCTAGGCGTTGCTTTTCCCCCAGTTCCTGATAGCCGTGCATCTCTGGCCTGTTCCCCTTCTCACATCTGACAGCTCAAAGGCTCGAGATTTGCAGTGTTGAAACTTGAGGGAACACAGGACGCAGGAAGAGTGCTTTGGGGTTGTGGGTTGTGGCTATTGCTACTGGAGTGGAACACAACTTTGCTCCCCCTGCAAAGTATCTCTTTGGCATGCGGATTATTTCGACCTGAAAACAATCAAAGACTCAAAAGAGAAACTTTGACCTTCTCGCTAATAGCCTCAAAGAATTCAGACGGAGGAGCTGTTCCTGGGACCTCTATCCTCACCAGAGATGTCTGCCCGTGATATGGGCCACCCGTGGTGGGGAAACAGCAGGGCCTGGAGATCAGGGTCCACTCTGTGTCCCATTGTCTCTGCAGGCTCAGCAAACACTTGTCTACCAACTTTTTCTTTTCCGTCTCCATGTCGACGGCCTTCCTCCCCTTTGAAGTCCCAAGCCACTACCCCAACAGGCTCTTTTGTCTTTAGCTGAAGATGATAGCATTTAAGATGAGGGTTTGGACCATGTTTGTGAGTGACTCCGTTTTCCTGGGTCTCTCCCGTGTGTCCAGGGGATTCAACTTTCGTGTGACTTTCTCCTGTTCATCTGTCTCACGTCCATTTCGTTCTCAGACCAGCCAGAAGAGCCTGGAAGGATAAGGAAACTGTCTTCCTCCCCGACATGGCTTTCTGGAGAAATCGTCTGAGCAGACGCCCATCTTCCTTCCATCATTTAAAATCGAGATGAGCCGTTATCTTTGGGCCGCCCGCCCTCCTCCTCCGGTCCACATACCTACGAGTATGGCAAGGACGTTCCGTGCCGTGATGCTTGAAGAGAAGCGCACGGTATCCCAAACGCATGACAGCCTCGCTGTGTTTTGCGGGCGAGCTTAGAACCCAGCAAGGGCTTTGCGGTTCTGATGGGGAGATGTGTTCTAGGGCAGGGGTCCCCAACCCCCAGGCCACGGTACTGGTCCGCGTCCTGTTAGGAACCGGGCCGCACAGCAGGCGATGAGCCGCCGTTCCGCCCCGCACCCCCATCGCTCGCATTACCACCTGAAGCCCACCATAGACACACACCTTCCGTGGAAAAACTGTCTTCCACAAAACCGGCCCCCGGGGCCAAAAAGCTTGGGGACCGCTGTTCTAGGATCCTGACACCTGACTGGTGAACTTGTACACCGAACCTCTACGTAAACTGGTGACTTGCTGAATTTCTCTGGGGCAGGGCGGATGGCCAATCTAGCTAGAACTCATCTGAGAAGGCCTGGTATTCTGGGATTTCGGGGCCGAACTGAGCCCTTAAGAAGACGTGAAACAGTCAATAGTATCTAAGCAAGGGCACGACCATTTTCTACAGCTGTGAATTGGGTTGAAAAGGTAGGAGAAATATATATAAGCCTATCTCTCCGCTGCTCCAATGCACGCACACACACGCACACACACACGCACCTGGAGGTCATCAGTGAGCTGCCAGGCAACTCACTCTTTGCGTAACTCCTGTAACTGCTCCCACAGACCCGCTATCAGGCTAAGAAACTGCCCTGACGTATTCCCAGCTCTGGAAAACAATGGATCACAAGGTTCCAAGGCAAACTCATCTCAAGTCTCAGGAGCATCAGGTAATGAACAACGTGGGGAGGTGAGGACAGAACCCGATGGGGTTCGGAGCGAGGGGTGAGACGGCTTTCAGGGCTGAGCAAGTAAGTGGAGTGCGTCAGCCCCCAGAACAGCGTGGCTGGGCACCAGGTGACTCGGGGAGGGGGCCGGGGTCACAGCCTCTCTTTCCGCCCCCTGGGCTCCAGGGGAACTGCAGTTTCATCCACGGGCAGGCCGACCGACATAGGAAGCAACCGAGGGTGAAGTGTCTGTTATCCGGCTCCCAGTTCCTCACACGCCAAGCCATTCTCGGATACCAGCTGGGTGTCCCAGAATTCAACTCAGTTCTGGTACTGTGCACCCAGAGGTAGCATCAGACCCCACGGGGTAAGGGCTCCGTCCCACAGGACCCCAACGGCAAGTCCAGGGGGCCACCTGTGCTTCTGACCGGCCGGCGGCAGGTGGAAGGTTGCCACGACCTCTCCTTGGGTTTCATCTGCTAGAACGGCTCACAGAAGTCAGGAACGTTTACGCATTAGATCACCTGTTTATTATAAGAGGCGCTAACTCAGGAACAGCCAGATGGGACCAATGCAGAGGGTGAGATTTGGGGAGGGGGCAGGGGACCCCGACACCCTCTCCAGGCTGCACTCTCCCCAAATCTCTACATGTTCACCGACACGGACGCTCTCTGAACCCTACCTTCTTGGGGTTTTATAGAGGCTTCATTACGTAGGTCTGATGAACTCACTGGCCATTGGGAAGTGACCTCAACCTCCAGCCCCCCTCCGCTTCCCAAGTCAGGGTGGGACTGACAGTTCCAACCCTCTAAGGGTTGGTTCCCCTATAACCAGCCCCCAGCCACAGGTGACCCGGGGGCTTTCCAAGACACCTTTATGGCTCTCGGCACTTAGGAAATTTCAAGGGTTTTAGGAACTCTGTGCCAGGAACTGAGAAGAAGACCAAATAAATATTTCTTAGGATAAATCACCGTATCACAATCTCAAATGTCCCAAACAAGGGATAGAGTGGGGAGAACTATACCGACCGACCAGGATGGATGAAGATGCTCGTTCCACAAATATCTAATGAAATCAAACAAACCTTCAACCAACCGCCATACCTACGAGAGCCACCGTACATTAAGCGGATAAGTCATTTCTACCTTTGTAGATCACACGCAGAAGTGATCCGTCATCAGCTTGCTTAAGAAGCAATACTTTTCAAATAAAGGCACCCATAACGAATAGAAATTATGGCTATAAAACAAACAAAAGTCCTGAGGGCCCTGATGCCACTGTCCTCCTCCAAATCACGAAAATCAGATACATTATCGAAAGGAAGAAAAGAAATCCCTCCGATACATCTTTGCTTCAAAGCTCCACCAGTTAAGAGGTTTCTTGAATGGAAAGAAGTTGTAAAGAGTTGGGTATTATTAACGATCGGACGTAAACGAATATTCAAACAGTTCCTGACATCACGATTCCAAGAACAGTTACAGTCATCGCTTGGTGCTTGTGGCCGATAGGAGGCAGTCCACGTGACCACAGAGGAATTAAACTCTTGAGTTTAGAGAATCAGAAGCGGGATGAACTGCAGGAGCTAATCTGTTCATCCAGTCATTCTCATCAACTGCAGGACCGAGTCTATAAAAAAAACAGACGTTCGAGGGCCAAAAGCAAGGTTTATCACGTCGCTACGAGAAAAGCACGCATGTAGTGGATCTAAAAGGCGTGGGACCCACGGTTAGCATCACCAAGCAGCATCTCCAGTAACTCATGATCACCCCTTTACTGACCTCACCACCCACTGGTTTTCTCTTTGTTTAGTGGATACATCTGGACAAGACCCACTTCGGGGACTTCCCTGGTAGTCCAGTGGTTGAGACTTCGCCTTCCAGTGCAGGGGGTGCGGGTTCAAGCCCTGGTCGGGGAAACTAAGATCCCACATGCCTCACAGCCGAAACACCGAAACACATAAAGCAGAAGCAATATTGTCACAAATTCAATAAAGACTTAAAAAATGGTCCACATCAAAAAAAAAAAAAAAAAAGAAATCTTAAAAAAAACCAAACAAAGGACCCACTTCATACCTGGCAATGTCCTATCTTGGACACACTGGAAAGGGCATCTCCCGTTTGGCCTGTCATGAGCCTTGTGGGAAGCAGGGGAACCAGCTCTAAACACCGAACACAGAAGGGGGGGTGTGTCCCAGCAAGATGGGAAGGGTTGCCCAGGTGTATCTGTGGTCGAAGGAGGCTGGGGACAGACATACAGGGAAGTTGGAAACTGAGGCACCAGTCAAACCCTAGAGCTGTGGATGCACCGTAGGGAGTCTGCATTTTGTTGCGGGCAGGAAGGAAAGTCATTGACGGGACTGGAAAACAAAGGATGACAGTTGGGTTTTCATGTCAGAAAGAAGCCCCCGTCTCCAATCAAGAGTGGATGAGCCCTGGGGAGGTGACTGAGAAGAAAGAGAGGGGACCCAGATGAACAAAGGTGGACGGACTTTGGAGATGTGACTTACAAGAGGAAAGGGCAGGTCTGGAAAAGATGAAAACTCTAACTCGAAAAGATCCATGCGCCCCTGTGTGCACAGCAGCAGTAGTCACTACAGCCAAGACATGGAAGCAACAGAAGTGTCCATAGGCAGAGGACTGGATAAAGAAGACGTGGTACGTGTATACACAGTGGAATACCACTGAGCCATGAAAAAGAATGAAACAATCGGCATGGATGGACCTGGAGATGATCATGCTACGTGAGGTCAGTCAGACAGAGAAAGACAAACGTTATACAGTATCACTCATATGTGAAATCTAAAAAGTAACAGGAATGCATCTACGTACAAAACAGAAACAGACTCACAGACACAGAAGCATGGATGGACCTAGAGATTATCATATTGAGTGAAGTAAGCCAGAAAGAGAAAGACAAATGCCATATGATGTCACTTAGATGCGGAATCTAAAATATGATACAAACGAACTTACTTACACAACAGAAATAGACTCACTGACACAGAAAACAAACTTATGGTCACCAAAGGGGAAGCGGGGGGAGGGGTTAAAAACTAGGGGTTTGGGGTTAACATATACACACCACTATATATAAAATAACCAACAAGGACCTACTGTACAGCACAGGGAACTGTACTCAATAGCTTATAATAATCTATAATGGAAAAGAATAGGAAAAAAGTTTTATATAAATATATAGAACGGAATCACTTTGCTGTACACATGAAACGAGCACAATATTGTAAATTAACTATAGTTCAAAGAATTAAAAAAAAGCAAGAGGAAAGGGCAGAAGCCCTGGTGAGAGTGAACACAGCAGCAAAGAAAAGGAAATCAAAAACAGTGCCCGGGGTGGGGGGGGACCCAGGAGCTGGAAGGGCCATTTGGGGGGAGTCCAAGGAGGAAGTGATGGGAGGTGTGGGGCAAAGAGGAAGGTCAAGAATTCCTTTCCAGCATGAGGACCCTGAACTGCCTGCAGAGACATCCGGGCAGAAGGGACCAGGCGCCAGGTGTGTGGATGAGTCCAGCTTGGAAGGAGCAGGTGTGAGTGAGAAGCTGAGCTTAGGAGTCTAGCGTGTCTAGTGTGCAGCAAGTGTGACTACAGTGCATGGTTTTGGGAGCACGTGCACACGTTCACACACGTCCGTCCCCTATACCACGTCCGCTCCCTGGTCCTCCCACCTCTACCTTGCATGGCCCATGGCCCAGCCTCTCTCCAAGGAAAAGCTAAGAGACCTCCCTCCCTTTCTGTACGCCCTCACGCCTGCCTGGCCTCCTGGAAAGCGTCCACCCAAAACGCCCAGGAGGGATCTCTATGAAGCAGAGTTAAAAACAGTGAGAGGCAAAAAAAATAATATGCTGTAAGAATGCCACACTCCGCATGTGTGTGTGCGCGCACGCACAGAGCTCTTTAAGCACGGGGAGAAGGACAGAAGGCATCATACCAAACTGTCCACGTGGTGACCTGGTGATGATGGAGGGACAAAGGAAGAAAGAAAAGGGAATGAGGCAAGCTGAGGAAAAAAAAAGAAAAAAGAAAGAAAAGCAGAGAAGAGAAGAGAAAATGCTTAAGCACTCTCCACGGGCAGGAAAGAGAAAGAGATGTCGAAAATGCACTCAAGGAGTTGAGGCTGGGACTGAGACGCCTGTACACCTGTGTTCACAGCAGCATTACAACAGCCAAGAGGTGGAGGCAGACCAAGTGTCCGTGGATGCATGATGGATATAAACAAATGTGTTCCAGTCACACAATGGAATATTACTCAGCCATGAAAAAGAAAGGACATTGTGATACAGGCTACAATGTGGATGCGCCTTGAGAACATGATGCTTGGTGAGAGAAGCCAGCCCCAAAAGGACACACAGTGTGGGATTCCACTCAGAGGAGGCCCCTAGGGTTGTCACACTCATCAGAAAGTAGATGGTGGGGCTGGGGGAGGGGGAGTGGGACGCAGTGTTTCATGGGCACCATGAGTTCCAACTTTGCAAGATGAAAAGGTTCTGGAGATGATGGTTGGGATGGCTGCACGATGTGGATGGACTTAATGTCACTGAATTATACACTTAAAAATGGTCAAGATGGCAGACGAATGGATAAAGAAGATGTGGCACATGTATACAATGCAATATTACTCGGCCATAAAAAGAAACGAAGTTAAGTTAGTTGTGGTGAGGTGGATGGACCTAGAGTCTGTCATACAGAGGGAAGTAAGTCAGAAAGAGAAAAACAAATACCGTACGCTCACACATATATGTGGAATCTAAAAAAAAAAAAAAAAAAGGTTCTGAAGAACCTAGGGGCAGGACAGGAATAAAGACACAGATGTAGAGAATGGACTTGAGGACACGGGGAGGGGGAAGGGTAAGCTGGGACGAAGTGAGAGAGAGGCATGGACATATATACACTACCAAATGTAAAATAGATAGCTAGTGGGAAGCAGCCGCATAGCACAGGGAGATCAGCTCGGTGCTTTGTGACCACCTAGAGGGGTGGGATAGGGAGGGTGGGAGGGAGAGACGCAAGAGGGAAGAGATATGGAGATATATGTATACGTATAGCTGGTTCACTTTGTTATAAAGCAGAAACTAACACACCACTCTAAAGCAATTATACTCCAATAAAGATGTTTAAAAAAAAAAGTCAAGATGGTCAATTTTATGTGAGGTACATTTTACCACGATTAAAAAATTAAAATTGAAAAAATGCACTGGAGAGAACATATTAATCAATTATTCCATAAACAGCAAAAAAAAAAAAAAGTGGCCGTCATTGACAATGAGTAGGAACACACTGGCAGAGACGTCAGCTCTGAGCTCAAAGAAGCACTTTCCACCTTTGATTATTGTCTTTTATTTGCAAAGTCTGCAGTGAGCACCTCCCTTGTGGCATTTTAATTAACTTAAAAGTCAGCCTCATCTAGCTGGAGACACCTAACTTTAAAGTTGGTCACAGTTTCTCCAGATGCTGCCGTAAAGCTGGACTCTGCCATTCAAAAGGAGAAAACAGAAAGCCACTCACGTCACCCTTTCTTGAGCCCCATCGCCCGGCGCAATCTGAGGTTCTGGAACATCCCTTCCAGTTTCCGAACCGGCTCCATGGTAACCAGTGCCCCCCGCCCGCCCCGCCGAGGGGACCTGAACTTGTTTCCCCGTCCCCAGCCCAGGCTCCCCCTGTTGTGGAACCCAGGGGTCCCAACGCTCAGTGGCTACATCTGATGCCTTCCCAAGGACGACCGTTCGCTCTCTCTCTCTTCCCAGATGGCTCCCTGGAAACTGCCCCACCTGGAACCCTGTCTCTCCCGTCCAACTTCCCAGGCGTGTGCCAGGCCAGTACGCCGCTGTGGAAGGCGGGGACGGGGTGACCTCGTGCTCTGTCCTCGCACCCAAGTCCCCAGCTGAACGCACAGGGAAGCGTGCCCTCCGAGGTGCCCGGGCGCACAGTGTGTCCATCTAACCTCCCCACAAGTGCCCTGGGGGCCCGTTCCCATCTCCTACCCCCGCTCCTGAGTTACACACCAGCATCAATGCTGGAGCTCCCCCCCACGTCCAGCCTTGCGTCCAAGGCGGACTCAGATCCCTCCCCATGTCCCAGCCTCCTGGCTGACCCGTGGCCCCTGCACCAGGCATTCCCCCCACCTGTCAGCCACCAAATGCCTTCTCCTTCTGCGAGATTCTGCTGCAGCATCCTCAGCGGCTTAGGATCTCCGGCCCCAAAGGGCTGACGATTCCGTCCTTACCAACCACGCTGGGACCTACCAGAGCCTCATCGGGAACTTCACAGTTTCCCTCCACCAGGAGAATTCAAACCTCCCTTTTATAAAGCATCCACCTTGCCAGACCCCCCAAAATTCAAAATGGACATTTCGTTACGTTCGGACAAAGCACAGAACAAGGAATTGGGAAGTGGCTGTGTTCCTTCTGTCACAGCCGTCCCTTGCAGGCGATGGTGAAAGAGGAAGGAGAGCTATTTCTGGACTTTTGCTTCTGAAACTCAAGTGCAGAGGGGTCAAGGGAAGTCAGAACAGGGTGTTCTTTCCTCCTTAGCTACCAGAAAAGCCAAGGAACAGGTTTACTAACTACCCGTCCATGTGCCATGGAGATGCACACGAGACTCAAGTCTGTGGGCAGGAAGAAAGACCTTTCCTTTAGGCTATGGGCTCGTCCTCTCCAGACTAAGACCCAAGTTCCTCTACGTGGAGATCCAAGCTGTCACTTCGCCAATAATGAGAAGGATGTGCCCCATGGGTGATGGACCTCTGAGTTCTTTCATACCCACATCTGTAGCGGAAAGCCAATGAAACATGGCTGGCTAGCTGGGTCTTCTACTGCGCAATGAGTGACACGGCACTGGGACTGTTATTGGGTCCACAGGCTCATCACCAAGACGAAATGATGGAACTCCACGTGCAGGGGCTGGGACAGGAAAGTGAGAATGCACCCACACCCACCTAATCTCTGTGTGTGCCCCTATCACAGGTGTTATCAACCAACCATCCATCCATCATTCAACCCATCCATCCATCCGTCAACCTATCTAATCATTTGTCTACCATCTGTGTATCCATCCAGCCACCCATCCATCCAGCCACCCATCCATCTACCCAAATATCTACCTATCAATCTATTTATCTCACTATCTATTTCTATATCACCTACCTATTCATCCTGTCTTCCTTTCTTCCTTCCATCCATCCATCCACGCATTCTTTCTTTCTATCTATCTATCTATCTATCTAGGCAGTGGTCTGTAATCAGGACTATTTCACTCCCTGGGACATTTTCTGTCAACGTCTAAAGACATTTTTTGCCATCACACCACGGAGGGCGTGTGCTCCTGGCATCGAGTGGGTAGACACCAGGGATGCTGCTAGACCTCCTCTACTACACAGAAGAGCCGCCACCACAAAGAATTTCCCGTCCCCAATGCCAGTGGCGCCCAGGTGAGAACGCCTGTCCTGGATCCCACCAACTCTAAGATGCCAGCGATTTCTAGACGCACAAAGGGCAGGGAGCAGACACAGGGTCCTGGTCTAGGGGCGGGACACAAGCCTTCCTCCCCGGGACACCTTGACTGTCACACAATCCTTCTACACTGAGTTTGTCAGCTCTTCTGAAATTATCTCTACGCTGGCTGAACCGGCCCTTCAGGATGGCTTTATCCCAGAACAGAATGCATTCTCTGATGTGGACGTAATGAACGTCCTGGCCGACTTTCAACAACGCAGCCAGTAGCACTTCAAATACCGCACGCTAATGACACCGTGGGCGAACGTGCCAAATCGTTCACGTGGAAGTTGAAACTTGAGTCTTTGTGCGGCGTGATACCCGGGATCACCGGTATTCCATGTGGCTTCACGGGAACGCGAGTAAGGCTCACTCAACACTTCTGGCCAGTATGAAAGGCAGATGTTGGGAGAAGCAACTCATTTCCAAGAGAAACTGCACAGCTGGGGGGATTCGATACCTGCTTCCCTCGTGGTCTCTTCCCACTAAATCTGGTGCCCCATCCAGTGGCCCTGGGCACCCCACTCCCCCCGTTCGCGGGGCTGGTCAGAGACAGCGCTCTCCCCATTACCTGTGGGGCACCTCTAGAGTCTGCTGACCCTGGATCAATTTAATCCCAGTTTTCAAACACCGCCGGGTCCCTCAAGTGATAGTGCACAGAAAACTTCCAAAGGCGACAAGTACTTTATAATAAGACCCCTGTGCACTGAAAGACCTGCACTTAGCAAGTCACTAAGTAGTAGTGTCCACCCCAAAATCTATATGCTGAAGTCCTAACCCCCAGGACCTCAGCATGTGGCTGGATTTAGAGATGGGGTCTTTAAAAAGGAGATGAACGTGAAATGAGGTCACTAGGCTGGGTCCTGATCCCGTAGGGCTGGGGTCCTTATAGGAAGACGAGGCCAGGACACAGACATGCAGAGGACAGCCTTGTGGACTAAAGGACCAGGAAAAGTTCCTGCCTGTTGGCCGTAGCACAGTTGGACCTGACATATAAAAGGACTACACTGAGGTGTGCCTGCACCCAGTGAGCTGTATGGCAACAGGAATATCAAGGTAGCAAAGAGACTGTCAGATTACAGAGCTACCACAGTGCAGAGAGATCCCACTCTTTAAAATTAGAGAAAACCCGATTTAGATAACCTGGGGTCAAATTCCATCCCACTGAAACTAGGGCTTACAGCCTTTGTGATGGAAACAATTCAGGTACTTATCCAAAAGCACGGAACATCGGAATACACAATCTGCGTCCCTCTGGATTCGGCAGTCTACCCTACCTGATGAGGAGACCGCCCGATTAGCTGTCCAGGAGTCAAGGAAGCAGAGTTGTCTGACTAAAGTTCTGTTCTTCACGGTCCTCCTCTTCCCTATGCCCTTTTAACTTCCCAAAGCTCAAGGATTCTATCCTGGGGACTCCTCTGACGTAGTTAGAAAGCACCCCCAGAGGCTGGTGCCCACTCCAGGAGACGACGGGGTGTGTGGTACTTTGCTGGGGCTGCCGTAACAGAAGACCACAAACTGGGTGGCTTAAACAACAGAAATGCATCCTGTCGTAGTTCTGGAGGCCAGAAGTGCAAGATCAGGGTGTTGGTGGTTCCTTCTAGAATCTCCAGGGAAGGAGCCATCCTAGCTTCTTCTACAGCTTCTGGTGGTTGCCAGCAACCCCTGGGGCTCCTCGGCTTATGGCCGCATCACCCCCAATCTCCACCTCTGTCTTCACGTGGCCTTCTCCTCTCTGTGTGTCTTTGTGTGTCTTCTCCGCTTGGTACGAGGGCACCCATCACATCAGATGGAGAACCCACCTTACTCCTATAGGACCTCGACCTCCATCTTGATGACACCTACAAAGACCCAACTTCCAAATAAGGTCACACTCACGGGTACTGGGGGTCAGGACATCAACGTATCTTTTGCAGGGGTTGGGGGGGGGACACGACACACAATTCAACCCACAGCAAGGTGGAGTTCCCAGAATGGAAGCCATCCCCCAAGGTTCCCTATAGCATCACCCTAATGTTTCCAGGGGGACGTGCCTGATCCCAGAAAATATGCGTTGAGGTGACCTCAGCAACCCCGCCAGCCGCCGGGCGGCATGCCCACCACCCACGCACAGCCCTGGGAAGCACTCCTCCCACTGGCTTCTTCCCTCTTCTCCAAACTTGTGTCTTCTCGACGCCAATGTCGCAGACTTCTCGTTTTCACCATCAATTCCACCTGCTTCTCTTCCGTGTTCTCCTAATTTCACTGCAGACACATAACCCATCACGCCACTTGGTTTCCAGAGCAAACCGGAACCCAGCGGCCAGGTGCCCCGTCTTCCTGGGAAAACTCAGCCACAAAGCACCCTCGGGGACACACCCTGGGGTCCTGGCTTGAGACTTCCTGTATTTGGTAAAAGCCCAAGACCGTTCTCCTAAACCACGTGAGAATGACTTGGCAACAGATAAAGGAGTCCACATCTCCTGTACAGAACGTGTACTGAACACCGTAGCCAACTGAAGTCGTCATCCAGAATTACTATTTCAGTTTCTAGAAGAGACACCAGAAGTAGAAGCTTTTCTTCTTTCCAGAAGAAGATCTACACGCATGAGATTTTCTACCCATCTTCCCACCACCTCCCAGCGAAGAGGAGACTCGGACCTGAACAGGGAGGGGTGGTGGCTCTGCTGCACCGGCTAAGTTCTTTTTTTGTTTCGATTTTAATGACTCAACAGCATGAGACTCTACTGACCCGTCCACACTGGCCCAACACGGCCACTGGGCTTCATAAAAGGAAAGTAAGACAAGAAGCCAGCTGCTTCCCTTCTGTCACCCATCAAACATGCCGCCCGTCCCTGCTCCGAGTGACACGCTGTTTCGGGGACGTTGCTCCGGCGGCTGTGAGCCGACAGGTGTTATCTCCCTGCACTGGGGCACAGGCAAGGTGCTCCAAGAGCAGGGTGCAGGCGCCTGTCTCTGTGAACAGGCAGGTGCATCGCAGAAGAAAGGCAGGTGAGGGTGAGGTGGGAGAGGCAGGGGGTGGGGAGAGGCAGATGAAGGGGGCACCATGGGGGGGCGGGTGGCCCTGCGGTGACAACATGGATGGTACCTCCCACCTCCTCCTGCAGGTCACTTTCCTGGGATGGAGGCAAGAGCGTCTGAAAAGAGCCAGAGGCAGAGCCAGAGCCCGGGATGAGCCGTTTCGAGGCCACTGCGCCCCTGGGGTCATTCCCTGAGGATGTGTCAGCAGAGACGCAGGTCATCGGGGGGCCGTGCGGGTGAAGGGATCACTACGGCTGTAGTGAAAGCAAAGAACGCCTTGAAAGAGGCAAGTCTGGGAGGCCAAGAACAGCTGGGCACTCAGGCCAGAGAGGGGGCCACACCAGGCTGGGCTGGGAGGGGTCGGGGGCTGCGAAGGGGCGTGAGGAAGGCGGCGGAAGGGGCAGGCCCCCGGGGATGGGGACGGAGAGCCCTCTGTGGACGCCCACACCTGAGGCCCCTGAGTGGGAAACGGCCTTACCCTCCGCCAGCAAAGAGCGTGGCAGAAAGAGGGATCCATTTGGTCCACATTGGGCACCTTCAACTGGAAGGTTCTATGAGGCAGCGACATGGGGCCACTGAACGGCCAGCTAGAAACCCAAGGAACGATGTGAGTGAGCAGAGGTGAGCAGGTGACTGAGGTCCCAGGAAGACAGACTGGACAGGCTGTCCAGGGGGCTGGGGGTGGGAGGAGGGGACAGAGCCTCTGGCGGGCCCCAGGTGGCCCTGTGGACACGCGGCTGGTGCAGGGGGGCAGCGCCAGGCGTGCCACCCTGGGCAGGCACTTGTGGGAACGGCGCCTTTCTCCGTGAGACCGGGAGCTGAGATGTCTCAGCAGAGGGTGACCCGCTATGACCGCACCCCATCCCACCTCCCGCAGGAAAATCCACCTGGGGGCCGGGAGGGTGGGGACCCGGCGAAGGGGACTCACAGCTTGACCAGGAACGGGTGGCTGACTTCCTTCAGCACGGATTTCTCGTTGTGCACGTGCTGTTCCTGCTTCAGGCGGATGACGTCCGGGATACTCATCACCTTCAGGGCGAAGAAACGTGTGCTCTGCTTCTCGCGGACCAGCTGCACGCGACCGAACGTCCCCGTACCTGCAGTGGGGAGACGCGGTGTCAGCAGCCACGGCCCCCAGGACGGGAGACCAGCACCCCGACCTCAAGGCAACCTGGAGGCTCGGACAGCTCAGTAATGGGCGATACACCTGGTGCGAGGGCTGGGTGACGGGCACCTGTCTGGAACGGTCAACTGAACTGACACACACACAGGATCACTTGCCCCCGCTAATAGGGGCAACTGGCCATCCTTTCTGCAAATGAGTCGTCCCAGAGGAAACGCGCACACACACACACACACACAGGGAAAGGCAGAATGGAAAAGGATGCTAAATACATTCCTTCGATGTGTCTTTTTCTTTAGGTTTTCTAAATCAAGACAAGACATAGAAAATAAACTTACGGTTACCGGAGGGGATAGCAGGGGGTGGGGAGAGATAAATTAGGAGTTTGGGATTAGCAGATACACACTACTATATATAAAACAGGTGAACAACAAGGACCTACTGTAGAGCACAGGAAACTCTACTCAACACCTTATAATAACCTAGAATAGGAAAGAATCTGAAAAAGAATAGATATGCATATATATAACCGCATCACTCTGCTGTGCGCCTGAAGCTAACACAACATTGCGAATTAACTCTACTTCAATTTAAAAAATTGGATTAAAAAATAAAAAATCAGAAGATAACTCTTTCCATGAAAACTTGTGAGTATCCCTGCCAGGTTCCTCTTTATCCCACACAGCACTGTATGAGAGGCAAATGAACTCAAAACTCTAGTACACGTGTTGGTGATTGCCACCGTCCTGTTAAAACAAAACAAAACAGGCCAAGTGTGACACACCCCTCCTCACAAGCTGCTTCCTTTAAGCCATTAACGCCAGCTAAACGCAGTGTTTCTGTGAACACTTGCCAAGGGTTAGAACCAAGTGATGCAGATACTAACAGAGAGAAAAGTTTAAAAAGTGCAAACATGGAAGGAAATCAACAGTATAAACGTAAAAGGAGATCAAACCCTCCTGTGCACCATAGGCTGTGACACTGCCAACCCAATGTCTCCTCCTCTGTGGTCTCCCACCAGCCCTTCTTCATCCTCTGAGCCTCACTGTGCGGTGGGGTCCAGCTGCTACCCCTCCCCCCGGCCGGCAATCACTTAGGGCACCTCTGAGATTAAAGCTCCGAAGGCATTTTATCTACGGCCAGAGAAAAGGTAAAGTTGGGGGCAGAAAAATGACATCTGTCTGTGTGACCCTCTGGAAGCTTACCCAAGACGGCTGTCCTTTCCGCCCCTGTTTATCGAAGAAATAACGCAGAGGAAGGGCTCTCCCAGGGGAAGGAGGTGTGGAAAACGGCCAACGAACTGGGGCTCCCTGGCTGGAAAAATGGCAATCAACATGATGAGAAAGCAGGAAGAAAGGAATTCAAGGATGGCTCGAAGACGAAAAAGACCTGCAACGCAACCACGCAGCCACCTTCTCCTCTTTCACAGAGTTGGGAACGCCATTTACGGCACATGGTAACATGGAGAGGGAAACAAAGTTACACCTAAGCAATGCACTTGGGGGGAGGGCCTCTTCTACAAATTGAAATTCTCAAGCTGCAAAATACGTTAAGTGCCTCTACTGGCTTACGCAGCTGGGGTGAGGGACATGGCTAAGTCACCTTGGCTTTTAAAGCAAGTTCCCGATCGTGACTATTTTATTACTGCGCAAGTAGAAAGTGATATACACACATGAAGGAAAGAAACTGTGCCAGAAGAAGCCAATGATGAGCCCCAGTACAGGTTTTAAAAGCCCGTCCTCATCAAAAGATGATTCAGAAGTAAAAACAGAATTGTATCACAGTGAGGCAGCGCTGACAAAGTTCTGCGCAAGCAGGTTCACAGAGAGGCAAGTAGGGGAAGGGCCCCGAGGAGAGTGAATGGACACAGTCTAGGTGTTTTCATGAGATCGCTTGATAAAGGGCGCATGAATGGGAACTGAGGACACTGGCATGGTATCCAGTGCAAGTTGTGCCTTTGACTTGTTCTGTGAACCCAAGGCAAACAAATGAACCCGTCTGGACTCATACTGTTTTCATCTCTCTGACAGAACAGGTAGAGGACTATATCGATGTTATCAACTGTCTCGCCACACGCTAAAATTCTAACGATGAAAAGAAAGACAACACGGCTATGACTCAACAGATTTTTTAAAAATTCTTTTACCTTTCTGCCTGCAACATCTTTTAAGCTTTGCTCTGAGCTGTGTGTGCTGTAAACACTGAGAACTCAAAGCAGAGTGCCTGCAGTGCAGAGATGGGGGAACTCCCTCAGCACCACAGTCAGATTACAGGATGATACCGGGAAACCGTCTTGTTGACGGCAGATGAAACCAGCATGCTGTAATTTTTAAGGTGACCGGCTTTAATGCGCTAAAGACCAAACCAACATTCAATGGTGCTGGTATGAAGTCGTTATTGCAGTAGAAAGAAAAAGGACAAACATCTTTTCCTGATTGGTGTTGGCAGGCTCTCCAGTATACATCCCCAGCTCTCCACATCTCCCGTTGGAAAGTAGAAAAGTCCCCCTTTTAGCTTTGCTGCAGGTAAGGATGGTTACATGACCCCCCTCCGCCCGATAAGAGACGAAATGGAATATTATTCAGCGTAAAAATGAAGGAAAGCCTTGTTGATTATCTATTTTATATATACTAGTATGTGTATGTTAATCCCAGGTTCCTGACTGATTCCTCCCCCTCGCGTTTCCCCTCTGGTAAACATAAGTTTGTTTTCGAAATCTGTGAGTCTGTTTCTGTTTTGTAAGTAAGTTCATTTATATCATTTTTAATTAGATGCCACAGATGAGTGACAGCGTATGATCTTTGTCTAACTTACTTCACTTAGTGTGATAATCAACTATACTCCAATAAAATTAAAAAACGAAGGAAATCCTGCCACTTGGGACATCACGGATGAGCCCCGAGAGCATTAGGCTAAGTGAAATAAGTCCAACAGAGAAAAACGCACACTGTATGATCTCATATATATGAGGAATCTAAAAAAGGGCAAACTCATAGAAACAGAGTCGACGGTGGTCGCCAGAGGTGAGGGGTGAGCGATCGGGGGAATGGATGAAGGGGGTTAAAAGGTAGAAGGTTACAGTTACAAAATAAATAAGTCCTGGGAATGTCAAGTACGGCATGGTGACTACAGTTAGTAACACTGTATTGTTTACTTGAAAGCCGCGAAGAGAGTAGATCTTAAAAGTTCTCATCACGAGAAAAAAATGTGTAACTATGTGAGGTGATGGATGTTAACTAGATAGACTGTGGTGATCAGTTTGCAATATATACGAATATCCGGTCATTGCGTTGCACACCCAAAACGAATACAGCGTTATACATCAAACACATCTCAAAAAAACGGGGAAAAAACAAACAAACCTCTTTCTCAACTACACTCCAGTAAAAATTTAAAAAATAAATAAAGGGGTCACCTTGAACACAAGGTATCACTTTACTGTGAAGTCACAACAGAGGGGAAAAGAAAAAGAACTGCCGAGTGAGGTGTGGGAAAGCACAGAAAATGCATTTTGCAGGGTCAGGAGGGACTGACCTGCCGTCTTCCTCAGCCCCAAACCCACAAACTGTCCCGAGAGGAGGGAGGTCACACAGGGACCATGGCAAAGCCTTTGCCCTGCAGACGCCAGGTAAAAAAAAAAGCGACCACCTTATTTTGTCTTTGAAAACCCATCATGTAAATGAAGCAGGTGGAAAATCAAAGCTACTAGGATTTAAGTTCGTGTGGGTCATTGTAAGTTTGCTGGAACTGAAAACACTTGGGGGGAAATCCACACAGAATGGGGACCGTAGGAGTAGCGTGGAATGCCAGGGAATTACAAAAGGAGAAAACGGAAACCACTCTGGGTTTTATCTCGGGGTAATGACAGAAATGATAGGGAGGCCACTCCCTCTGATTTCACCCTCCATCCCCCTCTGGTCTCCCCCCTTTTCCCGCACCACGTGCTGCAGAAAAAATCCACTAATGGACCAACACACCAGAACACCGACATCGCCCATGTGGACCCTACGCAACCTCTGTCCTGGGAGGGGACCCACAGTGGGCCTGGTCCTGCTTGGCTCACCTACACACAGTTTTTCTAACCCTCCTCCCACCAGTTGAGGGTTGAATTGTGTCCCACAAGAGACAGATTCAATTCCTAACCCTGGAACCTGGGAACGGGAGCTTATCTGGAAACAGGATCTTTGCAGAGGTGATGAAGGGAAGGGTCTGAGATGAGGTCCTCCTGGATGAGGGTGGCCCTAAATCCAATGACAGGGTCCTCAAGAGACAGAAGAGGAGAGACCCAGACACAGAGAAGCCCCGTGAAGACAAGAGGCAGAGACGGGAGGGAGGTGGCCGCAAGTCCAGGGACGCCTGGAGCCCCCAGAAGCTGGAAGAGGCAGGAGGGACCCTCCCCTGGAGCCTCTGGAGGGAGCGTGGCCCTGGGACACCTTGACTTCAGACATCTGGTGTCCAGGATTCAGAGAGGATGAATGCCTATGGTTTTAAGCTTCCCAGTTTGGTGGTAATTTGTTACGGCAGCTCCAGGGGTACAAATTCAACCAAGCAATGCAAGGATTCTTCTAGCATCCTTATTTTCTAATCACCTAATACTTTGTGTTCATATTTTTGCATACAGAACCTAACAGGATTTTTACTTATCTTCCTCCCGTTTGAGAACACGTCTGGAAATGAAAATTTACATTTTTCAAACACCCCAACAGGGATCTGCTCAAGTCTTTTGATACACTGATGTGGTCTGGGAAATCCGGGGAAATTTAAGGGCCAGCACTGAGGACACCACACTCAACTGTCTTTTTCCAGATAGTTGATGAGGAGATACTCAAGGAAAACTCTAGATTCATAAAATGAAAAGCCGGTCTGTTCTGGAAAAGTGATGAACTTTCCAAAAGCTTATCAAAAGAAGCATGCAGGGCTTCCCTGGTGGCGCAGTGGTTGAGAGTCCGCCTGCCGATGCAGGGGACACGGGTTCGTGCCCCGGTCCGGGAAGATCCCACATGCCGCGGAGCGGCTGGGCCTGTGAGCCATGGCCGCTGAGCCTGCGCGTCCGGAGCCTGTGCTCCGCAACGGGAGAGGCCACAGCAGTGAGAGGCCCGCGTAACGCAAAAAAAAAAAAAAAAAAAAAAAAGAAGCACGCAAACCAGGAGTCTGCTTCAAGACAGAATAGGATGCTAGCTAATAACAGAAACATTTTCTGGGCAAAGGAAACACTGCTGGGTTTCTGCTCCGGTGGAGTAAGCCCCGTGGCTGTCCTCACCAGGAACACGCCCCCGCCAGAAAAGGGAATTTCTCCTGGAGACTCTGACACAGGCAGTTTCGCCAGAAAGACAGCCAAATTCCACATTCCCTTTTATGAACTGCATTTTCATTTCATGTTTCAATTACTGGAAGTGAGAAGATTCCTCCTCTTACAAAGGATTTTGTAAAAGTGTATACGCATAATGTCTCCTACGAAAAATGCACATACTTAAGCTTACCGTTATGACACAGAAGTCTGGCTTCCCAATGACTGTTTTTTTAATCCCTGAGACTGCAGCAATCAAATGAAATATGCAATACCCCTCTATCTATTTCTAGATACCTTACAAAATTTAACCTTTAAGAAACACACTGCTTTTTTTATCACTTTACATCGTGGAGACCATCGGCAGTGACGTTATCTTACACGCTTCAGTCTTGGGCTTTAAGGAAAAAAGACTCCACAAGAAAGGACGTATCCACGCTTTGATGATGAAAGGGGTAGAAACAAACCCTTTGAGGACACGTTTAAGGAGAACATTTATTTCACAAATAAAGGAAAAGACAACGTGAAATAACAGGATCATTGTAACAACCCGTGGAGCAGAATTAAGATAGAAATTCCACCAAGGTAGAAACTAGCAAAGACTGGTTAAATGTGCAAAGGGAGTCCTGTACATAAAACCGTATTTCCTGTGTTCTGTTGAAAATTAGGGAACTGAACCAGTTTTTAACCTGACGAGAAATCACCTTTTCTTTTCTTCCTGTTTCAGAGATTCAGAAATAGTACTGGTTCCCTAAAAATGACTGAGCTCATGCTCTGAAGGGTCTGCTCTAAAAAGGATGAGCTCTGGGGGGAGGGAAAAATGGGAAGATTGGGATTGACACACACACACTATTATATATAAAATAGATAACTAATAAGGACATGCTATAGAGCACAGGGAACTCTACTCAATACTCTGTAATGGCCTATATGGGAAAAGAATCTAAAAAAGATATGTGTATATGTATTACTGACTCACTTTGCTGTACACCTGAAACTAACACAACACTGTAAGTCAACTGTACTCCCATAAAAATTTCAAACAATAGGGGCTTCCCTGGTGGTGCAGTGGTTGAGAGTCCGCCTGCCGATGCAGGGGACACGGGTTCGTGCCCCGGTCCGGGAAGATCCCACGTGCCGTGGAGCGGCTGGGCCCGTGAGCCATGGCCGCTGAGCCTGCGCGTCCGGAGCCTGTGCTCCGCAGCGGGAGAGGCCACAGCAGTGAGAGGTCCTCATACCGCAAAAAAAAAAAAAAAAAATTCAAACAATAAATCAATAAATAGGATGACGTCTGGTCCACACAGCAAGGGAGGGGCAGTTATCTGAATATGCAAACAATTCTTAAACACACACACACATTTTCCATTCTGGGTCCACGCTGGGGATGAAACAGTTCTGAACAGGAGGTGCTACGGCTGTGGGGATGGATTCGGGGGTCTGAGATGTCAAGGCCTGTCTTTCACATCTGTGGGCCTAATCCAGCAATGAAAGACATCAGCTTCACCCTTCTAATCCATTCTTTACCCAAAGATCCCAGGGTGGCCTCCCGGGTGTTACCTTCTTACGAGGGACCCAGAATCAAAGCTCAGATTTCGTGCAGAAAGTCTTTCAGTTACCTCCACTCTTACCCAAAGAAGGCCCACTCGGGAGATTCTGTAAAGCCAGGTCTTGGTTTTAACTTCGTCCTGTGTTTACGGAGGATGTTATCACTGGGGGTCCCGGAGGAGGACTCATGGGGACTCCCCTCTGTGGGCTATTCTACAACTTCTCCTGCGTCTTCAACTGCTGAATGAATCGTCTTAAACTAGTTCATCATAAAAAGTTCTTGTAAAAAATCGCGTCTGTCGTACACCCTGGAGGATCCTATGCCCCACGTGACCATCTTCAAGAAGCCCTGTGTCCGAAATCCATAGATTCCAGGTTCGACCAGAGACACTTTGCTAAAGGCATCGGTAGAGAAGGACCGACTGTAGCAGCTCACCTGCCTTCTTTTTCTTAACCTGACTGTATCCCCCCCACCCCTGTCAAAAACAGGAAGGAACGGATACACAGATACGTGGACAGATAGAAAGAATGGAGAGATGGACGAAGGAGAGACAGATGACAGATAGATACGGGCTTTGTAAGCCTATTTCCAAGAGAGGAGACAAAACCTCATCACAGTCCACCTGACAATTACCTGTAATCTCCAGCTTCATTTAGTAACAGCCGACGCAACCTTAGGACAGTCCAAACCACTCTGTCAAACCTTAAAGCACAGAGAGCTGGGAAGAGGATTAAATACACCCGTCACTCAGCTTCTGACGTCAAGAAACCTCACTCCTGAAGACTCCTGGGATCCGGACGCCAACTAATTTCAACTCACTTCCCACAGCCGTCTGATAGAGAGAAACCTTTTTTTGTTTAATATTTATTTTACTTATTTTATTTTTGGCTGCGTCGGGTCTTAGTTGCGGCATGCGGCGGGCTCCTTCGCTGCGGCGTGCGGGCCTCTCTCTAGTTGTGGTGTGAGGGCTCAGTAGTTGTGGCGCGCGGGCTTAGTTGCTCTGCGGCATAGGGGATCTTAGTTCCCCAACCAGGATCGAACCCACGTCCCGTGCACTGGAAGGCGGATTCGTAACCACTGGACCACCAGGGAAGTCCAGAGAAAGCTATTTTTTTTAATGGAACTATAGGTAATTTACAATGTTGTGTTAGTTTCAGTTTACAGCAAGTGATTCAGTTCTTTATATATATATATTCTTTTTCAGATTCTTTTCCATTATAGGTTATTACAAGATATTGAGTACAGTTCCCTGTGCTCTATAGTAGGTCCTTGTTGTTTATCTATTTCATATATAGTAGTGTGTACCTGTTAATCCCAAACTCCTAATTTATCTCTCCCTCCCACGACCCACTATCCCCTTTGGTAACCAGAAGTTTGTTAGAGGTAAAGCTTTTTCAGGAGAGCATCTCAGGATCACAAAGAGACCAACTGCAAGAGTTCTCAGTACGTATCCACGCCATCCTGAAGCAGTCTGCACCCGCCCCTTGTATACAGAGCAGAATCATACCTGTTTATCCTGGCAGGAAGGGAGCTGAGCCAGAGCTCAGAAAGAGGTGACCCAACCATCTCTAAAGACAGACCTGCCTTACCGGCCATCCCATCCCCTGCACCCTCCACCTCTCTGTAACCTGCGATCTCTCTTGAAGTTACGATGCTCAGTGTGCCTTGCACTGGTGTATCCCAGATGCTAATAAAACAGAACCAGGCATGGCCAAGGGGACAGAGAGTGTGGGTGGAGGAGACCCAACCTGCCCTGAAATGCAGGAGAAAAGACAGCCGACAGGCCAGTGCGGGGGGGGGGGGGGGGGGGCGGGGGGAATGCCACAGGAACAGAGCTTCCAAGAAAGCATGGCATCTCTTCCCTGTGGCGCTGGGAAAGAGGATGCGGCGGAAAATGCGCTTCAACCCAGGTCCCCTCAGCGGGAGCAGAATCCCCACACCCTGTGTGTCACCTGCTGGGCCAGGGGGTTGAGCTCTGCGTTGGGTTTTGAGGGAACACTCTTCTTCCTCACACTTCTATATGGTCGAGGTAGGTTAAGGTACAGAGGCTAACACAGGATGTATATAATATTAAGGGTTGCAACTGGGAGACTTCTGAGCGACCCAGCGACCCTCAAGGGGCTACAGAGGGGTCTGGACCACGCTTCAGAGCCGAGGCTGCCTGAGGATCACACACCGCCGGCCTCGTCGTACCGTGGCCTCTGATGCAGCCATTCTGCAAGATGGGGGCCGGACAGAGGGTGACATACCCCCAATGCGCTAGCATGCCCAGACGTGGGAAGAATTCAGCGGACCCGCAGGTGAGCCTGGGACACGGCAGGCAGCCTCAGCCTCAGCAGCGTCAGCTGGCCACCCGGGGGGATCCGGGGGTCCCATCCAACTCCCTTCCACCACCTGTGCATCCCAAGTGTCATCAGCAGTCACCCCCTTTGCCTGGAACCCCGCCTGCAAGGTGTCAGGAATCACTTGTCTCCTCCACCCAACGGGAGCAAAGGTTTTATCTCCTCAACTGTTTAGACAAGTGAAATTAGTTTGCAGATGTTTAAACCAATTGAAAAAAGGATCTATAATTTCTAAGGAGGCTGAAAGAAGGCAGTATATGAAGAAAACGTCAGTCCACTCTTGATAGTGATATGTGCTCCTCTATGTTGAAAAGACTTTTTTTAAAAAAATAAATAAATTTATTTATTTATGGCCGCGTTGGGTCTTCGTTGCTGCGCGCGGATTTTGTCTAGTTGCGGCGAGTGGGGACTATGCTTTGCTGCGATGCGCGGGCTTCTCACTGAGGGGGCTTCTTTTGTTGCGGAGCACGGGCTCTAGCCACACGGGCTTCAGTAGTTGTGGCCTGCGGGCTCAGTAGTTGTGGCTCACAGGCTCTAGAGCGCAGGCTCAGTAGTTGCGGCGCACGGGCTTAGCTGCTCCGCGGCATGTGGGATCTTCCCGGACCAGGGCTCGAACCCGCGTCCCCCTGCACTGGCAGGTGGACTCCCAACCACTGCACCACCAGGGAAGTCCCTGAAAGGGGCTTCTGCAGAAAGATACAAGATACTAAGCTGGGTACCTGGAGTTGGCTAGGGGATGTGGTGATGGAGGCAGATGGGGGCCAAAAACAGGGATGCATTTCCATGTATAATTTTCATTTTTTAAATCTGTGAGCTGTAGAAATGTTTCAGGTACATGATAGTTAAATCTATGTTCAATTGATCAATTCAATAAACATACATTATATAATTATTGCAAGATAATTACTACACCATAATGAAAGAATGTATCATTGTAAAACCCAGTTCTTATCTTTGAGGTTTCCCCCCTTTAAGGTAACATCAGAAAAGCTTATAAACTACAATACATGACATCATGTGTCCCAAGCCTACAGTTCTCCTTTTCAAAGTTGGCTTTTGGAAATTACGGCTGCAAACTAGTACAAACTTCTGTTTTACAGGCGAAAAAAAAAACCTTTAGAAGGTGTTTATTAAAGAATGTGTGCTAACTCAGATTAAAATTAGAACTGTGGAACTGTACACTTTGAAAGGGTGAATTTTACGGTTTGTGAATTATCTCTTAATAAGCAAAATTTACCCCCAAAAATGTGTGCTTTGGATAAAGCTCTGAGGATTTTTTTTTTTTAAACTTGGAACCTTCAAAGATCAGCTGATTAAACTGGACACAATTCAGCTGAGCCCTGGGTGGGAGGGGTTAGAGTTGTGAGTTCACTAGTCTAGACAGATTTAAAAAAAAAACAAACAATCAGTTCTCTCAAAATGTTGCTGGGTCAAGCCACATTCCCTTTCACAGAGCCCTCCTGTAGAACAGATATTTCAGACACACAATTCTTCTATTTACAGATTAATTACTAAGCTACACTCTCTCTTAAGAAAGATACAAAGTGTATAATCACGCAAGAAAAAAGAAACACAGGAAGTCCCTCACACCAACCCCAACGCTAAGGAATGTAACACAAGGAAACGCCTGGAATCCCTGGCCCTGCACTGGGCTCCCCAGGAGCAGATGTGAGGGACCTGGAACCGCGCTGGGTGACTCTTCACCCAGGAGCACAAAGGCTGGTCTTTGTATTCTGACAACACCATCCGGGCAGGTTAAAAGTCACAGCCTGGTACTGCATCCAGGGTGGGATGTGATGATGTCATAGCACCCCGCAAAGTTACAAACAATGGCCCTCAATGTAATTGACACTCTGGGTTAGATAATTCGGGGGTTGGGGGGGAGGGCGTGTGCTGGGCACTGTGGGCTGTGGAGCACGATCCCTGGTCTCCACCCGCCACATGTCAGTAGACACCCCCCCCCGCATGTGACACCCCAAATGCCTCCAGACATTGTCAAGTGTCCCCCCGAGGAGCAGAATCCCCTTGGTTGAAGACCACTGGTATAGACAGATGGATGACAGATGGACGACAGATAGAAGATAGATAATAGGTAGGTGGTAGATGATAAGTAAGAGTGATGACAGATGACAGCTAGATAGAAAAAGGTAATAAATGGATGGATGGATGGATACATGGATAGAAAGATACAGAAGACAGATGATAAATGGATGGATGATATAGGTATAGATGGATACATACATACATAATAGAGAAATACAGAGATGGTAGATAGATGATAGAGAAATATAGACAGACAGTAGATGGATAAATAGATAATAGGTAGAGTGGTAGATGACAGATGGATAGATAGATATGGATAGATGAAAGATTTATAGTTTTGATAGATGGTGCATAGATATAATAATGATAGGTGGATGGATAGATGATTGATAGACAGACAGACAGACAGACAGGGTCTCTCATGTCAACGCAGAGTTTCTCTGCCTCAGCACTACTGACACTGGGGCTGGATGAATCTCAGATGCGGGGCGTGCTGGGCCCAGCTTCCCTGGTCTCCATCCCCCCAGGTGTAACCATCAATAATGTCTCCAGACTCTGCCAAGTGTCCACTGCGGGCAGCATTGCCCCCCGTTCAGAAGCACCAACTTGGAGCAAGACAGCCCAGTCGAACTTTCTGTGGTGACAGAAACAGTCTACGTCCGTGCCGTCCAACCCGTGGCCACAAGCTCACAGCGGCTCCAGAGACTGGGCGACTGGCTTTGATCGTCTTTCACGTGGCCAGCAGCTGTCATACCGGACAGCCTTCAAGGTGCCGCAACTCAGCTCACGCTCAATTCTTGCGTCAAGTGTCAACCTGCCCCTCTGGAAATGTAGAGAATGCTGTACCTCTGACAACAGATGGTTTGTGTGGCCCACGCTGTGAAGACCACCTAGCTCTCTAAGCAAAAACGGGGTCCGGGACTTCCCTGGTGGTGCAGTGCTTAAGACTCCGCACTCCCAGTGCAGGGGGCCCAGGTTCGATATCTGGTCAGGGAACTAGATGCCACGTGCATGCCACAACTAAGAGTTCGCACGCTGCAACCAAGGAGCCCGCGAGCCGCAACTAAGACCCAGTGCAACCAGATAAATAAGTATTAAAAAAAAAACTACTGAAATATTGCTGTGTGTTGGACGCTCTGCACGATTCAGAAACAGCCACAATCCACACAAGGCTGGTCCCTGATATCTTAGTTTTGTTACCATCGTGCGGGAAAGGCTGACAGTAAACGTTAATGACAACAGCCATTCTGACTCTGATGCGCTCATCTATGTTTCAGGGGCTTCTAAGGCTGCAGGACTTCAGGACACAGGTGTGCTGAGGTACATACGGATGGACCTCACCTTGGGGTGAAGGTCGGGACAGACGTTCGTTTTTGAGGAAGGGAAGTTTCCAGTGGAAATTGGAGGGTGGGGCGGACTGGAAAGTAGAGGCTCACTGAAGTTAAGGACGGGTGGGACTTCCCTGGTGGCGCAGAGGCTAAGAATCTGCCTACCAACGCAGGGGACACGGGTTCCAGCCCTGGCCCGGGAAGATCCCACATGCAGCGGAGCAACTAAGCCCATGCAGCACAACTACTGAGCCTGCGCTCTAGAGCCCGCGAGCCACAACTACTGAGCCCACGTGCCACAACTGCTGAAGCCCTTGCGCCTAAAGTCCGCAAGAGAAGCCACCACAGTGAGAACCCGCGCACCGCAACGAAGAGTAGCCCCCACTCGCCGCAACTAGAGAAAGCCCGCACGCAGCAACGAAGACCCAATGCAGCCAAAAAACTAAACTAAACTAAAATAATTAAAAATTTTTAAAAAAAAGGAAATTAAGGATAGCAAAGGCCACAGAGAGAATGGAGATTCGTGAGGATGGAGGAAACAGGGCAAGAGAAGGCGGGGATTCTGAAATCCTTCCACTGCGTTCTTTAGGCAACGGATTACAGGAACTCACGCGGCGGGCAGGGGGAAGTGACTGACTCCTCTGAGTTCGGCGTGCTTTCCGTTTTGTTTCAGAGATTTCCCTGCGGTTGCAGAAGCCAGTAGGAAGGACGAAAGACTAGTGTGGAGCGAAAGAACAGATCCTACATGAGGCTGGAGGGGATGGGCTGGGAGAGGGAGGGAGGAGATGCCCACAGGGTAGCACTGAGGCATCTGAGAAGGTCGTGATTTAAAACTTGAAAAAAGAGCCTGTACTTTTATGAAGATGTATTTTATATAACTTAACAACGTTAAAATATAGTAAGATCTTTTGAGAATGTTATTGTAATATATGTTATTGTTTGCACAGACTTTTCTGCATAATTCACTCTAAAAGCATACAGTGTATGGTCTAAGAAAGAAAGAAAAAAAAAAAGACAGGAAACAGGAAACCCTGGCAGGTGTCCAAAGGGTCCACTGAGTTGTTCTGTTTTGGGGAGGGTGGTGACAAGTTCCATGTTGGACCCTGCGGATGTCTGGAGAAGCAGGGATGTACTGGGTTCAATCGAGCCCCCAAAGATTCATGCCCACCCAGAACCTTAGGATGGGACGTTATTTGGAAACAGGGTCTCTGCAGATGTGATGAAGGGAAGGGTCTGAGATGAGGTCCTCCTGGAGGAGGGTGGCCCTACATCCAATGACAGGGTCCTTCTAAGACACAGAAGAGGAGAGACACAGACACAGAGGAGAAGCCCCGTGAAGACAGAGGAAGAGACAGGAGGCAGGCGGCCACAAGCCCAGGGACGCCCGGAGCCTCCAGAAGCTGGAAGACGCAGGAAGGACCCTCCCCCGGAGCCTCTGGAGGGACCGCGGCCCTGGGACACCTTGACCTCACACGTCTGGTCTCCAGGACTTGGGGAGGATGGATTCCTGTTTCTGTAGGTCACCTGGTTTGTAACGATTTGTAACAAGAGCCCCAGGAAATTAATATAAGGGGCCCCCTGGATGTTGGGGAGAGAGAGACAAACCCACCCAACAGGCTCTGCCTTGAAGACCACCCTGCAGCTCGCAAGAGCAAGATGCAGGTGACGGCTGTGCCTTTGGCCACCAGCTCCAGGATGATAACTACAGTCACAAGCATGGATCAGATCACCCTTTGGACGTTAGAAAATTCTCCTTTGTAATATCCAGCCATCCTGTTGGAAACTCTTTTGTTTCTCTTTTATTGGAACTTCCTATTATTGTTGATGGATACAGTATCATGTCAAACTTCTCTGAAAACGACTCAAAGTGAGACTTTTAACAAAATTCCCTATGTTCCCTTGTTTTCACCTTCTCTTAGGTTCCCTGAATTATTGGCTTTCTCTGGGATCTCAAGTCTTCTGCTATCTTGATGTCTCAGACTGTGTAAACCGATTGAACAAGGCGAGTTTGGTGGCTGTTTCCTGTTAAGAATGAGGGTCTTCAGAGGAAACTCAAGTTTCCACGTGTGAGTGAGGCTGGGACCCTAGGCATGAGAGCATTAGGAGAACGTTACCCTTAGAGGGCAACCACTGCCTTCCGTCTCTTTACTGAATAAACTGTTCCAACAGCGCTGATGGTTTTCTGGGCACCGTGCTCATCACAGGAGCTGTGGAGTTCTCCAGGGATCCCTGTGCTTCCTTACTCAAGCCTTACTTTTTTTTTTGGCCCCGCCGTGCGGCCTGCGGGGATCCCCGTTCTGCGACCAGGGATTGAACCCGGGCCCTCGGCAGTGAGAGCGCCGAGTCCTAACCCCTGGGCCACCCAGGAAGGCCCACTCAATGCTCACTCTTGTCACAGCTCGTCTGGGGTCCGGCGTGTCCCGCCCTCCCCATGCTGCTTCGTCCACACTGTCCTACACGCTGGCGTGTGCTCTGGGCTGCCCCGAAGTCTGATGCAACTTCTAACCTGTGCGTGACACCTGCAGCTCCTTCGTGACGACTGTCTGTACCTACGTCATTCCTGTGTTCCTGAAAATAAACTGTATTATCAGTTTAATGGAAACTTGGGAGAGGGAGACTATGAGGGGTGTGTGTGTGTGTGTGTGTGTGTGTGTGTGTGCATGTGTGCACGTTACCAGCAAGCAGGTGGCATCTGTGTGCAGTCAGGTTGCCACATGACATCAGATGTCTCTGCACTACTGATACTATGTATACGATAAACAACTAATGCGAAGCTACTGTGTAGCACAGGGAACTCTACTCAGTGCTCTGGGGTGACCTAAATGGGAAGGACATCCAAAAAAGAGGGGATAAATGGATACGTAGAGCCGATTCACTTTGCTGTACAGCAGAAACTAACACAACACTGTAAAGCAACTCTACTCCAATAAAAATTAATTAATAAAAAAGTCTCTGACGATATTTACAATGGAGAGAGGCCGGAAATAAATTACACACACACACACACACACACACACACACACACACACAGGCAGACCTCAGAGACACAAGTTGGGTTCCAGACCAACTCACTAAAGCAAATACAGCAATAAGTCGAGTCACAGGAATTTTTCTGGTTTTCCAGGGCGTATAAAAGTGATCTTTCCCAGTTGATAGACTCCCCTGTAGTCTATTAAGTGTGCAATAGCATTCTGTCTAAAAAAACAATGTACAGACCTTCGCTTTACAATAGCTTCTTGCTAAAAACGGCAAACCATCCTCTGAGCCTTCAGGGACTCGTTGCAGTAACATCCAAGTTCCCTGGTCACAGATACCACGACACATGTCATCACAATGGAGACGTTTGAAATATGGCGAGAACGACCACAACGTGACCCAGAGACACAAGGGAAGCAAGTGCTGTTGGAAAAGTGGCACCAACAGGCTTGCTCGAGGCGGGGCTGCTACACACCGTCAATTTGTAAAAAAGCGCGGCATCTGCGAAGTGCGATAACGCGAACTATGCCTGTGTGTCTATATATTTAAACCTGTACCTTTCGCTACATCTTCTCAAGGAAGATGTAGCTTGTCTTCTGCTGACAAACTCCATCTTCCCATCAGTGAAGGTGTTTTGCCCGTTTGAAAGTGTTTTGTTATGAAATCCTCAAGTAACCACAGGAATATGGTTCATATAGAAACAGAAGAGATGCTATAAGGGGTCCGTGTGGAACGTGCAACCAGAGATGCTTAGGAAATGTCATCTGGTATTCAATCACTTTTGGAAAATACACGTATGCCTCTGGACATTCACTTATACTAGGGAAAGGAGGTCTTTTTGACGTGTCATTTATCTCAGGTATCGTAATGAATCAGGGGACAGCCGAGAATTTTATTAAAGAGCTGTTTCCACTGGTATCCCTAACAGTGTCTGAGAAATCACTTAAAAACGATCCTGAGGTCGTGGCACCCCAGAAGGAAGGAATTCTGATGTCTGATTTTGTTGACCTATACGACTGCTGAGATTCTTAGGTGTGTAAGCTGTGCTGTCCAATGAGGTAGTCACCAGACACAGGTGGCTTATTTAAAGTCCAATGAAGTGAGGTTGAGTCAAATAAGGAAGTTGATGATGACCCAGCAATCCCTCTCCTGGGCATATATCCAGACAAAGCTGTAATCCGGAAAGACATATGCACCCCTATGTTCATAGCAGCACTGTTCACAACAGCCAAGACACAGAAGCCTAAGTGCCCATCGACAGAGAAACAGATAAAGAAGATGTGGTACATGTATACACTGGAATATTACTCAGCCATGAAAAAGAAGGAAATAATGCCATTTGCAGCAACATGGATGGACCTAGAGTTTATCATACTAAGTGAAGTAAGTCAGAAAGAGAAAGACAAATATCATATGATACCACTTATATGTGAAATCTAAAATACGACACAGATGAACTTATTTACAAAACAGAAATGGGCTCACAGACATAGAAAACAGACCTGTGGTTGCCAAGGGGGAGGGGAGGTGGGGGAGGGATGGAGTGGGAGTTTGGGATTAGCGGATGCAAACTATCATGTATAGGATGGATAGATAACAAGGCCCTGCTGTAGAGCACAGGGAACTCTATTCAATATCCTGTGACAAACCATCATGGAAAAGAATGTTACACATGTATCACCGAATCACTTTGCTTTGCTGTACACCTGAAACGAACACAATACTGTACACCAACTATACTTCAATAAAATAAATTTTAAAAAAAGAAGCTGGTCACCATAGCAACATAGATTATAGAACATGGTCCTCACGGCATCCGGTTCTCTTGGACCGCGCTGCTCTAAAGAATCCAAGAACAGGAGAAGTTTGCTGTGAGAGAATCCAGGAGAGGCAGATGACTCAAGAACGAGGCGCGCGAACTTGCTGAACTGGTCCTGCGGAGTCTACTCGGGAGCCTGGCTCATTTGCGTGATAGCGCTGAGGCCGCCATGCTGCTCCCAAACTACTGAGAATCACCCTTATGATAGGGGAGGGTCAGGCTTCAGCCCTAGACTTATTCTTGGTAACAGAAAACTACTAAAGTTGCATAACAGTCTTTACAATGTTTAGACCGTTCGCGTGATGGTTAATGGAAAGCACGGATCCTGCCGAAATATCCCCCAGCTGAGCAACCGCTGGGTTCCCGGAGCACAAGAAGCTTTCTTCTGCTAAAGCCCCGACCCCGAGCCTCGTCTCTTCTCTCTGTTGCTGATCACATCCCTGAGAGGTGACCCTTCCATTCTTCCAACTGACCTCAGGCTCTGAACTCTCGCCAGGGTAACTGACAGCCAGCAACACATCCATTCTTCCAGTGTCTGGCTGGACAAATCTTCTGGGGTCCCTACTGTGCCCCAGGGTACAGAGTGATACACACACTGTGTGGTAGACACAGACCCAGGCCACCTGCAAGCCCGTCAATGTCCACTTCAGAGCCCCCCACGCTCCAAGCAGCACCTCTCAGACTCTCTGATCTCAGGATTTCTGGATGCGCTAGAAACCTATCGAGATCCCTGAGGAGCGTCTGTTCGTGTGGGGCTTGGGGGTGCCTCTCGATAGCAGCCATAGTAACAAGTAAAACAGAAATACAGAAAACGCAAGAGCCCTCAAGGATGCATTTCACTGGTGGTCAAAGAGGCAACCATGATCCCACGTCAGGCGGCCACTGGAAACGCCACCCAACACTCATGCGAGAAGGAGAGAGGAAAAAAAAGCAAATAATGCTTTCGTGTTCTTACGAAAGTCATAGTGACCTCAGAGTCCCACAAGGAACTCCCATGGGCCCCAGGACCCCACTTTGAGAACCACTTGCATCTCAGCTATGGACCGACCGTAGCAACCCATCGCGTAACCGATGCGGTCTTTCAAGAGGCATTTCATTCTGCCTCTTAAATAGACTATTTCACAAGAGCCAGCATTTTCCAAACTGGATAAGGAAATATTTTTACAGTCTTTTTAGTTTAGGCTCTGCAAAGCAGACACATTTTGAGTTGAGTCTGTTAGGTATTACAATCCGCCCTTTTCATTCTCATTTAGTATCTATTTTGTGATCATTTAATAGCTCACGGCACTAAATACGGGCATTCTGAAAACCTGAACAAACGACACATAATCAAATATAACTGTCTCCCATTCAAAGTCTTTCTGATGATTCCTACTTCAAACCACAACCTTCTCACCAAGATCAAAGGTGTCATTTGAGAATGTGACGAAGACCCACTTTCCCTCAACCGTCTTCCTCCAGGATTTCCTACCTGCCAAGGATACCCAATTCCCACAGCATAACCCTCACTCCCCAAAGACTAAGGACGGAGACCGGGGGGTCTGGGAGGGAGCGACCTAAGGGTCCCCAGGAGTCATCTTAAAAGTCCCCCGTGGCCCCAGGTTGGGGTAAGCGTCCACCCTTCATCTTTGCACGACACAGGCGAACCACGTCCTGGGAAAGCACATGGAATCCAAACATCTACTAAGAAGACAGAAACGAGTGTCTCCCAATGCCCGTGCCTGAGCCTTGCCCAGCTGGAGCCAGAGAACATGTTCATAGCCCAAAGTACACTGCTCTACAAGCCCGGGCACGGCCAGTCCATGCAGAGTCAGGACAGCCAGAGACCTGTTTCATGCCAGCCACTCGGGAAGTCAAGTTTAATGCTGGCAACAAATAAAATCGATAGAAAGACAATGTCTCCAATTCCTCCAGAGCCTTGATAAAAGCTGCTCACTCCATCTCGACGGCCCCCCTGCAAATCTGTGGTCTTTCAGGAATCCACAGGCAAGACTCCTGCTGTCTGTGCTACTGAGTGATTCCTGGGCTGGGCTGGCGTCCTCATTTTAGACTAATCCTGCCTTCTACTTTCCTATCACTGTGTGATGTCTGTCACGATTCATTACTCTTTTCTAGGCTGCAAAAGAAGCAGCCTGGAACCTGGACCGTCAGAGGTTGCACTGTTTCCAGAACAGAAATATTCTGAAGGGACAATTCAGAAACCACCTTCTGGCGCAGACTCGGGACTGTCTACCTAGGAACGACCTGCCCTGCTGACTTGACAGGAAGGCTAGGCAGCGGGCCTGGCAACAGGAGATGGCTTTTCCCATCCAAAGAGGTGGCCGGTCTCGGGTTTCATCAGAGTATTTGGCAACGTCCGGAGAACTGGAGTGTTTTCAACAGCCAGAAGGGTTCTCACCCCCTCAGCCAAAAACCTCCCAGTGTACGTGGGTGTGTGCACACCTGTGGATGCAGCAATGCAGGGAGAAACAGAAGCACGGAAAGTCACTGGACAACTAAAGAAAGAAGTCGGTTTCCCCTTTTACAAAGGTAGAAGATCTCCCACCGATAACCCAGGAGGTGAAGAACCCGGTCCACACACCCACCCCCCACCCTTCCCACGGACGGTTCTGCCAATGGCATCCCCAGTTCTAGACGGGGATTGTAAAGCTGGTGTCTAAAGCTGACGGCGTCCTCGTTTTACTTTTGCTTTTAAGGAAGCCGAGCGGCTGTCCTGAGATGCACTGCGCTCAGAAACAGGCTTCTGGAGCAGGTGGCCGCCGCCTCGTTGTTCTCCCTGCTTATTTCTGTGGCTGGTTCTCCCCAGGGAAGCAGCTGGGGGTTTTCATTCGTGGAGGGGGAACTGTAAGGAAAGCAGCAGCAGCTGGGAGAGGGAAACAGACCTGCAGGAGGGTCCACCAGCCACGGTGCACAGAACACAAGACTCCCCCAACGACCAAGGTGCTCCGGGATGGTGGGAAAAGATGACGCAGGCTTAGCAGTTCTCCTGGGTCACGATTCCCTTTCCTCCATGGCCCTCTAGGAGGCTCAGAGGAGTAGCCCAGAATCTCAATCAAAATACAACATGTTACTACCAGGAAAAGTAAATAAAGACCCAAAAAAGAAAGAAAGAAAAAAAAAAAAAGCCTACCCAAAGAAGAGTAACAAACACCAGAAGCAAAAGCTGAAATAAAGACCCAACCGCGTCTCTGTGTGAGGTCTCTACCGACTTTACAAGCAGAGAACAATGAACTTGAAAACAAGAGACTTCCCCGGAGGCCCAGTGGTTAAGACTCCACGCTTCCACTGCAGGGGGCGCGGATTTGACCCCTGGTCAAGGAACTAGATGCCCCGTGCTGCGACTAAGACGCAGCGCAGTGAAATAAATAATAATAAAAAAAGGAAACAAGAAATCGATAGAGAAAAAATAATCGGGGCCACGAGAAGCTGCGGCTTTGACCCAAATCAATACAACGGATACCTCAGAATCTGTTACCAAAAGAACGTGCTAACTCATCTTTCGCAGGATCAACGAAATGAACGTCTTCATGAGTAAAATCCCTGCCAACAATGACTGTATTCAAGGAGTCAATACTCTGACTCACTGGCGTTTGGTTTTTTTCTGGGTAAATGTTTTTTTCCCCTACGGTGTGAGGATAAATGGAAACTAGCACCCAGGCAGAATTTCCACAAGAGGAAACTCTAGATAGCTGGCCTTCTGGGTGCCCGTTCGATTTAGGGGGGCGGGCGGGGGGTAACCCTCCAAGCGAGAGTTTTCAATCTGTGCTGAATGATTTTTTTTGGAATTGTCCGCAAACACCAGCTGGCTAACTACCCACCTCTCCTCGCTCCCTGCTAGCCGTCCCCCCCTTCACTGCACACACCCAGGCACAAGCAGGCGTGGGCACACAAGCCCTGCTTCTGTCTGCCCCTGCAACCTCAGAACCCAGGTGCCCTCGGCGTTACAAAGGCCGTCCTGTGAGCAGCGGAGCCCTGCCCGCCACACCCAGCCCTCAGATCTGCCCGGTCTGGTCCTTTGTTCAGTGAACTGGCTGCCGAGATAATGAGGCAGCAGGGTGACATCATCAACCCAATTCACTGTCAACTGTGTTACAGGAACCCTGGGAGGCTGCCCTCCAAACGCCTTCCATGAGCCCGGCTCATCAAAACCGTGTCCAAAGGACACGTCCAGAGGATGCGTATAGAGAGCAGCTCACGACGTGGGAGCGCTGGGTGCAACGATTTTCAGGAACTCCCGCGTTTGAGCAGGGACTCTGGGAGACGGTTTGTTTTTCCTGTAACTGGAGGGAAAGCCAGCGTGAATTTCCAAATGGTAAGTGGGGTGAACAGGTGTGCAAGGGGCCGAAGGTGGATCTTTTTTTCAAGCATGGAATCACCCAGTGGGAGGGGACCTCGGACGCCCAGAGTCTAGTCTTGACAGACCTCCTAGACTAAGCGGGAGGCACTGGGCCAAGCAGGTGCTGGGGAGGCCACGGCAGCACCCGGTGCGAAATAAAGCCTGGAAGGACGGCCCAGAGGGGTCCGACGGGAGCTCCTACACAGGGACAAGGTGACTCACAGGACGGTGACAGCCACCCACATGGAGAATGTCCCCTTCACGTTCCTACGCCCCAGGGCAGCAGGACGGTCCGTGCCGGAGGAGGAAAGGACCTGCATCGTAGACCACACGTGCCCACTCCATCCGCGGCCTTGGGTGATACGGGGCGTTCCAATGGGACGAGCCTCGGGGACACTCAGGATGCGTGACTGGAGTCCTCCACGGCTAACTCCAAAGGCACTGAAGAGCTATTTGTAACATATGCTCTTATTTGGAGACGCAACCCAGATGCCAAGCGGACGTTTACTGGAGTGCCGTAGGGGTGTAGCGAGAGATGCAGCATCCTGTGCACCCGACCCAGCGCAGTATCGCAGATCCGTCCTCCCCGCAAAACGCAGGCGGGGCATGACGCTGCTGGAACTAGGAGCTGCTTAGACGCATTCGTAGTGTTGCTTTTATTATTCTTCCAAGGGGAACCTCGGGGAGGCGGGGGGAGAGCCTGCCAAGTTCCTCAAATAAAAAAGATAAATAAACGTCCCCGTGTTGTCCAGTCAATGGACACGCTCAAGCCTCCTTGAGAAGAAACCGCCCGCCGCCGCCGTTACCTCCCGCCCCCGCGTGGACACAAGCTTGGTTTCTGGGATTCCACGTGGCTAACCACACCTGCCTCCGCACGGGTCACAGCCGTGTGTCTAAAGGTCCATCCCGGGGCCAGAAGCTCCTCGAAGGTACGAGGCTTTGTCATCTCATCTTGGAGCAGTCCCGTCACTGGCCTTTCTCTTGCAACACGAGAACTGGTGCTGCTTGGCCGGGGACGTGGCAGTCAGTGGTGACACCATTCCAGCCCCTCAAAAGAGGGCAAAGATGTGACAGCCTCAGGTAACTCATTACTCCCTTCCCCAGCGTGCACGGGCACGCGCACACACACACCCAATTTCCAGCCCCATCTGTCGGTCAGTGGATCTCCCATTTCTCCTCCCAGGTAGTAACGGAAGAGCTTTTTATTGTTAACTGCGGTCCCTCCTTTTGTGGAAGTCAAGGCCGTCAGACCAGGGCTGAGGCCAGGCTGGGCGCAGCCATCCACCCGCCACGTCCTCCAAAGCGGTGCTGCGTCTCGGGTGAGGCGCACACAGAAGAGTAGAAGCATCAGCGCACGATACACAGAGTAAGATGTCCTTGTCGTCATCCCCAGAACCTGGGGACGCGTTCGTTTACGTGGCCGAGGGGAACTGAGTCTCAAGGAGCCAACCACAGAGGTGAATCAGCGGAGCCTTAGTAGCGAGATGCCCCTGCGTTAGTTGGGTGAATGCAGTGGCATCAGCAGGGTCCTTAGAAGGAGCCGAGAGACGCAGGAGAGAAACGGCACGAGAAGGGTTTGACCCGGCAATGCCGTCTTCAATGACGAAGGAAGATCATCATAAACAAAGGAATGCGGGCGGCTTCTAGGAGCTGCAAAAGGCCAGGAAAGAATGCTCCCCTGGAGCCTCCCAAAGGCACACAGCCTTGCCCACGCCTTGGTTTTTAACCCAGCCATGCTGGGAATTCCCTGGCGGCCCAGTGGTTAGGGCTGGGGGCTTTCACTGCCGAGAGCACTGGAGAACTGAGATCCTGCGAGCTGCACAGCACGGCCGAAAAAGAAAGAAAGAAAGGAAAAAACAGCAACCAGTAATACCATTTCCAGACGCCTAACCCTTGGAGCTGCAGGTTAATCAATGCATGTTGTTTTAAGCCACTGAGTTCGAGGTCATTTGTTCCAGTAGCCCAAAGGTGGGAAAGGCCACGCGAGAGATCCCAACAGGAGACCACGGGAAGTGGAGCTTGCACTGGGCTCCCTGTGCGGGCCCTGCCCGCCCCCCTCCCCTCCCCGGCTCCCTGACTCCGAAGGAGGTGCTCTGAGCATCGGAGGGGTGGACGCACGACAGGTGAGCTGAGAAGAGTGAGCACCAAATCCACGCAAAGACACTACCGTGTGTCCTGGAACACGAGATGAGCCTGTGTTCGGAAAAGGTGACGCTGGTGATGATGAGGGTGATGATATTATGGTGCCTACCTTGGATGCAATGAGCCAAGTCCGCCTGGGGTGAGGCTCAACTAGTGCATCATGGGAACGCCAAGGAGGCTGAGGTACCGTACGATGCACTGAAAGGTTCATGGTGTCATGGGCTGAACTGCGTCCCTCCACCCAAAGGATTTCATCTTGAAGTCCTGACCCCCAGCACCTCAGGATGCGGCTGTATTTGGAGATGGGGTCTTTAGGTAAAATGAGGTCGTTAGGGTGGGCCCTGATCCCACAGCACTGGTGTCCTTCTAAGAAGAGGAGGTCAGGACACAGACGCGCAGAGAGAGGCGACCCCATGAGGACACAGGGAGGAGACGGCCGTCTACACGCCCAGGAGAGAGGCCTCCGGAGGACCCAGCCCTGCCCACGCCTGGATCTCAGATTCCGGCCTCCAGGGCTGTGTGCAAATAAATTTCTATGGTTTAAGCCGCCCAGGCTGTGGTGCATTGTTTCTCTAAGCAAAAGAATGCAACAGGAGAAACAAAATGGGGTCCATCCAGCACAATGAAACATGACTCAGCCATAGAAAGGAATGAAGCCCTCACACAGGCTACCAGGATAAAACTCAAGAATGTGAAGCTCAGTGAGAAGCCGGACGCAAAAGGCCAGACAGTGTAGGACTCCACTGACGTGAAACGTCCAGCACACGCAAAGCCATAGAGACACGGGTTAGCGTTCGCCAGGGGCCGGGGAGTGACTGCCTCACGGGTAGCGCGTGTCCTTTGGGGGATGACGAAAATGTTTTAGAACCAGACAGAGGCAGTGGTTGCACAACACGGTGCCACTGAATTGTTCACGTTACAACAACCTTCCGTGAGTTTCCATTAAACGAAAGTTCCCCGAGGGTCAGAAGTGATGCAGGTGATGCTGGTGGAGGGTGGCAGGATGTGGCAGCAGGTGGCGGAAGGGGACAGTGACGATGTAGATAAGGACAAAGACGCCTCCCAGGCAGATCAAACTAACCATGTCCCGAACGGTCCTCCTGGGCTTTCCCCCAACACGGCTCCATCCCTAACCCCCTCAGTGTCTCCAAGGGGTGGCACAGCTTTCCAACCATGTAACCCCCAAACCCTGGATTCACCCCTGATTCTTTTCTCAGTTAGTTTCTCTAAAGAACCTTCCTTTCTCAGTTCTTTACTGTTCTTCCCAGCAAGAAAGAGCATTTGTAGTTTTCAAAGAAAAGAGGAAAAGGGGAAACGTTTTAAATGGTGTGAAGGTGGTGACATGTGAGTGTTTGAAAATAAACAAACGAACTTGGGGGAAAATACCAAGAAAGCCCCAAGAGGTCGCTCCTGAGACTGAAGGAGAGGCGCTGAGAATCCTGAACACGTGTTTCTCAAGAAGAACACCGTGCTCACAAGCTTCAAGTGACCCCGGAAAGGGGAAGCGTGTGTCTGTGTCACGTGGTGCTTCTGCCCTTTTCTCGCAGTGACAGACATGGCCTCCTTGGTGGTCCCCAACTGTGGAGAGACCCATCCCGGAAGCAGGTCTGAGACCAGCATCATGGCGTCATGTCCTCGTCCCCATGCATGAGCCAGGTCGGGACAAGGAGGGTCGTCCCCAGATCCAGGGAGAGAGGTGTCCTCCTGTAAGGAATCCAGGATGTGGCAAGGTGAGGCTGTTGCTCGGACAGCCACCTGCACCCCAAAGGCAGAAGCTCAGGAGAAAGAAGCCAGGGCGACATGTAAGGAGGAGTCAACCCAGTGTTACGGACTGGATGTCTGTGCCCCCCCAAATTCCCACGCTGAAGCCCTATCCCCTCCCCACCAATGCGACGGTGTCCGGAGGTGGGGCTCTGCGAAGTAATTAGGACGGATGAGGTCATGAGAGTGGGGTTCCCAGGATGGGATTGGTGTCCTTATAAGAGCTTTCCACTCTCCACCATCTGAGCACACGGCAAGAAGACAGCCAGCGCAACCCAGGAGAGAAACTCTCACCAAAACCCAACCACGCTGGCACCCTGATCTCGAACTTGCGGCCTCCAGAGCTGGGAGAAATCCATCTGCATTGCGATAAGACACCCAGGGGACGGTCTTCTGTCATGGCAGCTGGGCCAATCAAGACAACAAGGTCGGGATGGATTCAAGATGGCGAACCTTGGCCTGACCACATGGGAACTAACTCTGCCCCATCCAGCTCGGGGGATGACCTCTGTCAAACAGTGAGCTCTGCTTTAGCCACACCCACATGCTGCGTGGGATGAGGACGCCCTCGGAAAACACATGTAACCTGGTGTCCTCCACCTCCAAGGATGTGAGGAAACTGCCTTATGGACCAAGCTGTAAGGCCACACGGAAATCAACTCTGCAGTCCTCTCTGGCAGGTGTACTAGTTTCCTGGGGCTCCCACAAACTGTGAGCTTAAAGCCACAGGCATCCGTCCTCCCCCAGTCCTGGGGACCAGACATCTGAGGTCAAGGTGTCCCAGGGCCACGCTCCCTCCAGAGGCTCCAGGGGAGGGTCCTTCCTGCCTCCTCCAGCTTCTGGGGGCTCCAGGCGTCCCTGGGCTTGTGGCCGCGTCCCTCCCGTCTCTGCCTCTGTCTTCCCGGGGCTTCTCCTCTGTGTCTGGGTCTCTCCTCTTCTGTCTCTTAGAAGGACCCTGTCACTGGATGTAGGGCCACCCTCCTCCAGGAGGACCTCATCTCAGACCCTTCACGTCATCACATCTGCAGAGACCCTGTTTCCAAACAAGGTCCCGGTTCCCAGGTTCTGAGAGGACATGAATTTCGGGGGAGAAGGGGACTCTATCCAACCCAGGACAGCAGGTTCTGTGTGCACGTGTCTGTGACTCGTTGGCTCACCCCTGCCTCTCTCCCTGCCTGCACGTTTCTCCTCCTGGCTGGTCTTCACCTGACCGCTCCCCCCACCCCACACTTTCTATCCTCTGGCGCATTTCCCTTTTCTCCTCCTGAGCAGGGAACTATTGGCTGTGCGTCTCCTAAGCTTCTCTTCCCAAAGTCCCCCCCACCCCCCCAACCCCGCCGTCCCCTTGGAGATGCAAAGTAAGAAAGCAGAGTGTGTAAGATGAAGACGACACGAAACAGACAGATCCATGGAGACAGAGAGCAGATGGGGGTTCCCAGCAGCCGGAGGAAATAGGGGGTGACTGCTCACAGATTTGGGGTCACCCTGCGGGGGCAGCACACGAAAACGTTCTGGAACCTCACAGAGATGAGGGTCGTGCGACTTTGTGAACGTGTAAAGCACCACGGCACGGTTCCCTTTGAAATGGTTCCTTTTGTGTTATGTGAATTTCACTGCCATTTTTTAAAAATGAGAGGGAACAGGGGCTTCCCCGGCGGTCCAGTGGTTAAGACTCCGTGCTTCCACTGCAGGCGGCCAGGGTTCGATCCCTGGTCAGGGAACTGACATCCCACATGCCACTGGGAGTGGCCAAAAAACAAGTGAAAGTTTTTTTTAAATGAGGAGGAACAGCCTGCAGGACTTCTGTAAGACGAAATATTCTTTTCTAGTATTTTCCGTAATTTTATAAAAAGAAATATTTTTTTCTTGTATTTTACCTAACTTTCGAAGTTCCTCTGATGCTCTTAAGTTGAAACTACCCTCCACGCCCACTCAAGGTAAATCAGATTAAAAGGTGAACACAATTTTCTGGGTATCGCTACACGGTAAGCAACATTCCCTCCTAAAGGCTTCTGTCAACATCGCCCCGGGAGAGGTCATTCACATGCAGTGGGAAATCTCCCCAGTGCGGATTCCACCCGCCTCCAGGGCGTGCTGCTCCCGGTGATGCTTTGAGAGTCCAGGTGGGAGGGAGAAAAATTAGGGCCGGTTCTGGGGAACCAAGGGTGCATGAGACAATCTTATCAGCAGGGAGGAAAATGAAAGTAAGAGACAACAGTGCAGGTTTAATTACTCACTACGGAAGGTCTCCTCGGTCTAAAGAAAATACAACTTTCTGACAGTGAGACGTGATAGTAAAAAAATACAAGTGTGAGGCGTGAGCGCGTTTCTGTGGTCAGGGAATGAGCTTTGTGCCTCGATCTCGGGGCTGGTGGCTGCCCAGACGGATGTACAGGATAAAACTGCACAAAACCAAACGCATGCCCCCTCCTCACAAGCTCAAAGGAGTTCCCATGAAAGGTGGGAGCACTGATGAAGGTCTGTGGTCTCTTAGCAGGATGGACCCCACGACGGCGCGCGTCCTGGTTTTGATATTGTGTGACACCTACAGAAGACGTCACGGGGGAAAACTTCATGAAGGGTGCATGGGACTAGGTGCAGGTTTCGGAATCCCCCGTGCGCCTATCATTATTTCAAAACATTTATCTTTAATAGTACCATTGTTCGTGCTCATAGCGAGAAATCAAGCTTGGTTACCTGGACCAGGAATGTGGACCGGGGGCTGCACACCATTCCTTCTGCAACTGGGCCTGTTTTTCAATCTATGAAATCAGTTTGGCCAAGACAGGACCCAAGGTCCCTTCCACGCTCTTTAAAAAATGCCCATGTTGGGGCTTCCCTGGTGGCGCAGTGGTTGAGAATCTGCCTGCCAATGCAGGGGACACAGGTTCGAGCCCTGGTCTGGGAGGATCCCACATGCCGCGGAGCAACTAGGCCCGTGAGCCACGACTACTGAGCCTGTGCGTCTGGAGCCTGTGCTCCGCAACAAGAGAGGCCGCGATAGTGAGAGGCCCGCGCACCGCGACGAAGAGCGGCCCCCGCTTTCCACAACTAGAGAAAGCCCTCGCACAGAAACGAAGACCCAACACAGCAAAAATAAATGAATAAACTAATAAACTCCTACCCCCAACAACAACAACAACAACACCAAAATGCCCGTGCGATTTTTCACCAACATAAGCTAAGCTTTCTTCCAAGCTGTGTGAATTTGTGGAGGGCTAATCAACCTAGAACACGGACAATTTCCCACAGACAGTTTATCCAGGAGCACAGAATAAGGGCATCTGAGACCTTACTGGTCACTGACTTTCCTCCTTATTCTATCTCCAAGGTGTCATGGCCGCCCCGTGAACTGGGCCGTCCGCTTCCAGCTGGGTCTCCGTATCCTGGTGCCAACCCTCCTGGGGGGTCCTGCCATCTGAACAGCCACTGCCGGTTTTGCTAAATCATGGAGAAGCACATCTGTGCCCACCTGCTGTGTTCCACCTGCGCTGATCGTCACAACCCTCCTTGGGGGATTGTGAGTCAGCAATTCTGTCCCACAGGCGCCTCCCCCGGGGCCCAGCTCACAGGCAAAAGAAAAGGATGAAATAAACACCTGTTGGTGAGAAAAAGAAGAGCTCACACACCAGAGTGGAGATCAGACCAGGTGAAAATGCACAACTGTGTGAGGCCAGAACTTCAGAACTTCAGGGTGGAGGACAAGCCCAGCCGGCCCGGTCCTTCCACCCTGACTCATTCTGGAAGGTTCCAAGGGCGTGGGGATTGTGGTTATGTTAAGAAAGGCTGAGAGGTTTGTCAGGGTGGTTTTTTTGTCTTCTGTTTTGTGTGTGGGTTCGTTTCAAGTTGTGGAAGACAGCCTCGCTCAGCTGGAGAAATGCATACAGATGGCCTCAGACGATTCAGAGCCACTGGGGGTGCCTGTTTGCGATGGGGGACAGTTAGGGATGGGTCCGGGGCAGTCAAAAGGGAACTTAAGTTTCCTGGGCCCGAAGCTTAGGATGAAGAGGCACCATGCTGGCCCCAACTGCGTTCTAACTGTGGGTAAAGAGCCCAACATAGCCCCTCACTTTTGTCCATGACACCTCATGGTCTAACGTTACTGGAAACTCTAACACCTCTGATGGGTTTGGGATTTTTTAAAAGCTTATTCTTACTTTCTTAGATTAACCATGTGCAGATAAACCTGGAATATTAAAGAAAGTTCTGGCAAAAGGTGATTTTAAAAAGCCACCAAAACTGCAAAGCCACACACACACACACACACACACACACACACACACACACACACACACCCCCTGGGTCCCAGGCCCCTGCTGGTCCAACATCCTGAACACGTGTGACCTGGCTCTCCCTTCACACCCTTGGAACCCACAGGAAGTTATCCCTGAAGAGCAAGTATCTTCTTCATTAAGAAAGGGAAAGACAACTGGAGGGCTCATTTCCCCCCCACCCGGCCCTGCTCGGTCCCCAGAGCCAGTGACTTTCTATTTTTAAGGACAAGACGACTCACTGGGCACCCTAGGCCCACTAGGCAGCGCCCAAAGGGCCCCCAGGCAGCTGCAGACACCGGGCTACGCCACGTCCGCAGCCCACCCACCAGCCCACGCCCCGCCTGATGCCCTGGCACCTTTCACAATAGACTTGCTTAAGTGCCCAAAACAGATCCAGTTGCCAGCGCTGTGTGCCAAGGGCCGCCGGGTCCTCCACCAACTTTCCATTGTTGAATTGTGTTTCCACCTACCGGTGTGACTGCACTGGTCTAGGTTTCTATCCTCGTCTCCTACCCTGCAAAACACAGCCAGCTTTTAAAGCAGCCCTGCAGAGCGCCCCAGAGGGAGGGAGGGAGGGAGAGACAGAGAAAAAGAAAGGGAGAGAGAGAGAAGATGGAGAAGATGAGACAGAGAGACACAGAGAGAGAGAGAGAAAAACAGGAAAGGGAGGGAGAGATGGACAGTGAGAGAGAGAGAAGATGAAGGAAGAGATGGACAAGAAGGCTTGGAGGGAGAGGAGGAGAGAAACAGGAGAGAGGGAGGGTGCCTCCTGTCCCCTCCGTCCCAAACGAGGCTTCCTGGGCACCCCTTCCTCACAGCCAACTACATACGGGCAAAAGGCTACTGACGGAAAAGGGAAGGTTTCAAGGCCACTCTGAGTGGTTTTAATGCCACTCTGGCTGTGCCCCTTGGTCATATGAAACCCCAAGCCATGCCCTTGAGGCTAATGCTTCCTCCCTTCCAAGAGAGGGTGGGGAAGGGCCCGAAGAAGTACCTGGGTACCCCTGCTCCAGGGTCATTTACGGTATGCGCCCCCTTCCCCATTGATTCTTTCCTGACAGGTTGGGACAACTCCCTTAGCAACAAAGGGTTGCTAGGAAGCCACAGGCTGGCTTGAGCCCACAGCCTGAAGGCAGCGCCCTCGCGGAGTCGGGATATTCTGACCCATTCAGGGCGGGCTCCATACACCAACACGTTTTGGGATCCAGGCACTCATGGGACTGGAGACTTCACGTTTCCAGCTGCCTAGGAGTGGTCAGGTTCAAAGGAGGACGACAAAAAGGAAATCAGTGCCGGATAAAAGAAATGCCCAGTTCCGGATACACAGACGGAAAATACGGCAGGATAAGGAAATGCGTAATTCACCCCCAACGCCGCCCCGCGCCCCTAAAACGCCACGGGACACCTGACCTCCCAGTTCCAGATACGCTCTCAAGTCCAGGCGGGAGCATCCTGACGCGGGGGAGAGGGGGAGCCTGGCCAAGGTGAGGTCTGCAGGGGTCTCCGCGGCCGCCGCCGCCCTCAATGTGACGTGACCCCAGCAAGTTCTGTGACGTCGGGGGGGCCCAGACACCGGGGAGGTTGCTGGGGGGCGGGCGGGAAGGTCTAAAACAGGAGACTTTGGAGGTGCGGGGCAGAGCGCCCGCAGGTGGGGAGGCTCTCGGGGGCCGGAAGGAAGCCCTCCAAGTCTAGGGGCGTTCGGCGGACCCAGGGCGCACGGGGAGCCCCGCGCGGAGATCCCGAGCAGGCGGGACCAGGCAGGGCCCTCCCCGGGCGGCGGCCGGGCGACCGCACACAAGCCTTTTGTCTGACGCCGGCTTCCCGGGCGGCGCCGAGCGCCCCAGCGGGCCGGGTCCCCGCGCGTCGCACTCACCCACGGTGGCCAGCGTGTCGAAGTCCTGCGGGCGGTAGGCGGGCGGCTCCGGAGAGGGCGCCCCGGGGCCGGGGAAGTGCGCGGGCGCGCCGTCGGGGGTCTCCCCCGAGCTCTCTCGGGCGTCGGCGTCCGCCGCGGCCGCCTTGGCCAGCCCGGGCGCCTCCATGGGGGCGCGCTCAGGTCCGGGGTGCCGGGCCGGGCCGGGGGGCGCGGGGGGCCGGGCTTCCCGGGACGCAGCCTCGGAGGGCGGCGCGGCGGCGGCGGCGGCGGCGGTGGCGGCATCAGCGGCGCCCACCCATGCGCGGCCCCCGCCTCCCGGTCGGCGGCCGGGCGCAGCAGGCGGCGCGGCGGGGACAATGGCTGGGCGCGGGGCGGCGCTCAGGGCAGGAGCGGCGGCGGCAGCCGGTGGGAGTAGCCAGCGGCCTCTGAGGGCGGGCGCGGCGTGGCCTGGGCGGGGGACGCGGCCCGGGCGGGCGGGCGCGAGGCGGGGTCCTGGCCGCGGCCGCCCGGCCGCCTGTTCATTCCTCTCGTCCCGCGCCCGCCGCCCTCGCGCGGGCGCTGCGTGCGCGCTGCTGGGGGGCCGGGCGGAAGCGGCCTGGGCGGGGCCGCGCGCTCCCTCCGCCCGCCCGGGCGCCGGCCCGGACTCAGCCCGCCCGGCTGGGGGTGTGGCCCGCGCCGCCGCGCCCCGCCCCCTCCGCGCCCCAGCCCTGGGACCTCAGGGCCCGGGCGCCAGGAGCCTCTCCCGCCATTCTGGGGCGGGGGCGGGCGCGGGCGCGGGCGGCGAGGTTGCTCGCGCGGCCTCCGCGCCCCGGGGCGCCCCAGGGATGGGGTCTCGGCCGAGCTCCCCCGGGAGACGCGCGGGCCTGTCCCCGCGCCCCCTGCGCCCCAGCCCGGAAGGCTGGGGGAAGGCGGGACCGGCTGGGGAGCGGGAGGGCGTGGCTTAAAGAAAAGTAAAGTTAAAAAATAAAGCTGGAGTTGGATGCGGATGGGGCGCGCTCCGCCGACCGCGCGGTGCCCGCGACTCCCGGCGGGCGGCCGCCACGTCTGGCGAATAACCATCGGGACCAAGGCCGCTCCCAGCCCTGGCTTGTTGGACTGCAGTCATGTAAGATACGCACCATGGGGGAGGCGCGGAGCCGCGCTCCCGGAGCGTTTCTTGACAGCTTCCGATAAATCTTTAATTATTTCAAAAGAACCATTTCTTAAAATACTAAGAGGCAGGTAACAATCAGACAACTACCAAATGCGGCGCATGCAACTTGACGGGCAGCTGGTGTAAACACACCAGGGACGATTTCGGAAAAGAAACGCAGGACGGTCACAGACAACTACACAACGATAGCGTTAGATTTTTCCTAATGGGAAGTGTGTCCCAGGCCATCTTTGGTTATAGTTATACCCCCAAAATGTCGGGGCTGTATCTGAAATGCAAATGTAACTAGACGGATGCGGCCACTGTTTTTCCGGGGATCTGGTTAAAGTGCTCCTTGGACCACAGCGGGCCGGGCAAGGAACGCCTGGAATCGGTCTTCCAGAGCAGCCCCCAGGGCTATCCGGGCCGCAGGTCCGCGGACCACAGTTTGAGCAGCGAGAGGGCACCGAGCCTGCCCTATTGTTTGGCGGGATTCCAGCGATTCCGCCCTTGAAAGGGAGGGTCCTGCCCCTGAGTCCTCTAGTCGGCGTGGGGACGGTCTGTCGCAGAGGCCAGAACTACAGAAAGGAGGCGTTTTACGGGGGACCAGGCCGGGCCTGCCTCGCTTGGCCAACTGGGAGGGGGTGACAAGAAATCAGAACCGGCTCTGGGTGTGGTGCTCTGGCCCCCGGCTGCCAGCCGCGCCCCTGCCCTCCTCGGCACACTGTGGGCGGCTTTTTCCCCGGGCGAGACGCCTGCTGTCTGCTGGTTGCCAGATCTTGAGCTGGAATGCGAAAAATGCGCTCCAGGAGCGGGCCGCGTGCGCCCCAGCGGCTGCTCAGACAAGGACTGGTCCCCCGCGCTCAGGCCACCAGGCCGTGCCCCGCGGAGGGGCGACCGGGACGGTCCACGCCGGGCAAGGGCGCGACTCCACGCGGAGCGCGCGCCCGCTCCCCGCGGACGCGACCTTGTGACTGCGGTCGGGCTGGCTAATTAAGGTCGATGGTCAAGGCTAGGGTTTCACGCCCAGTGAAAGGCACGCCTTGCCCTTCTAATGGCAGCCGGGGAGGAAAAAGTAACAGAGACGCTTGCAGAGTTAAACTCTGGGTGGCGGAGTGGATCTGACCCTTCCTCGCCCGCCCGGAGTTTGACCGCATACCTACCTGTTCCTATAAATATCCCGGCGGGTTTCACAACACCTTGATGAACAAAGCCGCTTTCATCTGGAAGGCTCATAAAAATTCTTCAGAAACCACAGCATATTTCTTGAAAGGCAAAAAAGAAAAAAAGCCCTGCAAGCGAGGCATTACAGGGGCATTTGTACCGCCTTTGGGATGAGCATTCGGTGGTGATGGGGCAGGGAAATACCGAACTCTGTAACCCAGCGGACTAAACGCTCCCCGTACGCAGAATGAGCTCTAAAGTCAACGCCGAAACAGGTGTAGGCGGTTGTGGAATGAGGGAGAGAGAAAAAGGGTGGTCCGTGAGGGCAGCTGGACACTTCTTTTGGAATTGCATGTATTTGTAAATGTGTATGTCTATAAGTAGATAGGTAGATATGTGTGCGTGTGTATACTGAGTGAAAATAAAAAGCGCACAGTTGCCTTCACAAAGTTTACAATCTCTCTATATTATTATATATATTACATTCCAATGTGTTCTGATATATATTCTAAAGTGTTTGCCAGCCTTCACAGACTTAACAATTTATATGTGTATAATAGATATTAATATCACATATTATATTCTAATCTATTCTGTGATACATATGTTTTACAGTATATATTCTATTTGATTATGTTCCAATATATATATTCCAAAAGAAGTGTTCAGCTGTCCTCACAGACTTTATCTATATTAGATATTATTATATCACATATATTCTATTCTGAATATATATTCTAATATGTTTTATTATATGTTCTAATATATATATTCCAAGAGGTTTTCAGCTGCCCTCACAGACTTTACAGTTTTTAATGTATATAATATTAGATACTATTTATGCCCCACATATTCTAATCTATTCTGAGATATATATTCTAATGCTTTATTATATGTTCTAATATATATATTCCAAAAGAAGTTTTCAGCTGCCTTCAGACGCTACAATTTATATATAATATTAGGTATTATTTATGTGATATTACTATATTCTAATATATTCTGGAATATACATTCTAATATATTTTATTATATATTCTGATTCAGAGAAGCGTTCAGTTACAGGAATACGGTTTCCGATTTCCGTGGTTAGGCTTTACTGTCATTCAGATGAAGCCGTGGTTTACTAGGAATAGCCTAGGTCATGTCTCATGCTCAGTGATTTTGTTCCTATTTCTCAGGTGAGCTGCTGCATAGCCACGTAGGGGGGTTTTGTGCTTTCATTCGGCACCAGTGAATGTTTTCCTGGCAAGGGGTGATTCAAGTATTTATAAGCGCTCACTTTTAGTAGGTTTGCAACCCTCTGCTGCTTCTTTTTCCCTTGTCCGGATGGCCCTGTGGTGGGTTTGCGTTGGTTTCATGCGCTAGAAATTCACGATAACCTAGTTAGCTGGCTACGTTCTATTACAATCCTGGGCACTTCTGCCTCCACGGATGGACCGCTGCTGTCGTGATGAGTCACAGATGACGGTACTTATTTTATCATTACGATCAGTACACCCACAGTCATCAGAGGCCTGCCCCGGTGGGAGCCCAGCTGAATCCCCACCACTCACAAAGCGTCCCCACGCGCCCCAAGGCTGTATTTTGGCGCCTGGTTCTCTAGAGATATTTTATGCAAAGCGGACCCCCTTTTCCAACAGCTTCAATTTCACTTGTTGAATAAGTGTTTGACCCAACACACGTGGATAAGTTTTGACCTAGCAATGGCCTTCCTGCTGATGGAAATGAAGTTTTCACCATGGAGATGTCACACACACTGCCCTGGTTAGGGAGGTCATGAACTCCAAATGGGCTGAGAGCAATGAACTCGTCCAAGGTAGAGTCCTGGATGGTTAAATTTGTGCACATTTGGGTAAAATTAAGGAATCCCCCATCACTAAAGTAAGACAAAACCCTAAGCCACCCTCTCTACAAACTGCAGTTTAAACATCTGAAAAAGTACAAGGACATTTGACTGTCACACTGCTCTTATTCATGTATGGAGCTCCAATGTCTATGAATAATGGTTTTGTTTTGTTTTTGTTTTTTGCGGTACGCGGGCCTCTCACTGTTGCGGCCTCTCCCGTTGCGGACCACAGGCTCCGGACGCGCAGGCTCAGCGGCCATGGCTCACGGGCCCAGCCGCTCCGCGGCACGTGGGATCCTCCCGGACCGGGGCACGAACCCGCGTCCCCTGCATCGGCAGGCGGACTCTCAACCACTGCGCCACCAGGGAAGGCCTGAATAATGTTTTTATACGTGTCTATTTACTCGGAGGCTTTTCTTGAGAGATTTCAAAGGAAACTGTAGAGGAACGTGTTGAGAATAGACACATTGCCTGGGATAGACCAGCCTGTAATTAGAAGACGGTGCATTTACTCATCACCGAAGATATGCAGGAAAGTTTTTACTTGTCAGATGCTGAAGAGATTCATGGAAAATCTAAGCTGTGATGCCGGAGGAACACAGGTGGGTCATGCTTCCCGAAACGTGAATACATATGGTGGATAGAGGCATCCTTCATCCGAAAGGGAAGTTAACGTTCGGTGCCCCTGTGGCTGCTGTGTAACTGGACTTCTGAACTTGAACTTTAGAAGTCACATTTTACCCAAGGAATCGCAGTGATGGTTAGAAAGCAAAGATGATTAGGAAGTAAATATGATGACTTAAGAGAGATTTCACCAAGGGCATCGATCATTCTGTTCCATCATATGTTAACGCAGTTTCCTTTCCCTACCTAAAATCTCAAGTTGTGAAAATGAATGAGTGGGGTGGCCCCCATGAGCCACGGTGACCTGCATCCTAGAATCCACAAACCAGACCTTGTCACTTGGGTCAGGCTGTCCTTTTAGCTCATGTGCTAGTGTCTGGAGCTTTCCATGAATTCCAAGTACCACAAAGGAACATGAGAAAAATTACGCCAAATCAACTCGTATATGTCTCTAGACATTATAAATAATATTCTAGCGCCAACTGTTATCTACTTTGGATTAAAAGCTTCTTTAGATTTTTAGATTCTCACCTTGTATGCTATTAAAAAGTACCACAAGGACATTACCACGAAAGAAAACTAAAATCCATTTCAGAAGGACTAGATCTAAAGATGGGGGAAAGTATAAGACAGGTTCAAGGTTGTATTGTACAACACAGGGCATATAGCTAGTATTTTATAATAACTGCAAATGGAAAGTAACCTTTAAAAATTGTACGAACATTTAAATTTTTTTAATTAAATAAATAAAAAAATTTAAATAAAGAAGTGGGAAAACAAACAACACAATGAGACTAGGGACTTCCCTGGTGGTCCAGTGGTTAGGAGTCTGTGCTTCCACTGCAGGGGGCACAGGTTCAATCCCTGGTCAGGGAACTAAGATCCCCCAAGCCGTGTGGCATGGCCAAAAAAATATATAAAACAACAAGACTAGAACATGATAGTGGAGTGGGGTCAGTTTTCCAATCCCTGGATGGTCATAGGAGGACCTCCTAAACTTGACAGAGACAGAATCACAGGGGTAAACAGATAAACAGATCTGACAGCCTAAAAATGTAAGAACATTATGGAATTATAAACAAAATAAAAACACATTTACAACAAGAATGCAAAGTGCCTAAGAAAAGTACATGAGCCAAACTGATATATGTTCAATGTTCAATGGGCATTAACAGACAATTAACCCAAAAAAGGGCATAGCTACGGGTCATTCACACAGGGAGGAAACAAAAAATCTTTAAAGTAACTAATAATCAAAGAAACTGGACTGAGAACGAACGTGACGGCTTTTTTCTTTTTGTTTTTAAATCCACCTGACATGGTACAGGTGAAATGTTCCATGCTAATGAGGGAATTCTTATACACTTTTGGCTGTAATGTTACGAAATGATCGTATGTTTTGGTGCAGTCATTCTATGTCTAGAAGTGTACTTTTCAGAATTAAATTTTGGAGAATATCAAAAGCCTCATGATCAGAGTTACCCATGATTATGGGATGAAGTGTAGTCCGCAATCTCACACAAATTCAGATGTTGAAGTCCCCACCCCCAGGACCTCAGAAAATGTGGCTGGATTTGGAGATGGGGTCTTTAAAGAGGGGATGAGGGTACAATGAGGTCACTAGGGTGGGTCCTGATCCCGTAGCACTGGTGTCCTTATAAGAAGAGGAGATCAGGACACAGACACACACAGAGGGACGACCCTGTGAGGACACAGGGAGGAGACGGCCGTCTACACGTCCAGGAGAGAGGCCTCGGGAGGGACCAGCCCTGCCCACACCAGGATCTCAGATTCCAGCCTCCAGGACTGGAGACCATAAATTTCTGCTGTTTAAGCCGCCCAGTCAGTGATATTCTGTTTTAGTGACATGATCTGACAATGACACCAATGATTCAAGGCAGTTTTTATTATAGAGAAATAAATAGACATACTTTCAACACCCAGAAATATGGAAAAGTATACTGGTCTGTTTACGTAAGGGGATTTTCAAACTCTTCAGAATGGGAGCATTATGACCACATTGTAAGTATCATGGGCAGCCGTCCAAATTTTGTAACACACTCTGATCTTCATTATATAACAAGACGATGCCTCCCCCCGCCCCAGAAAGGGAGGGAAATGTCCCAAAAGGCTGTGTCTGGATTAAGAGAATCTTTACAAAGATTTTTCTAATGCTGTACGCCAATTTTTTTTTCATAAGGACAGAGACCTCAGAACACACAAGATTTCACAGGAGATACAGATTGAGAGTTATCTTAGGGCTTGCCTAGAAACTGTGGTTCTGTAGTTTATCTTAACTTCCAGGAGGGACGTAAGAAAACATTAATTCTTATCGGAGAAACAGATTGCTGTAGTTGGTCATCTGTATTTATCGGTAGGAAGAGGAAAGTTGAAAACTCGTGAAGGACGTGAGGAGGATGTGACTGTAAGTAGAAACACACCCCCTGATCTTGGAGGAAGGCATTTGTGGCTGGAATTCTTCCTTAATGGAGGATTCAGGCCAGCCTCACAGCATCATCCCCTCCGAGGCGTGGTGGCGGGGCTCTAAAAATGCCGAAAAATAAGACTGGGAATGAGGTGGCAACTAGCTTTTCTCGTGATAAAGCCAGGATTTTAAAAAAATAGTTTCCTGTTGCAGAGGAAAGAAAGAGATTGGGAAATGCATTTCACAGGAGTCCAGAATGCGTATGCCGTTTTAACAGGGCAAAGAACGTGGGTCACCCAGTAAACGTTATTCGGAAAACTGCAGGGTGACTTAAACGTAAATAAAGCCGGCCTCTTGGTCTACTCTTGACGCGGAAATCAATTCTTCACGTGTCAAAAGGCATGTACAACAATAAAGCCCTGGAGCGTTACATGAGAATATGGATTTTAAAATACGATAGTCATAATAAATACATTTGTATCATCTGTATAACGTATACGTTTTCCATGGTGTATATATAAGTTATATTGGGGTGGCCAAAAAGTTTGTTCAGGTTTTTCCCTAAGATCTTTTTTTTTAATGAATTAATTTATGTTTATTTACTCGGCTGCATGTATCTTTTCGAATTAGGGAAAAGGGGGTGGGAGGGATAAATTAGGAGTTTGGGATTAGCAGATATATAAAACAGATAAACAACAAGGACCTACTGTACAACACAGGGCTCTGTACTCGATATCTTGTAATAATCTATAATGGAAAAGAATCTGAAAAAGAATACACACACACACACACACACACACACACACACACAACTGAATCGCTTTGCTGTCCACCTGAAACCAAAACCTTCTAAATCAACAAAACTTCAATTTAAAAGTACATAAGTAAAGGGGAAAAAAAGAAGTGCTGTTCAGAACAGTCTTAGAAAATGTGGACAGACTTGACTAGAAACAGGCAATACTGGACATATCCAAAAGGAGCCCTAAAACATCCCATCCCATAACCTTGAAAGAGCAGATTCCACCCATCCCCAGAAAGCAAGGATGCCACCAACACCTCATGCCTGGACTTAACATCAAACACCTGTCCACAGGATGAGAGGCACAGCAGGTAGTATCCATCACGCATACATGGGGTATATTTGGGGTCACCACCACCAAGAACAACAATACAACCATGTGTTTGTATAATGAACAGTGGAACTTTATAAGAAAACGAGGGTTTGGTATCACTTGTTTTGAATTTTGCTGAATTCGTGGCTGCCCTCTCGGGCAAAAAGAAAGATGATACAAGTGTGACAGATAAGCTTGAGGTTAAATACAAAAAGACCTTCATGGGATAGGAATGTTCTGTGGTGTGAAATCTTTGAGGGACACAGAACTAAGAACAATTTAGAAACAAATTTAATCTGCTGTGTGGGCACACACAGAACTGGAGTTCACTGAATATCAGATACAGCACTTCAGCTTTTAAAAGGGGGGCAGTAGGTGTGGGCTTGTCTAGAGACAGTACAAAGAGCTTCAAATTTCCAGAAGAAACTATATTCAATATCCTGGGATAAACCATAATGGAAAAGAATATTAAAAGGAATGTATATATATGTATAACTGAGTCGCTTTGCTGTATAGCAGAAATTAACACAGCATTGTAAATCAACTATAGTTAGTTCGATAAAAAAATAAATTAAAAAAATTTTCCAAAAGATTCACAACAGAGTGTTCAATGGATGAAACTGTACAGTTTGGGGGAAAATTGATCCCTCAATGGGCCCAGCCTTCTGTGGGGCATTTTAATACAGACCGTGAAGTCATTTAGGCTGGAGTCTGTGGGTCTAAATTTTAGGATTTGAAAATGTCAATCAGTCTAATATTTCTACCGTGTGATCACTAAGGAATCTGAAGGTACCTGGATAAATGTGAATTCCTGGTAGGGGATTCCACAATCTTTGGCCAAAATGTTGAGATTCCACCATATTCTTAAAAAGCCAATGGCCAAGAAGCTTAGAGGTTGTCTTTCATGGACCAGGTCCTGGGTTCCATGGTGGCCCCCCCTCTCTCCCCCCCGCAAAAAATGATATGTCCTCTTACAATCCATCAATGGGATGTTATTTGGAAAAAGAGTCTTTGTGGATGTGACTGAGGATCTCGAAATGAGATCAGCCTGGATGAACCAGGTGAGCCTTAAATCCAGTGATGCATGGACACATGTCCCTACATGAAAAGGAAACACAAGAGGAGAAAGCATTGTTTACAAGGAGGTAGAGATTGGGGTCATGCATCTACAAGCCCAGGACCACCAGAAGCTGGGAGAGGGGATGGGACAGCTTCTCCCCCAGAGCCTCCAGAACTAACCAGCCCTGCCCACACCTTCCTCTCACACTTCTGGTCTCCAGAACTCAGGATACATTTCTGTTGCCCTAAGTCGCCCCAGTTTGGGGTAATTTGTTACAGTAACCCCAGAAATCCAACACATCAGCTTGTCTTATTTTAGATCCCCATGAGAATTTGATGAACTGGAGGTCGTACCGTGGAGGGTCTGTTTCTGTAGACACTCCCATTTGTTGCCTCAAGGGCATGGGATAAACCTTTTACAGAAAAACTCTAAAAATATGTATACATCTCTCTACCTGTAGCCAGTTGGCAGGTTGCCTTCCTCTTTGCAAAATGACAAGGTTGTACCGGTGGGGGGTCTGTCAATGTGTCACATCCCAGACTGATGGTGCAAGAATGTTCCACAGTCCAGCCCACCCAAGATAAACTGTGCACTTGCCACAGATGATGGCTTCAATTGGCGAGGGTGTGGAGAAAAGGGAACCCTCCTGCACTGTTGGTGGGATTGTAAATTGGTGCAGCTACTATGGAGAACAATATGGAGGTTCCTTAAAAAACTGAAAATAGAGCTACCATGTGATCCAGCAATCCCACTCCTGGGCATGTATCCAGAAAGGATGAAAACTAATTGGAAAAGATACATGCACTCCAATGTTCATAGCAGCACTATCTACAATAGCCAGGACATGGAAACAACCTAAATGTCCATCAAACAGAGGAATGGATAAAAAAGATGTGCCATGTATATATATATATATATATATATATATATATATATATATATATATATATATATAATGGAATATTACTCAGCCATAAAAAAGAATAAAATAATTCTATTTGTAACCACATGGATGGACCTAGAGATGATCAGACTAAATGAAATAAGTCAGACAGAGAAAGAGAAATACTGTATGTTATCACTTATATGTGGAATGTAAAAAACATAACAAACTAGTGACTATAACAGAAAAGAAGCAGACTCACAGATATAGAGAATGCATTAGTGGTTACCAGTGGGGAGAGGGAAGTGGGGAGGGGCAGTATAGGGGGAGGGGAGTAAGAGGTACAAACTATTAGGTATAAAATAAGCTACAAGAAAATAGATACCTAGTGGGAAGCAGCCGCATAGCACAGGGAGATCAGCTCGGTGCTCTGTGACCACCTAGAGGGGTGGGATAGGGAGGGTGGGAGGGAGACGCAAGAGGGAGGGGATATGGGGATATATGTATATGTATAGCTGATTCACTTCGTTATACAGCAGAAACTAACACACCATTGTAAAGCAATTATACTCCAATAAAGACGTTAAAAAAAAAAAGCTACAAGGATACATTATACAGCACAGAGAACATAGCCAATATTTTATAATACCTGTAAATGGAGTACAACCTGTAAAAAATCGTGAATCACTATATTGTACACCTGTAACTTCAGCAACTATACTTCAATAAAAAAAATTAAATTAAAAAAAAAAAGAATGACAGCTTCAAAACTCTGACCTCCTTTTGGAGCTACTGCTATCGATTTTCTTGCTCTCAAAGATCTTTCCAGAATTTTGCAAGGAGCAGTGAGAACAAGACACAGAGGACAGAAGCAGCGTCCCTCATACTAGCCGCCAGTGTTCGTAAGAGGCGCGTGTTATTATTTCCTGACTCGGGGGTGTGAGATCGCTGCAGGCTTTTGTGGTTGCAGGCTGGGTGTTTGTTCTTCTGAGCTCCTGCCGTGTGAGCCGGGATGCTTGCAGGTAGAGGCTACGCGTCAGAGCTCTGTGGGGCCACAGGGAGCCGTCTGTCTCAAGGCTACACCTGGTGCAACTCCAGCTTGTCAAAAGTAAAGTAAAGGCTGCCGGGAAATGGAATCTCGGAAGGAGGTGAATGCAGTTATTTCAGAAACAGACTGGATTTCTGGCTCCCTCCTGCATAATGAATACGAATGAAATAGCACAACTTCTGCCCTCTCTCTTCCCAATCCGCAGGTTTCCTTCATGGTTTTCATTAAATGGGATGAGGTCGGTTGCATATTTAGGTGGATGGGGTGCTATTCTGGAATGAGCACGCAGCGGTCATCAAATCGAGAGCTGAGGAGCGGTGACTTGAAGCTGGGTTCCGCTGGGGCTGTCCGCAGGACCACGTCCATGGGGCTTCGGTTTCCTCCCAGCCCTGGGAGCATCCCTGGAGAAATGGGAGGAAGCTACAGGGGCTTTCCTAACCTCTTACAAGTGTCCCTTCCACCCCCATTCTGTGGTGACATGGACTGAATTGCGTGCCTTTAAAACCCATATGTTGAAGTCCCAACCCCCAGGACCTCAGGATGGGGCTGTGTTTGGACATGGGGTCTTTAAAGACGGGATGAGGGTACAATGAGATCACTAGGGTGGGTCCTGATCCCTTATAAGAAGAGGCGATCAAGACAGAGACGCGCACAGAGGGACAACCCTGTGATGACACAGGGAGGAGATGGCCGTCTACACGCCCAGGAGAGAGGCCTCGGGAGGAACCAGCCCTGCCCACACCTGGATCTCAGATTCCAACCTCCAGGACTGGGAGAGATACATGTCTGATGTTTAAGCCCCAGTCGCATGACGATTGGGTGCAGCCCCAGTGCGTCACCCAATCAGTGGTGCATTGTTTTGGCAGCTCTAGGGAACTAAGACATGTGAGACACAGTAAGTTTATCTCGGATGCAAGGGGGAGGAATTTAGGCTCCACTTCTTGGGGGAGAGGCAAGATAAGAACCTGTGGAAGGGAGATGTCAGGTCACCTCTGGGGCTGCGCCATCTTTAAGGTGCTTGCTTTGCGGGGACGGTGGGAAAAGGGGATGTCATTCGTTTGAAGTACCGTGACTGCACTCTGACACGCATCGGATCAGCTGCCGCAGAGCAGTGAAGCAAGAATCTTCATCTGATACACCCCCCCCCTTGTTTTTTTAATACCCTTTTCTTAATACCATCTTCTTGACTTCTCAAACCACTTTGGCCACCGAGCCGGGGCCCCACCCTTAACACTTCCTGCTTCAGTTTGCAGTCAAAAGCCACCTGAGTGTTTTACTAAACCTTGGTGCGTAAACAATTCATGCTCTGACGTTGGAGGGGTTCCGGAGAGGTTCCTTAACATTTTTATGCCGCCATAAAAAAACAACAAACTTTTGCCATTTGCAACAACGTGGATGGACCTGGAAGATATTACGCTCAGCAAGACAAGTCAGGCAGAGAAAGACAGATACCGTAGGATCTCACTTATATGTGGAATCTAAAAAACAAAGCAAACTAGTGAATATAGCAAAAAAAGCAGACTCACAGATACAGAGAAGAAACTAGCGGTTACCAGTGGGGAGAGGGAAGGGGGGAGGGACAAGATAGGGGGAGGGGATTAAAAGACACAAAGTATTACGTATAAAATAAATAAGATACAAGGGTATATTGTACAGCACAGGGACTAGAGCCATTGTATCTTGTAATAACCTATAATGGAGTTTAATCTGGAAAAATTGTGAATCACCATGTTGTACCCCTGAGACATAGAATATTATATACGTATATCAACTCTATTTCAATTTAAAAACAAAGCCCTGGCTCATCCACCCCCCCCCCCCAAAAAAAGACACTGTAAAAGAAAATACAAAATTTATTGGAAAATACATTAAAAATTGTTTAGGGACTTTCTATGTTATTTCTCTTCTAGAATAGGTGGTACCTGGAGTTATGTTCAACTCCATGTATAGGGCATGCCACCGGGTACAAAGACCAGAAATGCCAGGTGAGAATGACACTAATCAGATCCTTCCACAGCGTTTGTGTTGTTTTGTCCATCACTCTGTGGGCACCCTTCCCTGGTGTGCACATTTAACGGGTCCCGCTGAGTATTTCCTAATCTATAGCCCAGGGTTCTTCTTCCCTGGCACTGTGGGTATTTAGACCAGATAATTCTTTGCTGTAGGGGAGCTGTCCTGGGCACTGCGGGCTGTGGAGTAGCATCCCTGGTCTCCGCTCACCCCATGCCAGGACCATGTCCTTTTCCCCAGTGGTGACAACCAAAAATGTCTGCAGACGTTGCCTCTCTGCAGAAGGAGGGCATTGTCTGTGGTAGAGAATCACTGTCTTAGCACCATGTATAGCTGCTATTCCACACAGATGATAGATATAATTTTTGTATGTGGGTGTGTATATATACGTTTAGATAGATAGATAGGTAGATAGATAGATGCTAGATGGATAGGTGGACAGATAGATCGAAACTATGTACCAGACATTTATTATATAATAGACAAATTAGATAGATAGATAGATAGGCCCACATTTGTCTTTTTAAATTTGGCTACAATTTTCATTTAAAGAAAACATCCCTAAAATTGATTTGCCTCCATTTAATCTTTTTTTTTAATTAATTAATTAATTTGTTCTTATTTTTGGTTGTGTTGGGTCTTCGTTGCAGTGCACAGCTTCTCATTGCGGTGACTTCTCTTGTTGCGGAGCACGGGCTCTAGGCACGCAGGCTTCAGTAGTTGTAGCACGCGGGCTCAGTAGTTGTGGCTCACGGGCTCTAGAGCACAGGCTCAGTAGTTGTGGCGCACAAGCTCAGCTGCTCCACGGCATGTGGGATCTTCCCGGACCAGGGCTCGAACCTGTGTCCCCTGCCTTGAAAGGCAGATTCTTAACCACTGCACCACCAGGGAAGCCCAGTCTCTGTTTAATCTTAAATAATACTTCTACAAACTTAGCTACTTTCCTGGTATCTGTTCCATGACAATACTACTCAACCAATTTATCATGACAGCGTAGGGGGAAGCAAGTTTCACATGCTTTGTGAAACTCTCCAGTTTGAAAGAAACTCCATTCAGGGAAGCTGAAATGATATTTGTATAGAAAACAGTGCAGCAAGAAATCCAATGCGGAAATCACAGTGACCAAAAGAAACAAACCAATTGTTGCGTTTGTATTTTTTTAAGTTTTTCTTCAGTAAAGGTCTATAAGCATAAAGAGCTTTTTTTTTTAGACCTATTTTTGTTCGCACCTACGTGGGTAGCGTAATCCCAACACAGCATATGCGGGAATTACTCACATTTGCAAAGCTTTCTCAGAGAATCTGAAGACACATTAGCTCGATACTTCTCAAGCTCTCCCAAGCTCATTTCATTAACTCCTTAAACTGTCCCTGGGCTAGTGCAAACACTAGAACGCAACTTTGAGAAAACATCACCAAATGCAGCTTTTCTCTGGAAACTGCAGCTTCCAAATGTAAAAAGTCCTCTTTCCGACATAACTCCTTCCAAACGAATCTTGCCTCAGTGGTGAAATTACTTTGTATAAAAGAACAGCTTAAAATGAGGTTGAAGCCAGGTAATGATTACTCTTAAGAAAATAGTTAGACGCTGATGCTGTCATTTTAGGTATTTTTAAATGTTTGAGCTGATCACCCCTAAGGCATCTGTGGACACATCCATATTCTTTTCCTCGTGGGTGTTTGTTTTAAATTGAGCAATCTGGGCTTCGAGGGGAGAAACTGTGTTCATCCCGTGGAATTTTGATCTTGTCTGTCTAATCAGATGTCACTGGGAGAGTCTGTCCAGTTCCTGGGGGTTGAGAGGGTTTACGTCAGCAGACCTCACTCTTCCAGACGTTATTGCTTATCTCAGTGCCTCAGACGGGAAAATCTGGGGTCAGGAATCTCACTCATCTGTCTTTTATTGACCTGGAGGTCCTTTTAACACCCGGACCAAAAAAAAAAAACAAAAACAAAACCAAATGAAAAAAGCACCCCCAACTTCTATGAACAAAGAGATGTCGCCGCCTATATTCATTTAACGTTTTGTTTAAACATAGTTTTTAAAAGGAAGAAGACGCAGACATAAGTTATGTTGATTATTTTAATAAAGGATTTTAAAAATATAAAACAATCTATCGTTACGTCTGTACTATTTAAGTAGACTTTTATGAAGACATGGGGGAGGTGGGTGTTTTCCTAAGCATAGAATTAGCAGCTAGAATGAATACTCCTTCCTTGATTTAAGATGGAATTGAAACACGTTGTAGTTTTAATGCTGAGTTTAGCTTTCATCCCCAGTTTTCCCGAGATTTCTGGGACTGCGGTGTTCCTTCAATCGCTTCTGAAACACCCTCTGATTCTAATAAGAAGTCTGATCTTCTGTTTTTTTACCTAGAGAAATACAATCGTGAGCTCTATTCCAGAGGCACTTATCCGTATTACAAAAACACATTTGCAAACCCAAATGCCTTTCCTAAAATACGGTTTGGATACTGGAGTGGAATAAAATGCTTCAAACGAATCAAGCCCAAAAAAAAAAAAAAAAAAGTCTAAAGTGTACATCCTTAAGAATTAAAATTTTAAGTATTTTTTTGTACGGTCCATTCGAAAGGCGTTTTATGATTCAAATGTTGTCCTTGTCCTCTGGCAAGCGATCGAGAAAATTGCACAAACATTTTATCTCTGGACAAGAAGATCTAAAACACAGCAGTTACTCAAGAGACGAGACGTGAGCACAGAGAAATGGCACGTGGTTCACTTCCCCGCAAAGGACACTCATTTTACTGTGTGGGAAATCACTGTCTTCTAGCCTCAGTGCCACTGACTTTTGGGGCTGCGTGACTCTGCGATGCGGGGCGTGCTGGGCACTGTGGGCTGTGCAGCAGTGTCCCTGGTCTCCACCCACCGCGTGCCGGCAGCATCCCCTCCCCGATAGCTGTCACAGCCAAAATGTCTCCAGACACTGCCAGGTGTCCCTGGGGGGCAAAATAACCCCCAGGTTGTGAATCGCGACTCAAGAGACGTGAGGACGACACACGAACGAACTGGAGATCGTGAACACTGATCTTAGCGGGACTGACTTGGGATCTGCTCGGCGGGACCCCAAGTTTCTGGTTGGGTGACTCTCTTCCCCATGGGTCTTCATGCTGGGGTGCAGGCCAAGGGGCAGCGGGTACTTGGGGTGTCCCACTCTTCTGGCAGAGAATGGGAGCTAAGAAGATTAAACAAACGAGGCTGCCACATTTAGAGCCCACACTTTGGTCACCTGTTACTGATGCATTGGCCAGTCACATGTTTGAACCCAATACAATGGTGCAGGAATAGTTCCTGTGCTATAAAAATGATTCTAGTACCAATTCCAAGGTGTATGTGTGTGGGGGGGGGAGGGTTCCCCACATCAATTCTTGCACACCAGTTGGGTGTCCTACAGTTCAACTCAATTCTGACACATCTACCTGGAGAAAAGGTCGGACCCCACAGGTGAAGGGCTCAAGTCCTGCAAGACTTCCTCCACTTCAGATGCCAATCCAAAATCCAGGGTGACGCCTGTGTTTCTGAGCGACCACCTATTCTGGGATTCTATTCATTTGCTAGAGTGGTTCACAGAATTCAGGAAACCTGTTTATTCTCTAGATTACCGGTTTGTGACAAAGGATATTAAAAGGTACAAATTCACAGCCAGACGGAGAGGTCCCAAACAAAGGAGCTTCTGTCCCTGTGGAGTGTGGGGTCTGGCATCATGTCACGTGGAACTGACCTCGCTCCCCAACTTGGAAGCTCTCTGAATTCCATCCTTCTGGGTCTTCAGGGAAGCTTCATTACTTAAGCACGACAGATTCACTCACTGGCCATGGATGACTGATTCAACCTCCAGCCCCTCTCCTCTCCCTGGAAATCAGGGAGTGGGACTGAAAATTCCAACCTCTAATCACAGGGTTGGTTCCCCGGGCCCCCATCCTTAGGTAAGTTAACAAAAGTCACCTCATTAGCATAACAAAAGACACCTTGGTCTCTCTCCTCACGAAATTCCAAAGGTTTGGGGAGCTCCATGCCACAAAGGGGGGTGAGGACCAAAGACATATTTCTTATAAATCACAATATCACACCTACTTTTGTGGGAGACTCTACAAAGCCCCTGAGTCTCTGAGTCCCTTGTTTCTGCCTTTTGCCATCTTCCTTAATATCTGGGCAGCCTAGTGCTAAAATTACGGGATGCCGCCTTTGGCTTTTTTTTTTTTCACATCTTTACTGGAGTATAATTGCTTTACAATGGTGTTAGTTTCTGCTGTATAACAAAGTGAATCAGCTATATGTGTACATATATCCCCATATCCCCTCCCTCTTGCATCTCCCTCCAACCCTCCCTATCCCACCCCTCTAGGTGGTCACAGAGCACCGAGCTGATCTCCCTGTGCTATGCGGCTGCTTCCCACTAGCTGTCTATTTTACATGTGGTAGTGTATATATATATGTCCATGCCTCTCTCTCACTTCGTCCCAGCTTACCCTTCCCCCTCCCCGTGTCCTCAAGTCCATTCTCTACGTCTGCGTCTTTATTCCTGTCCTGCCCCTAGGTTCTTCAGAACCTTTTTTTTTTTTTAAGATTCCATACATATGTGTTAGCATACGGTATTTGTTTCTCTTTCTGACTTACTTCACTCTGTATGACAGACTCTAGGTCCATCCACCTCACTACAAACAACTCAATTTCGTTTCTTTTTATGGCTGAGTAATATTCCATGGTATATATGCGCCACATCTTCTTTATCCATTCATCTCTCGATGGACACTTAGGTTGCTTCCATATCCTGGCTTCAGCTTTGGTTTCTCGCTGAAAGACTGCACATTCCTTTCGGTGATGAATCCCACACAGAACTTCCCTCTTCCGATAATCAGTGGTCCTCAAAGCCAGCCTGCACCAGCAGTGCTGCATCATCTGGGGATTTTTTGGACATGCAGAATCTGGGGTCCCTCCCAGATGGGATGAACAGAGAGCTCTGGGGGTGTGGCTGTGTTGAACGAGCCTTCTGGGAAATTCCCAAGCACGCACCAGGCTAAGAGGAGAAGGCTGCTTCTTCCCAGAGACCCCCAAGCTTCACCACCTGAATCCCTGGGGAGGATGGGACCCTTCTTCTGGAGCAGCATCCTGGGGGTGGATATACAATGGGCAAGACACCCGACAGTGTGGAAGACGCTGGAGCGCACCCACCCCTCCCCGGTGATGGCTGTGGGCTGGGCACCAAGTCCTGGGGTCATGCAGAATCTCATTCCTTTCTCGGGTCAGCTCACGTGAGGGCAGGGGACGCTGTCCAGGCCAGTGAGACTCAGTGAGGCTTCTGCTGCTTGGCAGAAAACGTGGAGCTCATTTCTGTTGGACTCAAACCTGGGCTGTTGCAGGCTTAGAGTCGGGCTTCTCAACCAGGGGTGATCCTGCCTCCTGGGGGACCACTGGCAATGCCTGCAGGTGTTTTTGATTCTTATAATTAGAGGCCAGGGGTGCCACTGTATGAGATGTCCCAGGGCTGCCTTCACAAATGACCGAAACCAGATGGCTTAAAACAACAGAAATTTATCCTCTGTCAGTCCTGGGGACCAGACGTCAGAGGTCAAGGTGTCCCAGGGCCGCGCTCCCTCCAGAGGCTCCAGGCGAGGGTCCTTCCCGCCTCTTCCAGCTTCTGGGGGCTCCAGGCATCTCTGGGCTCGTGGCCGCGTCCCTCCCGTCTCTGTCTCCGTCTTCATGTGGCTTCTCCTCTGTGTCTGTGTCTCTCCTCTTCTGTGTCTTGTAAGGATGCTGTCACTGGATTTAGGGCCACCCTCCTCCAGGAGGACCTCATCTCAGACCCTTCCCTTCATCACGTCTGCAGAGAGACCCAATTTCCAAACGAATTCCTATTTGCAGGTTCTGGGTAGACATACATTTTGGACCCACTGAACCCACAACTGGGCCCATCTTAGGATTCTACCCACCACACTCACGATTTTCAATGTATTTCCTAACAAGGAAACACAAAAGTGTATCTGAAACTTTCCCTTCCTGTTAAAGAATAAAATACACGAATACGTTCTTCAAACAGCCTTCAATCAAGTCCAACCTCTGAAATATTGACAGTTGGCCTCTTTCCAACCAACCAAACATTAAAAATACGCAAAACTCTCCTGCATCTGCCGGTTTGATTCTCTCTCATTCTACGCTCTACCAGGAAAGGCGCCTCTGAGCTGCCTTTCAATGCTTTTTACACAGCTGCTTTTTCTGAAACAACCATGTTTGAAGTGAACTTTCAACGGACACGGGGGAGGATTTACGTAGCATCTGTGTTTTCCAAGGAGCATCAGCTCTGTTCTGGGTCACCCAGCCCCGCCAAACAATTACATGGTTTTAATACAGGTCGAAACGGTGGCCATAATTATGCTGCCCATCTAATCCAACGCACGATGAAAGTGCTATTACAAGCCTAATTACTATATAATTATATATGATCAGAAGTTTTCCAGCTAATAGGAGCACACTCTTTGCAAGGAAAGGAGTGCGTGCGTGCGTGTGCGTGCGCGTGCGCGTGCGTGCGTGCATTAGTAATTACAGTGCTGTCGCAGTGCTTTGAAAAAGAAAAGGGGCTTTCCCTTTCCTTTGTTTTGCTCTAGGTACCCTTTATTAAATAAAGTCTGAGGTGTGTATGTCACAAAGAGAAGTGAAGAGTCATCCCAACTTGTTTTTTATGATTACATGAATATTATTTGCTGTGGGCCAAGTTGTAGGATGAGAATCCTACATTGGAAAATAATTACATTTTCCAAGTGCAAGGGTTTACATTGTTTATTCCTTGGAAACATTAGGAGTGAGATGTCTTTCACAGAAATGTTTTGAGGCTTAAACAACATATGTGAAAACATTTTGTCAACCAGTGATCAGGCGGAATTGTTATTAGAGCATGAAGTGTTGCAATAAGTAAAAACCAGGAGATCTAATCCAGCTGGGCAAATGTCTCATGACGGTGTCAGGCTTGAATTGGGCTGAGGTGCTAGGAAAAAAAGAAGATTGCCCTTGCATGGTGCCTGAAATGACCTTCTTTGTGGAGACTCTTGGGATTCCATCATCTTCCAGAAGGTCCCAGTTGAAATACAAACAAAACTGAGAAAGGAGGTAGGTGAAACCAGCAGAATTCACTATTTTTATTTTATTATTTTGTATCATTTTAATTTTAGCTACGGTCTGCAGATGGGAAGAAGAAAATTCTAGCGATTTTCCGTTTTAACAGCTTTTGGAGATACTATTCACATAGCTTTCAATTCACCCAAGGTGTACAATGGGATGCCTTCAGTCCATGCACAGAGTTGTGCAACCAGCACCTCTATTTAATTCCAGAACATTTTCATCACCTCAAATAGAAAGCCCGTCCCCACGAACATTCAGTCCTCACCCCCTCCCTGGTAAACACGAACCCACTTTCTGTCTGTCTGGATCTACCTGTTCTGGACGTTTCGTATCAATGGAATCACACTGTGTGTCCTTCCGCGTCTGGCTTCTCTCACTGAGCATCGTGTGTTCAAGGTCCAGCCGCGTTATAGCCTGTGTCAGAGCTTCACTCCTTTTCACGGCTGAGTCATATTCCACGTGTGGGTGGATCCCATTCTGTTTATCCATCTGCCCCTCCTTCCCTCCATCCATCTGTCCATCCAAACATCATGGACACTTGGGTGGTTTCCACCTTCTGGTGGTTGTGAATAGTGCTGTGAACGTGTGTGTACAGGTGTTTTCATTTCTCACCCTGCCACTTACGTCAAGCAAGTGCATGCAAGCATCTTTCAAAACAGGTGGTGCCACGTGTATAGAGGCTCTCCCCGCTGAGACCCACCGTGGTTCAGATAAAGTCTGAGAAGGCAGCAGGGTGGGCTGGGGGGTCAGCCCGGGGCGTCAGGTGACTTGCCAAAGAGCAGGGACATTTATTATCCACCCGTCACCACTGTCGCCTTCACAGATTTGATGGTGTCTTCATGGTCACCTGCTTTTTCACCACCTGACCCTGAACAGGCCACGCGGTCTCAGCAATGCCAGCAAGTGTAAAATACATGTGGGTACCACCTTGGGTAGGATTCATTTCCTCTGCAGGGAACAGAAAGCCCAGTGCACAGTGATGCAGAAGAGATGGATATTTTCTCTTCCTAGGAAGGAGAATGTCCACCCGGCTGCAGCCCAACGCCCGTGGGGTGCTCTGCTCGCTTGCAGGCTGGTCTGTACCCGGATAGCCCAGGACGGCGGCATCTGGCTTCTCAGAGGGAGGCTGGAGATGTCAGAGAAGAAGGTGACAGACACCCAGCTCTTCCGAAGAGGCTCATGGGAGCTGCCCCCGGGGGCTTCTTGCTTTCATTATGCCCAACCAACTGTCATCCTACGCCCCTCCAGCAGCAAGGAAGCCTGGGGTCGTTGTCCTGAATCCGAGAGGCCTTGTGCCAGGTTCCAGACTCTTCGTGGCGGAAGGAGAGTGGAGTGAATACTGCAAGCGCCCCCAGGCGGCTGTCCCACGGCAGGGGCTGCGTTTTGGTCTCTTGTATGTGTGTTTTGGGCGAATGGAAAAAAAGAAGTTATGTGGCAGAAACTAGACAAGTGCGGGAACAGTTGAAGCTTGAAAGACGCAGTGCTCGGGCGGTAGGGAAAGAATAACAGAAGAGAAAAGAAAAAGCCAGCCGTTACAACGGAATCGACGTGAAAAATCAGTGAAAGGATGGACGAGGCAGACAGGTGGGTGACTGCGGCTGGTGAGGGGGCAGAATTCCCTGTCGTGGTTACTAGACTTGAGATCAGTGATTCTCACCTGGGGCTGACCTTTTCCCTCCACCCCCAGGGGACACTTGGCAACGTGTCCGGAGACACATTTGGTTGTCACAATTTGTGGAGGGGGGGAAAGAGGGGGAGGGAGAGAGAGACACAGAGAGAGACTGTGATAGCACCCACAAGGTTTCCCACTTGCTGTTTTAACAATCATAGAGCATACAACTCAGGGGCAGTCAGCACACGCACAATGCTGTGCACCCCCCATTTCACCCCAAAAAGAGACCTCGTACCCATCAAGCGGTCACTCTCCGTTCCCCTCCTGCAGCCCCTGAGGATCTGCGTCCATCATCCCATGGTTTTTTTTCCCTGTGTCTCCACTGGACCATCCTGTCATCAAAACACCAGCTCTATGAAGAGAGGGGCCCCGCCCGCTCCACTAGGACCTGACGTTAACTTGATTCTACCTGCCAAGACCCTATTTCCAAGGACGGTCCCGTTCTGAGATACTGGGATTAGGATTTCAGGGTATCTTTGGGGGAGGTTGGGGGTATAATTGAGCCCACCAGAGCGCTCAAAACTCAGTAATGACGATCCATGCATTTTTTAAAAGGGAAATAATATTAAACTTTTATTTATATTTGGTGTACTTATTGAAATTAAAGTCTTCCAGCAGGTCAGAACAGTTTACAGTTCATGGCATTTACAGATGGTTTCTTTTGTTTTAGCTGAACTCAAAGGGAAAAGAAGGGACTTCCCTGGCGGTCCAGTGGTTAAGACTCCACACTGCCAAGGCAGGGGGTGAGGGTTTGATCCCTGGTGGGGGAATTAAGATCCCACGTGCCGTGCAGAGCGGCCAAAAGATAAAAAAGGTAATAATATTAATTGTTTTAAAAAAGGGACAAGAAGCTTAAAGAAAATACCTGAGAAGAAAGTACAGATGGACGTGTATATGCTATGTCATGAATCAGGCCTGGGTAGGCGTGTGTAAATGTGATATTAGGGTTAGCAAGACTTCAACCAGTGTTGGCCAAGTGGCAATTAGGGATGCAAGGCTGGGTTCAAGGGTCATGAAAAATACAACACATGGTGCGCGTTCTAAACGAAAAGAAAACCCGGTTCCTGGCACGATTCTACGTGATGCGGCAGCAGTCAGCTCCCATGGACACCTCAGGAGCTGACGAAGATGACACGCAGCCAGGCAAGTTAATCCTCCCCCTGCGTCCCGCCTGGGGAAGCACACCAGGTAAGAGGACACCCTTCCCTCAGCATCGTCGAAAAGGCGCAAGGGATACAGCACCAGGGATGGACCTGGAGGGTATGATGCCTAATGAAACAAGCCAGAGAGACACAAATACTGTAGGATATCGCTTACATGTCGAACTTACAAAATACAACAAAGTAGTGACTATAACAAAAACAGAGGCACACTCACAGACCTAGAGATCTATAGTGACTATAACAAAAACAGAAACGGACTCATAGATCTAGAGAACTTCCCAGTGGGGAGAGGGAAGGGGGAGGGGCAAGATAGGGGGAGGGGCAAGATAGGGGGAGGGGAGTAAGAGATACAAACTGCTGTGTACAAAATAAATAAGCCCTGGGACTTCCCTGGCGGGCCAGTGGTTAAGACTCTGCGCTTCCGCTACAGGGGACGCAGGTTCTATCCCTGGTGAGGGAACTAAGATCCCACATGCCGCGCGGCACAGCCAAAAATAAAATAAAATAAATAAGGTAAAAGGGTATATTGTACAGCACAGAGAATATAGTCAATATTCTATAATAATAATAAATGAAGTATAATCTGTAAAAATTATGAATCATTATACTGTACACCTGAAACATAACATGGTACATCAAATACACCTCCATTTAAACAAATTTTTTTAAAGAAAAGGAAAGATGCAGGGAGCTTGGGAGGGGCCACCTACGTGACCCTCCCTCTTCAAAACCAGCACAAAGCAAGTACCCATCTCCTCCACCCAGAAGATGGTGGGGCACATATAGCATCGGCCACGAATCATCTAATCTACGTGCAAAGACACAGGCACGAAGGCTAATTCCCTTTTGTGCTTTCCCACACGGGTCCCGTTTGTGCTATTTTGGGTCACCCAGTCATGCGGTCACGGATGCTTTCAGCACAGGCTAAAGGCACGGGGAATCCATCTGCCTACTTCTTTTGTTCCAAGGACAAAAGTCTCCCCTAAGGGGCTCAGGGAATCTTGCCGCTGCTTCCAGCTCCCGCACGGGGAGCTTTGCTAAAAACGCAACAAAGTGTCCGTTCTTTGCAAATTCACGGAGGAGTAGGTAGCACAGAGTGACCTCCACATGGGGCAAATGTTTATCTTTGAAACGCGATTGCGCCCGTATATTTACATAGACAGTCTCCATTTCCTGAGCAAACATCGGCGCGTTCCATTTGGGGCTACTTGGTACTCTCTTCAACAGTTTAGAGGCTGTGGGATGCAGAGAGGTTACACTGAAAGGTACAGTGTTTGTGCCAGGAAAGGAGAGACGGCACCAGATTAAAAGAGCACAGTGTCCGACCTGGGAGGTTAGAAAGAGTACAGCAGTTGAACACACACAAAGGAAAGAGGAAGAAAGAAAAGGGAAACAGCAGGGTTCATTACATAAAAAAAGAAAGAAAGCAAAGAAACAGAAGATCCACGTAGTCAAAATTAAAAGCATTGAAAACTTTTAAATAAAATCCATTTTAAGTTAAAATTGAATTTTAGTAAAATTAGTGTTATTTAAAAATTTACATTTGGACTTCCCTGGCAGTCCAAGGGTTAGCGCCCCGTGCTTCCACGTCAGGGGGCACAGGTTCGACCCGTGGTCGGGAATCTAAGATCCCGCAAGCCAGGACACGTGGCCAAAAAAAAAAAAAATTTTTTTTTAAATTTAATTTTATTTTTCATACAGCAGGTTCTTATTGGTTATCTATTTTATACATATTAGTGTATATATGTCAATCCCCATCTCCCAATTCCAAATAAAACTTTACATTTAACACATTCAATTATTTTAATTTAAATTTTAATTTGTAATATAGCTAAAAGCACACTGAAATAGAAATAGTATAATCAGCAAAATTCTGGTAAGATTGAACATAAAAAGAAAATAGAATGTGGCAATGAATAATAAAAAGCAGATATAATTTAAGATGCAGCAGTGTTTATAACAACAACAAAAAAACATCCAAGAAGATAACTTTTTTTTTTTTTTTTTCGGTACGCGGGCCTCTCACTGCTGTGGCCTCTCCCGTCGCAGAACACAGGCTCCGGACGCGCAGGCTCAGCGGCCATGGCTCACGGGCCCAGCCGCTCCGCGGCATGTGGGATCTTCCCGGACCGGGGCACGAACCCGCGTCCCCTGCATCGGCAGGCGGACTCTCAACCACTGCGCCACCAGGGAAGCCCAAGAAGATAACATTTTTAATAACGCTTTTCCCCGTACATTTAAGAACTTGGACACAACAGATGCATTCACACTGTACTATGAATTTGGTATTTTTTTTTTACCAGAACTGACTCAACTACCTATGTAAGAGCTGAAAAGTATTATAGACATTTAATAAATCGAATCAGTACTTTAAAAGCTTCCCACTGAGAAAATAGTCGGCTCGGGTAGTTTTATCAAGTAGTCGAAAATTCCAGTATTATCTAAACTACTCCAGACAATAGAAAAACAAGCAACATCTTCAATGCATTTTATGAAACCAGTAATATTTCTATGCCAAAACTTAAGAAAGCATGGGAAAGAAAATCACAGATCAATCTCACTCTTTGTGAAAAAAAACCTGCAAATTTCAAAGCAAAGTGTTGGCAAAACAAGCTAGGTAAGCCATTAAGTGAGTTTGTTTTATGTTGCACATTAAATGTGAACAGATTAAAGGAAAGAACAAAATGAAGTAAAAACAAGCCCTTCTTATACCACCTGATGCAGAAAATAACTTGGGTAAAACTGAACATCCATTCTTGATTTAACAAAACAGGAATAAATAAAAACTTCCTTAATTGAATAAAGGCTTTCTACAAAACAACTGATTGTACATAAGACCAAAGAGTGAAACTTTGAAAGTGGTCTCCTTAAAATCAGGAACAATTCAGGGATAACATCAGTTCTATTCAACACTGTCTTGCAGGTTCTAGCCAGTACAACCAGACCAGAACAAGAAAAAAATAAAGTACAAGAACTGGAAAGAAGGAGGATCATATCATTTGCAGAGGGCATTTTCTACATGTATACAGAAGACAAACAAACAAGTTTCTAGATAAAACATAGAATTAATGAGTTTAGCAAATTACCACTTATAAAATCGCGAAGCAAAGTCAGTCTCCTTTCAATACACTGGAACAAGAATATTTCATAATATGAAAAAATCCCATTTATAATAACAAGAAAAAATAAAGTCTTTTGGATTGTTCTACCAAAAGAAACACAAGAACAAATGAAGAAAATCGCACAGATCTAGTGTCCTGTTGACAGACATAGCTGAAGAATATAATTTGAGAAATGTATCATGTTGAAAGTTTGAAAAATTTGGTAGCATAAAGATGCAAGCAGTCTCTCTCTCTCTCTTTCTCATAGTTATAGCAACATTTTTTTCAAAAGCCTGACTACCTGACTTTAAAACTGATACACAGATAGCCAATATTGCTAAAATAAATGTGAAGAAGAAAAACAAGGGGGAGATTATTCTTGCAGATGTCAAGTTATATTTAAGGATGCAATAGTAGGAATGCAGTGGTGCCTGGGTGCTGGGACTGAAAACAGTCAATGGAAGGCACGATGGTGTGTGAAAAATCCATGGGTAAACCATGACCTAATCAATATGGTGCTGGGACCACTCGTTCTCCATAAGGACCAAGCCATACTTCAAAATCAAAAGTTTCAAGTAAATCAACAATGCTTCAAAAAAAAAAAATCAAAGGTTTTAAGATTAAGCAGTTAGGTTTAAAAGGTGAAACCTTAAAACTCCTTAGAAGAAAATACAAGCAAATATATTTATGACCTTGTGGAAGAAAGAATTTTTTAACCAAGAGACAATCGGCAGAAACTCTGAAAGGAAAAGACTGCTGCATTCGATGACATGAAAACGAAGGACTTCTTTGCCTCACGACTCCTTGCTGCCTCACGGCCAGGCAAGACACAGACTGGGGGAACTTATTTGCTATACATAATCCACAGAAGATTAGTATTCCCAATACATAAAGAACTCCTACACGTCCACTTGAGAAGACCACATGATTATAGAAAAAAGGGTGAAAGACTCCAACAGGCATTTCAAAGAAAAGGAAATCTAAGTTATAAATTAAACAAAGGGAAGCAGCTCACTCAGCAGTCATCAGGGATATAAAATTAAAACCAGAACTGGTATCTCATAGTGTAACCAAGCGGGACCCTATGGGGACTTCCCAGACAGGTCTCCCCCACCTCCTCCCACCCCATGTCCTCCACCTGCCTTTTGTCTGTAGAAAAAATTTAGTCAAAGATTACATTTAATCAGAGAAGTGAGAAGATGCAGAAAGAAACCAGTCAAGCAAGACCAAATAATAATAGTTTGGCCATTAAACAGAGTCAAGGACCTTTAGTTCCTCCTCAAGGGCTGCAGATCATATTCTGAGCCACAGCCTGTGAGCTGCTTTGCAGATACTGAAACCTCCACTAGGTGGGAGAAGTTACCTGCATGCTGCCCACCAGCATGGAGACCCCAGACCACTTGGAACCAGAAGGTTGATGATGTGGACTGCCAATGACCTCACCACCAACCAATCAGAAGGTCCATGAGCTGACCACACACCCACAGACCCCCTCCCTCACTCTGCCTTGAAAAACCCTCCCCTGAAAGCCATCAGGGAGTTCGGGTCTTCTGAGTACTAACTGCCCAGACTCCTTGCTTGGTGCCTGAAATAAACACTGCACTTTCCTTCACCACAATCCCGTGTCAGTAGATTGGTTTTACTTCACGTGGGTGAGGGGACCCAAGTGTGGTTTGGTAACAATAGTAGCAAGAGCTGAGCACAGACATGGAAACATGGGAACACGCATACTCTGCCTGTAGATGTGCTACGGCTACTCGGAAAAACCATGTGGCATGACTAAATAAAGATGAGGAAATGCATATGACTCAGTAATTCCACAAATTACTTACCCTGGAAAGACTTTTACAAACATGCACTAGGAAAAAAAGACGGGAAGCCCTCCAAATGGTTATCGAGAGGGAAAAAAATAGTAAGTAAATCACGTGACATTCAGATGGTGGAATAATACACAGCAAAGAAAATGAATAAAACACAGCTAAGTACATCAACAACGTAATTCTCAGAAACAGTGTTGAAGGAAATAGGCATGTTGGAGGAGAAGACATGTAGCCCAATGCCATTTATATAAAGATCAAAAACAGGCAAACAACATACTTTACAGTTTAGAGATGAGACCCATGACAAAACTACTCATAAAACAAAATAACAAGGGGGAATTTCCTGGCTGTCCAGCAGTTAGGACTTGGTGCTTTCACTGCTGAGGGCCTGGGTTCAATCCCTGGTTGGGGAACTAAGATCTCGCAAACCGCATGGTGTGGCCAGAACAAAAACAAACAAAAACAAATTGATGAGGAACATACATTCAGGATATTTTAACCGTGAGGGCTTTGGAGGGACAGACGAGAAGCTTATACCATATGGGATGTGTGTCTTGCTTTATGCTACATTGTACATGCGTATTCATATTATTATTTTTTAACTCTACAAGATATTATATACTCATGCATGCGTGAAAAGAAAAGAAAATAATTCTATCGACTGGTTTATTTACACTCTGTGGTGAGAATTTATCGGTGATTCTGTAACTGCAGCAAGTCAATCAGAATTTAAGACCCAGAAGAGACCAGAAATACAGAAATATGCATGGAGGAAAAAACCCTCAAAGTCGCAATTAGTGGTAGAATAGGTTGAGAACCAGCTTTTTTTCTCTCCTTCTCTCTCGTTTTACTAAGCAATATATCCCATATATGACAGGACATAGTTCCAATGTGTTGACCTTAATCTTTCTCTAGGAAAGACGTCAACTAGACTTCATGTATGCAAAGCTAGTCTAAAAGTATCTTGCCCTTTTTAAAATGAAAATTATTATTTGTTCATTTTAGAAGTGTACGTTCTCATTCTTTTTATGTATTTATAAAATAACCCCCAATTGAACCAATCACCAACAGAAGGCATCTTATCTGGTTTTGGTGAAACGTGAGCGTCTTGACTATTAAAGCAAGTACATGTGCTTTGAATATGAATATGAACATGATTTTAAAGTGATAATTGAAAGATCTGTTCATTCTTATTACTTCCTTGTAAAGGCTCAGGGTCGAAAACTGATTTTCTAGAGTAAAAATAATAACAAGTGCATTCATTGCTACCACATTTTGCCCCCATCACCCAAGCTGGTGGTTCCCTTTCTCAATATTAAAAAAAATATATATATACACATTTCTGTTCAATCCTGCTGAGTCCTAATTTGGACGTTATCTCTGCCTTTCTTTTCTTTTTTCCAAATGCGGTCTGTCACCACATCCTGTTGACTGTGCACTTATCAGGTCCTTCAAACTGGAACCTTTCTCTCCTTATCTCCCTCATCAATCTCCCATCCAGGACTGCACGGGGCTTGTACCTGTGTGCTCACCACAGCCTTCCTCTGGGTTTCTGTTTGGACCGTCACACGCCCTGACTGTGGCAGACGGAATTATTTTTCTTAGATAGTAGGATATGCTCACGCGACAACTCACAAAAGTTTTCTTGTTCTGCAGGAGGAAACCCGTCCATGGGGCATCCATTTCTAGACCCTTCCAGACCAAGGTACATGTTCCCCCATGCCGTGGCGGCCCATATTTACCACCTGGCCCTTTACAGGAAGAATGTGTCAACACTCGGTGTGGACAAACCCCGTTCTTGTCCTCAGAGAGGTCACCACGTGAGGATGGAGAGAGATGAATGCATGATTATAACCTATTGTGATACCTACTAGGTGAAGGCAGAGCAGAGTAATAGCGTTGCATTCAGAGACTTCTGGAATGAAATCTGATACAGGATGTGATGGTTGGTACCTCAACCACTCAACGACCCTGGAATGAATAAGTGCACCACGCATTTCAGACACTACAAAGAACTCCAATACGTGATCCCAATCGTTCATTCCCCCTTGAACACCTCCGGTTGGAGTTTTGTCTTTTTTGTTTTTTTTTAATTAATTTAATTTTTTTTGGCTGCGTTGGGTCTCCATTGCTGTGCGCAGGCTTTCTCTAGTTGCAGCGAGCGGGGGCTACTCTTTGTTGTGGTGCGCGGGCTTCTCATTGCGGTGGCTTCTCTTGTGGAGCACGGGCTTCAGTAGTTGTGGTACGCGGGCTCAGTAGTTGTGGCTCGCGGGCTCTAGAGCGCAGGCTCAGTAGTTGTGGCACACAGGCTTAGTTGATCCACGGCATGTGGGATCTTCCCGGACCAGGGCTCGAACCTGTGTCCCCTGCATTGGCAGGCGGATTCTTAACCCCTGTGCCCCCAGGGAAGTCCCTGAGTTTTGTCTTTTTCTCACTTTTTCTAAACCTTTTTTTTCGTCAAATGATTTGCGTGCACTTCAGAGAACGGAATTTTTTTTAAAATCTCAATTCGGTAAAACGTTACTAAGGGCTTATGATGTGTGACGGGTATAAGGGTCGGGGTTGGTCTTAAAGATGCAAACAGGTGAGGTGCTTTGTATTTGTCAGGTAGGGCTGCAATAAGAGAATACCATGGGTTGGGGGCTCCAGTAACAGAAATTACTGTTTCCCAGCCCTGGAGGCTGGACATCCCAAATCAAGGTGTGGGCAGGGCTGGTTTCTCCCGGGTCCCCTTGCCTTGGCGTGTGGACGGCCGTCTTCTCCCTGTGTCCTCAGGTTGCCAATTCTCTGCACATGCCAGTAGACAGACAGGGAGAGAGACATATAGAGAGAGATAGAGAACTGTGGTGTCTCTTCCTCTCCTGACAAGGGCACAGCCCTGTGGGGTTAGGGTGCCACCCTGATGCCTTCATTGAACCTTAATTACTTCCCTAAAGTTCCTGGCTCCAAATATGTCCTCAGAGGGGTTACAGAAAGACACAGTTCAGTTCGTAACAGCCTTACTCAGAATTGCATGCTGATTGCATGGGACCTAGCAGTTCCTTTCTTCCTTCTTCCTTCCTTCCTGAAGAAAAATTCAAATATATATTACATCACTCATTATTACTAATAATGGACGCTATGGGAGAAAATTACCACGACTCTATAAAGATAACTAGTAAGTCACTTATTTTCTTCTCATCTTGTTGCCAAACATAACAAATTGGTCTTGGCTTGTAAACTTGTGATACACGTGGTTTTCACGCTGATTCGTGGTTAGCATGCTTCTCGTGGTCAATGGTTCTACATGTCTCACTTCCTTTTTCTCAGGGATAAACAGGCTGAGAACGTATGGAACAATCAGATGATTTTATTCCTTTGCTTTTGAGTGAAGGTCACTGGGGGCCTTTGCCTGGGAGGCTGATGGAGACACTGAGAAAACAGAGCAAGGCCTACATACTCTTCATTTCTCCTATATCCCCAGGAGGGGTGGGGGAATGAAATACTTCAAGGTAATGAGCACAAAAATGGGACAGCCCCAAGCCTCAGAAAGGTAGCCACGATTCCCTGCCTTACTGAGTGCGGCCAGATGTACGGAGGAGTCATCCAGGCTTAGACATTCCCCTTCTTTGGGGTGAGTTAAGGATTGTGGGTGGAAGTCCAAGTGGATGATCTTAAACGCCAGTTTCCTGTTCAAAGAATCGTGTTCCAGAGACTGCTTCTGTCCCCGTGTGGTGGACACCGCCCTGGAAGGGCAGGTTGCAAGACAGGGAGGTACAGACTTTCCTCACAGGTGCCCCGTGCAGGAGGGCGCATCCCCGAGCTCATCCCGGGCACAGCCCAGATGCCTGCCCGCCGAGCACCCAGACCTGCCCAGGAGGCAGCTGTCTGCTCCCGGGCTCTGCACAGCTACTGGGAGCAGGTGCATCCAGCCCGCAGGGACCCCCCCCCCACCACCGCCTCTATTCCCTCTGGATGTTCTTCCCTAAAGAGACAATCTGCGCCTGTTTTGGACACGAACGCCAGCTCCCTCAGTTCGTAGCTACGCCAGTCTGGGCTCGTGTCGCTAAGAGATGGCATGGAATCATCTCCTCTTGTCGGTTAAAGGCTGCAAAGCAGGAAGAGAGTCAGATGTGAAGTTTGGGTCAAGCCTGTGTAGCCTCAGCTCTGGATTCCCTGGGGCCTGATGCGTGCGCTTCATCTTCTGGGCCTTCCTGCTAATGCTCTGCGTTTTGATCTGTTTCCTGTTGGTTACGTTTTATGACTTAGAGACGAGACTCGATGAAAAGAGATTCAACCAAATGTATCTGGTTTTGTAATAGCTCCAGCACATGCTGAGGAATAGAAGGGAAACAGAAATAAGGGAATAGAGGGGGAATTTTAGATTTCCTGTAAATTTTGTTCCTACAAATTCACATTGTTTTACACACACACACACACACACACACACACACACACACACACACTCCGTCCATCCACCCATCCATCTACCCAACCATCCATCCATCCATCCATCCACCGTCAATCCATCTATCCATTCATCCATCTACCCAACCATCCATCCATCCACCCACCCATCCATCTACCCAACCATCCATCCATCCATCCATCCATTCACCCATCCATCCATCCACCCATCCATCTACCCAACCATCCATCCACCCAACCATCCATCCACCCAACCATCCATCCACCCATCCATCCACCCAACCATCCATCCACCCATCCATCCACCCAACCATCCATCCACCCAACCATCCATCCACCCATCCATCCATCCATCTTTTATTCTCTGTTTCTCTTTATTTGTGTATTTTGAGGCCAAAATTGAATTTAATACTCCTTTTCTTCTGCCTTCCAGGGAAGGTGGAGATAGTTTACAATGGAGAAATGCACACACTTTTCCTCTCAGCTGAAGCATCCCATTTGTAAATAGCTTTTGGCTTCCTGAACTGCTTCTCCACTGATTCTGAAAATCCATCCTGCTCTCCCCAAGGCACATATCCAGGCCCTCCTAAGACCCAGAAGAACGCCAAGATTTCTATTTAAGGAGCGTCCCTCTCCTTCAAAGGTGGCTGTGGTTATAAATAGCAGCATTTTAAAACTTGAATGTTTATGTTTTCATCAGACTGTCAAGGTTAGGAAAACTGGCCTTCAGATCCAACCACCCTGGAGTTGGAGTCTGGCTATGCCTACGTAACAAACTCATGTGACTGTTGTGAAACCAGCACAAAATATTTCACGTAAAGAGCTTATTATAATGTTTGCCATTTAGTGAGGAACCAATAATAAGCACTGCTTAACAATAACAATGATAATAGATCATCTTATGTTTTGTATACTGAATAATAATAATAAATTTAATGTTTGGTACACTGCTTAATAATAATAAGGAAAACTTCGTATGTTTGGCCATTAGTAAATAATCGATAGTAGTTTAATTCAGATTTATAAATAAATTTAATGATAACATTTATTACTATTTTATATTATATATAACATATATTAACATATATATGTAACATATATTACTATTTTATATATATATATATAAACATTTATTACTATTTTATATATTTGTGCCTAACATAAACCGATCCTGTTTTGCTGGGTGTTGCAGAACATGGCATCATTTTTGGTAGGTATGGGAAAAGAATACTGAAAAAAAATGATTTCTCCCTTTGCATGAAGAGTCATGAAAATGTTAAATGTTACCATCCGTGATCACGCCCCAGCTGACTGAGACACCATGACTCGGATCCTGTGAGCTGCCTGGTGATTTTCTGTTTTTAAAAAATTTCAGCATCTAACTAAGTAAACCTACTTCGGGTTCTGCAACTCGGGATGTTATTTGTAATTAAGCTGTCATCCGTTTTCCCAATATTTATCAGTCCCTTTCATAGCACTAAGACCCACATTTGGCTTGTTTCTGGCAATAAAGAACACTGGCTAAGGAGTTTCCAATAATTTTAGATAAGTACTCTGGTTTATCAAAAGATTTTGTCATTCTTAGAAAAAATAATTTTAAAAACAGATCTCTATAAACATATATAGAAAACAGCGTGCAGTGTGCCCTAATGAAATGGAAGGACACTGTGTGCTAAGCACATTTATGTATTTGCTACGAGATGTCTCCTTTTAGGATGTCAGTTCATTTCGACGTTGCTGTCAAACTTCTGAGCAGCCAATATTTTTTTTCCCTTTACTGAGGTATAATTGACATGTAACATGATGTTGGCTTCAGGTGTCCAGCAATAATGACTTGGTATACGTATAGCCTGAGAAATGGCCCCACAATAACCGTAGTTAACTTCTGTCATCACTACACAGAGCTACCATTTTTCTCTTGTCATAATCCAATATGTTCTTTTTTATTGAAGTAGAGTTGATTTACAATGTTGTGTTAATTTCTGATGTACAGCAAAGTGATTCAGTTATACATATATATGCATTCTTTATCATATTCTTTTCCATATGGTTTATCGCAGGAGAGTGAATACAGTTCCCTGTGCTTTACAGTAGGACCTTGTTGTTTATCCATCCTGTATATACTAGTTTGCATCTGCTAACCCCAAAGTCCCACTCTATCCCTCCCCCACGCCCTCCCCCTTGGCAATCACAAGTCAGTTCTCTTTGTGAGTCTGTTTCTGTTTCGTAGATAAGTTCATTTGTGTCATATTTTAGATTCCACATATAAGTGATACCATATGGTATTTGTCTTTCCTTGTCTGACTCACTTCACTTAGTATGATCATCTCTAGTGCATCCATGTTGCTGCAGATGGCATTCTTTCCTTCTTTTTGAGGGCTGAGCAGTATCCTATTGTGTATTTCTACCACATCTTCTTTATCCGTTCATCTGTCGATGGACACTTAGGTTGCTTCCATGTCCTGGCTATTGTAAATAGTGCTGCCATGAACACTGGGGTGCATGCATCTTTTCGAATCAGAGTGTTCTCTGGATACATGCCCAGGACTGGGATTGCTGGATCATATGGTAGCTCTTCTTTTAGTGTTTTGGGGAACTGCCATACTGTTCTCCATAGTGGGATAAGCCAGTATGTTGATTTCAACATTGAAGGAGTTGTGAGGGGCAAATGGAGGGGGCAATTCGTAACAAATTTGCAGAGCAAGACGTTTATTTTATTTCATTTCATCTTTATTTTTAAGCTTTATTCTATTTTTAAAAATAGAGGTTTTTTTTAGAGGAGTTTCAGGTTTACAGAAAAATGGAGCAGGAAGTAGAGAGTTCCTATGCACCCCCTTTCTTCCCACTCATGCACAATATCTCATATTTTTAAAATTTAGTTTATTGAGATACAGTTGACTTACAATATTGTGTTCATGTCTGCTGCACAGCAAAGTGATTCAGTTATACAGATATATATGTATATATATACATTCTTTTCCATGATGGTTTTATCACAGGCTATTGACTATAGTTCCCTGTCCTGTACAATAGGACCTTGTTGTTTATCCATCTTACATATAATAATTTGCATCTGATAATCCCAAACTCCCCATCCATCCCTCCCCCAACCTCTGCTTGGCAACCACAAGTGTGTTCCCTATAACATTTCATACCTTTAACATCTTGCATTCGTGTGGTTCATTTGTTATAACTGATGAACCAATACGGCTACATTGTTATTAACTGAAATCTGAGATTACATTAAGGCTCACTCTTTGTAGCGCATATGCTGGAGGTTCTGACAAATGGATGACGACATCATCTACCATCACGGCATCATACCGAATCATTTCAGGGTCCTAAAATCCCTCCCTCCCCGAGACCCCTGGTCACCCCTGATCTTTGACTCGCTCTGTGGCTTTCTGTTTGATGGTTTTACGTTTTTAATCTATACCAATTGGAAAGTCAATTGGAATTACTTGGTTCCAGCGTGGTACCTCGGTGGCGTATCTATACCCCAATGACTATTTTCCCATAACTCTCCAACGAAGGAGACGATAAAACACACAGCGTCTACTGCAGCCCGTTTTCATTCATTTCCCTGCATCTGTAGGGATGGGACAGTCCGTCTCACTGAGCCAGCCCACGGGCTCTCAGCTCACTGTGGGCATCTTTGCCAACGCGGCAGATGGAAATCCTGGCTATTGCACGAGCCCTGCTGCTTCAGGGTCTGTGGGTGGGGCTGCCACTTGCCTACGATATATGGAAATTATATGTGATTCATGAATGCAGTCAGGGTCAATATGATGAGGCAAATGGCTGACGGATTTGTATTTCATACCTGCTTCTTCTGTCCGGTTCCGGACAAGGCAGGCATGTAGTGTGCCACTCCTTTTTCTTTTTTTAAATCGAAGAGACTTTCACGTAATATGTAATTAGCCACTGTGAAGGGTACAGTTCACCGGCATTTAGTAAGCTCATGACACGGTATCACTGTCCCCTCTATGGAGCGCGAAAGCAATTTCATCCCCCCAAAGAAGACATCCGTCGCACCCGTGGACTACTCACTCCCCATCCCCCTTCCTGCAGCCCCTGGCAACCACTGACGTGCTTTCTGTCTCGACGGATGTAACAACGGAATTCAATTTCTTTTTGGAACCATTAACCATCGACGAGTTACAAGATGATGACCGTTTCTCTATCTGGTACTCACTGTATAGATGGCAAAAATGGCTATCACATACCTGATACATATTTGCGTTAGAAACTGGCTTATAGGGATAGCGAAATTGCCACATGGGGTTACGTGCTGGGGTCTCGATGTGGATTAGCTAATCTTACCAACACTTGAATCTCACAGTCTTTTGGTCATGTTTTCAGCTCACACGAAGATATTCAATCTCAGATAGAATCAAACAAGTTTGTTTTTTTCTTTGCTTGTTTGGTGGTGCCGTGAGGCTTGTGGGATCTTAGCTCCCTGACCAGGGAGTGAACCCGAAAGCACCGAGTCCTAGCCACTGGACCGCCAGGGAATTCCTTCAAACAAGTTTTTTCTATAACTTATGAGTACACAAGTATAGTATGATTGAGATCAGCATGTAGACACACTTACTATAGATAAGCACCCACCCTCGGGGTGACCTGGTTGAAATCACAAATTTAAGGGGTACATCCACAGCCCCGAGAGTCAAGGGGCCAGGGATGGGCTGGAAGAATCGATCATTTTGATAGAGTCGGCTGATAAAAGTCACATGGTTCTCTGGAGTTGACCTGGTGGCTCCCACTGTTGGGGAGATCATTGCCTGAGTCCCGAGAAGGGACGACTGGGCAGGTTCTGCCTCACGTTCCTTTACTGATGCCGGCAGCACAGAGTGTCAGGAACAACCACTGAGGTATTCCTGTGGATATCTGTACTTCGATACAAATATTTGCGCTCAAAACTAGAGAGGAAACATGTCTGCTTGCAGAGAAAGGTGTAAGCCTTACAAGACGGTACAGATTCTGGGCAGTTGAGTGCCTGAAGTCTGGATCTGAGAAAGTAAGGTGTCATCGTACTTGGGGGCTTCCACTGGCAGAAGCCCCTGAGGATGGGCGTGTTTTGGGGGGTTAGATAACCTGTCTCTTGGCCGTGTTGAGACAGTCTTCAAGGTGCCCATGGATTGCTACCTTCTCTCTCCCCTCACAGACTCTTCTAAATTAGTGGTTTAAAGTATGGAGTTTCCTTAAAAAGCTAACGACAGAGCTACAATATGATCCAGTAATCCCACTCCTGGGCATATACCCTGAGAAAACCGTAATTCGAAAAGATAGCGCACCCCAATGTTCATAGCAGCACTATTCACAGTAGCCAGGACATGGAAACAACCTAAATGTCCATTGACAGACAAATGGATAAAGAAGATGTGGTCCATATATACAATGGAATATTACTCAGCCATAAAAAAGAGTGAAGTAATGCCATTTGCAGCAACATGGATGGACCTAGAGATGATCATACTGAGTGAAGTAAGTCAGACAGAGAAAGACAAATATCGTATGATATCGCTTATATGCGGAATCTAAAAAATGGTAAAAATGAACCTATTTACACAACAGAAATAGATTCACAGATGTAGAAAACAAACATACAGTTACCAGGGGGGAAGGGGGCAGAGGGATAAGTTGGGAGATTGGGATTGATACACACACACTACTATATATAAGATAGATAACTAATAAGGACCTACTGTCTAGCACAGGGAACTCTACTCAATACTCTGTAATGGCCTATATGGGAAAAGACTCTAAAAAAGAGTGGATATATGTATATGTATAACTGATTCACTTTGCTGTACACCTGAAACTAACACAACATTGTAAATCAACTGTACTCCAATAAATAAATTAAATAAAGAAATAAATACTATAAAATCTGCTATTGAACCACAAAAATTTTTTTCCTAATTAAAAAAAAATTAGTGGTTTAAAAAGAAGAGTATGCACTCTGCCATTGAGGAAGAAAGACGATTTACTTGGATATGGAAAAATATGATAATTTCTATTTCTATTTATTTTATTTACTAAACGGCAGAAAATAAACCTTACTAATATGTAATATGTTGACAGGTACATTTGCATACATATTGAGTGTGCACTTAAAATTTTTAAAACGTTGAGCATAATCTAAAGAACAAATGTCACCACCCTCGCTCCAGACTTTGGATTTCAGGTCCTCACTTCCTCTTTCTGTCTCTCAGAAAACAGTCGATGTTTTTTATTTTTGGTAACCTCCTACCTCCACCCACATGCTTTTTTCACCATGCAGGATTTTTGTACTTCCATATTTTCGTTTCAGGGAGGCATTTTGGTTTTTTCGTTGTTGTTGTTTTGATTTATTTATTTTTAGTTTTGGCTGCGTTGGGTCTTTGTTGCGGTGTGCGGGCTTCTCATTGCGGTGGCTTCTCTTGTTGTGGAGCACGGGCTCTAGGCGCGTGGGTTTCAGTAGTTGTGGCTCACGGGCTCAGTGGCTCTGCGGCATGTGGGATCTTCCCGGACCAGGGCACGAACCCACGTCCCCTGCCTTGGCAGGCAGATTCTTAACCACTGCGCCACCAGGGAAGTCCCGGTACCGGAGACCTTGATGGTTAAAATCCAAGATTCTAGAACGGAGAGCTGTAAGAGCAGCTGAGGAGATGCTTCAAGGAAGAGTCACCCCCATTTGCTGACTGACAGGTGAGTTCTCATCAGAGCTCTCACTTCGTCCTGAGGGTGCTGACCTGCTGGGCAAGGCAGTGGGTGGGCTGGGCTGATGGAATTGCTTTCAGCTAAAGCCAGGAAGACGCCTGTCACGGATGATTCCTTTAATGGAGCTAAGATGGGTTGTCCATTTGTGCATTTGCAATTTCTCCTCTTACCCTAGCATTAAAGCTTCTGGAATCCAAAAGTAATCTTTTCCTTTTCTTTTTTTTCTTTTTTTTTTTTTTAAGACATCCTTCAATAGCGGCTTCATTATAGAAAAAAAAAAAAAGACTGATGCAAATCAGAGCGGAAGAATCAGACTGTTAGTTTCAGGTGTATAGCAAAGTGACTCAGTGATACATATATCCATTCTTTTTATATGTATTTTAAGAAGCGGAGGCCGAGCACAGACAACACTCCCTTTGATGGGTTTGACTTTAATTGCTGCGTACAAAATGCTCAGAGCTGGAATATCAATCGCTGGTAATGGCCAGGGTGTTGTTCTGGAAGACTCCTGGGAAGCTGTGGTCACTAATGCAGAAGTCAAAGAGAACAGCAAAGCTCATCCCTGAAGGTTTCCAGAACCTTCCTCATTAAGAATTTAAATAGATTTGTAGTCAAGCTCTGGTGTAGAGGCAGAGGTACCCGCTTTGAAAGTGAAATGGAAAATTTAACTGCGTATTTGGGAAAAGGATGCTCTAAATGAGGTTCCATTGCATCACATATAAGCTGCAAGCTTGCAGTCAACTCTTAGAAATGGCCACATTGCTCTATTTCAAGTGTCAGCAGGCTATGAACCGTGGGCCAAATCTGGCCCACGGTCAGCTTTTATAAATAAAGTTTTATTGAAACACAGCCACATACATTCATTTGCACATGGGTCCTATCTATGGCTGTTTCCTGCTACAACGACAGAGTTGGATAATTTCGAAGGAGTTTGTATGGCCTACAAAGCCCGAAGTATTTATTCTCCATTTTTTTGCAGAAGACATTTGCCAACATTTCTCTATTTGATAAACTTTGCTGCCTTTCAGACAGAACCCTCACGTGCCCATAGCTTTGGAGATTAAAAATGATCACTTTTTGTATATAAAGTTTGAGTAGGTCTTCACCTTTTTTCCCAATACTTTCCACATCCACAGAGCCGCAGTGAGATACTGTTATAATGCAGTGGTTGAATGCCATGAAAGATGGTAAGGGTAACTTAAAGCCTGAGTCATTTTAGTGTTCACTGCGGGGGGAAATAACTAGAATAGCCATTAATTTTATCAATACGCAGGCTTAGTTTCCCATAGCAGCCTCTTTAAGGTAGGAGCTTCCCTACTACACGACTTTAAAGAGTCACAGTGCTTAGGCTGCTTAAATGTGCATGAATTTCTCAAGCATTAAATCTCTCAGAATACAGTGGTAGTTCTCCTAGGAGCCCCTGCCTGGGCTGAAAAGTTTCAAGTCCCTACCTGTGAGCCACTGGTCTTAAGAACCAAAGCAGAAATCAGAGCATGACTGTAGAAACTGTTCTTTATTTCCTGCCGTGAGCATCGGACTATCAATTATATTCATAATTACAGGTTTCATACAGCACATAAATAATGCACGGGCTGTCCTCGTCAAGCAAACCTTAAGTGCTTCTCGTCGAGAGTTTCCTGTAAGTCATCTGAAATCAAAACACTCTTTAGACACCATCTCCAATCACCTAACAGCGTTTCAATGGTCATTGCGATCATCAGAAAGAAACCACACTCAACAGGCTTACCCACTAATACGGCAGAAAATGAATGTGTTCGCAGCCAATGGGTTTTACATTACGGGGTTATAATCACGCAGCTTGGTCTGCGTCTGAAAACCTAAATCAGCCCGCGAGTTTTCTTCCAAACGCGGCGCAGACTAAGGGGTGCTGGGGGGGAGAGTCCTGCACAGGAAACCATGGCAGCCTCAAGTTCTGTGATTTGAGAATGATTGTAAAAAAGGAGCGAGTTTCCAAAGTATGGGAAGGATATAGGGAAACTCCAGGCAAGAATGCAAAAATCTGGGTCTTGAAGGAGCAGAAGGGAGAGGAAACACTGGAATCTCGAGGCTTGGAGGGCTCTGTGGGAAGGGGTGCCTTGCACGGGGCGGAAGTGGTCAGCCTCCCTCTTCTTTTCCCCTCCTGGCTTCTGCTGGTGTACCCCACCCTTCTGATTGGAAGCCAGTGGGTGAGGTAATCTTTTCATGTTATCCGTCCAAGTCAGTCTCTGGGAACTTGGATCAGGGAGGAGGAAGTTAAACTGAGTCACAGTGGATCCCAAAGGCAGGAGATACTCAGCAAAGGTGGTCAGACCCCCTCTCCACATGGATATTGCCTTTTGTTTTGTTTTGAGTTTTTAAAAAAATGTGTTATGTGGATTTATTATGAAATGATCACCACAATGAATCTAGTTAACATCCATCACCATACATAGTTACACATTTTTTTTTTCTTGTGATGAGCACCTTTTTTTTTTCATGGAAAGACGTTTTCTTTTAAATATAGCAGTGTGTACATGTCAATCCCAAACTCCCAATCTAGCCCTCCCCCCTGGTAATCATAAATTCGTTCTCTAAGTCTGTGAGTCTGTTTCTGTTTTGTACATAAGTTCATTTGCATCATTTTTTTTAGATTCCGCATATAAGAGCTCTCATACGATATCTGTCTTTCTCCATGTGACTTACTTCTGTTAGTATGATCATCTCTAGGTCCATCCATGTTGCTGCAAACGGCATTATCGCATTCTTTTTTTATGGCTGAGAAATATTCCATTGTATACATGTGCCACATCTTCTTTATCCATTCATCTGTTGATGGACATTTAGGTTGCTTCCATGTCTTGGCTATTGTAAATAGCGCTTCTAGGAACACAGGGGGTGCATGTATTTTTTGAATTAGAGTTTTGTCTGGGTATATGTCCAGGAGTAGGATTGCTGGGTCATAGGGTAGCTCTATTTTTAGTTTTCTTAGGAACCTCCATCCTGTCCTCCATAGTGGCTGCACCAACTTACATTCCCACCAACAGTACAGGAGGGCTCCCTTCTCTCCACACCCTCTCCAGCATTTGTCGTTTGCTGGCTTTTTTGTTGTTGCTGTCCCCTCATTTTTGCTTGTGTATGTCAAAGCAATCTCATGGTTGACCTAGCTTCGAAGTCAAAATTTTATGTCCTCTTGTGGAAATGGTTAATAGTTAGTGACATTGGTTTCCACTTGTCTTGACAGTGTCTGCTTGAGGGTAGCTTCAAGCAGGCTTGAAGGCAGAATTGAGAGTTTTGAAAGCAATATTTGGTGGCAGGTTAGCTCTCTTTCACGTACCTAGAGAATGCAGCCAAGATGCAGGGTTTGGAATACGCAAGAGCGGGATCATCTCTGCAAAGGTGGCCTGGGGGCAAACGGATAGATCTTTCACCCAAGAAAAGATTCTCAAACGGAACTGTGATCCTGGGTAAAAATAAAATACCAAATGCATGTCTGCCTTCAAGTGCAAACTCAAATGACGTCTCTTTACTCACTGTATTTTGTTTTTTCTTAGATTAAAAAATACTTCAATTTCCATTAAAAAATTGTGTATATTAAACGTATACAAAACGTATACAACGTTTTGATAAATAGCGTACACGTTTTGATATAATGTGTACATGTTTTGATACGTAGTGAAACGAAGACCATAGTTGAGCTAACTAATACATCCAACTACCCATAGACTTATCCTTCCACGTGTCTGGGGCAGGACAGAGCATAGGATTTATGCACTTCACGAATTCCCAGGATACAGCACAGTATTGTTAGCTACAGTCACCACGCTGTACATTCGATCCTCAGAACTTATTCAGCCTACGTAACTGAAACTTTGTGTCCTTAAAGGAAACTCTGTATCCTTCAACCAACATCACCCATCTCCCCCGACCCCTCAGCCCCTGGCAATCAGCATTCTACTCTCTGCTTCTACGTATTTGACTTCTTTAGATCCCACATAAAAGTGGAATCATGCAGGGCTTCCCTGGTGGCGCAGTGGTTGAGAGTCCGCCTGCCAATGCAGGGGACACGGGTTCGTGCCCCGGTCCGGGAAGATCCCACATGCCGCGGAGCGGCTGAGCCCGTGAGCCATGGCCGCTGAGCCTGCGCGTCCGGAGCCTGTGCTCCGCAACGGGAGAGGCCACAGCAGTGAGAGGCCCGTGTACCACAAAAAAAAAAAAAAAAAAAGTGGAATCATGCAGTGTCTGTCCTTCTGTATCTGGCTCAGTCCACTTACTCATTCCAGTTGTTGTAAACGGCCGAACTTCCTTCTTTCTTAAGGCTGAATAATACTGCATTATATATACACCCCATCATTTCATCCACCAACACACTCTCAGAGTGTTTCCACATCGTGACTGCTGTGAGTAATGCTACAGTGAACATCAGAGTGCAGATATGTCTTTGAGATCCAGACTTCATTTCCATCTCGATTTGTTTAAAGCAAGGGACTGTCGCCCCCTGTACAGTTAGGATAACCACGCCAGGTGAGGTCTGAAGCTAAGCCAGGCTGCAGGCACCATCAGCTAACCTGGGGAGGAAAGGTGCCAAGGAGGTCATGCCCATGACCATACCCAAGAACCCTCCAACCCCACACCTCCCCACACACAAGTTCAAGGCAGCACATTTTCAAGATGATGCTTTACACTGGAAACGCAATTTGTTTTGCCCCAGCCTTCTACAAGAGCTCTCTTCTCTCCGCCTGAGCACTGGCTTCCTTACTGGCAGGCGCATCTCACCAGACACACGGACATCTGAGTCATTATCTCGAGAATGGCTTCTGCTCATCTTACGGTTTCTGTTGTGTTTGAACATTAATGTGATTCCAGAAACCAGACGCCAAATATGATATGAACCTACTTACGAGAAAGTGACACCTAATACGGTGGTTCCTGAACTTCAGGGTGGGTCAGAAACACTCCGAGGGCTTGTGAAAACATAGTTTTTGATTCGGTGGGTCTGGGGGTTTGTACGTGGCTTGACGATTGGCACCTGGAACAAGTTCCTAGGTCGTACTGAGGCTGCTGGTCCAAGAACCCACCTCGAGAACCACTGCCTTAGAAGGTCTTGTGATTCTTTTTTAAGCACTGTGATGGGATTATTCCATGGGCTCGTGATTGGATTTTTGGTTCCCACCAATAATGAAAATATATTCGTCTGTGATAGAAAGTTTCCCGAACGAGAGTGTTTGAATATACTGAGGTTCTGTTTCCCGGCTGGTATGCTGTATCCAGCGTTGCGTAGCACATGGTCGAAATTTAGAATCTGAGCTTTTGCATCTGTAGATGGAAGAGTCGTCCTGTAACCTGTGCAGTTGAGACAATGGTAAATCCCCAAGCTGTGCACGACGGGCGACGCTCAGCTGAAGGATTTCATTGCTTCCTTGGAGGCATTCATTTCCGAGCTACGTCCAGGTTTCTTTGGAAGCAACGGAAGCAGGTATGGGTTAACAGAGTCCGTTCAGATAACACGCTTCAGTCATGTCATCTATTTCCTGGAAGTCAGAAGATAAGAAACGTAGAAGGGATGAGAGGAGGTGGAGAAGATAAAGGACCTGAGGCTACAGATACTGGTCTTCCGTTGGCTTTATTTGGAGGGGCTCAGACGTATCAAGTATGGTGACGTTCAGAAAACGTTTCTCTTCTTTCTATGCACTGGGCGTTCTGACTTGGGAACGAAGGCTTTATGGATGTGTGTGTGATTAAACAGTCCCCTCTGAACACTTGGGTGAATTAAAAAGATTTGTCAACTGATGTACGGGCATCCACGGAGGTAAAACGTGGCACGCTCCCCGTGGACACTTTTCAGCGGGGAGTCGATGGGTCCTCTAGGGAGTTCTTGTAATGAGCAACTGAAAGCTTGCCCGGACCATCAAACGACTTGCCTTGTGGAAATAAATGAAGACGGGGGAATAGAGCAACAGCGTACGAAGCAGACAGTCACGTGTGCTTTCATCTCTCAGGGCTCGGGGTGAGTGTGAGGGTGGACGGTTTTGTTCTCAGGAGATCACACGGATGCAACACCTGGCCCTAACCACACGCTTTCTAGAAAGGAGACCCTCACGGTTCTCCAGGGTTCCTGGAAAAGCACAGGAGGCGGACGCACTCTTCCAGAACCGCCCAGGGAGCGTCTGTGAAATGATGTTTGCTACAACCCTCTTCCTCCCCACTCGAGCTCAGAGGATGTTTACTGACGGCACGATACTTATAAAAATCAATCAAGTGCCTATCGAGTACGCTCTTACTTATCTATTATGCTCTCTCTTTCGAGGACCTTCCTTATCTCTACGACGCTTCCCTGTTGAGGGTGGCCGGAGTCTACTCAGTGGATGAAAAATCACTTCTCTTGACACACGCTTTGAAAAACGCAGGAGAAATTAAATTTCTCCCTCGAACAAGCGGCGATCGATCAAACTGGCCTTCAACTCAATGCATCTCTGTAACTCCCATGAGAGAGCTGTCTCTACAATCGTGCATTATAAGTAAGGAACAACCTTGGTTTTCCTGCTGTGCTGCTGAAAAAGTTATATCTTCCGGTATGAACCGGAAGGTATAACTTAGACACACATGTTAAATGAAATTAAAAAAATATTCATTGTACTTATCTTGGATTTCTCACCAAGATAATGTGTCCTTATTCTCCACATCTCCTTTCCCTGCTTATAAGAAGTCAACCATGGGTCCCAGGGATAGGGAGACGTCCACTTGGTGATTGGGTGTCAGTGAAAAGTAGATTCAGTTGCATATGAAAGAAAATCAGGGGGTGGGGGAGGGATAAATTAGGAGTTCAGGATTAACATATACCCACTACTATATATAAAACAGATAACCAACAAGGACCTACTGCAGAGCACAGGGAAGCCTACTCAATATTTTGTAATGACCTATAGGGGAAAGGAATCTGAAAAAAATTGATAATATATGTAACGTAGAGCTGAATCCCTTTGCTGTACACCAGAAACTAACACAACATTGTCAATCAACTACACTTCAATCAAATAAATAAAACTTAGAAAAAAACTAAAAGCCAAGACAAGAAAATCCCACGCGCCTCCGTAAGGCAGAGGCTTATTGTGGGGACGCGCTGAAGGAGACAGACCAGGGTCCGCGTGCCAGTTACACTGTCATCAGAGACCAGGATACTTTGGTCTCTCCTGTCCAGTCCTCTTGACTCTGTGCTTCCGACCTCACTGTCAACTCATGTTTCAAGATGGTGCCTCAAGCTTTCGTCATCGTGTCCAAGACGCTGGACGCGGAAGACCAAAGGTGCTCTACATTCAGAAGCTCTCATGCAGGAGCCACTGCACGGCCTCTGCTCACATGTCATCAGAGACCCTGCAGTGCAAGGGGAGACCGTGGGGCTTAGTCTTTAAGCTAGGCCGACGGCCACCTCAAATAAACTAGGCTTCAGATAATAGGGACAAAGGAGAAAGTGGATGCTAGCTGGGCCGTTAGGAGTCCAGTGCAGGGTAGAAAATGGACCAGGTAAAGCTCAGAGTGAGGGCAGGCAGAGTGGGACAAAGAGAGACAGAGATGCTTAAAGAACTTAGCAGTAAGAGGGGATGCAGGGGGGAAGTCCCTGGTAGTCCAGGGGTTAGGGCTCAGTGCTTTCACTGCCGTGGCCTGGGTTCAATCCCTGGTTGGGGAATGAAGATGTTGCAAGCCACTGCCCCCCCCCCCCCAAAAAAAGGAGGGGATGCAGGAAGACAAAGGGGAAAAGTGTAACAGAGTTTTCTCGCATCATCTTTCAGGACCCAGAATCCCACAGCCCACAGGACACTCTTTGGCTTGAAGCCATCCTGAAATCTAGTCTTTCTTTGTGGAATTGGGACTGGGTAATGCTCTCCACTGCCCTCGTCCAGGACGCACTGGGTTAGATCCTCCCGGGCCATGATGTGAATTCAACTTTGTTCTTTCCCCAGGGAGAAAAGATGCTCAAACTGCGACCTGCTATCTGTCACACAATGACTACTTGAGATACCATTGTTTGGGCCGGGCTTGCTAAGGTTTTTTTTAGCTACCATTTAATCCACGTGATTATATTTTAAATGATGAAGGGACCCAGGGTTCTTATCCATTTGGGTATCTTGTTTCCTGCTCCTAGGTCGGGTGAGTAGTTCAGTTCTTGAAAGTTTCCTGAGGTTTGTTTTTTTGTTTTGTCTTGTTTTTTTTTTTTTTCAGTTCTCAGAAAAGATCTGGGGCACAGATACCAGGGCTTATTTTTGGAGAAAGAAAGAAAGACCTTGGGACTGCAGAGGTCTGCTTTTAATTTATGGGCAAAATGACAGGCAGGAAGGCTGGTTTCTGTTGACCTGCTATCAGTTAGGGGGTGAAAACTAGCAAAGGAGCCCAAGGCTCCTTTATCTCCACCTGCACATTTTATAGGAGGACTGGGGCCGGTGTGATAGCAGTGAACAGTGAGCTTGAAGGGGCTGAATGTCTTCTTATTTGCAGGCTCATCACTGGAGAGCGGGGGAACTCTAGGAAAAGAGTCGTCAGGAGGGTCTGTGACTGGGTAGAGATCGGCCCCCGAGAGGGTTTGGAACAACCTGCATTCCAAAACGGATTCAGGAAGGAACAAATAATTTGAACAGACTGATCACTAGAAGTGTAATAGAATCTGTAATAATAATTAAATTTAAAAAACTCTGCCTGCAAGCAAAAGTTCAGGACCAGATGGCTTCACTCGGTAATTCTACCAAACATAAAAGAAGAACTTACACCTGTCTTTGTCAAACTGTTCCGAAAGACTGAAGTGGAGGGCACCCTCCCAAAGTCGTTCCATGAAGCCACCATCACCCTGATACCAAAACTAAAGACACGACCGAAAGAAGAAAATTACAGGCCAATATCTTTGATGAATATAGATGCAAACGTCCTCAACAAAATACTACCACACCGAATGCAACAACACAGAAGAAGGCTCAAGCACCATGATCAAGCAGGATTCATTCCAGGTCCACAAGGATGGTTCAACTTATGCAAATCAACCAATGTGAAACACCACCTCAACGAAAGAAAAGACAAAACCACGTGACCATCTCAACAGATGCAGAAAAAACCAAAACAAAACACGTCTGTTTGTACAGCAGATGGAGAAGCCAACAGGGACTTGAACCTGCAGAGTCACAGTCTGGGGTCTAACAGTTGCATACGGGATGTGCTTTGGCACTTCTGTGGAGTTTATCCCTGCTCTGGGCTGCAATCTTGCCAGCTTCCTGGAAAGCATCCCAGGCTACATTTTATTTGAATTCTTCCCTACCCTTAGCTAGGAAGAAGAGGACCAGACTGAGGCAGGAGATAGATGGGCTCCAGGCTAGGCATTGACATCGGCCTCCTGTTTACATTTCTTGGGGCGAGAAGAAGATGGGCTTCCGCAGGGGAACACTTGCAACTAGCCTTGTTTGCATTTCCTGAGACAGGAGATAGATGGGCTTCAGGTTAGGTATTTACAACCAGCCTCGTGTTTGCACTTCGGAATGGAGATAACAACAGACACAGGGTAAACAGCCAGGCTTTGTCTCCCGTGGACGCCTTAAGATAGCAGTCGTGGCAGGAACAGAAGGAGGTTAAACCCCGTCTCAGTAAAAGATCAAGAGGTTGTGCATTTCCCATCCTTGGGGCAAGGGAGACACTGCACATGCGCAGAAAGGCTCCTGGGGGGCTCAAAAAGGAGGGATGCTAACGCTGTCCCATAGGCCTCTGGGCTGAAATCCATCTTGGGAAAACGTTTTGCACGCGTGTTGAGGAGGGTCCTAGGCAGGGCAGGTGTGGAAAAAGAAACCAGGTAACTGGCCAAAGGTAAACAGAGACGGGGAAGAACTGCCCTGTATGAATGAGCTAACCGCCTCCTTCCTGGGCTTCTCCTCATTACGGGGGACGCCCACACCCTTGCTCCGGGGCTGTGCATCTCTGCCCTGCTTCTGTCTTAACTAAACCACTTCTCTGTGTGCTGTCTCACTGATTGTTGTGCTGGGTCTCTAATAATAAACTTTCCGTCTGTTTTTACCGTTTTGCCTCTGTGAGAAATGCATCTTTCACTGGGGTTAAGAACCAGGGGGACTCTGCTTCTAGCCTCTAGGCCTTGCTGGTCTAGCGGCTAGGATTCCTGGTTTTCATCCAGGCTACCCAGGTTCAATTCCTGGGCAGGGAACTAAGGTCTCACTTCAAACCACTGCTCACTGTGTCTCAGAGATCAAGAAGGCTTATTTTCTCTTATTTGTCATGTTCAGAGATGACAGTGCTGGTCTGGGTGAGCTCTGTGTGTGCAGTTGTTCAAAATCAAACGTGGAGTCAGGAGTTGCTCTTGGACTTGGTGTGGAAAGCACTGTTTGATTAGTCTCTGGTATTGGGAAGCTACGGCTGCTGCTTCCAGATCTGTGTTAGCCTCCAAGCAAATCCAGTCCTTGTTCAAACTGAGGGATGCCTTTTCCGAGCTGTGAGCCTTCCCGGGAGCGTGGGTGGAGTTCAGATGGAGCCTCAAGCTTTTTTCCCTTCCTTATTGATTTTGGGATATTTAAAAATGCTTGGCGTTGTGCGTTCTTTTGTTAATAAGTAGGAAGTAAAAGCTAGGTAATAATTATGCTTGTGATACACATATTCTAAGATGATCCCCCAAACTCTTACCCCTTGGTCCACACACCCTGTCTAATCTCCCCCTGAATGTGGGTGGGGCTATGACTAGAATGGATGCCACACCTGTGATTAAGTTACATTACACAACAAAGGTGAAGGGGTTTTACAGGGGTAACTAGAGTCTCGAAACGGGTGACTGTTCTGTTGATCAACAGGGATGACTGTCCTGGGTGGGCCTGACCTAATCAGGGGAGCCACTCACAGTCAGAGGGATGTGAAGCAGCAGAGATGTTCTGTTTTTGTCCTTGAAGGAGCAAACTGCCTTGGGGTGGAGAAGGCTCGTGTGGCAGGGAACAGCCGGTGGCCTCTGGGATCCTCAACCCTACAACCACAATGAACTGAGTCCTGTCCACAGCCGGTAGGCTTGAGAAAGGACCCTGAGCTTCAGAGGAGGGTTCAGCTCTGGCCGACACTTTGATTTCATCCTTGTGGGACCCTGGGCAGAGGACCCAGCCATGTTCTGCCTGGAAACCGTGACAGAAGAAATGAGAGTGATAATTTGGTACACGGCAATCTCTTAACTAATACACGGCTCTTTTCGGGGAGAAATGAGTCCGCAGTCCTTTTCTAGAAGGAGACAGCCTGGACAGCCCTTCCCACGTGTCTGAAATAAGACATTCCGTCTGTCTGACAGAAGCTACTCAAATGCCAAATACCCTGATGTGGAAGAAATGTTGTTCTATCACGCTAGCTTAGCAAATCCACACCTTGGGGTTTTTTTGTTGTTGTTCTTATTATTTTTGTTTTGTTTCTGTTTGCTTGATTTTTTGTTTGTTTGGGTTTTTTGCCTTGTGGGATCTCAGTTCCCCGACCAGGGATCAAACCCAGGCCCCCAGCAGCGGAAGCGCAGCGTACTAACCACTGGACCAACAGCGAATTCCCCAACGCTTGTTTAGACAGAGATGAAATATTCTCTATCAAGATGCTTTTTGGGATATTCCCAGGTAGCTGCTTAGAACACGCTGTGTGAGGGCTCACTCTCTCTTGCGTGGCCATTTCAGTCCACTTGCACTGGAAATTGCGTGTATTTGAGGATACGGACCGTTCCGATAAGTCACCATCCATTCTGTCGACCGCGTACCTCGAAGGTGATAGGAAGGTAACAAGAGTCCCAGGAAGGCTGCCCTGGGTGATGAGTTTTACAGCCCAGTTCTGCCAACGCTTTACTTTTATTCTTGAAATTGATAAGCAGTTTCCTACCCTTTTCCTGAGTCTGCTTTTTAGTCGAGAGCAGTGAATTATTGTTGTACCGTGGGCCATACGAAGAGTTCTGAGCTAGGCCACGGCCGAGGGTAATTTCTCCTGATCAGACTTATCTAGTCACACCAGGACGCACAGGATAAAGCAAACCTCAGGGTCAACATCAATTCGTTCATAATTTTTTGGATGCATTATTTCATTGTCCTATTTCATTGTGCTCAAAGAGAAACACATGCCCGATGTTAATTCCCCGTCCCCCAACCAGGTGATGTTTTAAAGGAACCCAAGAGGAGTAGCAAGGAGACACTTTACAAGGGTTACGAGGGATTCTGACTTATCATTTTCATGAGAACGCTTACATGTCGTGAGTTTGCCTCTTGGCCACCCTCTGTGAGGCACGTGAAGGAGCTGGGACACTGGGTGGGTGCCCCTCTCAGCGACCTGAACTTTAGTCCTAATGCCTTTTGCCTACACGGATGCCCTGCAGGTGGCTTTGGTTTATTTTTTTGTCTTGACAAAGACTGGCATTGTGCTCGTCCCTTAGTTCCAACAGCACCCCTTCTCTGGCTCCACGGGCTTTCCTTAGCAACCTGGCCTCAGACGTCACCGCTGGTCGTATTTGGGAAGCTGAGCTGCCCTAAACTTCCCTAGACACCCCCCAGGATGTGCCCCAGAACTTTCTGGAACGACCCGTGTAATTAATGAGACTGAGAATTCACTCTGAACAAGGACCTATCGTACAGCACAGGAAACTACATTCAATGTCTTGTAATAACCTATAATGGAAAAGAATCTGAATCACTTTGCTGTACGCCCGAAACTAACACCGCATTGTAAATTCACTATACTTCAATTGTTTAAAAAACAGTTAAAAAGAGAATTCATTCCCAGGAAAGGCAATGGGGGACTTGTTTCCCAGTATGAACTTCTAATCATGGAGAAGCATGTAGAGGTGATCTGTCACGGTGCCCATGTGATTAAGCAGACCTTGCTCTTGTAGAACAGATTGGGGGCTGCTGTGTCTAGGTCTGCCCACCATGGGCCCTTTGGGGATGCACGGTGCCGTGCCCGAGGTGAACACAGCATCCTCTGTGCCGCCCATCCCTCGTTAAGAATACATGGGGAAACTCTACTCGTAAAGCCTGTGTCACCAGCTTTTAAAGTCCTCCTACCTTTCCAGGGTTTTGAGGGAGTGGTTCTGTTTCATGAAGACCTAGGGGCACTGACATACTTTGAGCTGATCGAACTTCAGGGCACGCAACAGGAGTGTGGCAATGCATTCAGGTCACGTCTCCCCATCCGGAGAGAACCTTCTAAGAAAGCACTTGGGTAGCCACATTAAAATATACATATTAGGGTCCACACAAAATTCACGTCAGTCCCACCTAGCTGCGGAAACGGAGCCTCCTGGTGCCTGTCTTTGCTTGATGGGTAAAACTTGCCTAGGGATGTTCCAGGGATGCCTAAGGCATCCTGTTTGGTTTCTTTGATTCTTGGAAGAGACGCTTCGCTTTCAGAAGGCTCAGAAAGCCCCTGGGAATTGGGTAAACAGTCTTGGAAGTCAAGGTAACCGTCTCCAAGGAAAAGGCAGAGAGAGAATGGATGAGACAGAGCTCTGCCTATGGGCATCCTGGTTGTCTGCTGGGGATTCTGTGGGGTTTGTGGACACACCAGGGTCTGCCCCATGGAAGGGGGAGCTCGAGTGTGCAAGAGGGCTGACTTCCACGATGGCCCCATGCACGGGCCTGGATGCACGGGTGGAAGCTAGTGGCTCAGCTGGGAATCCTGCCTGGGCTTGGTTCTCCTCCACATGGCTAATTCAGGCTTCTCACGGCATGGGGGGGTCTCAGGGCAGTTGGACTTTTCACATGGAGGCTGATTTATCCCATATCACAAAAGCGGAAGCTTCCAGCTCTTCTTAGACTTGTCACGGGTGCAGCCACCCTCGGCCGTGTTGTGTAGGTAGGACAAATCATGTCACAGGGTCACCCTAGCTCCAGGGGAGGGGACCCACGGGGGCATGAATATGAGGGGTCAAGGTTTATCTGGGGGTCCTCAAAGTACAGTCTGTCCTCATTACCTGTGTGATCCTCTGTTTGCAAATTGGACTACTTGCTGCAGTCTCCTTGTACACCAAACCAATATGGCCGCACTTCCCCGGTCATTCGTGGACCTGCACAGATGGGGGAAAGATGGCAGCTCCCAGGTGAGGTTGAGCAAGGTGACCCTCTGCCTTCCTGTTTCAGCTCTTCCTGTAAACAATGTCCTTTTCTCATCTCTTTAGTGCCGACTTATTTGTTTGCATTTTCGTGCTTCTGGTTGGTGATTTTGCTGTTTCAAGCAGCGCTGAGGTTCTGTCCAGGGCTCCTAAGGGGGAGCAGGTAGTGACAGGGCTTAGAGAAAACAGGTGCGTTAGATAAGCTTCCTTCCGGCAAGAGTTACAGTGCTGTTGGCTGTGAGTTCAAGGCGAGTGCATCGAAAATAAAGATTATATAGCACAGGGAGGTCAGCTCGGTGCTTTGTGACCGCCTGGAGGGCGGGTGGTGGGGAGGGAGCCGCAAGAGGGAAGAGATATGGGAACATATGTATACGTATAACTGATTCACTTTGTTATACAGCAGAAACTAACACACCACTGTAAAGCAATTATACCCCAATAAAGATGTTAAAAAATAAAAAAATTTTAAAAAAATAAATAAAGATTAAATGAGGAGCCTTTTGACAAGCAGAAACACACACAAAGCCAGGTTATGTACTGATTAGCCGATGAAGAGGTTGTGACCAGTGGCTCGCGCGAACCTGACCGAGGATGCCCCCAGGGATGGTGGTTCGGTTTCTGTTCACGTAGCACCCGCAGTGACTTTACAGGACATAACCGGCATGAGTCATGAGAACAGGCTGCAACAGTCCACTACAAACACCCACTCAGCTGTACTTTTGGACCCACATCTGAACCAAGCGGTCAGGAGACCCCAGGTATCCTGAGAACATGTCTATGGGGCCGGTGTCCGTGGGTCCCTCACTGCCCTTGAGTTGAGCAGGTCTTAGAATAGACTGAATGGACATTTTTCTGTTCAGTCGATTCTAAAATGTGGGTGTGGACCAGCAAAGCTACTTCACTAGATGTTTTTTAACTTTTGCTTTGAAATAATTGAGGACTCCTGATAGGACAGGAAACATGTTTTTGTCCACAGCTCTTACCCCCAAAAAGAAACAGGATAAATGTGTAAGGTGAGGGATGTGTTAATCACCATGTCTACGTATATCGAATCACCACGATGTATACTTGAGATATCTTATGATTTTATTTGTCAACTACAACTCAGTAAAGCTGAAAAAAGTTGTCGCATAGTACGATAGCACCAAACCGTACTGAATAAAGAACCCGTACGTTATGATTTTGTAATCTCATTCAACGCATAACATGAAATGAAGGCTTTTAAGCAGGATTTATGCCCCATGACAAAACCGATTTTAAATATGCAAGCCACTGGAAAGACACTTTAACGCCAGCCAAGAAAGCACTTTCTGGTGTCTGCAAAATGATTCACTTGAGTTTGAAACTACCTATAGAAAGGGTGCATGAAGAGAAGAGTCACCAGGGACTTTGGCTTTGTCCCCCTTGTCCCCTCGTGCCCCGGAAAGCTTGCTTGATTTGCAAAGAGGGACTTGGGCGTGAATCGGTAGCACCTTAAATTACCCGTGGGCGAGCTGAATGCTTCACTGGAGGAATTTTCCACACGCGTTGGCCAGTTTCCCAACGTAGGAAACAAGCGTATCCAAGAAAGGTGTCTCACAGCAGCTCACTTCTGCCGACTAAAAAAAAAATGCACAACGTGAGAGCTGTGAGCTAAGTTTTATTTGGGGTAAACTGAGGACTACAGCCTGGGAGACAGCATTTCAGACAGCTCTGAGCAACCGCTCCAAAGAGGTAGCAGGGGAGGGGGGAGGTCAGTGTATATGTTGGATTTCGGTGAGGGGGGAGTGCATGCAGTCAGTCAGTGTATATGCGGGATTTCGGTGAGGGGGGAGTGCATGCAATCAGTCAGTATATATGCGGGATTTCGGTGAAGGGGGAGTGCATGCAGTCAAGCACATATTTTTGCAGGTTTCTGCTAGTCTCCTGCAGGTTACTGCTAGCCACACGGAACAGACGTCACCAGGAAGGATTTTAGTGCTTTCGTGGTTACGAGGAGGTGCGAGCCTTGGGCTCATAAAACCGTCTCCTGAAAATCTCTAACTCTCTGAAGACCTGTCCCGCCAGTTTTCCCCAGAGCACAGAGTTCCTCATTCCTGGTCTCCACCCTGAGCTCCTTTCCGGGGGTGTGGAAGGCCAGCAGCTGCAGCGGCTCTTGATTTAATCCTTGTAGAGGTGACGGCAAGGGCCAATCTGTAGTTGACAGTTCTAAGGTCTGGCCCTTGGAGAAGCTCAGGAGTGAGGGGCCCCATTTGTCTGGCGCTGGGGGTCGGGGTGTGCTGGGTTTTCCATCCGTTGCTGCCCAGTGCACAGGATGTATGGGGCAGACACACCAGCCAGAGCTGCCGTTTCCCCTGAAATGTTGCTCTCCTGTTTCCCTCCTGTGCTCTGTAAACTGATGCCTCTCCAAAGGCCTGAAAAACGAGACGGGAGAGGGCAGGGGGCTGTGCCAGGGACCTGGCTCCTCCAAGCTCCCCCCGCCCCGTGCACCCCGGCAGTTCTCCCAACAAAGCGGGTGAGCCCTGGACGGAACCCAATCTCACAGGGGTCCTGGAACGGGGACCCTTTTGAAGACTGGCCCTGAATGAATCTGTCTGCAGAGACCCAGCTGCTTTTTTGCAGACGGGTGGGGCCAGCCCCCGATCCCCACTCCAGGGCTTTGAAGGAAACGATGACCTCCTGCAGGTGATGGGGGTGGCGCGAGGTCCCCCCGCCCCTGCCTCACAGGTAACTGTAGCGCTTGTACAATGAGCTCTCCGGCTCTGATCCGCGGCTGCAAGGGGTTCTTCTTCAGGTGGATTTTCTTGTGATTGAGGAAAGGGGCAGTTAGGGGCTGGTAGGAAGGACGCACATGGCTTTCCCCGGGCAAGCCTGGTGTTCCCACCTGTGGGCGGGAGGGTGCAGGAGAGCATCGCTGGGGAGCAGCTCCATCCAGTGGACAGGAGAGGCAGTTTAGGAGATGCTCCGGGATTGAAATGATAAACTTGGGGTCCTGTTATGCCCTTGGGCTTCCCCCTGCCGGCTGGGGAAACAGGACCCTCAGGAGGGTGAGCAGATCCAGGCGGACAACCTTTCCCGCTGGGCGGGTGTGCACACGTGGGCTCCTGGCTCCAGAGGCTGCCGGGAGGGTGACGGGAGGACACCTGGGTGGCTGCCCTGAATGGAGGGTCTGCAACGCAGAGGAGCTCAGAAGACAGATGAGATGCAGGTACTTCTGGGAACCGGGAGAAACTTAACCCCTGAGGACCAGTGTCCAGGCTTCTGTTTCCTTTCGGCGACTAGCTCCTGACCTAGATACGACGAAACGCTCGGCTAAAAGGGCACGGTGACTGCACCGTGGATAAACAGGCTGAATAGGAAACCACACTGAAACCTGTGCCAGCACGGGACATTCTCCTTAGCCTTCTGAGGCTGGCGGGACTTGGCACACCTGGGGAGGATGGGCGTCCCATCTCTGAGACCCCGTGTTTTCGTTTTCTGTTTTTCTTGTGGTGACATGCATACACGTACGACTTAAAGGTTGAAGGGCTGTAAAGTGGACCCTCCTGTGGCAGGGAGCACATTCACAGCATTGTACCGATTTGAGAACATATATCCTACGCGTTGGTGGTCACTATGCCCCAATCCTCCCACTTCCCTGCCAGCTCCCGGGAACCACTCCTGCCTCTATGGATCTGCCTGGGGGTATTCAACGCAGACCCTACCAGCCACCCGAGCCCTCGGAGATGCATTTTCTCCCATCTGTCTGGTGGTCTTGGTGAGGGCAGAAGAGATGCCACCCTGTGCTGCTATCTTTTTTTTTTTTTTTTTTTTTGCGGTACGCGGGCCTCTCACTGCTGTGGCCTCTCCCGCTGCGGAGCACAGGCTCCGGACGCGCAGGCTCAGCGGCCATGGCTCACGGGCCCAGCCGCTCCGCGGCATGTGGGATCTTCCCGGACCGGGGCACGAACCCGTGTCCCTTGCATCGGCAGGCGGACTCTCAACCACTGCGCCACGAGGGAAGCCCATGTGGTAATTTTGTATGGTAGCCCTGGGAAACTCCTACACTGCGGTACTTTTAGAATTGCCTGGGGAGGGACGTGTCATGGGGACTGTGTGCCTCTTAGTGTGCTGACCAGCGTCCCCGGCTCCCAACAGATGCCAGTAGCCCCTCTTCAAGTTGTGACACTAAAAATGTCTCAGGGCATCTCCAGGTGTCCCCATGGGGGCAGGACTGCCGTCGGTTGAGAACACCCGGTCTAGACCAAGGGGTCTGTAACAGATTAAGGAGATGCTCTATAACAGTTAAGAGCTTTGCAACCATTAACTTGCAAGGGGATCACAGGGAAATTGTGTTAAAATGCAGATGCTGAGTTCAGAAGTCTGGGTGGGATGTTTTCATTCCTAACCTGCTCCTGGGTGATGCTGGGGGCGCAGGAGCTTAGACCACTGTCGGTCTTGAGGTCATGTGACATGTAGTAAAAGGAGAGGTAGGTAAGAGGCAGAACTGAGGTAGAACCCGTGGGCGGTTTCCTTCCTTCCTCGTTTAGGAAAAGGACACCAAAACAGTTGATTAGCCCCAAACGTCATATTCTTTGGGGGTGTTCAGTGGGGTTCCACAAATGCAAGTCCTTGGTTGACTACGTATTTGTATCAGGACCTCGTCTCTCCAATATGGTAGAGCTAAGCTCGTTTCCTTCTCCAAAGAGCATTTTTGCGTTTGAAAGCAAAGAGTACCAACCCCCCGCTCCCCTGTGTTAAACTTGGTCAGCTCCTTTTAGCTTGTTTCCAACATAATTCTGATTGCCTTTTTCTGCATAAGGTAGAAAAAGAGCGTGAATATTTTCTTATGTCAAGTGGGTGCATTCTTAAAATCGAATCATTTAACCCTGGAAGTACTCGTCTGTCAAGTTGAAAGCTCTGCGCATGGGTTAGGTCTCTGATCACCCTTGAAGTACTGAGGTGCCAAGTTTTATAGCTTTCTGCATGGAGGTTGGTTTAAGAGAAGTTCCTGATATGGAAGCACTGTGTTTATTTCACACGTAGGCTAACTGTAAGGTGTGCCCCGTGAGCCCTGAGGGATTAGGAAGGGAAATCACACCGGTTTCTTCCTCCTGGTGGCGAGAGAGTGTCCCTGCTCCCAGGAGAGACCCACTCTTCAGAGAGTTAATTATCAGATCCACTGATGATGCAGTATCAGCCTCCCGAACCCTAGGGTTTGGCCAGGGTCGGAGCTGCCAAACACCAGCTCCTGTTTGCCCAGGGAGGTTTTCCTCCCAGTTTCAGATACAAGCACTTCTTCCCAGTCACCAAAGAAAATGACTTGTATGGTCTTTTGCTCCAGAACATGGCTTCGTAACTAACAGGAAGGGGTGACTGAGACAAAGTATGATGGAGTTTTAGGGAAGGAGACAACATGAAGTATTCTTGAAAGATAAATGCACCATGTAGCCTGTGATGGGGGATTGGGGCTCAGCTAGTGAGGTGCAAAGATAGGACACTTCCCCACGGGTGCCTGGAAACCAGGGTCAAGGATAAATCCAACTCTGCGTGTGCGTGTGCACACGCGTGCGTGCGTGCTTTAACTGTGGTATGATACACATAACACAGAATATCTATTCATCCCTTTTTTTTTTTTTTGTGGTATGCGGGCCTCTCACTGTTGTGGCCTCTCCTGTTGCAGAGCACAGGCTCCGGACGCGCAGGCTCAGCGGCCATGGCTCACGGGCCCACCCGCTCTGCGATATGTGGGATTTTCCCGAAGCGGGGCACGAACCCATGTCCCCTGCATCGGCAGGCAGACTCTCAACCACTGCGCCACCAGGGAAGCCCTATTCATCCCTTTTTAAGTGCACAGTTCAGAGGCATCAAGCGCATTTACACTGTTGTGCAACCATCCCCACCATCATCTCCAGAACTTTTTCATCTTCAGCAACTGAAACTCGGTCCCCATCCAACGCTAACTCCCCATTCCCTCCTCCCCCAGCCCCTGGCAACCAGTAGTGTGCTTTTTGTCTCTACGAATTTGCCTATTCCAGGCACCTCCTGAGTTGAGTTATTGTAGATCCATTATATGTGAGTTTGTGTGTAACATGCTAAAATCTGCAGGGTATTAGTCATGATGATGATGATGGTGATGGTGATGGTGATGGTGGTGGTGATGGTGGTGATGGTGATGATGGTGATGATGGTGATGATGATGATGATGATCGTGATGATGATGGTGATGGTGATGGTGGTGGTGATGATGGTGATGGTGATGATGGTGATGGTGATGATGATGATGATGATGATGATGATGGTGATGGTGATGGTGGTGGTGATGGTGGTGATGGTGATAATGGTGACGTGATGATGGTGATGGTGATGATGATGATGATGGTGATGATGGTGATGATGATGATGATGATGGTGATGGTGATGATGATGGTGATGGTGGTGGTGGTGATAGTGATGATGATGAGATGATGGTGATGGTGATGATGGTGATGATGATGGTGATGATGATGGTGATGGTGGTGATGGTGATGATGGTGATGATTGATGGTGATGATGATGGTGATGGTGATGATGGTAGGGGTGATGGTGATGATGGTAGGGGTGATGGTGGTGATGACAGAAGCTGCTTTTCTGCTCTGTGCTCTGGGACCTGCGTGTGCCGACAGCTTACTTGCATTTGCCTGAGGTACCACTGGCTGTGGGTGAAGAACACTGCCTGGTTTTCTGCTTTTTGTCTTTAGGATTCTTTATGTTCTCTTTATATTCATAAAACTCCCTCGCAATCTTATCTCGAACATTGGATTCATTCTCCTTTCTCTCTGAGAAAACAATAAGCGTTCTGACTAAGAAAAAAATCCTAAGACTGCAAGAAAAAACATACAGCCTTTAATCAGCTGCTCTCCCGGCAGCCTGGGGTTTGCATGTGACAACAATAGCCCTTCGCTCCCCCATGCAGGGCCACGTCACTTGGTCAACATGCTTTAACCAGGGAGGCATAATTAACACAAAAGGAACTGGTTCCCAGGGAGAAGGGTCTGAATGGGTTTTCTGTGTGACAGAAAGGTCCACCCACTTGAGGACACAGAATGGAATTTTATTCAAACATAGTTAACTTTGCTGCGCACCATTTTTATGACCTTCCTGCCCTGTCCTTCAGAGAACTCTAAGAAATTTGACCCACCGGCCGCATGAAGTGGAAGTTTTTTGTTATGGCAGTCAACACACTTAGGGTTTTGATAGACTGTGATACGTCAGTTTCAGAACTTTGTCTCCCCAAATATGTAGGATCGTATGACATGATACATAAGCGTCCTGTGGACATCTTGGGCAGCTGAGTAAGACACTTAGGGTTTAGATAGACTGTGATAACGCATATAGGGCTTTAGAGCAACACGTAATCAGAAAAGTAAATACTTATACTCCAACTGCGGCTTCAAACATTCACCCAGCTCTGTGTCCCCCACAAGGAAGGGCAATGCTGACCTTATATGCTCTGGGTCTGCTCTTAGTGTGTAACCAGCTTTCTGAAGAGACCCCTGCTCATCTTGGCAATGCAGCAGACAGGCGTGGGGTCAGTATGTGTGCTTTTGTTGCCCCAGAAGTTTCTGATTCTGTTTCTCTGATTAAACCTGTGAAGGTCTCATAAGCAGAAAGAGCTGATGTTTCATTTTGAGTCCACAGACAGGAAGAATTCCCTTCTGCTTTGGGGAGGGTCAGCCTTTTTGTTCTATTGAGTGCTTCCACTGATTGGATGAGACCCACCTACATGATGGAGGGCAATCTGCTTCACTCAATCTACCAATTTAAATGTTAATCTCATCCAAACACACTCTCAAGAATTACCCAGAATAATGTCTGACCAATGATTCAGGTGCTCCATGGCCCAGTCAAGTTGACATATAAAACTAACCATCAGGCTTCCCTGGTGGCGCAGTGGTTGAGAGTCCGCCTGCCGACGCAGGGGACACGGGTTCGTGCCCCGGTCCGGGAGGATCCCACATGCCGCGGAGCGGCTGGGCCCGTGAGCCATGGCCGCCGAGCCTGCGCGTCCGGAGCCTGTGCTCCGCAACGGGAGAGGCCACGACGGTAAGAGGCCCGCGTCCCGCAAAAACAAACAAACAAACAAACAAAAAAACTAACCATCAATGTATGACACGGATGTAAGCAATTAGTCCAGGCAATGTACCATGACGCAGAATACCTGGGGTATGATTTGCGCCTAGTAAATCCAGAATAAGTCCTAATTCTCAGGAACTCTGTATGAAATAATTCTAGAATTCTGCTGGGACCCAGCACAAAAAAATCCAACAAGCTGTAGTTTTTAGAATCTATCGTCTTCATCCTCACTGTCCTTTTAAAAATGTGAAACAATATTTTTTTCTGTATTTTTCTTTTAAAAAAACATACTGATTGAGGTACAACGTACACAGACCACACCACTCTGAAGTGTACATCTCGATGGAGGTTTACATGTATACCCTCATGTGACGATCGCCCAGACTAAGATATACTACATTCCTGGCGACCCAGAAATCTCCCTAGTGTTCAAGGTCATGGAATAGCACAACCCCTGAGTAATAACTATTCCAGCCTCTACAACCGTGGTTCAGTTCTGTTTGCCCTTAAGCTTCGTATAAATGGAGCCCCAGAGTACGTACCCTTGGTTTCTGGTTCTGAGACTGAGCAGGACCCTGTAGGGGGAGGGAGGTCCTTTCCCGTCCCCCATTTCTTGTTTGTAGGAAATAGGCTTCATTCAGCCTCCTAGACCTTCGCTGAGTTCAAAACGGCAGATTGAAAACGTTGCTAATCAGAGAATGGAGGGGATGCAGAGACAAGAGAGGAGCAACAGTGCCCTTGGGGCAGGGTCCTGGCTCCCCCTCAAGGGATACACGTAACGGTATCTTTGAGTTTTTCTGCAGGAACTAAGGCCCCCACCCAGCTGGAGGATGGTAACTTCAGGCTGAGCACAAGATTCCTGGAGTCCCGCCCTGTCACCTCACCGCCAACCAATCAGAAGAAAGTCACACGCCCTGCAGCCCTCAACCCAAATTTTTCCTGTAAAAACTTCTCCCAGAAAACCATCAGGGAGGGCTTCCCTGGTGGCGCAGTGGTTGAGAGTCCGCCTGCCGATGCAGGGGACGCGGGTTCGCGCCCTGGTCCCGGAGGCTCCCACATGCCGCGGAGCGGCTGGGCCCGTGAGCCATGGCCTCTGAGCCTGCGCGTCCGGAGACTGTGCTCCACGATGGGGGAGTCCACAACAGTGAGAGGCCCGCGTACCGCAAAAACAAAAAAAAGAAAGAAAGCCATCCAGGAGTTCAGGTGTTGTAAGCGCGAGCCATCCGTTCTCCTTGCGCGGCCCTACGGTAAACCGTTCTCTGCTCCAAACTTGGAGCGGAGAAAGCTTGGGGTTTGACGGCCGCACTGTGCTTCGGGCACACAGACTTGTGTTTGGTAACAGTTCAGCGCATCTCCGTAAGGTTCATTCTTGTTCTTTTTACCAGTTCTACTTTCCTTCAACACTTCTTTCCTTTTCAAGGTATTTCTGTGTATGAAAACGGGACTGTGTGTTTATCGATTCTCTGTTGAGGAACTTTTGGTTGCTTCCGGTTCTTGGCCATAATGACCAAGGATTCAACAAATGTTGGTGCGTGTCTTTTGGCGGTAGAGACACCTAGGACTGTTGAGTGTCTCATCAATGGTAGAAGTTCTTGGTCCCCCCCCCATCAATGCATGAGAGTGTGGGCATTTTCTTAGCTTTAGTCTTTCAGGGTATGTTTAATTTCTCTGAGATGAATAAAAGTGCTCAGGTATATCTTAGAATACGATGCGTCAGAAGTTGAGAGAAAAGGGTGTATTGGGATGCTCACGTATAATAATATTTGAAGATTATATGTATACATACATGTATGCCTGGCACCAAATATATCTTGGAAGGATAGTGGAACAAGAAGGTGGGAATAGAATTATTAATTAAATGTTCATTAAAACCCCCATGGGGAGAATTAAACTCCATGTTAAAATGGCCCCTGAAAATACAGGATCTGATTAAGTGAACATATTAATGTTAAATCCTATGAAACCTTCTCATCCTAAAACATGTAGCTGGATATGTGAAATGACGTCTATTCTTCTAAAACTATCTCCGGCCCTCCCCACTCCCCGTTTCTTTTGAGATAACTTGAGTACGACCACCAAGATGACAATGGTCATTTCCAGCCATTTCCATGACGGGAAAGAAGTGTAAAGCTCTGTTACTTCAATTACACTAGAAGGGTAATTTGAGGGCTGTGAATGACAGAAGAACCTGGCCCCATGCGTGCATGGAGAGATGTTTACGCTCATATGCCTCCAAATGGGCCCATTTCCACAGCTGCTCTCACAATGAATTATCAAGGAATTCCTAAGGTTTTGACGCTTACCCTGGGCATTCCCCTCGACTGTGAATGCTCTGTTAGTTTGTAATTGTTTTTTTCTTTTTTCTATCACTGATTTGCGTTCTCTAGGCAGAGGCTGCCGATTATGAAGGCTCCCCTGCTACTCATGAAGCCCTGGTTGATCTCACCAGGGGTTTTGCTGCCAGATAGAACTGAGCATTAGTTAATGGAAACACAGAGGGAAATGCTATCAACACAATCTAGTGTGTGACGTTCTCACAGCATCCAGGGCTGTTTAGGAGCAACGGCACTGCCAGCCCATCTAGCCAACGATTTACCCAAGTGCCAAGTGAGAGGAATCTACAACACAGCTGATGTGCATGGTCTGACAGTGCTGATACGGAAAGGACCAGATGAAGAGTGTCATCTCTTCGTAGGCTGAGAAGGACGCTCACTGAGAGCCATGCTTGTCAACAGGGCTTTCTCTCCCCGCCATCGAGTCCAGAACTCTCTACATTAGGATGCTACTTGGGGTGAAGCCATTGCTTCAGGGAAGGCTATTTAAAAATGCAAAACACGGTTTTCTTAGAAGTGAGTGCCTCACGTGAGAGGGATCTGAATATAGGACCAGTGAGTTTTAAGGTAGGGAAGGAAATATCCAAAATACAGAAATGTGCATGGTAACCACTGGAAGAGAGCTGTGTCTTGACGGAAGAGTGGACCTCAGGTTTTATTCACACAAATTCCTTTGTATATTGAAAAATACTGGAAGTTTGGATTCTGCCGTATTTCCTGGTAAATCCTGGTTCGATATTCTTTGGTATGTTTTTATGGTAGAAAAGTCACACATTAGTCAGTTAGAAGAAGTCAGGTATCAGCATCACATTTGCTTTTTGTTTTTATAATCACAGAACATAATTACCCACACAGTCATTGTAAGCAATTCAGGAGACCTTGTGATTAAAATAGCAAGATTTCAGCACAAGATTTCTCATGGATTTCACATAGCTTTGAGCAGTGTAGACTTCTATCTGCACATAACATCTCCTTTAAAAGTAGTAATTGCTTTTCAGACACTCTTATTATGCAAAGAGTAAGGTCTCTTTAAACGTAACACTAATGCACACACGCTACAGCAGGCTTGCTAGTTAATGAGTAGAGCAGTTCTACGATTGGCTTAGGGGGAAAGGTTTCTTAATGTTGAGCTTCAAGTTTGGAGTAAGATGCGAACTTGGACATTTATTCCTAAAACAAAGTTTCCCTCAAGGTCCTACTGTAGAGCAGAGGGAACTATACTCAGTAACCTGTGATAAACCATAATGGAACAGAATCTGAAAAGGAAGATGTGTATGTATATGTATGTGTATATATATATACACACACACACACACACACACACACACACACACACATATGTATGTATAATGGAAACACTTTTCTTTACAGCAGAAATCAACACAACATTGTAAATCAACTATAGCTCAATAAAGTAAATTAAAAAAAAAGAATAGTCACTATAAGAAACAGTAACGTAGTGTCAGACCCCCCCCCCACAAGATAACCTTCCTGTAAATGAACTCAAAGTCAATTAATTTGGAACAACATGAATGACCATAGACAGATGAATGTATAAAGAAGATGTGGTACATATATACAACGGAATATTACGCAGCCAGGAAAAAGAATGAAATAATGCCATCTGCAGCAACATGGATGGACCTAGAGATTATCATACTAAGTGAAGTAAGTCAGACAGAGGAAGGCAAATACCATATGATACCATTTATATGGAGAATCTAAAATATGACACAGGGCTTCCCTGGTGGCACAGTGGTTAAGAATCCACCTGCCAATGCAGGGGACACGGGTTTGAGCCCTGGTCCGGGAAGATCCCACATGCCGTGGAGCAACTAAGCCCATGCACCACAACTACTGAGCTACTGAGCCTGTGCTCTAGAGCCCGCAAGCCACAACTACTGAGCCCCCGTGCCATAACTACTGAAGCCTGTGCACCTAGAGCCCATGCTCTACAACAAGAGAAGCCATCGCAATGAGAAGCCCGCGCAAAGCAACAAAGAGTAGCCCCCGCTCACCACAACCAGAGAAAGCCCGCACACAGCAAAGAAGACCCAACGCAGCCAAAAGTAAAATAAATAAAATAAAATCAATTTTAAAAACACAGCATCTTAAAAAATAATTAGAAAACCAAAATATGACACAAATGAACTTATCTGCAAAACAGAAACAGACTCACAGACATAGAGAACAGACTTGTGGTTTCCAAGGGGGAGAAGGGATGGGGAAGGAATGGCGTGGGAGGCTGGGATTAGCAGATGCAAACTAGTATATGTAGGATGGATAAACAACAAGGACCTATTGTAGAGCACGGGGAACTCTATTCAATACCCTCTGACAAACCATTATGGAAAAGAACATGAAAAAGAATATATATATATATATATATATATATATATATATATGAATAACTGAATCACTTCGCTTTACAGTAGAAATTAACCTGGCGTAAATCAACTATACTTCAATAAAATAAATTAAAAAAATAAAATAAAGGTTCCTTGTGGATTCCTCTGTTTCCTCACTGCCTGTAGCGTAGAGCTTTCTGAAGACTGTGGTCAAATTAATGTTAGTGCCAGGACAAGTGCTTCTGTAATGAAGCCTGGGCACCCTCTCTTTCCCGGCATCGCGTATAACCTCTCTCGGGTGGGGAAAGCATAGAACTGGGGGATCGTGATTCTGGGAAGTCTCTCCCAGCGGAGCGAAGAACAGAGGTAATTATAAGCGATGCCCGAGGACTGTGAAAGTGCCGCCAAGTACTGATCTTGGGGGGTTTCCAGTATATTTTAAGCGGCAGGTGAATTGGCAAATATGGAATCGACAAATCACGAGGATCAAATGTATGTTCCAGTAGCATAAAGTGTGTGGGTATAAATTACGCGTGTTCCGTTACTTCAGATACAAAAAGGTCACAATCAGATTTGCTGCCGAACAATTCAGCCACCAGTTCATGGTTTAAAACCACAAGCATTTAAGTGAGCTTATCTAGAAAAGAGAAATAGAGTCACAGATGCAGAAAACAAAGTTATGGTTACCAGGGGGCAAGGGGGAGGGGGATAAATTGGGAGATTGGAATGGACACATACACACTACTCTATATGAAATAGATAACTAATAAGGACCTACTGTAGAGCACAGGGAACTCTTCTCAATACTCCGTAATGACCTATATGGGAAAAGAATCTAAAAAAGAGTGGATATATGTGTATGTACAACTGACTCACTTTGCTGTACACCTGAAACTAACACGACATTGTAAACCAACTCTACTCACAAAAAACAAACAAAAAAAACCCCCTAAGCGTTTATTATTATTTCCTACAATTGTGGTCAGTTGGGAGAGTTTTCTTTGGGGAGATTTTTTTTAGGTGGGCTGGATGAATCTCATATCAGACTCTGTGGGTCTGTGGAAGCTGGAGGCGTTCAAGTTTTGTAGATTCTACACTTGCCAGCATATCTTTCTGACTTCTTATCTCCACCGAGAGTTGTAAATAAAACAAAAAAAATGTCACTCACCATCTGGTTCTATAAGGATTAAATTATTAGCCACTGCAGTCACTGACCTGCAGTACGCCCTGAAAAGATCTCCGGTTCATGATCAGGAAGAAGCATTCTGTGCTTTGGGACAACAGGCAAAAAAGAGGCCCTTAGATGGTTAGATATATCTAAGCATCCCGGATTTTTGCATCTTGTCATGCTTAGAAAAGCACTAAAATCATGCCCTGAGGTTATCTGTTCCTCGTGACTAGCAGTAACCTTCTATCCAAACGTGTGCTTGACTGGTATATCCCTTCAGCAAAACCACACATATAATGACCCCCTCACCGCCACATCTTCAGAGCAGTTCATCAGCGCTACCTGAGAGGCTGTCTCCCAAGCTATCATCTTCATTAAGTCCCAGAATAAGACTAAAACTCACAGCTCTCCCATTGGGCATTTTTTATTTCACTGGGCAGAGTTTTGGAAACGGAATATTCTTTACTAACTTGCCAATTTGCTGATGCACTTCAAAAAAATGTATATTTTTATATTTTGTTCACCGCTATCAACAGCTGTTCTTGGCAGGATTAGAAAGTGCAGTCCCGTAATTTCTTGTTTTCAAATACTTGACAGTCTAAATGGAATTAGGTTATAAAGTCCTATCCCCGTGGGCCAAGTGAGCAGGGCTGCGGCTGTGAATTCCTGAGTGTTTGCTTAAGCGGGAGCATTTACTGTGCAGATACACTTCAAAGAAAAGTCATCAGGGTTTTTCAGGGATGGGTTTACAAGGGTAAGAAAATGCCTGGTTGCCAACGGAATTGCATGTGGAATGCTGGATTTGCTGGTGGTTATTTTCATGGGAATCACGTACAAACTTTCAGTACAGCATGCAAAATATTGTTCATTCTAAGAAAGCCAGAGATTCTTTTCTGGGGGGAAAATTATGCTTGGAGCGTTACCCTGGAGAGTGGCTATAGTTTCCTGAACGGTGCTGCCTGCTTTGCGGCTGTTCTTGCCCTGGTTAGAGAAGTTTTCTACAGAATTGTTTTGATTCACAGCCCAAGGACTCCTTTCAATCATCTCAGGAGTTTGAAAGAATCGTTTGGCATCACCCACTGGTTTCTATGTCATGGGATAATCCAGCCTTGCTTCTGAGGGGAGGGGAAGTGGGCAGCAGAGAAGTACATGGGGGCTATTTAATCAAAGAGCAAATCACATCGCTGCACCCAGCATTCAGAAACGACCTTCTCATCTGAATGAGGAACTCCCCTGAGGCCGGACTAACAATATTTGGCAGACAGACTGGCCACAGGACGTCCGTGAATACACGGACCCAGGGGCATATAAAGTGCTTGAAGGTCCTTTCTGTCCAAAAATAATGCCTTGCATCTTGTATCAGTGTTTCTGAAGTAGTTCCCCCTCCTTAAGATGTTTAATTGTGATAAAATATACATCACATAACATATACCACGTTGATCATTTTGAAGTTTATAGTTCAGTAAAGTACATTTATGTTATTAAGCAACCAACATCTCCATTCACCTTCAGCACTCTTTTTTTCTTGCAAAACTGAAATTCTATACCCATTAAAAACCTGCTCTCCATTCTACCCTCCGTCATGCCCGGCACCCACCGTTCTGTTTTCTGTCTCTTTGAATTTGATGACCTTAGTACTAGCCTAGGTACCTCATGTAAGTGGAATCATGTAGTATTTGTCCTTTTGAGACTGTATTATTTCACTTAGCCTTGTGTTCTCAAGGTCCATCCACTTTGTAATGTGTGTCAGTATTTCCTTCCTTTTTAATACTGCGTCAGAGTCCATTGTAGGGATGGAACACACTTGGTCAACTGCCCTGCTTTTTAAAGGGGCTAATAACCTATGGAATCCTAGGGTAGGGATGCTTGCTTTCCCTTTTTTGATAAAGAGAAGGTCATCCATAATGGTTCAAGTCATGGGAAGAATGTAAACACTTTCCTCCTTAGTCAGGTAGATGCAACCCCAAGGGCAGGAAGCCTTCTCTTTCTAACTGCAGTCAGGGAAATGAATTCAACGTGACATTAGGAAAGCACAGACAACCCTCTGGGGTCTTTTTCTCTCTCTGAAAACTTGAACCAAGGGCTTCCCTGGTGGCGCAGTGGTTAAGAATCCACCTGCCAATGCAAGGGACACAGGTTCGAGCCCTGGCCCGGGAAGATCCCACATGCCGCGGAGCCACTAAGCCCGTGCGCCACAACTACTGAGCCTGAGCTCTAGAGCCCACGAGCCACAACTACTGAGCTCACATGCCACAACTACTGAGCTCACATGCCACAACTACTGAAGCGTGCACGCCTAGGGCCCATGCTCCGCAACAAGAGAAGCCACGACAATGGGAAGCCCGCACACCGCAACGAAGATCCAACAGAGCCAAAAATAAATATATAAAAATTAGAAACAAAAAAACCTGAACCGAGTCAAATTTCATGGTGGAGGAGTCTGGTGAAGACCAGGGTTGGCCACCTGCACACTCAGCCCAGGTAAATCTTGTTCTTCCAGGCTGCTAGAGAGCTTTCTCTGGGTTACTGACTGTGCTTCTTCCCACCCTTCCTGATATGAATTAGAAGAAGTCAAATTACTCCATCCTTTTGTTACTGAACTCAGGTTTCGTTGGTTGTCGCTCAAGAATCCAACGCTGAGGGACAAGTACTGAGTAAAAGGAAAGATAGCTTTACTGAGGAAGCCTGCAATCCTGGGAGAAGGGGGACTCATGTCCCAAAGAACCAACTCCCAAGTCCCCAAGTTTTGCTCAGAGATCATAGAGGGGAAAGAGGAAGGGGCTATGTGCAGAACAACACAGCCCAGTCCGACAGTCATCTTGATGTTGGCCACGTGGAGGTCTGACCAGCATCATGTTGTTTTAAGTACAGTTAATCTTCAGTTCCAAGGTCAGTTTGTTCCCATTTCCTTGAGGCCAGTTCTTGCAATTGTGCAAGATAGAGCAGCGTATGTCATGGCAACAGTCTGGGCATCATGGAGCTAAGCTCTTCCACCTGCTGGGGTTTCAGTATGTACAACACAGCTCACAGGACGTGGCTCAGAATATTCTCTATAGCCCTTGAGGAGGAACTAAAGGCCCTTGATTTTAACAGCTTAAACTATTATTATTTTTGTCTTGCTTGACTCTCTTCCTTTCCTTCTGCATTTTCTTACTTCTCTGATTAAATGTATTCTTTGGAACGTGGGGAAGGCCTAGGAGGCTAAAGTTTTTCTACATCTTGCCATCTGTTTGTGTCATCTTCGATTTCTTTCATCAGCGTCTTATAGTTTTTAGAGTACTAGTCTTTTGTCTCCTTAGGTAGGTTTACTCCTAGGTATTTTGTTCTTTCTGATGTGGTGGTAACTGGGAGTGTTTTCTTGATTTTCTCTTTCTGGTCTTTCATTGTTAGTGTATAGAAGTGAGGCACTATTTACAACAGCCAAGATGTGGAGACAACCTAAATGTCCACTGACAGATGAATGGATAAAGAAGATGTGGTGCATATACACAATGGAATACTACTCAGCCATGAAAAAGAATGAAACTATGCCATTTGCAGTTACATGGATGAACCTAGCGATGGTCATATTAAGTGAAGTAAGTCAGAGAAAGATAAATGTATTATATCACTTATATGTGGAATCTAAAATAATGGTACAATGAACTTACTTACAAAACAGAAACAGACTCACAGACATAGATAACAAACTTTTGGTCACCAAAGGGAAAAGGTGGGGGGAGGGATAAATTAGGAGTTTGGGGTTAACAGATACACACTACTATATATAAAATAGATAAACAACAAAGACCTACTGTGTAGCACAGGGAACTCTACTCACTGTTTTGTAATAACCTATAATGGAAAAGAATCTAAAAAAACCCAACATATATATATATATATATATATGGCTGAATTGCGTTGCTGTACACCTGAAACTAACAACACTGTAAATCAACTAAACTTCAATTTTAAAAAATAAATAAAACTTAAAAGAAAAGAAAGGTCAGGGCTTCCCTGGTGGCGCAGTGGTTGGGAGTCCGCCTGCCGATGCAGGGGACGCGGGTTCGTGCCCCGGTCCGGGAAGATCCCACGTGCCGTGGAGCGGCTGGGCCCGTGAGCCATGGCCGCTGAGCCTGTGCGTCCGGAGCCTGTGCTCCGCAACGGGAGAGGCCACAGCAGTGAGAGGCCCGCGTACCGCAAAAAAAAAGAACAAAAAAAGAAAGGTCACAAGGAGTCAACAACAAATGGGAAATGGCAACTAATCAGCCCCCCTACCTTGACGATTAACTGAGATTGTTTCCCCTTTCTCCCTTTCAAAACTTTCATGACCGAGCAGAATCTTTGGAGTTGGTTCTTGGATATGTCTTCCTTCTCCCCAGGCTGCCAGCCTCCTGAATAAAGCGACCTTTCCTGTTCCAACCAACACCTGCCTCTTGATTATTGGCTTTTGAGAGGTGAGAAGCCAAACCGGAGTTCGGTAACGCATATGTTAAATACATATTTGCTGAGTGGAGAATATGCGCTTTTGAATCCCATCCTGAAGACGGTTCTCGTTCAGTTAGTGTTCCTTCTCAAGGCTCACTTTGGGGGCCCCAAGCCTGCCCTTCGACCTCCCTGGAGGTGGCATCGTGGCATCTAATTGCATGTGTGTCCCAATCATGCCAATAACTGAGGGATTTCCCCCCTCCACCCATCTAATTAAAGTCAATAAAATAAACAGATTGGAGCAGCATCCTGGTTTGAAGGCAATTTAAAGGTATGAGTGTAATACAGGAATACATCATTGAAGCATAGCGTCTTCCCAGGGACAGTGTGCACAAGAAGATGTGAGCAACAGAGAAGAAAAGTGAATGATACGGGTGAGGGCAGGGTCTCTCTAGTGATGGAGACCCAGGTACAGGATGGATTTTGTGGGTCTGGAGCCAAAAAAGTGTCTTCTGAAGTGTGGGAGAGGCTCAAGTGGTTCCCTGTCCACCAAATACCCAAGCTCCCTGTCTACTGGTTGAGTCACTGTGGAGAAGTGGCCTTTGCAGCCATATCTCTGTCCGACAGCTTCCTACCCCCAACCCGGGGATTGAGATGGGACCATGGGATGCAGTCTGGCCGACGAAGTGTATATAGACGTCATGCATTTATTTCTGGCCCAAGAGTCCAGAAGTGGGCATGACTTCTCTTCTGGACTGAATCGTGTCCTCCCAAAATCCATATGTGAAGCCCTCACCCCCAGTGTTTAAGAATGCGATTGTATTTGGAGAGAGAATCTCTAATGAGGCCGCTAGGGTGGGTCCTGATTCCATAGCACTGGGGTCCTTATAAGAAGAGATCAGGACACAGACACACACAGAGGGACGACCATGGGAGGACACAGGGAGAAGACGGCCGTCTATGCACACCAAGGAGAGAGGCCTCAGGAGGAACCAGCCCTGCCCACACCTGGATCTCAGATTCCAGCCTCCAGAACCTGTGAGGCAATAAGTACCCACTGTCTGAGCTTCCCTGCCTGCGGTATTTGGCAGTCCAAGCAAACAGATCCACTTTGCCATCTTCCCTACTCTGATTAAAGAACGACCATGTCCTGGTGAACCTGCACACAAGTGTTGCAAACGTATTGGGCACAAAGTGGAAGGAGGCAGGGTCTCTGCACCAGCTCCTGGAACATCACCAGCCACCCAGAAACAATCATTTTGGACATAACACGGGCTATCTGTTCATAACACTGAGCTTTGGGAATTCATCATTTAAAGCTTAGCATCACCCTAACTAATAAAGCATGTTTTGTCTCCACAGGACGCTTTGCTTTTGATCAAGTGACGCAAGATCAGGTGATGATGTGTCACACAACTCTGCTGTGCATCCCCCATCAGAACAGTCCTTCCTTGAGTTCCCTGAGAGGGATCTTGACTGCGGGACCCAGACTACACGGTCGGGGTCTGGGTGCTCTTGTCTGAGTAATGAAGGTTCCCATTAAGCTGGAGTTCAGCCGTCTTCCCGGCTAGAGTTATTTTATGAGAGTCTCCTATGTCGTGAAAAAGCTGAGACCTTTGGGTCCCAATTCAAAGGGAGAAGATAATTTATCTTGGACAGGGTTTTGTTTCCTAAAGCTCCAGGTTTCATTCCATTTTAAAGGGCATTTCAGCAAATGATGTATGAAATGAAAAAAAAAAAAGTCTGTCTGGTTTCACATAAAGGGCATGCGTAACTAGAGAACACCTCTGAAATGATTTGGAGAAATGGCTGTATTTCTTTTAAAGAATTAAAGGCTTCAGATAAATTCATGTCAAGTGGCCAAACGTTACATGCTTGTTACGTGCAAGGCATCGCACGGATTCACTGGCACATAAAATATGGATGTATTTTTAAGAAGTGTGCAGTCCCATTATCCAGTAGGGGAAGGACCAGGCACACACACAGGTACACAAAAGTCGATGATGATGTCATCTTGAGAAGAGAGAGAGTAAGGGGAAGAGATACAGAAGGAGGAACGTGTGTGATATTTTCAAGAAAGGGAGAGCGACTGTTTTTAAGTGGATACTGTTTACTACAAGACTTCTAATGCAACTGGCCGCGCGAATTCATTACTAAGACGTACTACATTGGAGAGCCCCTCCCCCACACAAAAAAAGGTATGTCCAAATCCTAACTTCCGGAACCTGTGAACGCAAACTTATTTGGAATCTGCTGCAGGAACAGTTGTTTATGGGGACCACGTTCCCAGGGCTGGCTACCACTCTCTTGGCAAAATATGCCCCTTGGGAGAGCAATTTGGCGTCTGGGGTCTTCTGAGGAGTCAGCATCACGCTGCCGTCCTGAGAGTCCTGTGTGGCAGCGTGCAGTGCTCGAGCTTCCTGGAGCCGTAGAGCCAATGCATTTTAAGAGGACAAGGCACCTTTAAGATTTTCTCAGTTGATCCCCGAATCCGACCTAGGAGGAAGATAAGGTCTAACAAAGGAAGTGATTCTCAGCACCTCCAGGTGTGCCTTGGGCCTGGCGTCAGGTGTCATGCCTCGCTGCTACACCAAGCTCGTAGAAGGTAACTTTCATTAAGGTGGAATTTAATTAATGTTATAGTTGCAGATGAAGAAAATGACATATATGATACATACATACAGAGTTGTATAGATACATATATACATGCATAGAGGGATGGATAGATATTAAGAGATGATAGATAATAGATTAATAGACACAGATGATAGATGAATGATAGATATATAGGTGGATAAACATTGACAGATGGTAGATAAATACTGATAGATGATAGACAGATATTGATAGGTAGGTGGATAGACAGGTAGATGATACTGATAGGTAGGTGGATAGATTGATAACTCTTGATAGATAATAGTGATAGACATTGATAGGTAAATAGATATATACATACGTAGGTGAATAGTTATATAGTTAGATATTGATAGATACTTAGACGGATAGGTAGATAGATAGAATGTAGCAATAAAACGCACCTACCTGAAAATATGGAGTTAATAAAAAAACAGAACATGGGTTTTGTATTCTCTAACCCTGAGGCAAAGGAAATAATGTTAATGACAAAGCAAAGAAGGGCAAAAATAAAAACGTTTTTTCCTGAATCTCCCTTCCAGCAAAAGAGAATTAGGTGCGAGCAGAATACTGATTCTGTGCACGTGCCTAGACAACGGAACAGGGGACTGGTACACGGAGACGAGAATCGGCGCTGAGTGTTTGAATCCGTTAGCAATAGGCACAGCGCTTTCCGGCATTTTGAAGGGTTGCATGGAATCGCAATTTCTGCGGTCTTAGTTTTATTTTTTATGGTCGAGCCTCCCCATTTCTACTTGATGGAATGCAACTCGTGAGGCGTCCTTCTTGAAATAGCATCTCTGCTCTCTCCCTCACGCAGGCATGAGGTCGGTGAGACACAGGACAAGTTTGCTTGCCTGGGTCTGGAACCATGGAGGGGCAGGCGTCTTGCGATGCTCCAGTTGGGAGGTAGCTGCCCTGCTGTCCCTCCCCACCTAGAAGGAGGTGGGGTGGCCTGGCATCTCGGGGACCTTGGGCTGCCCAGAAAGGCTTCCCCGTAACTGTGAGGCTTCCGTAGGCGGTGGGGCAGGGCGGAGGGTGGGACAGCGCGGAGGGTCCCTGCAGAGAAGTGAATGCTCTCTGTTCAGAGGCTGCTGCATGGGAGGGAGAGCGAGGGGGCCTGAGAAGGTCACTCACTATCCCACACTCTATCCACCCTCCCCAACCCTTCCCTTTGGGTTCCCAGCTGGTATTTGAGTGTGCTGGCTTGAGAGACGGCAGACACCTCAACTCTCCCGGCAAAGCGATGCCAGGTGCGGCCAAGACACCCACCCAAATCCCTCCCCCTGGCATCCCAGTCGGCCCCATCCCAGACTCTGACCTGCCTGCCTGCTTCCCACTTCTCCCCAGACATCTACCATCTACGTGTCGTGCGCCTTTTCCTTTTGCTCTACAGCAAGTCATCGAAGGCTCACAGGAGAGAGAACCAAATGACGACCCACTGGTTTTACATACAGCTGTGTTTGCATATAGCTTTTCCTCCCCAGAGCGGTGAACACAAGGCACTGACAGGGAAGGTACTTAATAACAACCCGAATGAAGTCTGTGAACAAAGGCTGAGCAGCCTCTGAGCCCCGGGATGCATATGGTAAGAGCATCCCCCGTGTTTACGGCGGGGACGGTGAGGCCACCTGTGGACGGAGGGCCACTCAACAATCCTTAACAGGTCAAATGGGGTGATGAAACTGAGCAGGACCCAGTGGGGCTCCTGGCACAAAAGGCTTTTTGTGCCCCTCTTTTCTTTTCTTTCGTCCCTCCCTCCCTTCCTTTCTGGTTGCGTCGGGTCTTCGTTGCTGCGTGTGGGCTTTCTCTAGTTGTAGTGAGCAGGGGCTACTCTTCGTTGCGGTGCACGGGCTTCTCATTGCGGTGGCTTCTCTTGTTGCGGCGCACAGGCTCTAGAGCACAGGCTCAGTAGTTGTGGCGCACAGGCTCAGTAGTTGTGGCTCGCGGGCTCTAGAGCGCAGGCTCAGTAGTTGTGGCACACGGGTTCAGGAGTTGTGGCTCACAGGCTCTAGGGCGCAGGCTCAGTAGTTGTGGTGCGTGGGCTCAGTAGTTGTGGCTCGCAGGCTCTAGAGCACAGGCTCAGTAGTTGTGGCACATGGGCTTAGCTGCTCTGCAGCATGTGCGATCTTCCCGGACCAGGGCTCAAACCCGTGACCCTGCATTGGCAGGAGGATCCTTAACCACTGTGCCACCAGGGAAGTCGCATCCTCTGTCACTTGATTACAGGAAATAGGCTTCCTTCAACCCCCATGACCTTCCCTGAGTTCCAAAGGGCAGGTTCAAACAGTTGCTAATCCGGGAAGGGAGGGGATGCAGAGACAAGGAAGGAGCAGTGAAGAAACAACAGTGCAGCCTTGGGGCAGGTCCTGGTTCCCCCTCAAGGGATACATGTAACAATATCTTTGAGATCTTCTGCAGATACTGAAACCCCAGCAGGTGGGAGAAGTTAACTGTATGCTTCCTGAAAGCACGTAGACCCCAGACCGCTTGGAACCAGAAGGTTGATCATGCTGACTGCCACTTACCTCCCTCCCAGCCAGTCAGAAGAAGGTCCACGAGCTGACCACGCCCCCTTCGAACCATGACTAGAAAAGTCCTCACTACCCGCTCCAGGTCAGGACACAAAGTTTTGAGGGTATGTGGCCCCCTTTGCCTGGCAAAGCAAGAAAGCTATTCTCTTCTGCTTCACCCCAAATTCTGTCTCTGAGACTCAATTCATTGTTGGGGTACAGAGGCCAAATTTCGGGTGCAGTGAGTGGTGGGGAGATATGAGAGGCTCAGGAGCTCAATCAGAAGTAGGGGCAGTGTGTGTGTGTGTGTGTGTGTACTAGTGTGAGAGCCTGTGAACATGAGCATATGTGTGACTATGATCATGAATGTGGGTGTGTGTAAATGTGCAAGGGTGAGCATGTGTACCTGTATGAGTGCCCAAGTGTGCATGCATGCATGTGAGTGTGAGTGTGTGTGTGTGTATATGTGTGTGCTATTAGAAGAATGCATTTGGGCAAAGGCATCTCTCACTAACGTCTGTTCCATCCTGAATAATCTCCTCCATTGGCCCCCCAGCAACCACCATGAGGCAAAACATGAGAGTTACTTCTTTTTCATAGTCTTTGAAAGAGTACACACACACACACACACGCACACACACACGCGCGCGCACACACACACGCGCGCACACGCACACACATGCACACACGCGCACACACATGCACGCGCACACACGCACACGCACACATGCACACACGCGCGCGCGCACACACACACACACACACACACGCACCTGAATCACTTTGTTGTACAGTTGAAACTAACACAACATTGTAAATCAACTATATTTCAAAAAAAAAAAAGAAAAAAGATAGGTAAGTATTTCTTTCCTTCTCTGCTTTTACTCTCTTCCTACCCAGGGCATCACCATCAACTCCCCCATCACCCTCAAAGGAGGCATGCGGATGGATCATTGGATAAAGACGAGGAGGTGTGTACACAGAATGGAATTCTATCTAATCTTAAAAAGAAAGGAAATGATGCCATTTGTGACACCATAGAGGAACCTGGAAGATATTCATCTCAGTGAAATAAGCCAGACACAGAAGGACAAGTATTGAATGATGTCAATTTTGGAAATAGTCGAACTCATGGAAGCAGAGAGTAGAATGCTGGTGGCCAGGGGCTGGGTTCTGGGGAAAAATGGAGAGAGGCTGGTCAAAGGCACAAATGTTCAGTTATGAGTAAATCCCAGGGATCTAATGTCCACCGTGGAGATGCTAGTTAATAACCTTGCAGTAAGTCCTGCAGATGTAATATCCAGCATGGTGACCACAGGTAACAATCCTGTGTTCTATGTTCTATACTTGAAATTGACAAAGACAGTAGATCTCAAGTGTTCTCACTACAGACACACAGAAAAGCTAACTCTGTGAGGTAATGGATGTGTTAACTAACTTGATCCTGGTTGATCATTTCATGATGTATGCATATATCAAAGCGTCACACTGTGAACCTGAAATATATACAATTTTATGTGTCAATCGTACACCAATAAAGCTGGGGAAAAAAAGTTTCTTAGCGAGGAATTAAACAGGAATAAATTCTAGAATTAATCTTGAACAGGGGGAAAAAAAAAGAGGGCTGTGTCTCTTCCTTCCAACCATTGGTTCTCAACTCAGTAAACAAAGGATGTTGCAGCCACTGCAGCTGCCCCCAGCGGTGCCCCCTGAGGGGACTCCGGATGGAGAAAAACAGGAAACTGGCCCCAGGTAGCTGAGGTGCATACCAAAGGAATGATTTCAATGACCCCAGACTCTTGCATCTTCCCATACACAGAAAAGCGCAAAATTCATTCCGTTGAGATGTCTGGTTTTCTTTCATTAACAGTAACCTTTTGATTAGTTTTATTTGCAAAACTTCCTATAAATCTGGATTCTCCCTTGTCTCTTTGGAGCCGTCCCTCAGAGCTATCTGAGAGGGCTTGGGCTTGAGTCCTCAGAAAGCCCACCGAATAAAGCAGAATTCTCAACTTTTAGCTCGTGCATTTTTTTCAGTTGGCACTATTAAGCCAGGTATTATTTGAACTAGAAAAAATGAAGTGTCAACATTTTGAGCGCCGGTTCACAATCATTTCTGAAAAAGCCGATTCCACACTTCATTGGTGTTAAAAGGGCTCCCTGACTTCCCTCTGTCAACGGTCAAGAAATACCGCGTTAGGTGGAGTCATAGCAAACCGCACCCGCTAGATGGTACCAAACACCAGCATTTTCCTACTTCACCCAGAAACACAGTTGCGGACACACCTTAGTGTTTTAAACCCTCATCTGACACTGAGCGGGTAGGTGGAAATGCGTGAACTGGCCATGATTTGTAATGCAAAGCTCTACCTGGTTCATGGAACCCAGCTATGGAGTATTTATCATCACATTAGAGGTCTCCCAGGTGTGCTTAGAGCATGCGCATAAAAAGCCTATTACCTCCAGGTGAGGTCATCCAATGGGTGAGTGAAAATTGCCTCATCGCCTGCTGGGGGCAATTCTGGGAGGTACAAACCGCAGGCAGGTGGACATGTCAAATGCACAAGTGTCACGAGAGTGTGCACATCTCTGAAACATCGTCGTAATGCTCGTGGTGACCACAGCTTGTATAACCATTTACCTGTTTGGCCTATTAGTCTGAAACTGCAATAATATTGGTACAGAAATCTTTTTTCTAATCCCCCTTCCCCCCCTGTCATTCTTCCCCTTGGCTTATATACTTAGGAGTAAAATTTCTGATTCATATGCCAGACGTTTCTTTTTCAAAAGTAGTTGTTTTTTATCCCACCCAGGAAGGTGTGAGGATCCCAGGTGGTCCACATCCATTGCTTGGTATTGTCGGGCTTTTAAAATTTTGTTCCTTCTAGTGGTTGGGTGGTAGTATCTCACTGTTTTTAATTGGATTTATTTCATCTTTAATTGAAGTATAATTGCCATGCAACATTAGGTAAGTCACAGGGGTACAATATAGTGATACTCCACGTGGATACTCCACGTATAGTTATTATAAAACATTGCCTCTATTCCCGGTACAGTATGTCCTTGTAGCTTATTTCATACCTAATAGTTTGTACATCTCTCTGTCATTTTACTTTGCCTCACTCTGATGACGAACGATGTTGAGTATCTGTTTATATGCCTATTGGCCCCATTTATAAATATTTTGTGTGTGGTGTTTGTTTAAATATTTTTGTCAATTGTTTACTGGGTTGTCTTTTATCATTGAGTTGTTTACATCTTCTGAAGGCATAACAAACATACAATACCTAATCATATATGGTACATTTTCATGAAGTGCCTACATATTAGATCAGAAAGGAATTTTTTTTACAAATAATAAATGTCACCATTTAGATCGTATTCCCTAACTAAAATGAATAAAATCATTTATAAGAAGGTAGTCTCCCCCATCTGCATATTTGGAAAGTAAAAACAGAATTCTAAATAATTCCCTAGTCAAAGATTTAAAACTATAGATTACAAAATGTTTAGCATATAGCATCACATGAAATTTCCATGTACCCAAAGTGGTACTGCTATATCGGGGGGGGAATACAGATAGAACCGTCCACGTATATTCCGGAAAATAAGAAATGCTGAAAGTTCACGAATTAATAAATATTCAAGTCAAGAAATCTTTTAAAAGTAACAGAATCAACCCAAGGAAATCACAAGACAAATTAATAAAAAACATAAATGAATAAAACAGAAAGCAACAAAGACGAAAATAAAAAAAAGGAAAGAAAACACAGAGTGGATAATAAAACCAACAGCTACATTTCTGCAACTACTCAGAAAAGAGAAAACCTTGGGGAAAAGTAAACGAGAGATCTAAGAGAGCTAGCCCCAGTCAACAATATTAAGAATGAACAAGGAGGTAAAACTACAGAGAAGAGGTAGGGAAAGAAAACCTTACGCTGACAGATGAAAAATAATGAAAGTGTGGGTAAAGCTTGAGTGTAACGTTGAATCAAAGTGCTTATTTCATGACCTCAGCTCTGTGCAATTGATAGAGTTCATTACTCAAAGTAAATAATAATACTACCTTCAGCATGTCAATTAGCAAGCAGCCTGCTAGATACTTCAATTACCAACCCACAGGTAATTTCCAGTTCAAAGACTAATAAGTGCCTCAAAACACATCCTGGGAATACATTTAGGGGATAGTGGACTTTTCAGTGTCGAATGCAGAATAATCACTTGGGTACTTTACCAGATCAAAGAATTCAGTTTTCCTCTGGAAGGATTACAAGACTGACCTCTATTGTCAGAACGATGGAGGTGTCCCATCGTTTAATCTCTTAACAGTTTAAAGGACAGGTGAGTCACTGTGTGTCTTTCCCCCAGCATGGCAGCATTTCATGTGGTCTAACACGGGGAATCAAATGTCATTAGTTAACAAAGATGCTACAACCTTACATTTTAATTTTGCTTAACATTGTTCCAAGTGTGTTCACACATCAAATCTGTCCACTCGCTCGTCTGATGTGTAATTGTGCCAATAACCACCCTCTATTTCTCGGTCATTCAATCAACATTAGAAAAGACGGACATCTCTCTGTGTCCTCACCTGGCGGAAGGGGCGAGGGAGCTCCCTGGGGTCTCTTTTATAAGGACACTCATCCCATCATGCAGGCTCCACCCTCATGTTAGGGCTTCAACACATAAATTTGGGTGGGACACAAATACTCAGACACAGTGATGAGCAATCAGGCTTGTTAACAGATGGTGCCTCACAGCAGTCAGAATGGCCCTCATCAAAAAAATCTACAGACCAGAAATGCTGGAGAGGGTGTGGAGAAAAGGGAGCCCTCCTGCACTGTTGGTGGGAATGTAGATTGGTGCAGCCACTGTGGAGAACAGTATGGAGGTTCCTTAAAAAACTAAAAATACAGCTACCATATGGCCCAGCAATCCCACGCCCGGGCATATACACTGAGAAAACCATAATTTGTAAAGACACATGCACCCCAATGTTCACTGCGGCACTATTTACAACAGCCAGGACTTTGGAAGCAACCTAATTGTCCATTGACAGATGAGTGGATAAACAAGATGTGGTACATATATACAGTGGAATATTACTCAGCAATAAAAAAGAACAAAATAATGCCATTTGCAGCAACATGGATGGAACCTAGAGATTGTCATACTGAGTGAAGTAAGTCAGACAGAGAAAGACAAATATCGTATGATATCGCTTACATGTGGGATCTAAAAAAATGATACAAATGAACTTATTTACGAAACAGAAGTAGGCTCACAGATGTAGAAACAAACTTATGGTTACCAGGGGATGGGGGGGTGAGGGGTGAATTGGGAGAACTGGGATTGACATATACTCACTACTATATATAAAACAGATAACTAATAAGGACCTACTGTAGAGCACAGGGAACTCTACTCAATACACTGTAATGACCTATATGGGAAAAGAATCTAAAATAAGAGCGGATATACGTATAACTGATTCACTTTGCTGTACAGCAGAAACTAACACAACACTGTAAATCAACTGTACTCCAATAAAAATTAAAAACACCAAAAAACAAAATGCAGACGTCGCATTGGTAGAGAGCAAATGGAATGCTGAATACAAGCAACGATGACAGAAACAAATGGAAGGTTCCGAAGAAGACATGACCGACAAGGGGGGGATGGGAGGGGCAGCAGGATGGGCAGATTCAGGTGAGTAGGGTGTCCTCAGATTAATATATGAAGTGAAAACTTCGTTTACACTTGCCATACAACATCGTAGGTGACCAACCTCAGCACTCGTATTATTGGGATCCAACAACCACCTTGGACATCTAGAGTCTGACAACTGTGGGCAATCCAGTGATTTTTAAAATAGCACCCACCCATAAATATTCTCAAATCTCAAAGGTCAGGTAGTGGGATACTGGGATGTGGGAGAAGAAACAGGGAGCTGTTAATCATCCCAGTTCCTGGCACAGACTCCTGACACCTTTGGAATTTCCTAAAGGAGAGAGTCGTAAAGGCGTGTCTTGTTTATGTTCATGAGGGGGCTGTGCAATGTCCCTAGGTCATTACAGGATGGGGGCTGGTGGCCAGGGGAACCAACTGTGTGATCAGAAGCATGGAATTTCCAGTCCCAACCATGACCTCCGGGGAGGCAAGAGGAGCTGGACGTTGAGTTCAATCTCCAAGGTCCATGGATTTCACCAATCACGCCTACATAATGAAGCCCCATACAGTCTCAGAAAGGGTAGGGTTTGGAGAGCTTCCAGGCTGGTCAACCAAACGGCATCCAGGTGGGGAGACGGCACACCCCAAACTCCACTGGGACAGACGCCCCTGTTTTGGGGACCCTTTAAGACTTTGCTGCCATACGTGTATCACTTCATTTGACTGTCCATTTTTACCCTTTAATATCCTTTTTGATATACTGGTAACTGGTTTCTTGAGCTCTTCTAGAACTGGTAGGTAAACTGGTTTCTTGAGTTCTTTCTTTTATTGAAGTAGAGTTGACTTTCAGTATTGTGTTAGCTTCAGGTATACGGCATAATGATCCAGGTTGGGGGCACCTGTGGGTTGTTTTGCATATTATATTCCATTATAAGTTATTACAAGATATTGAACATTGTTCCCTGTGCTCTACAGTACGTCGTTGTGCTTATCTCTTTTAGGTATAGTAGCGTGTGTCTGTTAATCCTGTACTCCCAATTTATCCGTCCCCCTTTTCCCCTTTGGCAAACATAAGTCTGTTCTCTATGTCTGTTTGTTTGTTTCTGTTTTGTATACAGATTCATTGGTATTATATTCTAGATTCCACATATAAGTGATATCATACAGTATCTGTCTTTCTGTGAATTACCTCACCTAGCATAATATTCTCTAGGTCCATCCATGTTGCTGCAAATGGCATTATTTCAGTGTTTTTAATGGCTGAGTAATATTCCATGATGTATGTGTGTGTGTGTGTATTATATATAGAGAGAAGATGTGGTATGTGTGCGTGTGTGTGTGTGTGCGCACACACACACATACACATACCACATCTTCTTTACCCATTCCTCTGTTGATGGACATTTGGGTTGCTTCCATGTCTTGGCTATTGTAAACAGTGCTGCTACGAACACTGGGGTGCATGTATCTTTTTGAATTAGTGTTTTCATGTTTTCCAGATATACCTGGATTCCTGAGTTCTTTGAACAGTTCCAGCTAATTAATTGAACCTGGTCATTGTCTGCTGTGGACTGGAGCATTGCTCGGTGGTGTGGAAAGCAACACACACTGTAGGTAGCTTACCTCAACCGATTTTTGGTGGGGAGGTCAATAAAATAACCCAATGTTAGGGAATGCAAGTGTCCTGGGAGAAGATGGCTTCATTTTCCAAGTCAAACCGAGGTTAGCAAATACAAACCTCAAGAAGCGAGTTAGCTCAGAGCTAGTAGAGAACACACAGCATTCAGTAAACCCAGCAACGTGTGAAAGTGAAAGATCTGCCGCAGCAAAACAAAATTAAAAAATTCTCAGTTCCCGTGCGATCATCGTGCTAACACACGGCTAGATCTTGAGAGTTACCAACATGTAAAACAGGAAACCAGATGTATTCGAAGAGGGAGGCTTACCTCTGAGTGAGAGGCATTTATGAGAAGCATTTTGTTTGTTATGGAAGCCAGGAAAGCCCTCAAAACCAAAACGCTCAGTTACCATCTCCACTCACAGAAGGTGACCCCAGACCCAAGATGAGGTCCCCCATTCATCCATTTTTTTCTCTGGTGTCTATACTGTGTTAGTTTCCGCCCACCCTCCCTCCCTCTTCCTTCCTTCTTTCCTTCCTTCCTTCCCTCTCTCCCTCCCTCCCTCCCTCCCTCCCTCCCTTCCTCTTTCTTTTTTCTTTTTGACCCATTTCCACCCACCCCTTTCTGGCAACCACCAACCTGTTCTCCGTATCTATGAGTTTGGTGGTTGGTTTTAGATTCCGCATATAAGTGATATCACATAGTATTTGTCTTTCTCTGTCTGACTTATCTTACTTATTAGCATAATCCCCTCAAGTCCATCCACATTGTTGCAAATGGCATGATTTTCTTCTTTTTACGGCAGACAGTCCATTATACGTATATTCCAATATATTATATATATATTCATCTCAGGAAGGTCTGGACCCACTTCATAACGCTCACCTGATTAGGTCAGGCCCACCAAGGATCATCTCCCTTTCCTTAGCTCCCAGTGACCAGATTAGGGACCTTAATTAAATTTTCAAAATCCCTTACCCTTTGGCATATCATGTAACCCAATTAAGAGACTGACTACTTCATTATATATCCACAGGGTATCCATACCAGGTGTCAAAAATCACGGGGATCATCTTTAAAAACCTGTCTACCAGAGACCACCTTCTGCCCCCCAAAGAGGCACATCGCTTCCGAATGCAAAAACACATTCACTTCCTCACAAGGTTCCCAGGAATCTAACCCTACCTACCTGTTTCAGAAAGATTCCCCCCCCCAAAAAATCCTATTTGTCATGCTCCCAACTCACAGTGGTCTCCAATTTTAAAAAAATTTAAGTTTTTGCAATGAATTGATTCATGTATCTTTGTTTTTCCTCTCTAACTACTCTGTAAGTAGAAACATTGCTTGTGTTTCTCTGGTTTTTCATGGCCACTAAAGCGTAGCTTGATGAAATTGTGTAAGAGTCACAGATGCATACTGATGTCCTGGGATGGTTTACCTAGAAAGTCTGCAGAAACTAAGGGCACGTAGAAATAATAAAGTTCTCTGGAGGTAGAATAAATGACAGAACAAGAAGAGCCATCCAAACCAAGTTCTCAAATAATTCAGAAAAGGTTAAATACAACCGTCTTAGACTATGATATTATTTTCATAGATTTTAATAAAATGATGACATGGAGGATATTCAAGAAGAAGGAAAGTTGTGATTTGAGGTAGGATGTTCTTGGAGAATCAGAAACTTCGTAATTGAGACAATAGAATAAGAAAATGCAGTTTTAAAATCTCTTGGTCTGGGGCATGAAAAACTTTGATATAGAGGAAAATCCTACAGAGCGTTTGAACTTTAAACGCACCTACCCTTCCTGCAGCGCGGTCAGACTGATGGGATACGTGCGCGTTTTCAAGGTGCCAAGAAGCCAGCACACCTTTCCCAAGGTGTTACCATTCGTTCTCTTTCCTTAAGTGGAAAAATAACAGGACAGTAGAGGGAGCTGTGGTCCCACGGAAGATACACGGCCAAGGAGCCCCGCCCACCACTTCTTTCGCACTTGAACAAAAAGATAAAAAGGAAGAGCAACCAGGACATTTAGCAACAAAGAGCTCCGATTATCCTAGGTGATTTGCAGAACAGCTCCTGCGCTGCTGGCTGTGGGGATGGTGCAGTGGGTCGGATTCACTCAAGGCACAACCTGCTTATAAACGTCAAAGGCAAAAGCGCTCCAGGGCTGAGCTGCCCGAGTCGGCAACCGAATCAATCTCGCAGGTGCCGTCCATAGCTTCCGGATCATTCATTAGCTGCCAGGGTAAAGCCAGACTTGCATCCTTGCTGGGGCAAAACGTGCGCAGAGAGAAAGAAAGGGTATCATGGGCCTGATAGAGCTATTAGACAGGAAAAGTACGTGTGGTCAAAGGCAAAACTCAGCTGCACACCATCTTCCTAGCAGTACCTTTGCCTATTCAAATCTTCTGCACATGGTGCCAGTACTTGTTTGCAGATCAGCTTCTAGAGTGTGAGCACCTATATTCACTATAATGAACCGATCACATCCCCCATGCTCTGGGGAAAGCTGTAGGGCTGCCGTCAGCCACTTGATATATCTGTTAAGATATTTCTTCTCGGGACTTCCCCGGTGGTGCAGTGGTTAAGAATCCGCCTGCCAAGGTAGGGGACACGGGTTCGAGCCCTGGTCCAGGAAGATCCCACATGCAGCAGAGCAACTAAGCCCGTGCGCCACAACTACTGAGTCTGCGCTCTAGGGCCCTAGAGCCACAACTACTGAGCCCATGCCCCTAGAGCCTGTGCTCCACAACAAGAGAAGCCACCGCAAGGAGAAGCCCACGCACCGCAACGAAGAGTAGCCCCAGCTCTCTGCAACTAGAGAAAACCCACGCACAGCAACGAAGATCCAATGCAGCCAAAAGTAAATAAACAAATAAATTTATTAAAAAAAAAAACCCCAAAACCTTGCAGGGAAAAAGAAAAGAAAGATATTTCTTCTTGCCAACTGTTCAAAACTTCCTGCCCAGGTAAGCAGTCCCAGGCAAGCAGGTGGATGAATACACACTCGTTTTGTTTTTGCGTTTGCAATGTATGTCTTCGTTGAAGATTTCAGTCCTTACAGGGGCCATGTGTTCTCTTGACTGACTTACCCCACCCCCCCATCGGTATTGAAGCATAATTGAAAAAAAATACCCCCAAACTACACATACTTAATGTGTTCAATTTGAGGAGTTTGGACACATGCAAACTCTCCTGACACCTTCACCACTATCAAGATCATAAACATATACATCATGTCTCAACATTTCCTTGTATCCCTTTTTTGTTTCGGTTTGGTGTGTGTGTGTGAAGAACATTTAACAAGAAATGTACACTCATAACAATTTTTTTAGGGGCACAAAAAGCTGCGTGATTCCACGTCCATGAGGTATCTAAAATAGCCAAGTTTATAGAAGTGAAAAATTCCAGAAGGGTGGTTGCCAGGAGAGGGGGATTGAGGGGAATGGGGAGTTTTTGTTCAGTTGGTACAAAGTTTCAGTCATACAAGATGGGTAAGTTCTAGAGGTCCACGGCACATGGTGACTAGAGCTGACAATACAGTTTTGTAACTTTCATCAACTCTTACTACGCGATAGCTCCTGCTTTGGACCTGGCAGGGATTAATGGCAATGGAAAGGACAAATTCCGTGACATGCTTCCCAACAGCTCAAGATGCTACGTAGACACTTTGAGCATTGATAGGTGTGAAGCCCTAACCTTTTATGGTAATGAATTTATTTCTTCTAAATGAAAAGGAACACAGTCCATTGTTCTTTACCTGCACTTCCACCCTGTAGTAGCTGGATATTCAGAACGCTTCTGATTTTTATCCTCTGGTACACAGGAGCTAGTAGACTTTTATCTCCTTCATTTCTCCTTTGCTATTCCAGCTGCATAGAGTTAGAACTGAAAAAAACATTTTCTTGGTTTTCCTATGAGGCATTTTTCTTTTTTTTTGTTTTAATTAATTAATTTTTGGCTGCGTTGGGTCTTCGTTGCTGCGCGCGGGCTTTCTCTAGTTGTGGGGAGCGGGGGCTACTCTTTGTTGCAATGTGTGTGCTTCTCATTGCGGTGGCTTCTCTTGTTGCAGAGCACGGGCTCTAGGCGCGCAGGCTTCAGTAGTCGTGGCGCGTGGGTTCAGTAGTTGTGGCTCACGGGCTCTAGAGTGCAGGCTCAGTAGTTGTGGCTTGCGGGCTTAGCTGCTCCGCGGCATGTGGGATCTTCTCGGACCAGGGCTCGAACCCGTGTCCCCTGCCTTGGCAGGCGGATTTTCAACCACTGCGCCACCAGGGAAGCCCGAGGCATTTATCTTCTTTAAGACAGTTCGTGACCTCGGAGGTGGAGAGGGCTACTCAATGCACTGGTGGATCCTGTGGTTTCCAGACAAAAACACATTCAGTTTTGTGGAGAGCTGGAGGCTAGGGTGCTGTTGAACTGCGTCATTCAGTAATAAAGAAACACAGTGAAACATTCAAAGCACGATGGCGGGTCTCCTTTATCTACTGGGAAAGCCAGAACCATGGCTCAAGCAAAGACAATTAACGAGAAAAAGAGAGATTTGAGGTAGCCCAGGTGAACGTAAAGATAGCACCTGTGTCTTTAACTGATATGTGTGTGGTTCTATTCAAAGTCATAAAAGAAAAGAACAATAGAACAAACGTATGGATACCAAGGGGGAAAGCGGTGGGGGGGGGGAGGAACTGGGAGATTGGGATGGACATATACACACTACTGATACTATGTATAAAATAGATAACTAAGGAGAACCTACTATAGAGCACAGGGAACTCTACTTAATGCTCTGCGGTGACCTCAATGAGAAGGAAATCCATAAAAGAGGGGATGTATGGATACGTAGAGCTGATTCACTTTGCTGTACAGCAGAAACTATCACAACATTGTAAAGCCACCGAACTCCAATAAAAATTAATTAAAAAAGGAAAAGACAATAAACGCAGATTTATCAGGTAAATCCAGGCAAGTTCAGGCAGAAAGTAATTTCCATAAGAAACTCTTCCCATAAATTCTTTCTAACACGTGTATGACAGGAATGTGTATGAGAGTGGGTACCTTATGCACAAGGTACCACAGTCCCTCTTTATATATTGAAGAATTACGTGGGTAGGCACTCATAATGTAACCAAAAACGTCTAACAGAGTGTTTTGCAAATTTTCATCACCTTAAGTGGGCAATTCCCCAGAACCAATGTCCTTGATGGACTGGATAGAGCTCATTTCTGCTTCTTCTCACCCTTTCTTCTTCCTCGATTGAAATCACGATAGAGTCTCAGCCGGTCAACGCCAAGGTAGAACTTCTTTGCTGGAGAAGGGTGTGCAGGATGTGTCTGAGTCCCCTGCAGGGTGGAGTATCTATTTTAAAATTCTGATTGCAGAGTTAAGGAAGTACTGTAATCTGCATGTCAAAAGTCCCAGAGCTTCTCATTTACACAATGAAGGGGTTGAAAAAGATGTTGTCAGAACTCTCTTCCAAATCCTCACGTCCTGTTATCTTATGATTCTTTCATCAACGTGTGGTCTTCAGAACTCCATTGCAGATATGATGAATATTCCCTTTCAAGTTGAAGTTCTGGGCTGGTTCCCACCTGCTCTGTATCAGAGAGTTGGAGCCGCCAGCACCTGCTGTCAGGATGATTGGATGGAAGATGATTCACCCAACTTTGTTCAGCGTCTAAGGAGGGATATGAGTCTCTCCCCCAAGATGTCAGAAAGGACAGATGTTGTGGACTTTCTGCTGTTTTTAATCAGCCATGCCGGCTCCCCTTTAATCAAAGGCATCATCTCATGCATATTTTGTTGGGTTCACACTCCATACACAGGTGGGCTCCCACGGCACAAAATACAGTAATCATGTTTCTCACTGAAAATGTTCAGACTCGCTATTCCACACAGGAATGCAAATCAGACATTTCTGCTCTGTGGGGTCGAAAATTCACAACAGCTACGAAAATGGCTGGTAAGTGAGATGTCACGGCGAGTGAGGGTCTGAAGCGAGAAGACCACAATGTCACGGCATTCAGTGGCCAAGACAATTTACAAAACGATATGCATTGTCTATAAGTCGATTGATACGACCACACGACCGTCTTCCAGCGCCAAGTTGGCTGCCATGTTATTTATTTTAAGTGACTGCTGGCAAGTGGATTTACAGCGAGTATTCCAAGGCAAGCTATTTTTCCAAGGGCAGCTTTTCCAGGTTCCAGAGCACGCCTTATGGTTGCTTGCTTCAGTGGCCGTCATATTCAACAGGATATTATTAAGAAAGAGCAAAGGCAACGTGGGACCTCCCAAGCGAGAACACTCGGGGTCTTCTAGGGCCTGAGCACGCACGCGTGGCGACGTGCCCGTGTGCCTGGTGAGGTGCACCTACACCCCGAGGCGCAGCTGGAGGACGCCTGGGCGGGGCGCTTCAGCAGCCCACACTCACTTTCTCGCTTGTATTCAAACGGACTTTGCTTTCTGGTGTTTAAAATCCGAGGGTGACTCTCATGAGGACGTAAAAGTCAGGGAAGCCCCTATTGTTGAGTGGCTGTTTCCCAAGCCCTCATTTCAGAAGGGCACGGATATGTGGGTAGCCTCCTCCTCCATGGGGAAAGGGGTCTTGATTGGACCTCGGGGCTGAACGTGTGAAGACAGAAAGGCACGTAGGCATTGTGGGAGGGTTTCACTACTTGTGAATATGCATCCTTGTAGGTAATACATATTAAATATTCTAACATATGCATGTGCACGTGTCACTCCAAGGTAATTATATAAGTATGATTTATATGTCCTATATTACATATAGTTACTACATTATACTATATACTGTACTTATATATAATACATATTATAGTATATATTTACAATATATTATACTTACATTACTGTAAGATGACATAAATACTTGTATGACTAAAAGAATGCATTTACTATTCATATATAAGATAACCATACTACTGCCATGTACTATATCACTGTATATATAAAAATATAGATATTGCACAGTACGTGTAGATATCACATATATAATTATAAATCTCATGTAATAATAATTAATACAATTTGTGTAAATTATATATGTATTTTTATTATAGATTTAAATAAATAAAATATATTTACGATTGCTATATTTATATGTAACCATACTGGGACTTCCCTGGTGGTGCAGTGGTGGAGAATCCACCTGCCAATGCAGGGGACAAAGGTTTGAGCCCTGGTCCGGGAAGATCTCACATGCCATGGTGCAACTAAGCCCGTGCGCCAAAACACTGAGCCTGCACTCTAGAGCCCATGAGCCACAACTACTGAGCCCGCACGCCACAACTACTGAAGCCCACATGCCTGAAGCCCGTGTGCCTAGAGCCTTGCTCTGCAACGAGAAGCCTGTGCACCACAACAAAGACCCCATGCAGCTATAAATAAATAAATGAATAACCATACTACTATAAAATGCATATATCACTATATATATAATATGCATATATTATTACATGTATATTATTATAGGCAAAGATAGTACATACATATCACATATACAATTACACATTATATATAATACAATTTATTTAAATTATATTTGTATTACTTTTGTATTTATATTACTATAGTTTTTGTATATGTGGGCGTGTATACAGACACATAAATTTCATAAGAGTTTATATTTTAGATGCTTCTGAATGGTGCATTTCCAGAATTCCCAGCGTGATATTTCATTCTAGCCTACCTCTTCAGATCCCAGTTGAGAACACAGTCCACAGGCTCAAATTCAATGAAAATCTGATTGAGTCTGTGGCCTGCTATAAAGCTTCCTATCTTTGTGTTAATGGCACAACATCTTTCTCTTGAATAACACCAGCCTTTCCTGTTTTACAAGAGTTCTATCCATCAATGCCACCGGCGAGATATTGAAACAATGAAACGATGGCCGGGTCCCTGGTTTACACGGGTGAAAAGGGCAACACTGTTTACAGCTCAAGCTCCGAAGCAGCTGCACCAATGTGCATTCTCACCAACAGAATACAAGTGTCCCAAAGGGTCCTCAGAGGCATACCATCAATAGAACACGGAATTTCCACTCTACCGGAAAAATCATGCAAGTTAAGCTTCTGCTTGTGACTTGGAGACTTCTAGTTTAATAATGGATGATGACCATTTATCTTAACAAGAGAAGGGTTCCCAAGTGATAACAGAAATGGGTGCAGGAAGGTATTCTCTCCTCGCCAGCCATGGACTGTTTGTCTCTGCCTTGCACACTCTTACTGATAATACGGGTTTCAGTGGTTTTGTACTCTGTGTAAGATCCTGCAGAGCAAAAGTGTTCTGTGTCTCTGTCTTTTCAATTCCTAATAAAAATGCACAGCAAGATGTTAAACAACTAACTGCACTGACTTTGTGCCTTAAAGCTGGAAATGCTCCAGGCACTGCCACCTGGTCCTCCTTTCTGTTAATGGGAAAACCTCTCAAAATACATAGATCTGACCATCACCTTATGTTGCTATAACAGAGTGGTTTTCCCTTCACAGGTATAGGCTGACTGTTTATTTTCCCCTCTCCAAGTATTTCACGATCCCTGTTATTTGTCAAAAATATGAAAAGGATCAGACTTCCCTGGTGGCACAGTGTTTGAGAATCTGCCTGCCAATGCAGGGGACACGGGTACGAGCCCTGGTCCGCGAAGATCCCAAACAGTGTTAATACGGCAGTCTCCGTAATCCTTGGTCATAGAGTGCAGGGCCACCGTGAACGTCTTTAATAAACTTGTCAAAATTATGTGCTGCTTTTTCACTAGTGCAGCAAATAAGCCAGATGCTTTTTTCGTTAATTGCATCTATTCTGAATACTTTCCTGAATAAATACCTTGTTGAAAAGACTCGCACAAGGATGGCTACTTAGATGTCGAACAGAGTGAGGCAGGTAATTCAAGATCAATTGATGGCGGTAACCAAGTGACTGGTAGCCTAAAATATTGAATGTTTACTGAATTTTTAATTTTTTTAAGAAAAGTTATAAGCATTTATTTTTTGGGGTAAATTTTCAACATTAAAATAGATATCCAAATATAGATAAAGATTCTTTTTTATATATATAACGTCTTGTGCCTAGGTATACATCTTTATGTTTTATAGAACAACTCTTCTTTATATTAATGAAGACGCATGAAATAAAGATGTTGCTGAGGGGTTAGTTAAATGTTATTTTAATTTTATCTTTAGTAATATTTTGATTTCTGATTTGCTCCCCCATGGAATATTTTCATTTTGATTTTATTAATTTTACTTTATCATTGTAATATTTTTTGTTCCTGAGAAAATACAGCCATTCATGAAGCGAGGGGTATAGATACAGGCCACCTGGAAGAGGGAGATGGGAAATTATTTGGTGATCAAAAATCAGCTCTAGGTAACTAACAAATTAAAGTTTGGCTGGAGAAAATGATATTGCATGCAGTTTCATGCCGTAAAAGATGCTATGATCTGGACTCACAGAGCCTGGACCTGCGTCTCAGCTCACGTGATCACGAGTACCTCACTTTAAAAAATTCAAGCCTTCATGCCTTATTTTCAAAATAGAAATAATAAAGCACACCTTACAGGTTATTGTTAGGAGTGAGTGGGATATTTTATGTGAAGTACCAGACAGGTGCTCATTTAATAAACGGATGGATTGGTGACGGAGTAACCCAGGAGGAACCTACCCACTCATTTTTGTCTCAGCCCGTCTCTAGACACGTGGTGAAGAAAACAAGTTCATTTCAGGCTTTATGTGTCTTAAGCCCTGTAAGCACCATGGAAGCAGCTTAAGACAAAGCAAGGTGATGGTCCTGCCAGATGACGTCCCTAGCCTGCCGTCCCAATGTGCGCATGCTTCCGAGATGGCTGACAGAAGCTCTATCTGCTCGAGAACTTCAACATCACGGCGTTTTTCTGTTGACTTGCTATTTGCAAGTTGTCTTGAGGGGGCAGAACCAAGGGGGTGAGGAGGCAAACTGCAAACCATTCCATCAAGCTGGACGCTGGAGCTTGGCGAAGAACACGCATGTTTGGTTTCTTCTGACTGGTTTCTTTATGTTCTCAGCTTCCTGCGGATAGAGACGTGGGAATTCAAGGGGACTCACTTTTCATCAGCTCTTGAGGCAGTGTTTCTCTGCTTGTCTCCCCATAAAAGACATTAGAGAGACAGAGAGACAGAGAGAGAGAGAGAGAGAGAGAGAGAGAGAGAGAGAGAGAGAGAGAGAGAGAGAGAGATGGGTCTAAACTGTGCCCTTCACGAACCACTGCCTTAACAGTCTTTTCTGGATGAAGGGAGGTACAGAAGCACAGAACAGGTCTCTGCCAGGATGGAAAGCATTCCTCTATTCACTGCTTTTGGGAGGGACCGTGACTTTGCGGGTGAGGATGGGAAGACAGCAAGGGAAGGTGGAAAACCCATTAAATTTACTAATTTATCTTCAGGAAACTAGAGGATAAACTTTTCCACCAGGCACGTGGTACCTGGAGGACAATTTGTAATGAGATGTTCATGACTGAATAAACTGTCATGAGCCCAAGAGTGGCATTTTGAGCTGTTTTTGATGGCAACCCACTATAAGAGACATGTTTCTCCTCTTTCCTGGGGATGGAATTGCATCCTTCAAAATTCGCGTCCACGTGGAACCTCAGACTGGAACCTTATTCAGAAGCAGGGTCTTTCCAGATACAATTGGCTAAGATGAGGTCATCGTGGATAACGGTGGCTCAGCTCCAAAGATGAGTGTCCTTATAATAAGCGACAGAAGAGGAGAGACACAGACCCAGAGGAGAAGCCCCGTGAAGACACAGGCAGAGACGGGAGGGTTGCGGCCACAAGCCCAGGGACGCATGGAGCCCCCAGAAGCTGGAAGAGGCGGGAAGGACCCTCCCCTGGAGCCTCTGGAGGGAGTTTGGCTGCTTGGACCTTGATTTCAGACGTCTGTTCTCCAGACCGTGAGAGCATACATTTCTATTGTCTGAAGCCACCCATTTTGTGGTCCTCTGTTACAAGCATCCCTAGGAAACGAACACACTCACTCACGGGTGTCTCTTGGGCTCTCCTCTCAAATAACAATTTGTTCGGAGTGATGGTCTCAGGGTGTGTTTCTGTGGGAACCCAAACTAAAAAAGCAGGTACAAATTTTTTTTCTCGGTATCTTGGCCAGCCAATTTCGGTGTGTATTTTCCATTCTCTTTCTTTCCATCCCAAAGCCTTACCAGGGTTTAGCACATTCAGGAAGCAGGTGGCATCCTCTTGTCTGGATGACCTCAAAGCACAAGCTCTCTGGGATTTCAGGCTGAGAAATTCTCTCAGCTGCTGCTGTGGAATCAACACCTGAGCTGGGACGTGACCCTGCAGGAGTATCTTCATTCTTCCTGCATCCCAGTGTTCTTTAGGGAGACATCTTGCTTTCAGTAGGCTTTCAGTAATATTGTCATGTCTGGGCAGGTAGGGTCTCTCTTTCTGTATCAGCTCAAGAGTGACTACAGGCCCCTGTAAGATTAGCCCTTGGGTTCAGGATGGTAGGAAATGACGTGTGATCAGCCTTCAAACGTTCTCCAAAGAAGACGTGCTGACGGCCATGAGGCCCATGAAAAGATGCTCAACATCACTGATTATCAGAGAAATGCAACTCACAACTACAGTGAGGTATCACCTCACACCCGTCAGAATGGCCATCGTCAGAAACTCTAAAAACAGTGAATGCTGGAGAGGGTGTGGAGAAAAGGGAACCCTCCTACACTGTTGGTGGGAATGTAAATTGATATAGTCACTATGGAGAACAGGATGGATGTTCCTTAAACAACGAAAAATAGAGTCACCACGTGATCCAGCAATCCCACTCCTGGGCATATATCTGGAGGAAACTCTAATTTGAAAAGATCCATGCACCCCTATCTTCACAGCAGCACTATGTACAGTAGCCAAGACACGGAAGCAACCTAAGTGTCCATCGACTGATGAGTGGATAAAGATGTGGTCCATATATACAATGGAATATTACTCAGCCATAAAAAAGAACAAAATAACGCCATTTGCATCAACATGGATGGACAGAGAGATTGTCATACTAAGTGAAGTAAGACAGAGAAAGACAAATATCATATAATATTGTTTATATGTGGAATCTCTATTCAATATTTTGTAATAGCCTATAATAGGAAAGAATCTGTGAAAGAATATATCTATATTCTTTATTCTATATTCCCATATAGATATATCTGCATCACTTTGCGGTACACCTGAAATTAACATGACATTGTAAATCAACTCTACTCCAAGAAAAAGAAAACGGAAAAAGCACTCAGAATTTCTCAGCATTGAGTTGAGCCCAGAGGAGTCAATCCTGTTGGCAGCGACCTTGAGGTCTTGTAGTTTTGAATGGCAAGTGGGTAGGCTGCCTGCTTGGACAGCAGACATCGCCACAGCATACGGCTTGGCCTTCTGTCTGTGATTAACACAGAGAAGTGCAGCAAAGTCTGGCTTCCCTGCTCCTGAAGTTGTAGCGTTCCTGCGTTTACACAGCGACATGCAATAACACTGCTACCCATGTCGATTCCTCTATTCACACGTTCTGTCAGGCATATGCAGATGGTTTATCATGCTTAGCCCAACTGCGGGGAAACTAGTCAAGAAACTCACTTGCAGCAATATTATCGATGTGCATATATCAGGGACTTTGCCCTAAACCTTCTAGGGTGTCCAGGGCAATCCCACAGACGTGCTGTGCATCTTCCATGAAATTCTGGAACCCATCTCCCTGTAGGGCAAAGGATTGCGATTTGGCAGGTGTGGTGGTTTCCTCTTTGCCCGTCTTCCCAGTTGTCATTCTGTCCTTCCCCTCGTTTCTCAATTCCCAACCATTTCAGTGAGCCCAGGCCAAGCGGGAACAACGGAAAAGCTGATGGAGAAAATGAAAATAGGATGTGCCTCCAGCTGCGTGGAGCTGGCGGTTATCCTTCGAGGATGCTCCCTCTTTCTAGCCCTTTGAAAGAAAGGTACCGCTTGTCACTTGCCATTGGCTAAGGATGGTTTTCTTTCTTTCTTCTTCTTCTTTTGTATTCATTAGGATGGCTTTCTTATTTGGGTTCCCTTGAGCATCTCATGGGTATTTGAAAAAAATTTTTATTGCAGTATAGTTGATTTACAGTGTTGTGTTAGTTTCTGCTGCACAGCACAATGAATCAATTATACATGTACAGATATCTACTCTTTTTAAGATTCTTTTCCCACATAGGTCATTACAGGCATTGAGTAGAGTTCCCTGGGCTCAGTACGTCCTTATTAGTGATCTATTTTATATATTGTAGTGTGTATATGTCAATCCCAATCTCCCAATTTATCCTCCCCCCAACTTTACCCCGTTTGGTAACCATAAATTTGTTTTCTACATCTGTGACTCTATTTCTGTTTTGAAAATAAGTTCATTTGTACCATTTTTGGTAAGTTTCTTAATACCAATGAGGAATCTAAACTCATGGGAAAAATACTTCCTGATATAGACTCTGGAGTACCTAGAATTGTTTATTCTAGAATATACTTGACCAAACTTTAGTCCCCGGAATCTCCTTTACTACTTTTGCTCTAGGCTAATGCCACCTCTGCTGCTGCTGCTTCTGACGAAAGAAACCTCTGGAGACAAAGCCCTTTTCTCTCTGTGTTAGAGAGATGATGCTGGTAACCATGACACCCCACTTGGTATGACCTTTGGAAAGGAGATACCTGTGTAAATAAGTGATCTGATGACAGTTCATGGGTTGCTGAGGTATCACCCAGGGTTGTCTCCTGGAACTGTCCATGGTACCTTTTTGTCCCCCCCACAAAACATTTCTAGCGTAAGAGACGTCTCATGAAACACGCCCCTAGGGAGCCCATGGGTGGACTTGCATCTGGAAGATCTCCTATGTTACCTTTACTCCAAGATAGTGAAAGGGAATAAGGTACCTGTGTCCCAAGAGGGCAATATAAGCATGATGACAATTTTAAAAGACAAACATGCCTTTTGGAAGGGCAGGGGGACAGGAAAGTAGGAAAGACTATGAATGAGACAAATCTTGAATTGGGTAGAGAAGTACGTTTAGGATTTATACTGATACAGGAGTAACGGTATTTCTCACAAAGTAAGGAATGAACCACGTTTAAACGGTTGTGAGTTGTGAAATCAGAGCATCTAGAAAATGAATACGGTGTGAATATCAATGAATGGCATAAATATATAACAGCATTAGCTGGACATTTTTTCTGTCCTTAAAAACAATAACATTAATTGGTACAGCCACTCTGGAGAACAGCATGGATGTTCCTTAAAAAACTAAATATAGAGCTACCATATGATCCAGCAATCCCACTCCTGGGCACATATCCAGAGAAGAACATAATTTGAAAAGATACGTGCACCCCCGTATTCATAGCAGCACTATTTACAATAGCCAAGACATGGAAGCAACCTAAGTGTCCATCAACAGAGGAATGGATAAAGAAGATGTGGTGCATATACACAATGGAATATTACGCAGCCATAAAAAATGAAATAAATGGCCATTTGTAGCCATATGGATGGGCCTAGAGATGACCATACTAAGTGAAGTCAGACAAAGACAAATATCATATGATATTGCTTATATGTGGAAGCTAAAATATGATACAAATGAACGTATTTACAAAATGGAAACAGACTCACAGATTTCAAAAACAAACTTATGGTTACCAAAGGGGAAACATGGAGGGGAGGGATACATTAGGAGCTTGGGATTAACATACACACTCTACTATATATAGAATAGATAACCAACAAGGTCCTGTGTAGAGCACAGGGAACTCTACTCAATATTCTGTAATAACCTATATGGGGAAAGAATCTCACAAAGAATGAATATATGCATACGCATAACTGAATCACTTTGCTGTACACCTGAAGCTAACACAACACTGTCAATCAACTATAGTCCAAAAATTTTTTTAAAACATTTATTGTTACCAATGACATTTATTGTGGGCAGGTCTCAGTAACCCTGAATGCTTCCAGATTTCTCTGTTTTAATAATTCTTTGGGTGACTATATTCCCTATTCCTCCTTTTTTCTGTTTTTAGCCATTAATTTTCACTACTGTAAGCCTCCTAGCCATAGCGCCTCATCTTCTCTCTGATTTTACACAGAAGTGGTCAGAAATGCCCTGGATATTTCTAAAATGCATCACTTCTTTCTCTGCGCTTACTATTATTATTATTGTTATTTTGTTCTGAACTTACTATTATTATTGTTGTTATTGTTATTTTGCTCAGTGCAACCCCCATCAAAATACCAGTGACATTTTTCACAGAACTAGAACAAATAATTTTAAAATGTGTATGGAAACACAAAAGATCCCCAAACAGTCAAAGTACTGTTGAGAAAGAAGAACGGAGCTGGAGGAATCAGGCTCCCTGACTTCGGACTATACTACAAAGCTACAGTAATCAAGACACTATGGTACTGGCACAAAAACAGAAATATACATCAATGGAGACGATGGTGTAAATCCTGGTCCAAGGGCAGGCAAAGATGAAATGAGATGTCCCGGCTGAAACAGTGAGGTGGAAATAAAAGGGTACCATTCCTCCTTCTTCTGACTTTCGGTCTATCTGGGTCCTCAACTGATTAGATGAGGCCCACCCACACTGATGGAGGACAATTTGTTTTAGTCAGTCCACTGATTCAAATGCTAATCTCACCTGGAAATACCCTTAGTGACACACTTAGAAATCATGTTTAATCTGGGCACCTCGTGGCCCAGTCAAGTTGATCCTTAAAATTAACTATTGTACACATGCACACACACACACACACGCACAAAGTCACACAGTCTCAATTACAGAGGACTACAGCTTGCTCTCAGGAAGGTATCAGGGCAGCTTTCTGAGAGCAGGCCTTGCTGTGTACCACATGGGTTTCCCGACTACTGATTATAACTCCTGGTGATGGAAAAGCAAATCCAAAGGAATGCACAGAGCCATGAATTCATAAGCTAAATCACAACCATGGGAACACTTTGATTCCTTTCCTAAAAGCACTGTGAGCTGGAACCTTGTGTATTTGGGGGTCACAGAAAACCAGAATTCCAGCTCCGTTTACAACGTGTGCAGGGTCCTCACCTTTTGGTAGCCACTAAAATTTACCAAGCATGGTACATTTGTTGAGACCTCCAGCAACTGGTGTATCAGGTAGAGAAATATCTTTATTTTCAGGACCCTGGGGTTCAACTCAGCGTGTATATTAATAATTGAAGATCACATCATGGTAGATATATACAATGGAATACTACTCAGCCATAAAAAAGAATGAAATGATGCCATTTGCTGCCACATGGAAGGACCTAGAGGTTATCATACTAAGTGAAGTAAGTCAGACAGAGAAAGACAAATATCATATGATATCGCTTATATGTGGAATCTAAAATATGACACAAATGAACTTATCTATAAAACAGAAACAGACTCACAGGCACAGAGAACAGACTTGTGGTTGCCAAGGGGCGGGGGGTGGGGGAGGGATGGAGTGGGAGTTTGGGATTAGCAGATGCAAACTATTACGTTTAGAGTGGATAAACAGCAGGGTTCTTCTAAAGAGCACAGGGAACTCTATTCTATCCTGTGATAAACCATCATGGAAAAGAATATAAAAAAGAATGTCTATATATGGATAACGGAATCTCTTTGCAGTACAGCAGAAATTAACACAACATTGTAAATCAACTACACTTTAATTAAAAAAAGGAAAAAAAATCACATCACACTTAAACTGGGAATTCTGGTTTCAAGTATTTTGGAGGACATGCTAATTGCCTTTGTTTGAAGGATTTCAATAACATATGTTACTTTTGAAGATTTCAATAACGGAAGTTCAAGCAACTAAAGTAAATAAATGAGCCACAAATGCTTCAGGACATGTGACATCGAAAGGTAGTCACAGTATACGATAGGCTTTTTATTTCAATGAGATTGAAAATAAATAGAAGAGTGAGTCCTCAGTGATGTATCTGTTAAACAAAATGCCTTAAAGAGGGTCCATTTTTTTTAAAACTGACAATTCCCTGAATTTAACCCTTCAGCGTCCTTTCGTAGGTGAGCTTTGATTCCATGAACAATATTTAATGAATCACAATGAGAGGAGCTAGTGAAACAAATAGACTGCATAACAATTTCGGGTTAACTGCCTGTAAAATCTTACAGAAACAAAGGAAAACAATTGCTAACACAAGACTCTAATTCTGAAGATAACCTTCCTGTACACTGTTTATAACTTGGTTTGCTCCTGTGTGAACTCATTCATTTGAGCGATACCCATGCACAAGGACTGGGCTGTGGGGTGTTTTTACAAATGAATCCAACACGGTACGGTCCTGTGGTGGACACAAATGCAGCACCCTGATTCCTCTTCATGGAAGAACTTGCTGTCCAGGGTCTTGAGGTTCTTCCCAGAGCTAGCCTGTGTCCAGGGATGGAATCTAGGGTATGAAGGGTTGGCCATTTTGGCCCAATTCAGATGGGTAGAACTTTCTTTGCAGTTTAGTGCTAGGTTGGCAAAGACTGGTTGGCCCTGCCCAATCAGCCTTGCTTTCACAAACATCTTGCACCCCAAAGTCCATCCCAGGGTCCACTTCTGCAGAAGTCCAACTGGAAAGGTTGATACCCAGAAAGATCTGAGGTAAGATGACAAGATACCGTTTAGAAGACAGTGTTTAGAAGTTGAACCATTCACCACCTGTGAACATGGTGGGTGGGCCCGTACTTCTCAGACCCCAGCAAAAAGGATCAGGTGAAACTGGGCCAACAATAGATATTTCTTCCGAGACGGATTTACCTACTGCTCCACATGGCATAAGTGGCAGAAGGGAGGGAAAAAAAGAGTTTTGTTCATCCAGTAGGAATTTCTGTCACTTCATTCATGAGGTGTGGCAGGTAGAGATAAGATTCTATTTTTTTCTCACCAGCAATGGAGAGGCCCATTTCCTTCATTCTTCACGTTTTCTATTCTCTATTCTGTCCTTCTGGGGAAAGAATTTGTCTTAAACTTTCATTCTGCCTTACCCATAGCATTCGGCCTTTTACCGACGGCCACTGAGACCATTAGGTACAAGGGACATCAGTTGGGGGCTGTCATGGCCATGTGATTGGTTTTCTTCCTCACTTACTCTTTAAGGCACTCCTCCATAGATTAATGGCTCCGAACCCTCATTTCAATTATTTTTATTACGCCTGGCTACTGCGTGCTCCTATAAACAATGAGAGTGTGCAGTTCATTTAAGGATTCAATATTCCTGTTAGGCAGGAATTCACGTCGGTTTCTCCATGACCATGCCACCAACTCATGCGACCTGCTTGACAGACATAGTCCTTGGTGGAACTTTGCCTCTGTCCGCTGAACACAGTTTGGATCATGGGAAGTTTACCTGGAAGTGCTTAATAATTACTAATGAAGTTCTCTGTGGTCTGTTCAGCTGGATCCACTGTGGCTATCAGAGTGGACTCAAGGCAAAACTACACATCTTCACGCACTTCTGGAAGATGAGGTGATTTTGCTGCTTCCACAGGGTACCAACGGGAGCAACTTCTCTGGGAGCAAATAACTGAAAACCTGTGAAAACAGCAACCAGCCCTGACACGGGTTCCATGAATTCAGGCGGTCAGTTGAGATCTACGTTCCTGGTGACACGGTGATGTTTTTACTCATGTTACCTACTGGAAGTTTCTGAACGATGCAGCATCCTTTCCAAAGTATTCATTGAGGGACAGGTGACAGTCCCATCGGATGTCTTTTAACTTTCCTACGCTGTGTGACAAATTGCCACAAACTTTGCAGGTTTTAAAACTACATCTGTTTAATAGCTTACGGCTCTGTAGGTCAGAAGTCCTGCACGGCATGGCTGGGTAATTGCCTAAGGCTGAAATCAAGGTGTTGGCTACACTGAGCTCTTGCCCAGAGGCTCAGGGGAAAGAGAGCTGACTCGAGACTCCTTCTTGCTGTCAGCAGAATTAAGTTCCTTGCGACTGTAGGACTGAAGTCCCTCATTGTTTGCTGGTTGGTTATCAGGTGGGGACCTCTTTCAGTTTCCTAAATCTCATGGGACGTTCTCCATCTTCAAGCCAGCAACAGCACAATGAATGCCGGTCATCCCTCACGTTCCTGGCTGTCTCTTCTTCCGCCAGCTGGGGAAAACTCTCTGCTTTGAAAGGCTCTTGTAGTTACATCAGGCAGAACTGCATAATCTCTCTGCCTAATCTTTTTTTTTTTTTTTTTGCGGTACGTGGGCCTCTCACCGTTGAGGCCTCTCCCGTTGCGGAGCACAGGCTCCGGATGCGCAGGCTCAGCGGCCACGGCTCACGGACCCAGCCGCTCCGCGGCACGTGGGATCCTCCCGGACCGGGGCACGAACCCGCGTCCCCTGCATCGGCAGGCGCACTCGCAACCACTGCGCCACCAGGGAAGCCCGCCCCCAATTGGTTTTTTGTTGGTGAGAATATTTTGCTTTTATTTTGTTTTACATTGAGTCCAACCCTCCCCCATCTCCAGATACTGCTGACCCCTGGGGAGTAAAATTATCCCCACGGAAAACCAATGCCCTGTATGAAAAATCCAAACTTTTGGGGAATTCATGGAAAAGTTGCTCTCTGCAATACCTACACATCTCAAGGCAGGACACGTTGCTCTGAAAATGTCAGATCAATATGGTGCCCTAACCAAGGAACAGGGGTCATCAAAGAGAATCGTTTGAAGATTAGGACCAGGCGAACTTCTTCTGATGATACCTTTGGACTTCCTTGGAGATTAAACAATCTCTAATTGTGTAAGAGCCTCCAGCGTTGATTTCACACACATGCTGTATCCTGGCTTCTCAATTTCTCCAGGCAAATGGCCTCCCTGCTGGGAACCTATAAAATACCCCCAGAACGCTCGTGGAAGCCCTTCTGTTCAAATTTCACCAATGGCATAATTTCTTTCACGAAAAGGGTCCTGGAAATATACCACGTTCTGTACTCCCATTAGTGCTTGAAAACAAATGCTAGAAGATGTAATCCCCCCTACGAAAGATGCTTAGATGAAATCTTAGAAAAAATGTCAAACACTGGTAAATAGGTCTTTCAAACCATAGTTCCTACTTACCAGTGAGATAAGGTCTTTAATCCTCCTGGGGGTTTTAGGCTTGATGTTATCATTCATTGCTTCTGCTACTTAATTGGATGGTGACCTTGGGAGGGCAAGGGTTAGACTCCGGTCCCACCCTGGGCAGGGGACTCAATATGTAACAGGAAGTGATAACACTGTTGATTGCATCGTGATGACGAAATGAGTCCTTGCCTTTCCTACATTATCCCCAGCCTTGCTGCATGGCTTAGAGATATCCTTAATTTAGTCTTCTTTGAGCCTATGTTTTTCTGTATTCCTTATCCACATATTAAATAATCAGAGATCAACAAAGTCTGAATCTGACCACGTGATAATTCAGGTTTAAACCACAACTTGAAAACATACATGCACCTCTATGCTCACAGCAGCATTATTTACAATAGTCAAGACATGGAAGCCACCTAAGTGCCCATCAACAGACAATGGATAAAGAAGGTGTGGTACACGTATACAACGGAGTATTACTCAGCCGTAAGAAAGAATGAAATCATGCCACTGGCAGCAACATGGAGGGACCTAGACATGATCATACTAAGTGACCTAAATCAGACAAAGAAAGACAAATACCACATGATATCATTTATATATGGAATCTAAAAAATAATACACATGTATCTATATGCAAAACAGAAATAGACTCACAGACATAGAAAACAAACTTACGGTTACCAAAGGGGAAAGGGGTGGGGGAGGGATAAATTAGGAGTATGGGATTAACATATACACACTACTATATATAAAATAGATAAATAACAGGGACCTACTGTATAGCACAAGGACCTATATTCAATATCTTGTAATTACCTATAATGGAAAAGAATCTGAAAAAGAATATATGTTTACATATATATATATATACACACACACATATATATAACTGAAGCACTTTGCTGTACACCTGAAACTAACACAGCATTGTAAATCAACTGTATTTCAATAAAAAAAGATAATTCAGAGTTTTTTTGTTTTTGGTTTATTTTTACAAACAAGCCATTTGCAATGAAAATATTTCCATGGCATCAATGAATATGCATAGGGCACTGTCATCAATAATCCATTACCCTGAACCTGTGGGACACGGAGGTCTGGAACGGGACCAGAGCTGCTATTTAATTTGAATTTAATACTTTGATGGCGTCTCCCTATTTCTTTGTAAATTATGCTCCAAACAGCCCTGCAAATACTCTGCTACTGATGAAGTACTGTGGAGAACATACATTTCCAGGAGGTTTTTCTAATCTTACTTTTGTCTCCTGCAGTACTTTTTGCTGGGTCGAATAATGGGGGATATCCTATTTCACCACCGCGTTCCACTAGATTTAGGATTTTGCTGAGCTATAAAAATAGAGGAAATTATTATTATATCCTGCAGATATGGCCCCTAATGCATTCAAGCATCTACCAATAAAATGTTCTTGAGTTGCGATGGTAAAGTTTATCACTAGCAGTGACAAGAATTAAAGGGAAGTCTGTGAAAAATTGGCTAATAATAATAAGAGATAAGGTTCTCTTTTTTATTTTGCCCTTTCCTTACATCTTTCCTCCCTCCCTCCCTCCCTCCCTTCCTTCCTTCCTTCCCTCCTTCTCTCCCTTCTCCATTTTGTGTTTCCAGCACTCGGAATGTGATGACCTGTGCTTGGCACTAAGAACAAAACAAGATGAATAAAACCATTTTTCACTTTAAGGAAGAGACAGAAAGGTACTCTGAGAATACAAGGCAGAAACAGAACCTTTATTAGCCTGACTGTAATATTAGTTAATTCCCTTTATTGTGTCTCATTTGACAATGTGATGTAAAAAAAAAAAATTCTGTGAATGCCATCCTCTTGATTGGCTAGGACAAATGCTAAAATTTTGCTTTGCTTTCACCATTTTTTAAAAATAAATTTATTTTACTTTTAAAATTTATTTTTGGCTGTGCTGGGTCTTCGTTGCTACGTGCGGGCTTTCTCTAGTTGCAGCGAGCGGGGGCTACTCTTCGTTGTGGTGCGCGGGCTTCTCACTGCAGTGGCTTCTCTTATTGCGGAGCACGGGCTCTAGGTGCGTGGGCTTCAGTAATTGTGGCATGTGGGCTCAGTAGTTGTGGCTCGCGGGCTCTAGAGCGCAGGCTCAGTAGTTGTGGAGTGTGGGCTTAGTTGCTCGGCGGCATGTGGGACCTTCCTGGACCAGGGCTCGAACCCGTGCCCCCTGCATCGGCAGGCGGACTCTCAAACACTGCGCCACCAGGGAAGCCCCTCGTCAATTTTTAAAAGAAGATGTAAAATGTTCAAGAACCAGTAGCGCTATCCACTGTATTTCCTGTACCTCAGTCTGTCTTTTTCCAGAAGTACTAGGTTGATAGTTTTTATTCTCAGTCAGATTTAAAGTTTTTACTTACAAAGCTCTGCATTTATAAACTAAAACTGATTTAATGTTGCATGTTGTAAGCTTTATACAAATTGCATCAGAGCATACGCAGCATTTAGTCAATTTAGGGTGTTTTTTGTACTTAAATTTATAACTTGAAGTTTATCTACGTTGTTACATCCTGGGGCACATGCTGTATGCAACTCTGCTTACTTGGGTCACTGCTTCCTGGAATGTCATTATATTAATGCATAATGCTTATTTTATCCCTCTCATTTTGATGAACATTTAGGGTTCTTTTTTTTCAAGTTTTGCCATGACAAACATACAGATGTAATTAATGTAAGGACTGAGATGAGGTCCTCCTGGATGAGGGTGACCCTACATCCAATGACAGGGTCCTTCTAAGACACAGAAGAGGAGAGACCCAGACACAGAGGAGAAGCCCCGGGAAGACAGAGGCAGAGACGGGAGGGAGGTGGCCACAAGCCCAGGGACGCCTGGAGCCCCCAGAAGCTGGAAGAGGCGGGAAGGACCCTTCCCTGGAGCCTCTGGAGGGAGCGTGGTCCTAGGACACCTTGCCCTCAGACGTCTGGTCTCCAGGACTGTGAAATAATCATTTTCTGTGGTCTTAAGCTGCCCAGTCTATGGTATATTATGTTTTTCACCTACATGAGAGATACTCTTACCATATTTGCTAAAAGCCCACCAGAAGGATTTGGTTAATGAATGCTACCCTGCCGTAAGGTCCTGAAGTTTACTGAGAGGCTCAACCAGGAGGTTGGGAAAGCATTCTGTGAGCTTTCAGGCATTACATACATATGTCCTGTTTCTGCCTAAGATGCGTAAAAAGGTTGCAAGCTTCTGGGTAGAGTATATGTGCACGCAAAAGAAAGCATCAGTCAGGGTCAAGATTACTTGTCTTTAAAATCTTTGGCAAAGACAAATACGGCTTTTTAATTAAAACTTCTATTTCTATGTGTCTTCTTATCTACCTGGAGAAAGAAATTACGCTTATAGACACTTAGCACACAGATTGAAACTCATGCATTGACTACACCCAGTTAGCGTGACTCAGCTTGGTGAATGGTTTTAAAATATTGTCCATTTCGTAGTAGAAACAGAGAGTAGAGTGGTGTTTGCCAGGGGATGGGGTCGGGGGATTGGAGAAGTGTTGGTCAAAGGGTACAAACTCCCGGTTATCAGATAAATGAGTTCTGGGATATCTATGCCCAGCGTGGGGATTAGCGTTAACAATACTGTGGGACTTCCCTGGTTAGGATTCTGCGCTTTAACTGCCGAAGGTCTGGGTTCAATCCCTGGTCCATGAGCTTAGACCCTGTAAGCCACTCGGCACGGCCCAAAGAAGAAACAAACAAAGGAAACAACCCTCAAACCAATACTGAATTATATACTTGAGATTGCCAAGAGAGTAGATCTTAAGTGTTCTCACCGAGACACAAAAGAAGGGTAACTATTTGAGGTGATGGAGTTGTTAGCTAACCTTATGACGGTGACCATTCTGCCATATATATGTGTATCAGATCATCACCATGGACACCTTAAGTGTACACAATGTTACATGTCAGTTACAGCTCAAGAAAGCTAGAAAAAATGATTGTTTATCCCATTAACTTTTCATTCTTTTGGACATTCTGGTTAGGGGGTGTGTCTCACAGGGTATGTAATCTAACTGAACAGAAGCCCCAGGACTTCCCTGGCCGTCCAGTGGTTAAGACTCCGAGCTCCCACTGCAGGAGACACGTGTTCGATCTCTGATCGGGGAGCTGAGACCCTGCATGCTGCGGGGCGTGGCCACAAAACGAAACAGAACAAAGCAAACAAAACAACAGAAGCCCCTGTATCATTCTGTAAGTAGAATAATATTCAACTATTGGGGGGCGTGCTCCGATTTTGATAGTTTCTGATACAGAGACCAGGGGCCCAGATTAACCTGGAGCTCAGAAGGATGAATTCCTGCCGACCAAATTTTCTCTCCTCCAGGGAGTGTGAGCTCCTGTCTTCTCTGAATAAAGGCAGCAGAGTTTAAATAAATATGGTCCCTGGGCAACCCCTCCCCTATTTCTATGCGTAGTAGGCAATTCACTCCTGAGATACTCGAAGGATATTCTGAGAGGTGAAGAATAGGAATGGTCGGGCCTTTGAAATGACAACTCCAAGAAAGGTCAGAGCAAACAAGTCTCTGTGAAAAACAATTTGCATAGCAAATGATGCATTAAATGATGATTCCACTTTGCCGTGATCACAATTACAATGGTAATAGGAAAACTCTACGCAAGGATGATTGCTGAGAACGCGGACACAGCACACTCAGAGCCCTAAACACTCAAACTCATGGAAGTCTGTCACTGATAGTTACAGAAGGAGTCATCAGTTAGATTCGTTTTTAGGTCTGTTTAAACTAACAAAATCCGTAGCCTGTCCACAGCATGGCTGTGCTATAGTATAGCTTTCCATCTACCTCGTGAAAATGGATTGCTTTGCAATTTCTTTTTCCGCCGTATGGTCTGCTAACCTTGGAGGCATTTAAGTACTTTTAAGGTCTTGGAAGAGAATCATTGAGCTTGAGTTGGTGAAAAAGAAGATTGGACTTGGGGGAGCCTGATTTCCTGGGAGGCACATGGAGGCAAATAAAGCAACATGGGGTTTGTATTCTGTATAAGATATTCACAGATGCAATAGCACTCTCCTCCCCTTTGCAGTGACAACCCAAAATGTCTTCAGACGTTACTTGATGCCCCCTGGGCATAAAATGCCCCACCGTTAAGAACCACTGGAATAAAACAGGGACAGTGCATTTAAGTGTCCAAGATCATACGGCCAATTCATGATAGTGTAGAGATGGGGTCTTCGGAGACCTTCAGGGCATCCCTCATGGGGTCACACTGCCCCACGGGGAGCCTTATCTTTTTTCTAATGTTTATTTTATATTAGAGTTGATTTATAATGTTGTGTTTCAGGTGTACAGCAAAGTGACTCCATTCTCTCTCTCTCTCTCTCTCTCTATATATATATATATATATATTCTTTTTTTAGATTCTTTTCCCATACAGGTCACTACAAAGTATTGAGTAGAGTTCCCTGTGCTATATAGCAGGTCCTTGTTGATTATCTATTTTATACGTAGTAGTGTGTCTATGTTAATCCCAAACTTCTAATTTATCCCTTCCCCTCACCTTTCCCCTTAGAAAACAAACTTATGTTTACCAAAGTCTGTGAGTCTGTTTCTGTTTTGTAAGTAAGTTCACTTGTATCACTTTTTGTAGACTCCACATATAAGTGATGTCATATGGTATTTGTCTTTGTCTGACTGACTTCACCTAGTATGATCATGTCTAGGTCCATCCATTTTGCTACAAATGACAGTATTTCATTTTTTATGGCTGAGCAGTATTCCATTGTATATATGCACCACATCTTCTTTATCCATTCATCTGCTGATGGACATTTAGGTTGTTTCTATGTCCCGGGTATTGTAAATAGTGCTGCTATGAACATTGGGGTGCCTGTATCTTTTTGAATTATTTTCTCTGGATATATGCCCAGGAGTGGGGTTGCAGGATCATATCGTAGCTCTCCTTTGAGTTTTTTAAGGACCCTCCATCCTGTTCTCCATAGTGGCTGCACCACTTTGCATTCTCGGGGAGACTTACCTTCAGGGTCCAGGTTGCTTATCGATACACGGATATCATCTTCCACTGCATTATCATGACCTTCCTGATTCTATTGCTTACAGAGTCCTTGGGACAGTCTCACAGGTTACCGTCTGCTCAAAATTCTCTTTTCATATCCCTGTGGATGTTAGGAACAAGCACGTATTGTAGAAGACCTGGGAAAAGCTCTGGTGTGACCAGTTCCTGGGACGCATCTTGATTTCTGACTTTCAGCCTCCCTGGCCCCCTCTTTACAGCTCCTCAAAAGCGTCAAGCACAGGACGCCCCAAAAGGAGGTTTCTTCTGCCTGAGAATACTCCTTCTCTCCTCGCTTTGCAGAATTCATTTTCAGTCTTGCTACAGATCTGAGCACCGATGAAATTCTTTAGGGAAGATTCTCCTCCCTGACTTTCCAGACCTAGTCCCATCCCCCTTCTCTGTGTTCTTATAGTGTGTTATCACTTTTCCTTCACAGCTTCCCTCATCCTTGGCAATCATGTGTTTATTTGTGTCATTGTATCCTGAATGTCAACCTCTCTGTCTTGACTGTAAGCTCCAAGGAAGCAGAGATGCTGTATCGATGTGCTCATCCTTTATCTCTATCCCTGGGTGTTCAAGGGAAATCTGGGCAATAAATATGTAAGAGCGGATACCGGTAATGATTGCAGGGAGGCCACCCTTTCCTTGGTTTTCTATCTTAGGTGACCACACAGCATCCTGGCTGAGCGTTAAAAGGTTGGATTAACTCAACTGGCTTTGCTCTAAGGCTCAAGGCCGTGCTTGCTTCCCGTTACAAAGACGGCCTTTGCCACTGAGACTCTGCCTTCAAAAATAATCTACCCAATGGAGACTTGACAAAGCTCTGAGCCTGAAACGATACCTTCGCTCTATTTGCTGACATTTCAAACATTAAATTAATATTCTTGAAGCCATGCATTAGGCTCCTAACCTGTCATTTGGACTCAACGAATGCGGACGATTAGAGGAGAGAGCGGTTGGTCCACGGAGAAAGATGACTTTGCATTTTGCATCCAATCACGGAAAGCAAACACAATCGGGCAACGTCCGGGGGCCGAGAGGAGCTGCAATGTTAATGATGGAAGCAGCGAGAAACAGAACCTTGCAAAAAACACGGAATAAGGCTTTGTAACCTGTGAACCCCACCTACCTCATCCATCCCTAATTTTTTTTAATGTATTAATTTTTTTTTACCATCCCTAATTTTTATAGACCCCTAAAATTGATTTTTAATGAAAGGTTTTTATATTTTTAACCATCCCTAATTTTTATCACATAGACCCCAGGCAGGCTCTTAATACATCTTTATCTTTTAGATGCTTCCATGTGTAGCAATACGGCCAGAAGGGGGTGGCATGATGTATTCAAAGTGCTGAAGGGGAAAAACCTGGCACCTAGGACACTCTACCCAGCGAGATTGTCATTTAGAATAGAAGGAGAGACAAAGAACTTCTCAAACAAGCAAAAACACAAAAGAATTACCAGTAGTAAACCCACCCTAGAAGAAATGTTGAAGGGTCTTCTCTAAATGGAAACGAAGCAAGAATCTATAGGAAAGGGGAAGGTCCCACTAGGAAAGGCAAATATACAGTACAGATTAAAGATCACGTCAGTACACTAGTATGTAGATTAAAAGACAAAAAAGTGTCAAAGCAACCACAGCTACAGTAAAGAGTTAAGGGACAGGGACTTCCCTGGTGGTCCAGTGGTAAAGAATCTGCCTTACAATGCAGGGGACGCGGGTTCGATCCCTGGTCAGGGAACTAAGATCCCACGTGTCGCAGGCAAATATAAATAAATAAATAATAAATAAGAGTTAAGGGACAAGCACGAAGATATAAAATAGGACATCAAAAACACAAAATGTAGGGGAGGGGAGTACAAAATGCAGCTCTTTTAGGAGGTGTCTGAACTAACGGAAGCGGTGTTTTTTTTTTCTTGAGGGTGTGTAATTTACGGAAAGCAATGGAAACTAGGCAGTGTTTGTTTCCAGCCTGGATGCATGGTTAAGATCGCAGCTAGCCTGTCACAGAGTTGACACTGTAGATTATGGTAACGCTAGAGTCTTGTTACAATATTTGAGACCGCCTACACCCAGGTTCACCTGCATCAACAGGTTCACGCTTAAGAAAGTCTACAGCTTGAGGGATTTCTTTGTAGTCCTACAAGACAAACCACAAAACGGGGAGGGTCATTCATAACGAAGGCAAAATTTACTCCAAAAAGTTCGAGGATGGTACAGTTCAGACTGTTAACGCAATGCAACTATTCTTTCCCAAGAGCTGATGTGTTATTTTGGTTTTTTTTTTGGGGGGGGGGGGTCAGTTGCTCAAAATCACAGACCTTAGATAATTAGCTCTTTTTTTTAAATTGAAGTATAGTTGATTTACAATATCATGATAGCACAGTGATTCAGCAAATACACACACACACACACACACACACGTACACGCACACATATATACAAATTCTTTTTCAGATTCTTTTCCCTTATAGGTTATTACAAAATATGGAGTAGAGTTCCCTGTGCTATACAGTAGGTCCTTGTTGTTTATCTATTTTGTATATAATAGTGTGTATCTGTTCATTCCAACCTCCTAATTTATCCCTCCTCCACAGCTAACATCATACTTGATGGTGAAGAGCTGGAAACATTTCCTCTAAGATCAGGAACGAGACAAGGATGCCCACTCTCACCACTTTGATTCAACAGAGTTCTGGAAGTCCTAGCCACGGCAATCAGAGAAGAAAAAGGGGTGTGCTCTCTAAGACGTCCTTGTCTGATGAGATCAAAGCAAGCCGGCTAAATGGTTCTAATGAGGTCCTAGAGAAGAACCCAGTTGCTATGGGTGGTTTTCCTTTTGGAAATATTTGTCCAAGTGTTTCAGAACAGCCGGAGCTCTGCCAGAGCAAATCGATTCTAAAACAAATCCTCGGTCCTTTGCCTGTAATCCGTGCTAATGCCTTTCTTGGGCACTGAAGCTTCTCTGGAGACAGACACAAGAACCTAGGATATGGGGCTGTACTCCAGGGTCTTACAGCTTTCCTTATGCATGTCCTGTGTAGTTTTAGAAAGCCAAGAAGGCAAGGATATCTTGAGCCTTGCAGGGCTGGAAGCTTATAGCCAGTCTGGTACCCAACTCTGTCAGAGGTGATTCCTTCTTCCTAATAGTCAGGCATCTCTGCTTTGGAGTTTCTGCGCCTTTCAAAATGCGTTTTCAAATCTTATAGCCTCTTGAGCTGTTTGAATCATTTAAACAAGCCCATAGAAGGATGCACTTAGAACTCAAAGGATCGACACTTCAATATTTTCAAAGGATCGACACTTTAATATTTACAATAGCGAGTAAGGGCGAGAGAGTGCACAGATGGCTTTCTTTCCAGGAGGAGAGAAGAAGGTTTGGGGCTCAGTTTATTTATTTATTTTTTTCCTCTCAATAAATAACACTGTCAGAGAGGTTTATGGAAAAAAAATGAACCTTTAAAGTCACCAAGAAAGTGCAGAGGCCAATAAGACATATTCATGATTTAAGAAGCCAGGAGTGTCCAAGAAATAGTAGACAGCTGAAGTCTTCTTTGCACAGGCATGCAGGGAAAAGCTACACAGCATCTTGGCATCTTTTAAGTGACAGAGCAAAACGGATGCATGTCAATGGATTTGAGACATTTATTTCTGTAAATATAAAAGTGTAGACTGCTGCTTCGTTATTGCTTTTAAGTACCCTTCCATTTCCGGGCATTAAAATAAGTTGTGTGCAGATAGGAAATTTCCACCACAGCAACTGGCTAACAGGTGCATTTCTGGGGTGGGGGGAAGCTTAGCACTTAGCAAGGGTAAAGCTTTGCGCATTCATATTTAAATGCAAGCCCGAGGCTGTGGCAGGAAAACAAGAGGAAACTCTTCAAGCACAGACTTTCAAGACAATGAAGCTACTTTGTACCGACGTCATGCTTATCCACTATCTCTAAGTAGTTCAGAAGTTTGCGAAGCCTCCACAAAACGTCTTTTGACGCACACACTTCAGCATTTTATCAGGGGAGTAATGATTCGTGAAAGGTTCAGGGTCACTCACTGTTGGCCTGAAAGCACGAGTGGATGCAAATCTCTCCTTTCTAAAAAGATTTTTCTTTGTTTGGTGGTAAAATACGCATCACGTAAAATGGACTATGTTTACCACTTTTAAGTGGCATGAAATACATTCACATCCTTGGGCAGCCAACGCCACCATCCTCTCCAGAATTCTTCATCTGGCGAAACCAAAGCTCTGTCCTCAGGAAACACTCACTGTCCATCCCCCTAAGGCACCCACCGTCCTACTTGCCATCTCTATGGATCTGTACTCCTCTAGGGACGTCCTAGGAGTGGAGTCATACAATGTTGGTCCTTCTGTGTCTAGTTCATTTCACTCAGCACCATGTGCTCGAGGTCCGTCCACATGGTAGCCTGTGTCAGAGCTCCTCTCCTTTTCTGGACTGAGTAATGTTCCACTGTGTGGATGGACCCCATGTGGTGTATCCACCCATCCAGCCACGGACACTTGTGTTGCTTCCACGTGTTGGCTACTGTGAATAATGCTGCTGTGAACCTGAGTGAGCAAATGTCTTCTAGCCCCTGCTTGAGATTCTTTGCAAATCTCCTCTTTCCCCCCAAGAGCAGCAACTGACAGAACATGCTTGATACTTAAGAAATGGGTCATTTTGCGATTTTTAATGGAGGAGAGCCCAGTACACTAGGAAGCAGGTTCGCATGTAAACACTGTAAGATGAATAGACTCCAAGGCTGCAAGGAATGTCTTCGAAACTGTTTGGAGGATGTTTGTTACGTGGCATCTGTGACTAGCTGTTACATTTTAAAGCTTTATTAAGGCAGCGCTGCCCTTTGTAACTCTCTTGACCTTATAGTGTCATCGCTTTGAGCTCCCTTGCGGCAATGATGCACAGCAGAGAACAGTTCAAAAGAATAAACACCTACTATTTTGCAGAGTGGAGTCACCTCTTAGAAGGAAGAGTATTCTGAGTTCTTGGTTATTTAGGATAAATTCTAAACGTGTACCACCAGCACAGTTAAAAGAGTGAGGTTTTGTGTATGGTAGGTTTACACCTCAAAAACAGACATAGATTACCAATGGGGTTCACCAAGTTAATAGGGTTAGGAGAAGCAGAGGAAGGAAAGGTAGGTTATAGATAAAATGTTGATAAGCTGCTTTGTGACAAGTATGTTCCTGCCATAGTTTGAACTGGTATTTCCTCAGCTGATGCATGGCAGAATTCTAGATGGAGTTTTCTCTCTCTCAGCTGTTTTGATACATCATCCCACCCAAGTGGAATACAGAGGCAGCCCAAGCTGATGAAGACACTGGTCAGTAGCCAACCTTGCAAGCTGGCCTCGCTAAGGAGAGCCGTGTCCAGTCTGCTGTGTTCATTCTTCTCTGCACGTGGGCCTCGCGACAGCACATGTCTGGGGTTACAAAGGCCAGAGGGGACGATGCATTTCTAAGAGACAGTGATGTGTTCCAAGGTTGATGGGTGATGAGTACAGAGCTGAGGACAGGTCTGCTTCAAGGCAGTAGGTTACAAAGCATGTAGCAAAGGGTTACCCACTTTGCTGTTGCTCTTCTCACCACCACAAGGTGGCGCATGACTTGGCAAGGGCTCTTGGGCTGGCTGGGGGCGGGGGGGTATGCTTGGCAGCGGGTGACTTTTCTAGAAGGAGCTCTGAGCCCCAGGGAGGTTGAAGCAATGAATACACCTGGAGGAGAAGGTCCAACACGGAGACCTCGCGCGGGGTGCACGGAGGGCCGCCGGGACTCCTGGGCAATCTGATTTTGGAAGTGGGTTGAAGAGTCAAAGGGGCAAGAGATGATGAGCTTAGGATAACGGCCAGAACACACACTTCGAAAGGACGGCTTCGCTGCCCCCACACCCCTCAGCACTCTGTCCGATCAACCTGTGTTGGTCTCAGATCCTCACACCAACTCCCCTGGGTTAAACCACTAGGATTGCAACCAACACAGTCTGGATGCTTCCGAGTTTCAATCGGCATTTGCAGGACTCATGGAAAACAGTTCCCACCCGCAACACAAAATGAAATCACTGGTGAAATGGCGTGTAAAGAGGCTTTTCCATGCTCTCTCGAATTCCCCAGAAGCTTGGGCTTTCAGGCTCTGAAATCTCCAAAGCTCCTTTTGACTAGGACCCAGGAGGTTGGATTTACCCTAATTCCAAGGGAGCTAAGACAGGGATGCTCACGGGGGTCCCGGCAGGGTAGCGGATGCCGCTTTCTCTTCCCTTGTCTTTTCCTAGCAGATAGCATGATTCCCCAGATTAAAAACGGAGTAATATCTAGTACGGAGCCTCCATTTTCCATGGGGACTGAAATTCTGAAGCACTTCATAAAACCTCACTTTCAGTAAACCCTACACGCTGTTTCTCATTAGTCTTCCAAGAATATTAAAAGGAATTTTAATTCAGGTTTTGCAAATAGAGAAACAGCACATGTTGTGTGTATTTCATACTGTTGAATATTAATACCTCTGAGGGAGCTTCAATTTCCATTTTTTTAAAAAGCTGAGAATTCAAGAAAATAATATTCCGACAGTCTCCGTAGCCAAATAAAAAGAGAGTCGTATTCATTGTCTATATAATGCCAGTACAGGGACTGTCCTGTCTCTCCCACACCTTTTCCCTCACAAAGATGATGTCTTCTCGTCTGCCTTGTAGTTTCTTGCTCAATGAACCCTAGAAATGTCCTTTTTCTCACCTTCCCAAGCTACGAGTCAGGTTTTGCAGGTGTTTCCTTCTTTACTGCTAACCTTGATGACTCTGAATTCAATGTCATGTCCTTAGAGGGGCTGCAAATACTGAGTTTCTGGATCTTCCCATACCTCGGAAGGAATAAAAGCATCTTTGACTCCATCTCTCTTAAAAACAAGTTCTGGAGCTTCCCTGGTGGCGCAGTGGTTGAGAGTCCGCCTGCCGATGCAGGGGACGCGGGTTCGTGCCCCGGTCCGGGAAGATCCCACATGCCGCGGAGCGGCTGGGCCCGTGAGCCATGGCCGCTGAGCCTGCGCGTCCAGAGCCTGTGCTCCGCAACGGGAGAGGCCACAACACTGAGAGGCCCGCGTACCGAAAAAAAAAAAACAAAAACAAAAAAACAAGTTCTGTTTCTCTTACTGGTCTAATACTGACTAGAACTGGTGGTGGCTTTTAGCCCTTTCCTAATTGTGGGATTTGGCCCTGGATCTGTCCCTGCTGAGGAACCCAGCATGTTCCCATTTAGGATACTGTGTTTTATCTTTAATACGCAGAACAGCCTCCACGGACGCTCCAAGGTAACGACCCACATCCGTACTTGGCTTCAGGGGTTGAAGGAGACCTGCCACAGAGACACCATCCCCCCGTGACTCAGATTCTAACTTTTGGACCCCCCCCCCGCCTTCCACAGTTCTGGGTATATAAACGGTACCTCACGTTTGCTCAGTTCAAATTGCCTGAATTTTACATACAGGTTGAAAAAAATATATATGTGGGCTCCACGGGGTTCTTCTACAAGAGCTCCTGGAGAATTAGAAAGGACAAGTGAGCCCGAGCCCAGATGTCAGCCTCAAAGACCTTCTGTCTCCAGGTGATGCCAGGACATTGAGAAGGAAAGACTTGTGGAGATTTTCCGTCTCGTACGGAGCTTCTGTCTGGTTATTAATATTATGCTTGGGTTTGTCCTCTTATTCCAGGACCCGGGGTCAAATTTCAAAGTCTGATGGACTTCTTCTCAGTGACAGCTTGGACAGATATATGGGGAAATGACCAGAAAGGCTAATTTCTAAAGCTTTATAGGTGAGAAAGGGCAAAACACCTGACTTTTTCTAGCGGCTGAAGCCCTGTACAAAATCATGGTCTCTAAACAGCAAGAATTTGGCCGTGTGCACTCCCTTTACTGGAACTTAGACACTTCAATATCAAAAGCGTTTTCTTTCTTTTTTTTCCAAAGGCAACCCGGACATTGCAAGAAATAAGACAGCAAGAATTGTTGTATTAAAAATGCCTAGTCTCTTCTGAACGTAGGAACTGGTTTCAGAATTTTACTTTATAATGCCCTAAAGCGCTCTTTGAAATTTTCTCTGGAAATTCTTTCTGACTGCTTTAAAAAAAATTAACTCCATTTGGAAAAAAGGGAATTGGCCACAGGCTGTATTATTTGGTGTTTGGTAAAAGCTAAAAGCTCATTATGTAGGCACTGTAACTCTACCTGGATTAAAAAGGTAGCTCTCCCCATAGAACTGAAAGAGGGAAAAAAGGCAGCAGAAGGCTATTTCACATGGGGACAAAAAAAAATTAGAAAACTGAACCTTGGGGAAATTAGACATTTCTATTTAAAATGATTTCTGTTTAAATGGTTGCGATAAAAACATAATGGAACTTCTCTCTTTAGTAGAACAACATTTATTGTGAACAGCCAGTTTAATAGAGCTCTTGACATATGGCTGTCCCCTTTTTAAAATTCTGAATTACCCAGATGCGTATGGCCAATTTTTAAGAGCCAGAGTTTGTGTTCACTTACCCTAAATATTCTTGAGACTTAAACCTCTGTGCTTCTCTAAAAATTCTTCCTGAAAGTTGAAAGGTGAAGACACCACTAGGGGTAAATATTAAAGCACTGGTTGGCTTATTGGGTGAAGGATGCTCAGAGAATTTTAGATTTTGGGAGTATACAGTGTTCCTAGACGTCAAGTCACCCCACCAACATGGGCATTCCCAATAAATAAAATGTTCTGAAATGTACATTTGTTGGCTTGTACAAAATCGTCTGTGAGTTTTTCTGTTGTGCTTATCACTGTTTATCTGCATTTACTTTGAAACTTATTATAAGAATTGCAAGAACAGAATAGGGGAATCGTATATGCTTCTATACATACTTAGCAATTATCTACCTTTTGTCCTAATTGTTTTATAATCCCCCTTCCTCTCTTTGCATGTACACACACACACACACATACATACACACACACACACACACGCATACACACAATTTCTTCTTCTGAACCACCGTGTACATTGAAGAGTTATGTTCCTTTACTCCTAAATACTTCATATTCTAAATAAAATCCTAAATATTTCATAACCGTCGGCATAACAAGGACATTTCCTTAGATAATCAAATAACTGAATAATGGAAATCAAGATGTGCAGCATTTGTACAACATAAAAATATATACTTGCAATAAGACATGAAGAAAACACAGGACTTCAGTGCTTTAGGTGAAACCCACGGACCCCGAAGTTTTCCAAAGTTCAGCCCTAAGCCTGGATGCTTTGAGCTGGAAGGAAACAGTCACATCCTGGGCTTGAACACCTCTTCGCGATGAAGGTGCAGTAAGTCTTTGTGATTCTCTGGTCCCCTTCAGATTCACACGTCTACATCGGGTCTCACACGGTCCCTGAGGCAGGTACCTTCCGCCTCATTCACTCTTCAACCCTGTCCAGCCAGTGCGTCACCAACGACGGGGCTGCAAACTGTCCTAGATGAATCTCTGCTCTGTGTTCACTACGAACCGTCCTTCCTGTCACTCCTAAGGCATCTGGTGTGGAGAGCATATTACAAGGTCTCCCTGAGAACACAATCGGTACTCAACCACATACCTCAGTGTAACTCGAACCACGGGGCCAGGGAGCAATTTTATGGCAAGTCTTCCAGATAATCACGTATAACTGAATGAGAAAAGCACATTTCTTGGTTAAAGGAGATGTGGCACATATACAGAACGGCATATACCCAGCCATAAAAAAGAAGGAAATAATGCCATCTGCAGTAACATGGATGGACCTAGAGATGATCATACAAAGTAACTCAGAGAAAGACAAATATCATATATCACTTACATGTGGAATTAAAAAAAATGACACAAATGAACTTAGTTATGGAACAGAAACAGACTCACAGACATAGAGAACAGACTTGTGGTTGCCAAGGGGGAAGGATTTGGGGGAGGGATGGATTGGGAGTTTGGGATTAGCAGCTACAAACTATTACATATCGGATGGATAAACAACAAGGTCCTACTGCTTAGGGAACTATATTCAATATCCTGTGATAAATCATAATGGAAAAGAATATGAAAAAGAATGTGTATGTATGTATAACTGAATCACTTTGCTGTAGAGCAGAAATTAACACAACACTGCAAATCAACTATGCTTCAATAAAATAAATTTAAAAAAGAATATCACATCATTGTAGTTCAGTTAATTTAATATAAGTAGCCCATCCTTTATCATTTTTCCACTCAGGTAGATATCTAACAATCTACCAGACTATTCTCAAATGTATGGCTGTATAGCACACTTTTTAAGGTAGATATTATTAGATTTTGACAACTAATTTTACCTGTCTCCTTTCCTTCTCTCTATATGATCCTACCTGTAATTTTTGCTTCATTTTAAATGACAATTCTGGAATAATGATCCACCCAAAAATCTTTGTTCTGATTTCTGAATACCTATTCTAATGCGAAGTTAAGCCCTACAGCTGAGATTATCAGGTACCCTTTCAGCTGCTTCCCATAATTTAAAAGAATCTCATGCCTCACTCATTTTAAGGATTCAACAGATGTTGAATGAATAAGATATGTTTGAATATCATTTCTCTGAGGATGAATCACCTTAAAGTTTCTTGGATGTTGAATCTAAATTTCAGGACGCTGAGTTTGTATAGGACATTTTTAGTTTCCTTTCCAGTTGAAAGGTTGTTACAGAAGATAACACTCAGTGATTTGAATAAAACGTTTATGCTTCCATCTCCAGTAGGATATTCTGTTAGATTCTGGGTTAATTGCATAAGATTTGGGAAGCTCTACTCTCTAACTTTAAAAAAATAATCAAGCCTATGTGATGAGGGATGTAAGAATTTTGAAAATATAATTTATCATGGAAGAAACAGGGATGGTAATAGAAGAATGAAGTAGACCCTTTTGTAATTGTAAGGAATAGTTTATTTATGTAAACAGGCAGAACTTTGATTACAGACATTTAATAGCATGAAAAATATAACTATGGGTTTTCCAAGTCTGAAATTCCATAATAAGCAGGCTAAGTTGATTTCCCATGGGAATATTTCCAATTGAGTCACAAAGCATGCATGAAACAGAATGACAGAGGGTTAAACTTGAAATATCAGGGCGGTTTGCCATTTTATTGATTATTTTTCAGACCTAATTGCCATTGGGTTAGATCTCCAAGTTCCATATTGAGTTTCACTGTAGCCTCAGTACTCTGACAGAACAAGATTTTGATTCTTCCCTTCAAAACGTGTAGAGGATACACACACGACTTGCTTAAATTACTGAGCAACTCAAAATGTATTTACGTGCCAATTTAATGGTGCAGATAGAAGTATTATAAGAATCTGAAGCAGGAAGAGGCTGATGTGGTCTGAGGTTTGCAGCAGAGATCTGAGGGAAAGACTAGAAAATATGTCCCGGCACAGGGTAGAGTGAAAACGGGAATGCAGTGCAGGACACACAGAGGAAAATGAAGCACAAAGGTGCCCACCATCAAGCTGTTAGAGAAGGTGTCTGCTAGGGTGGACTTGAGCATAAAGAGAGGAATTTTAGGGGGAACTCTAAATGCCCCCAATGTAGGATAGCTGTGGACATAAGGTTTATGAGTATGGGATGTGTTGATTGAAAAGTATACTATAGGACAATATAATAGTAAGTGTATACATATATGTGTATATACATATAATAGCAAGGATTTATAATAGTAAGGGTTATGAGTATGTGATGTGTTGATTGAAAAGTACACTATAGGACATTGTTTATAATAGTAAGGATATATGCATGAGTTGGGTGGGGAGAGAGAGAGGGAGAGATTTAGTATGAGGAATTGCCTTATGCAGTTCTGGAGGCTGAGAAGTTCCACAGTCTACCCTCTATAAGCTGGAGACCCAAGAAAGCCAGGTGTAATTCAATCTGAATCCAAAGCCATGAGAACTAGGGCACCTGAAGGTGTAAATCCCAGCGTGAGGTCAGGAGAAGACGGGATAAGATGTCTCAGCTCAACAGTGATACAGAAAACGATGGGTGAATTCTCCCCACCTCCGCTTCTGGTTCGATTCGGGCCCTCAACTGATTAGACGAGGCCCACCCACGTTAGGGAGGGCAACCTGCTTACTCAGTCTGCTAGCTCAAAGGCTAATCATATAGGGAGACACTCTCACAGACACGCACAGAAATCATGTTCAACCTGAACCCCCGAGCCCCTGCCCCAGCCATTCTAGCTGCTGCATAAAACTAGCGTCCCAAATGCAAACGTGTAGACGTTACACACACGTGGAGACAATACTTTGCTTTACCAAGAACCTTCCATCTTGTTCCTTAGAAAATTCTATGAAGAACCTAAGAGAGTTGGCTCCATTATACAGATGGATGAACTGGAACAGAGGTTTCACACAGCAGAAGTCAACGCGTAGGTGGACCCAAAGCTCTACCTGTATTATGGATTAATTTATCTTTCCAGGAATCTAAAGTTATTGCCTTGAAATAACTGGTATCTCTTTTAAATTAGATGAACTTGTGTGGATGAACAGTCCTGTGTCTATGCATTCCCACCGGAACAGCTGTGACATCTAACAGCGCCTGGTTAGATTTGTCATAAATGACTCTCAGTCACCATTTTTTCAGATGGTCACTCCAATCATAACACTATGGAGGTCATGGGAAGACAGAAAATAAACTAAATCTGGGAGCTGGAAAAAACAGTGTACGTTGGTTAGTTTGAGCCTCATACTTTAGAGAAGATGAAGCATAGCGTGGTGAGCCCAAGACCACAGAGGAAGTTAAAGACAGAGAAAGTTCTAGAAATCTAGGTCCCCTTGGTCCACAGAGTGCGTTAATGATGGCACTCCCAAAGAGATTCACATCCTGCAACCTGGGAAAGGGAGCTTATTTGGACAAAGGGTCTTTGCAGATGAGATGAAGTGAAGGGTCTGACATGAGGTTCTCCTGGATGAGGGTGATGCTAAATCCAATGACAGGTCCTTCTAAGAGACAGAAGAGGAGAGACACAGACACAGAGGAGAAGCCCTGGGAAGACGGAGGCAGAGACAGGAGGGATGCGGCCACAAGCCCACGGACGCCTGGAGCCCCCAGAAGCTGGAAGAGGAGGGAAGGACCCTCCCCGGGAGCCTCTGGAGGGAGCGTGGCCCTGGGACACCTTGACCTCAGGCGTCTGGTCTCCAGGATGGGGGAGGATAGACGCCTGTTGTTTTTAGCCACTCATTTCATGGTGCTTTTGCTGCAGCTGCCCCAGGGGATGAATACACTCCGTGTTCAGCTGTTTGGTGTTGCGTGGTTCCCAGAGTGAGAACACGGTGCATCTGTCTGGGTGAACTTCTCCTCCCATTTCCCAGGCACCCACTTCCTCATGATCATATCACCAGTGTCCCTGAATAACAGTATCTGAAGGAGGAATCTGCCCCAGTGCCATGCCTAATTGCAGTCCCCAACTGCTGTCTGCCCCATTGGTAGACTGGCCGTGGGCTTCCAGCCCCAGACCTTGGCACTCCTGCAGAAGACGCATGTTTATTGAAAGGAGCGACTTCAGGCTGACATGTTAATATTCTCCACAATAAGTTGGGCAGTTCGGAAGCATAAATATGAAGTCAAGTTCTTCTAAAGATCTCAGAGAAGGCTTCCCTGGGGGCGCAGTGGTTAAGAATCCACCTGCCAGTGCAGGGGGCATGGGTTCGAGCCCCGGTCCGGGAAGATCCCACATGCCGCGGAGCCGCTAAGCCCGTGCGCCACAACTACTGAGCCCGCGCTCTAGAGCCCGTGCGCCACAACTACTGAGCCTGTGAGCCACAACTACTGAGCCAGAGCACCACAACTGCTGAAGCCCGCGCTCCTAGAGCCCATGCTCCGCAACAAGAGAAGCCACCGCAATGAGAAGCCCATGCACTGTAATGAAGACCCAATGCAGCCAAAAATAAATAATTTAAAAACAAAACCGAAATTTCATTAAATATCTCAAAGAAAGGCTACAGACCCTTGACATTTGTCCTATCATGATGTTATTTTTTTTTTTTTTTCTGCCACATGGCGTGTGGGATCTTAGTTCCCCAACCAGGGATTGAACCCACGCCCCCCTGCAGTGGAAGTGCAGAGTCCTAACCACTGGACCGCCAGGGGAGTCCCTATGATGTACTTTTCTGACCTTTTCATCAGCCTGCCTGGACGTTTCATTTATTCCCAACATGAGACCAAGACATTCAAAAAACGTCCTTGAAGTCAGCTGTTACAGGGAGCCTGTTGTTTGCCACAGAACTGCCTCTTTCAAATATATTAGAGCAATCAGAAGGCAGCTGCTTAGAAAGGTCAGTGAGTCATTATTGTTTTACAGGATGGAGAAAGCATGAATATCAGGGAATATTCTTTCTTTCAGTGTCAAGGTCTCCAAACCATGAAAAAGTTGGATAAATAAATTAATTGTACCTTTCCAAAGGATGGTACCAAAAATTGGCTACCTTTCAAATATAGAGGCTCGAGTCTTAATATCTATAGCAGCTTTGCTTAATTACACAATTAAATGAAAATTCTATTTTATTTAATTATTGATTAAAAATAAGATTTGCTTTATTAAAAAATATATATAAAAGTCCCAGAGAAATGGATAGCTCTAAAGAGAGGAAATCTTAAAGCCAATGAATCTCAGGGACTTCCCTGGAGGTCCAGTGGTTAAGATTCTGCGCTTCCACTGTAGGGGGCACAGGTTCGATCCCTGGTCCCGGAACTAAGATCCCGCATGCCGCATGCTGCGGCCAAAGAAATAAAATAAAAATAAAAAAGTCAATGATTCTCAGACCTCTTTTCAAAGCAGGTAATTTGGGGGGTAGGGCCTAGGAAGAGGAATTAAATAAGAAAGATGAATACGTGAACTTGGGAAGGATGTGGATACACCAAACGTGTGCCATGCGATGCTGTGTATTTTTTTTTTTTTTTTTTTTGCGGTACGCGGTCCTCTCACTGTTGTGGCCTCTCCCGTTGCGGAGCACAGGCTCCGGACGCGCAGGCTCAGCGGCCATGACTCACGGGCCCAGCCGCTCCGCGGCACGTGGGATCCTCCCGGACCGGGGCACGAACGCGCGTCCCCTGCATCGGCAGCCGGACCCTCAACCACTGCGCCACCAGGGAAGCCCGATGCTGTGTATTTGATCATCTTTTCTGCACGTATGGGTATGAGTGTTAACCAGACATCCCACAACGGAACAAGAGGTATTTATGTACCCTAGGCGTTCATGGCCTCCCTGGACCCTGCAGTATTTGATGGACCCTCCGGGGAAGTCATACTCCTCAGCTTGACCCTAATGAAATAAGAATCACAGAGACTGAGAGAAAAGGGCAAAAGGGAAAGAAAGGACAGACACTGGCTTTCCCTGTGTGTCAGGCATCATACGTGTTACCACCTTACCTTGTCTATATGTTACGACCTAACACTTACTCTCCTGATTTTGCAGAGTCAGTCTTAGAAGCTGAATTGCTGGGTCAGAGCTTAGGCATGGTAGCCTGTAACAGATACCACCAAATTTCCATTAAAAACATATGAAGCCAACGGTATCAGACTCCTCATTTCTCCAGCTCCTTGCCAAAAAAGCCCGTTAGTCTCTTTCAATTTTTTTTTTTTTTGGCCAGAGTGGTAAGAATGGTAAATCCTGGCTTAGATTTAATTCCCTTTCATGATTAAAGAAGGCTGTGTGTCTTTTCACGTATTTATTGACACATTTGTTTATTTGTGTTGCCTCTGTGTTTTTGCCTCGCTATGACTTTTTTTTTTTTAAAGTTTTGGCCTCAGTGCGAGGCATGTGGGATTTTAGTTCCCTGGCCAGGGATCAAACCCACGGCCTCTGCACTGGAAGCATGGAGTCTCAACCACTTAACTGCCAGGGTAGTCCTTGGCATGACTTTTTATTTTAAGAATTTTTTTTTTTGATGTGGACCATTTTTTTTTAACGTCTCTATTGAATTTGTTACAATATTGCTTCTGTTTTATGTTCTGTTTTTTTTTTTGGCCGGGATCTCAGCTCCGCCACCAGGGATCGAACCCGCACCCCCTGGCATTGGACGGCGAAGTCTCAACCACCGGACAGCCAGGGAAGTCCCCCTTGCTAGGACTTTTACAAGGAGTGATGGGGAGTCAGGCCGAGTCTGTTCTGTTTCCCTGGTTCTGAAACTCAGAGACAGAGCAAGGTGTCCTCTTGGTGTATTACCTGTCTTCTGTAGCCACGGGAAGCAGCAAGGGCATCCTCAAGGTGTGCAGGAGAGGAGTGAGCGTCCCAGGTAGCCTCCATCCTCACCCACTGCCTGACACCTGGCTAATTGCAGGATGGGGGCCGGGTCCTGACACAGCTGTGCATCATCAGCTAGCGCTGCGGACACACGACTCCTTAGTGGGGGCTGATTCAGCCTGGGGGGTAGATGCCCCAAGGCAGCTGCTGCCACTGCAGGTGAGTGTCCAGAGGTGAGATGTTGGGAGCAGCATGCAGTGGTCAATGGCCCCTTGCTCCCTCTCTATACCCCTCTGTCTGATGTCTGAGCATCCTGCCCTCTCCCTCCGGTCCATGCCCACCCCTGTGTCCCCAGGTTTGCTCAAGGCACGTTTATGAACTTTCAAGGCAACAGGTGCTGCGCTGAGTCCGTGGCACGTGATCAAGGTAACTAGATGTGCTCTTTGCCCCGTAAAGAGAGATCTGACCTCCACCTACACAATTGCATCCTTTCTCTTTCCTCCCTTCCAGAGCTTCCCAGGAAACTGTGATGCTATTTCTGTAAACTGATTCCAACTACGATACAGAAGACAGACGTTCGTTTCCCTCCTATCTGAAGAACGACCTCTTCTCATGGCTCCGCGAGACGGGTTTCTTTTTTATTTATTGTTTGAACCTGTGCACCAGGTGCACAAATGTGACCCTGCTCACCCAGTGGGAAGGGGAACCTTGTCTTTGCAGCAGACAAAGCAGTCCTGTGCTCTTTTCAGACTTTTGTTCCTTCAAAAGGTTGTTTGAGCCCGGCTTCAAAAGAATGGAGATTAGCGTGGTGTCTTTGATCTCTTGTCCCCTTTAAGCCTCAGTTAAATTCGACTTTTATATTTACTTAATTGTTCCTGTCAGCCTCGACTGGCCAGCGTGAGATTTCCTAAACAATTATTACGAGGAGGCATTGGGCTGGCTAATTCAAGACGTTCCTCTGCACTCTTTAACTCCTTTACAATTTAAAAATTCTATCCTGTATTTCAACTGGCTGAGATCTCCCTAAAATGTAATGATAGTTGCAGAAACACCGTCTAAGACAGGGTGGTGATAAATGTTCTGTACTCTTATTAATGGTACTACAAGTCCCGACATTATTTCTACCTGATAGGAAAACTGGTTAATCAAGAGATGAAAAAATTTTCCATAAAAGAAATTTATGGTTACCGGGGTGGGGGGGGGAAGGGGTAGAGGGATAAACTGGAAGATTGCGAATGACACATACACACTACTATATATAAAACAGATAACTAATAAGGACCTACTGTGTAGCACAGGGAACTCTACTCAATACTCTGTAATGACCCATATGGGGAAAGAATCTGAAAAAGAGTGGATACATGTGTATGTATAACTGACTCACTTTGCTGTATTCCTGAAAGTAACACAACATTGTAAATCAACTCTACCCCAATAAAAATTTTTTAAAAGCACCCTCCCTAGAGCCTACATCTAGTCAGAGACAGAATCAGAATATAGCGGAATTGGAGTTCAAGTTTTTTATTGGTTCACAGAGCACCCACTCAGCTCTGTATATAATATATACACATCCAGGAACTGGAGAAGTGTTTGTTCTCCAGGGACAAGCACGGGTGTCCCGGCGATGGTGGGTAGACGGTGTTTTGTGTGGTGGTTTTATTGTCTTTTGTTTCGTTTTCTCACAAGTTTCAGGCTGCCATGGATCAACGTGGTGATTTGGTTCCAGGACATTTCTTTTCTTCTCCCGAAAGGACAATTCAAGAGCAGATGAAGGCAGCATCCCTCTGGCCCAGGGAAGGGATTGGAGTCATCTTAGCTCTACCACGGAACGTAGGGGGACTGTCTACAATATACTTTTGAATGCTGGTTTCCTGGACTGTGGACCACGTAAAAATAAAAGAAGCCAGGTGTGGGAATGCTCAATTGAAAGGTCAGGAAAGATCTGAGATGACTGAGAAGCTCAAGGGGTTTGTCTGGATACATGGAGAACGATTCAGCCGCTTACTGGGAAGAACTCAGAGGGTTGTAACCACTGCAGCCAGCGTGAGGTGGCGGGAACATGTCCCACACATGTGCCAAAAATGGGCCTTTTACTTGTGCGTTGGAAAATTACCGTGAAGATTTAACATTTTAAGTGTTTCTGAAGGTCTTTAGCGTTTGAAGTGCAACTCTCTGCAGGAATAATGACATGATTGCTCGTGGCAGTTATTAAAGCTATAGGTACCGCCATGACATTTCAGGCGAAGCTCTTTGTGTGATCAGTGGATGCCTTGTGTACTAAGTGGTTTTGATTCTTTGTATTTTGTGTGTGTGTCTCAATTTTATTAGACAGGGGAAAGTTTCTCAGAAACATAGTATACAAACAAAAAGTAAGATACTTTAGAACATGACACGTGTACAGACACTGGAGGACTGTTTAGATTTTATGCAAATTAAAAGGAGATTATGGAAATATTTCTATGAAAGATGGCTCTGTATAATACCTTTTCGGCAAAATTTTCAAAACTGAAAACTTCAGGTAGATGGCAGGAGGATGGTTCCAAAGAGAATATCGTTTTGGACCAGATCTTATTGTTCTGGTACTGAAAGCATGTTAGTATCTTCTGCAAAGTTGGAACATATAAATTCCAGATGCAGACCTTAGCGCCACAGCAGCTGAGGTGAGATGATCTGAGACGATGTGTGGACCTTTAGAAGATGCATGAGGTTGGATTCCTTATCGTTTCTTCTTCGGCGACGAGAAACAGAGAAACTTAAATCTGAGTTATACACTTCTCTTTCCAACTGGGCCACTTCTGCCATAGTGAACGCCCACGATGGTGTGTGCACACGTTCTTGCGTTTGTGATGAGAAATTGTTATGGGCTCCTCATGCCCCTTCAAAACCCCTAGGTTGAAGGCTTAACCCCAGAACTGCAGAATGAGGTGTTGGGGATATTCCTGATTCCAAATTAGGTAAGAAACTGAACATGGCCTCAAGGAGAATAGGATTTACCAAAAGATAACTTTGTTCAAGGGGAGGCTGGCGTTGCTTTTGTGTACGAGGAAGGCGGGAAGAAGCCCCATTGCTGGTCTGAGACGTCTCAACATCAAAAGCTACTGAATGAATTCCGTGAGCAGAAAGCACTTGTCGTTTGTGTCACATCATATCTAAGAAGGGCCTACCAAGACGGAATGTCTGGGTGCCCCGTTATTCACCCCACAGTTTTCAGAAGAGACCTAAGATTCTCCCGACAGTTCTACGGTGTCTAAATTGCTTATTCCACTCTACCTAGATCTTTTTGGCTTGCTCTCTTGCTGGATATAGTGTGTTTTTTAAATACTCTAGAAAGGTCCTTGGACTAATTCATGGACTCCATATGACCCAAACCATATTCCAGTTAAGCACACCTTCCCGTACTGCTTGATATCCAGGCCCCCCAATTCTTTCCCATTTGGACTCAAGGACTTATGTATTTCCTTGAAGAATGGCTACCTCAGGTGTCTGTCTGTTCGGTGGTCACATCCTCTGAAGGACATCGCAAGCTACTGGCACGGCCCATCCTATCTGTCTTGTCTGGTTGCATTCTTAATAGTTTCTTATAAAGCCAGCCAATGAGAATAAGGAATCCTTGTTAATATACACGCTATAAAATCAGGGGGTAATGCTTACCATTTGTAACGAGGGTCTTTTTAATTTTTATTAAAAAACGTTTTTTTTTTACAGTCGGTTCTCATTAGTTATCTATTTTATACATAGTAGTGTATATATGTCAATCCCTATCTCCCAATTCATCCCACCTCCCTCCCTTCCCCACCTTGGTATCCGTACGTTTGTTCTCTACGTCTGTGTCTCTATTTCTGCTTGGCAAATAAGTTCATCTGTACCATTTTTCTAGATTCCACATATACGTATTAATATACAGTATTTGTTTTTCTCTTTCTGACTTGTAATGAGGGTCTTTTACAACGTTTTTTTTTTCTCAGTGTTTATGCTTCTCCGGGATTATACATGTTTGTTTATTTATTTCTGGGCTAGTTTTAATTCTCCCTCCTGTGGTTACATGAAACAAAACTTGCCCCACGTAAGTAGCCCTGCCATCGTTTGTAAGGAGTGACGTGTTTCCTTCTTTTCCTGTTGCACTGAATACTGGCAAAACGGGCTGTGCTTTCTCTTATGCAACGGTCACATGGTCACATTTTCTTTCATCAACGTTTTTATTTCAAAGTGTTTTGCCACTTTGTGCAAAGTGCCAGAGACGAAGGATCCGAATGGGCTGCATGTGGCTAAGGTGATGGATACCTGCAAATACAGATGTAGTTGGCTTGGTGCCAAGCGACCTGCCTCTTGCACTTATATTCCTGATTCTAGTCATGAAAATCCTTACTGAAGACACAGGTTACTGAATTCTGTTTTCTAAAGTCAGAGGTGGTATTCATACATCCACTACATACGTTGGAAGACCCCAGAGAGACTTTGTGAAACTGCATATATATTTCAGAGTTTCTGAAAAGAGTTCTGAATAATAACCGTGAATGCCTGGGAGTGCTTCGGTGGGAACGAGTTAGCATGTGTTTATGCAGGAAGAGGTCAAACTGAGGGACCGTTTCACGCTAAAATCACGAGACCAAAATTGCAGAAAGAGGAGGACACAAGTCACAGGTTCAAAGTCAGCTGGAGGTTAGGAAACCGTGCGCCTCTCTGGAGAGATTCGGGCATAGGCAGAGCAGAGGCAGTTGGAGGTCACAGCAAAGGAAAGGTTGGGATGCTGAGGCTGTGTTTCTTTCCTTCAGAGTTGTGTAGCGTCAGCCCCAGACAACTTTAACGGGTGATTAACGTGATCAACTGATAAAAGAGATTTACTTTAAAAGACCTGCCAATTAGTGATGGCCATTATCTTGTAGTTCCTAGTTTTCCTCTTCCGTTCCCAGTTAAACCTATTTCCTGTAGAAATGGCACACCTTATGTTGGTCCTGTAAGATGGACAGGTGCGTGTTCATAAAATTGCATCCTTGCTGCTTCCGGTGCTGAAGATCGTTTAATTATTTAGTTTTTATAGGACTGCAGGCTCTTGTAAGCTTAATTAAAGCTCTACTTTCCTCTGGGAAATGTAGATGAACTTGCTGGGCAAACTAAAAATCTCCAGGGAATGAGTTTGAAAAAAAAAAAAATAAAGAGAACAGAGAGGTTGGTTGAAGATGGTGGAGTAGAAGGACGTGCTCTCACTCCCTCTCGCGAGAGCCCCAGAATCACCACTAACTGCTGAACAATCATCAACGGGAAGACACTGGAACTCACCAAAAAGATACCCCACATACAAAGACAAAGGAGAATCCGCAGTGAGACGGTAGGAGGGGCGCAATCACAATAAAATCAAATCCCGTAACTGCTGGGTGGGTGACTCACACACTGGAGAACACTTACACCACAGAAGTCCACCCACTGGAGGGAAGGTTCTGAGCCCCACTAAAAACAGAACTACGATATGACCCAGCAATCCCACTACTGGGCATATACCCTGAGAAAACCATAATTCAACAAGACACATGCACCCCAATGTTCATTGCAGCTCTATTTACAGTAGCCAGGACATGGCTATTGTCCTGTTGTCCAACCTAACTGCCCATCAACAGATGAATGGATAAAGGAGATGCGGTACATATATACAATGGAATATTACTCAGCCATAAAAAAGGAATGAAATTGGGTCATTTGTAGAGACCTGGATGGACCTAGAGACTGTCATACAGAGTGAAGTCAGAAAGAAAAACAAATATTGTATATTAAGGCATATTTGTGGAATCTAGAAATATGGTACAGATGAACCGGTTTGCAAGGCAGAAATAGAGACACAGACGTAGAGAACAAATGTATGGACACCAAGGGGGGTAAGCACGGCGGGGGGTGGTGATGGTGAGGGGGTGGGATGAATTGGATGAATTGGGTGATTGGGATTGACGTATATAGACAAATATGTATAAAACAGATAACTAATTAAAAAAATAAAGAGGAAAGCCTAGTGAATCTTTTCAGTTATGGGAATCAGAGTTTAAAACAAATGTACACAAGAGCAGGGAGAAAACTATGGCCTTCTCCAAAGTTTGGAGAGAATTTAGATTAAACTCCACTTCGGTTCATTCTATGAGTCAGTTAACTCTGGCATCTGCTACTTTTCTGCCACTGTAGGATCTATTTCATTCCAGCTCTTCTTCATTTTTCTCCCATGATTTTGCCTCCTACACCTCCTTCTCTTTTTCTCTGGCCATGGAAGAAGCATAAATCACGGAAATATGGGGAAAGAGATGCAAAGTCTAACAACTAATCCAGGACATTTTCAGGACAGGCACTACAGACCCACAGCTGAAGCAATGTTCTCCTCCTGAAACCAAACTAGATGGCCAAAACGAAACAAAGACATACACAGACAGAGTAAAAATGTACCAAGCATCCTCTCCAGAGTCTCCCCAACACCCACTAGCTTGGGGACTGGCTGGAAAGGACTCAGAGTCTGCATGATGTTACAAGTGCAGCTGAGACTTATGAAAGCCGAGGAAACGTAGAAACAGCAAGGAAAAGATCTACTTTGGTAAAGACTACAGAGGTCAAGTGCAGAGTTTCTTCTCTTTGCTCTCTGACGATAACAGTAATGTGCCTTGGGTTTCTCTCCATTTGCAAACTTCAGGGACGTATTCAAGATGCCGTTGCGGAGCAAAGCTCACTTGAGTCTTGGAGTCCAATGTTCTTAAAGGGAACTGGTCCCATAGACACATATGTACCCCATGACCAGCCATCAGACCCAACCAGGAATCAAAGCACACGTGATGAAATGTCATGGTTAGTTTCAGCATGCTGACAACCTGGTTTATCTTACCCCCCTGCCTCATCTACAGAGAATCACATCTTACCTAGTAACCAAATGCGTTGAGTTCTGACAGTGTGACCAAGTGTCATCGCCAGGACTAACATTAGGGGCAAAGAACAGACTTTCTGTGCGGTGTTGTCTCCCAAGCGTTCGTGAAACTAAGAAAACATTTTTCTCCCTTCTAGTTCAAATCAGGAATGTTTGAGACAGAGTCACAGCCTTTGCGTGCGCACTGAAAAAAAAAATGCGGCAAGGAAAATTATTATCCGGAAGACCCTCCCTTTTACAAGAGCAGACGAACGTGGCCATTGGCTTTCAAAGAAACACTGAAACACCACTGAGATACACAGCATGGACGTGTCTAAAGCTAGAGCACATTAAATGGCTCTAGGGAAGGTCCCAAAGTTACCCGACTGAGGGTGTCTAAGGTTTAAGGTCTGAAAGAGAGGATGGTATTTTTTAACCCATTTCTTACAACAGGGGGAAGCATAGAGGTTAAAGCCCTGAGGTGTGCAGTTAGTCACAGATTTTTTTTTTTTTTTTTTTTTTTTTACTCTGGGTCTTAATTTCCTTTTCTTTTTTTAAAAAAATTTTATTGAAGTCCAGTTGACTTACAACGTTGTGTTATTTTCTGGTGTATAGCAAAGTTGATCAGCTACATATTCATATTTATATACATATATATTCTTTTTCGGATTCTTTTCCACTTTAGATTATTACAAAATACTGAAGATAGTTCGCTGTGCTACGCAGTAGGACCTTGTTGTTTATTTTATATATAGTGGTGTGTATCTGTCAATCCTAAACTCCTAATTTATCCCTCCCTCCCTGTTCCGCCATGAGAGCTGTGTGATTTGGACAAGTTAAAGAACCTTAGCAACACTGTTTCCCCACCTGACGAATAACGATTCGGGGGAATGCTTCCGTTGTCATGTTTATGTGGGGATTCCCTTAGATATAGGATGGAGTGCATTCAATCAGCATGTTATATATGTTGACAAAGACGTGAAATGTGAAACATATGAGAGATTAATGTTGTATGCAGCTTTGGTGGGAGAGAAATTACCTTCAAGGAAGACAAGATGATGAAAGAGAAATGAAAATATGTAGCGTCATTTCTCTAAAAGTTAACATGGACTGTGTCTAACCATAAAGTAAAGACAAGGGAAGATAAATAAAGAAGAGGATGGAGCCACAAGATGAGATGGCATCCAGGTCGGAAAAGATGACGAGGAAGGTACCTAAGGCAGAAACAGACACAGGTGGAATCCACAGGAAGGACCATTTTCTGATTGGACGAATCACAAGATGCCAAAGGAGACACTGAATCTTCTCAACACTCAAAATCTGAATCCAATCCAAGTGAACACTCGTTACAATAAAAAACCAAACTCATGGTCTGTGAATTCCCCTCCATTCCTACCAAACCAGTGCATCATTTTTACTAAACAGTATGATACAAAGAGCAACCTTCACAGGTGTTAAGAGGAGACGGAAAAGATCAGGGTGAATGAACACCAGAAACATTTTCACTCTTTGAGGAAAATGTGGAAATTACTGTGAAATCTACCGGCTGTGTTTCGAGACAAAGGAGAAGCCTGTGTGTGTGTGTGTGTGTGTGTGTGTGTGTGTGTGTGTGTGTGAGTGAGTGAGTGTGTGTGTGTACTGGAAACAGAATTTATAATTGTACTGATTGTTTTCCTTCTAACTACATTTTTTCCTCTTGAATTCTTATCTGTCGGCCAATTCTGTAAACAGAATAGATGGCAGACAATTTACAAAAAACAGTTAATAGAGTTAGACCGTTGAGGGACTCAATATAGAATAAAATTAAACTCAAAGATATACTTGTGGGACTTCACTGGTGGCACAGTGGTTAAGAATCCGCCTGCCAGTGCAGGGGACATGGGTTTGAGCCCTGCTCCGGGAAGATCCCACATGCCGCGGAGCAACTAAGCCCGTGCGCCCCAACTACTGAGCCTGCGCTCTAGAGCCCGCGAGCCACAACTACTGAGCCCATGTGCCACAACTACTGAAGTCCTCGCGCCTACAGCCCGCTCGCCGCAACTAGAGAAAGCCTGCGCACAGCAACAAACACCCAACGCAGCCAAATATAAATAAATAAAATTAAAATATATATATATACACACACACACTTGGAAGTTACAGTTACTGGGTAAGTAGAGATTCGGTGCTTTTGGTCCTTTGCTCTGTGTACTGAAAACATGAGTGATCTGCTTCATGGATGATTTCCTTTCCAAGAGGTGATCACCCAATTTTGAAATCTCGACTGTGAGATACTCCAGTTTCTTTTTTCTTATTATTCACTCTTCAAACACTTACACAAACGTAAGTGTCCAAGGAATTAACTATTTTCGACCTCAAAAGTAGCTACAGAATGCCACTGGAATTCTAGGATATGAAATGCAAACAGGTAAAAATTAAATACAGCGTGTGAAGGGCTAAGCAGGAACCGTGGCCAATTCTGAGGTGAGGCTACTTCTCCAGGCACTGAAGTCATGGCATCCTGCCCACGGAAGAGAAAAAAGCATCATCTCATGGTTCTAACAGGCTTAGGTTTTTCAAGAAAATAACATATGCATCAAGGGAGATACTCAAGGAAAAACACAGGGAAAAAAAAGTAAAGCAAAACGGTTTTGCTGTGTATAGCAAATTGCCCCAAATGTGAAACTCGATGTTGAGATAATCATTTGGAAGCAGCATTTCTGTCAGTGAGTTAAGAAACCCAGAAGAAAAAACCCCAAACAACCAAAAGCAAATGCTTGTTTTTTACCCCGTGAATACCGCAATTGAGAAAGATGCTTACCATCTTTTTTTTCTCATGTGTTTTGTGTCTAGACAGGTGTCCTGACAAAACACAGTGAAATCAGACAGACCAGAATAACTAGTGCTTTATGCTATCCATTTTCAAGTTGAAGATGAAAAAAAAAAGTCAAACATTAAAAAAAGAAAAATTCACATCTGCTCTACCTATTCCAGGGACAATTTCCTTTTTTCAATCATTTTTTTCAAAATTTTTATTTATTTATTTATTTTCCACAGTAGGTCCTTTGGCAGTGACAGGGGAATGAGGAGCAAAGAATGGATTTGGAAAACCTTTGGGAATTAGTATAGGCAGAAGTTCAGATTGATCAGATGTGGAGATAAGGGAGTATGTGACTAGAATAAATCCCAGAATTGGTTCTGGATTTAAATCTGAAAAAAAAAAAAAAAAAAGACAAGACCAAGGCAAGTAGTCCAGCTAAGCTGGGAAGCTGGGGGGCTGGGAGGGATGAAAAAGACAAAGATGACAAAAAAGGGATGCCAGGAAGCGGCATAGATGCCCAGTCTCCACTGGGGTTGAGGTTGTACTCAGTGAGGACCCACCTGGCAGCTTTCAGCAGAGCATCACCCATAAACCAGCAATGTGGATTCAGTCGATGCTGGTTTGAACCTTTGTTTATTCCGACCCACACTATGGGCACAAACACTGTCCAACAGCTAAGGACCTTGGATGACCCACCCATTCCCTACCCGGGGCAGAGGTGGTAGACCAGAGCGATTTCACACCACGCAAGACTGGGGTGGAGTACACAGGCTCTTGACGGTATAGAAGGAGATCTTTTTTTTCTTAATTTTTATTTTATTGAAGTACAGTTGATTTACAATGTTGTGTTAGATTCTGAAGTACAGCAAAGTGACTCAGTTATACACATATATATACATTTTCATATTCTTTTCCATGATGTCTTATCACAGGATACTGAATATAGTTCCCCGTGCTGTACAGTAGGACCTTGTTGTTTATCCATCCTATATACAGTAGTTTGCACCTGCTAATCCCAACCTCCCAATCCATCCCTCCCCCACCCCACCTCACTTGGCAACCACAAGTCTGTTCTCTATGTCTGTGAGTCTGTTTCTGTTTCATAGATAAGTTCATTTGTGTCATATTTTAGATTCCACATGTAAGTGATATCATATGATGTTTGTCTTTCTCTGTCTTACTTCACTTAGTATGATCATCTCTAGGTCCATCCATGTTGCTACAAATGGCATTATTTCATTCTTTTTTATGGCTGAGTAATATTCCATTGTATATATGAACCACATCTTCTTTATCCATTCCTCTGTCCTTGGACACTTAGGTTGCTTCCATGTCTTGGCTACTGTGAATAGTGCTGCTATGAACACAGGGGTGCATGTATTTTTTCAAATTAGAGTTTTTGCCTTTTCTGGATATATGCCTAGGAGTGGGATTGCTGGATCATCTGGCAACTCTATAGTTTTTTAAGGAACCTCCATACCGTTCTCCATAGTGGCTGCACCAACTTACATCCACACCAACAGTGTAGGAGGGCTCCCTATAAAAACAGATCTTGAATGCAAGAGTCACAGATGATGCAAGACAATTTCTCCGTAGCTTTTGGTGTGTCGCTATACTTGAGGTATACTCTTGGGCACCCCTCCACTGTCATGGCATAGGTGAAGTATGCCTTTCTGGAATGGAGTAAGCAACTCAGCCCTTCTTAGGAGCTCCAGGAATACTCTGTAAACTATTTGAAATAAGAAGGTTTTGTTTCTCACTTCTCAGCTACCAGAAACATCCTGCCATTGGTGAATGGATCTCCATGTTACCTCTGGGCTTTCGGGGACGGTGAAACAGTTAATCTAGAGCGAATGAAGGGAAAAGATGAAAAAAGAGTGATAAAGACTTAACCGTTTTGGTGACTTTAATGAAAACATCTGTCATGCTTGAGACTAATTAGTAACTACGTAAGAAGTTTATTATGTCATGCCAAGGAAACATTACTTTGAGTTTCAGGGCAAATTTGAGTCTCAAGTAAATAATTGTTTAAGTCAGAATTAATCACTCCATAAATTATGCAGCCACAGGAATATTTTCATGAACTTACGTTCATTAATAAATGTGTCAAGGTCTTCTTTTCTCCAGCATTAAAATGAATATTGTTTAATAACTTACTGAATGTAAACGTAAAATTCACCATGAGTTTAGATGGATTAAAGGGTTTCTTATGCATTGTATTTAAGGACACAGTGTGTTATTTAAAAGCTATATTAATTTTGTGAAAGGCAGATAAACAAGTTCAAAAATGTAAAAAAGCATAGAATTCCATATGTTTAAATCAGGGGAAGAAATTGTAAAATATTTTGGAATTTCAGTATACGTCACGACATTTGAATATTGTGAGGTTACAGATATAAAGCCTTCATGGAGTAACAATTACACAGGACGACTGTAAACCGTCCTACGGCAGAAATACTAAAGAATACTACTGATGATACGAAACCACAGTCACGACACTTATGTGAAATCCAAATGATCACTATAATTTCCCTTTGAGCTCTAAGAATGTCAATAATTGGATTTGTGTCCATGTCAGAGGATGCATTACTGATAGCTCTTTAAATAGAACACTGCTTTGTACAAAGTCAAGTTGAACGTAGGTGAAATAAATGTAAGATTCATTCCAAGGAACGAGAGGTACTGAGTCACTGGACAGCAAAGGGTATGTATCTTGACGTCTATTCATCGTACACGTGTAGTAGGATGGAAACTGGCTTGGACCACGTGCAGGTGCAAAGAAAATGCCAGTTCTTTATTGCTCCCAAACTGTTCAGTTCTCCTGTATGAGCTCATCACCTGGAAAACATCACATGTCCTGGAGGTGAACACCACATTGGCTGTGGGTTTCAGGTTTCCTCCCTCTGTGTTCTCTCTCAAGGTGGCTTTTGTGTGAATGTAGGTGGCAAGGAGGAACAGGGGACACCAGTGTCCCCTTGCTTTCTGCTCTGTAGGGACCTAGTCTGAGCTCCTAAGGTCTGGAAACCACTGGGGAAATGCCGGTCCCAGCGACATTGCCCACATCAACATCTAAGGCTAGAGACTGTTTTCTCAACCTAGTAGGTGTTCTGGGAAGCAACAGCTAACATCCCCTGCTGACTGGGTCCTTCATGGATCTTCCTGGGTATGCATAACCCCGAGGTTGGGCTGGGATCCCTGTGCAAACACTGAGTGGAGTGAGTGTGGGGTGCAAGCCCCAGCTGTAGAGGTGAACATAGGAACGGGCAGGTGTCCATCTCCTACTTTTTCTTCTACATCTAGGACCTTTTCAATGGATCACCCATTCTACAGATAGGATTCTCTCAATCCTTTCCTACTTTTTCTCATGGCTTGAACCTTGTTTCCCCAAAAGATGTGTTGAAGTCTGAATGCCAGGTAACTGAGAATGTGGTCGTATTTGGAAATATAGAGAATCTCTGCAGATGTGATCCAGATGAAGACATTAGAGTGGGTCCTAATCCAATATGACAGGTGTCCTCAGAAAAAGAGGAGACACAGACACAGAGGAGAAGCCCCGTGAAGACGGAGGCAGAGACGGGAGGGAGGCGGCCACAAGCCCAGGGACGCCTGGAGCCCCCAGAAGCTGGAAGAGGCAGGACGGACCCTCCCCTGGAGCCTCCAGAAGGAACCGACCCTGATGACACGTTGATTTTGGACTTGCGGTCTCCAGGACAGGGATACAATACATTTCTATGGCTTTAAGACACTCAGTTAGTGGTCCTTTGTTGTGACAGTCCTAGGAAACAAATAAACCTCTATACAGAAATGCAAAAGAGAAACTGGCAGGAAAAACAATCTAGGTGTTCCCGCAACCCCTGTGAAAGGATCTAGGAAGAATGATTTTTCTCTGTATACTTGGTGATTCCCTTTTCTTCTTCTTTAAACTCCTGGAGCAGAGTTATGGTACGAAGAAGGTCCTTATCTTCTATGACTTTGCACTTGGATCACATAGACAGTTGATCTCCCTTTTAGACGGCGTTTCGGTTGAGGGCAGTGAAGCAAGCACTTCAAATAGCCGGTGTCTGACGCACAGACACAGAAAACCAACGTATGGTTACCAAAAGGGATGAAGGGGGAGGGATAAATTAGGAGTTTAGGATTAATGGATAGACACTATGATATATAAAATAGGCAAACAACAAAGACCTACTGTAGAGCACAGGGAACTATATTCAATATCCTGAAATAAACCATCATGGAAAAGAATTTGCAATATATATATTTATAATATATAAAAATATATATTTAGAATACATATAAATATATATTTATATAACTGAATATATATAAAACAATCACTTTGCTGTACACCTGAAACTAACACAATATTGTAAGTCAACTATATTTCAATAAAATAAAACAGTGTGATAAACCATAATGGAAAAGAATATTAAAAAAAAGAATGTCTGTATGTGTATAACGGGGTCACTCTGCCATACAGCAGAGATAGGCACAGCATTGTAAATCAACTCTACTTCAATCAAAAACAAAAATAAAATAGACAGTGTCAGCATGGTAGCAGTGCTCCTGGATCCTCTCCAGAATAAAATCAAGGGTCTCCCGTGTCTCACAGCGCACTGCTAATGGACAGTCAGTAGGAACTTTCTGTAAGACACAACTCTCTGGGAGAAATGGATTTCACTCCCCACTGTACACCGATTGGTTCCTTGGTTCCAGGAAAGTCTGATTTTTCTAGACCTCAATTCTGCACCTGGTAACAGGCTCAAGGGAATCCCCTACCTCCTGTGTCAAGAGCATCCCTTACCTCCTGTGTCAAGAGCATCCCTTACCTCCTGTGTCAGGTGCGACACTGAAACAGGTTTATTGTGAAGGTTATCTCCGTGACGGTTAATGATTCGTTTTATCTACAATCGTACATTAGATGCTCGTCTAATGTAAGAGTGTGTGTGTGCGTGTGAGAGAGAGAGAGAGAGAGGAGAGAGAGGAGAGGGTGGGGGGAGAGGGTAGAAGAGAGAGAGGGCGTGAGATCGAGAGAAGGTGGGGGGAGAACGGAGAAGGAAGCAGAGAGCAAGGAGGACGGGCACAAACATCCTTTTGTCTGGCAGGAGAGTGTCTAGGTGTTGATGAGGATGAATACGTATTGAGGGGCTGTGCTCTCTGCGCTCCGGATTTTCATTTCTGAATATAATATTTTGGGAAAAATGTGTGTGCCGAGGGGGGAAGTCAAATGGAATAGAGAGAGGATCTCACTGGCAGAGGAACTATAGGATGAAAGCAGAGCTGTAAGTCTGGGTTTTGGCTTCTGGGAGCAAATCTAGAGAAGGCTCTTAATCTCGAGGGATCTCGTTTCCGTTTCATTACTGGCTTGTCTTGTCTCTCTCTGTGGTGTACTCATTGTTTCTTTATAATATCAATCCCCCCCAAAATATACACACTTACGCTTTACTCCCCAAAGAGGGCTTGGCTCAGAGTAAATTCTAAATAATTACTGGTTTCTATTTCCGTCAATGAATAGATATTCTTGGTTATTCTTGGTTGAGATGTTAAAGGTTTTCAGACTCAAAATACCCATTATCTTCAATGATTTTTTTCCGTAAGAGCAACCATAAATTGTTCTCAATTAGCAGTTTTTCGGCTGATAGAAGCGGCGTAGAGCCTGTCATTTTCTGCAGCTTTTCTCTGAGCGATCTCTGTAATTCAGGATGGGATAGAATCATTTGTGCTCAGCTGATTTTTTTTTTCTTTTTTTTTGCAACGACGGGCATCAAACAAGGAAGTGTGTTTTTATTACCTCAGGGTATATATTAAGACGTGTAGCCTGAAATTAAGAAAGCACTCTGGAAATTTACAATTCCTTTGGCTCCTTTTTTCTTTTCTGAAGACTTATTTATGGTTTTAACAAATGTCTTCCAAGTCACTGTCATCTTTCAGCAGTGAAGGAAGTGCACTGTTATTATAGGTCTGCGTTGATTGGATTTCGGAGTCCGAGTGTTTGTTCTCGCTGAAGGCGTTAGGGATGTGTCTGAGAGCGTATTGCGAAACAAATTAAAGGGAAGTAAAAAATCCATAGAGTGGCGAAAACAAAATTATTAAATAACCAGACAGTCATCAAGGGGTGCGTCTTAAAGTGGAATGGGTTACTTTTTTTTTTTTTTTTAAAGGAGGTCTCGACTGGAGAGAAGTGTGTGGAAGGAGACACGGAGTGAGGATTCCTTAGGAAGTGTCTAGATCTGGAGGAGCCTGTGGAAACCCTGCTTCTGTGAGTCAGAGGTTGGACAGCTGAGTACACCAGAGCGTGTTTTTGAATAGACAGACCAGAATTTGCTGGTGGGTCCCATTGCACACTTGCTGGTGAGCTCAGGGAACCTTTCCTAGCCTCAAATTCCATCTACTCTCAGATTAGACAACGTAAGTAAAGACCCTAGCCCTGACTGTGGTACCAGCAAGCATCTAATGAATAGCAATGGTATCTGTGATGACTATCTTTTGAGCCCGTGCTGTGAGACTCAGAATAACGACCCTCCAAAGGTGTCCAGGCCCGAATCCCCAAAACGTGTGAATGTGTCACCTTATGGGACAAAAGGGACTTTGCAGATGTGATTCAGCGAAAGACCTGGAGCTGGGAAGATGTTCCTGGATGATCTGGGTGATCCCCATTGTAAGGGACTTATAAAAGGGAAGCCCCAAGGTAAAGACAAGGGTCCTTGGCAAGAAAACAGTCTCTCCTCTAGACCCTCCAGAAGAAAAAAGCCCTGTTGACACCTTAATTTTAGCCCAGTGAAATCCACGTTAGAGTTCCGACCCTCAGAAGTGTGAGATAATCAATGTGTGTTCTTTTAAGCCAGCAAGCATATGGTCATTTGTTACAGCAGCCATAGAAAACTAATACTCATGCCAAGAAAGGGTAAAGGGATTCCACATCCCAACGAACAACCCACACATCCGCTGTGTCTATTCTTCACTGCATGGGTTCACCTGCCTTCCTCTGCCACTCACCTCAATTCTAAATACAGGTGACCCTTTCCCTGCCTGACTGACTTCACTCAGTATGATCATCTCTAGGTCCACCCGTGTTGCTGCAAATGGCATTATCTCAGTCTTTTTCATGGCTGAGTACTATTCCATTGTATATATGCACCACATCTTCTTTATCCATTCCTCTGTTGCTGGACATTTAGGTTGCTTCCATGTCTTGGCTATTGTAGAGTGCTGCTGTGAACATTGGGATGCATGTATCATATAATATCACTTCTATGTGGAATCTTAAAAAAATGATACAAATGAACTTATTTATTACAAAACAGAAACAGACTCACAGACTTGGAAAACAAACTCACGGTTACCAAAGGGGAAAGCTGGGGGCTGGAGATAAATGAGGAGTTTGGGATCAGCAGATAACACACTACCATATATAAAATAGGTAACCAACAAGGACCTACTGTGTAGCATAGGGAACTCTACTCCATATTATGTGACAACCTAAATGCGAAAAGAATGGATACATGTGTATGTATAACTGATTCACTTTGGTGTACACCTGAAACACAACATTGTAAATCAACTATACTCCAATATAAAATAAAAATTAAGTTACAAAAAACACAGTTGACCCTTGAACAACTCGGGTTTGAACTGTGCAGGTCCTCTCATACCGTGTGTGAATGAAAAATGTCACCTGCCGTATCTGTAAACAAAGGATGGTGCAGCCGTCAGGTCATCACATTACAGCCACCCCGACGGTGAGCCCTGAGGGAACTCAGGATGGGAAAACACAGGATCCTGGCAGATCAAAACCATGATTTCACTGAGCCCAGACTCTTGCATCTTCCCACACACAGAGTCCAGACTCTTCCCATCTTCCCACGCTACACTTCTTAACTTGAGATGCCGGGTTTTCTTTAATGAACATTCATCTTTCGACGTCCTGGTTACCTGGTCTTTGTTGCAAAAAATCCTATATATCCAGGCTCCTCCCTGACCTCTTTGGAGCTGTCCCTCAGAGCTGCCTGAGAGTCCTGCCCGCTAGGCTTGAAGTCCTCAGAAAGTCTGCCAAATAAAACATAATCCTTAACATTTAACTTGTGTGTTTGTTTTCAGTCGACACATGGATATTTCTCAATAGTAAATACTACAGCCCCCCATGGTCAGGAGTCGGCTGAATTCACAGATATAGTGAAACTACACATATGGGATGGGGGGATAACTATAAATTATAGGTGTTGTTCAAGGGTCACGTGTAATTCAACCCAACCATCCAGCTGACTTTGACAAAAGAATGGCCCATGCAATGCTTACTGAGTGTTTATGCAGCATCCATCATTGCTCTGGGCATTTCAGAGGCAGTCATTAACTTTATCCCCCAAAGAAACTTCTCCATTTAACGACATTATTATCCCCATTCTACAGCTTGGGAAACTGAGGTGCAGCGAGGTTAAATCAGGAGGCAACACAGCCAGGAACTGGCAGAGGCAGAAGAACTCCACGAAGCTTCATACCAGAATCAGAGTGCAAACCACCGCGTGATACCACCTGCTCTCAAAATCTAAAGATGACCTGGGACTGTGATGTTGATGGTGGTCATACCTGTAATATTGGTTGAATTTATTTACAATTGGATGGCTCACGACTATAATTATCATCTGTTATCACCCTCTTAAACACTGGGACCGCCTTTCTTGGTGCCCAACCCCAGGGGGAAGTGACCTGCTGAGCTAAACTTCAAATTGATGTGAGAGGAGGTGGAAGGTGTGTCCGGGATGATGTATTACAGCAGGAGAAGGGTGAAGAAATACGAATTCATCTTCCATCTCCAGGTCCAGTGTGTTTTCTACTCCAACGCAGCTGAATGCATAAGAGGAGAGTCCGTCGAATATCTTCGCGTTCCTGCTCCATCATTTGGGCACCAAGAAGGGTTCCTGGATGCCGATTCCTGGCTGGAGAACCCCACACTGCAATTCCATGGTTCACACCATCGCCTAATGCTGTATGGTTCAGGATAAACACTTTGCTTCCGTTGCTAGGCAACAAGAGATCGTCATACACACGAAGACAGGTTTAGAACGCCGCCCAATTAAGAGGAGCTTCCTGTCACTCTCAGGGGCTTCGAGGGTTTCCAAGAACCGGGGCTAATTCTCTTTCCTTCCTGAAAATTATAAACAATCCCAATTCTTCATGTATTTTGCAATGATATTTTATTGTTTTGCAAGACCACAAAATATGAAACTGATACGGATAATTACTATTATTCAGTGTATACGTGTGTGTATGAACATTTTTCTATCAGTGAGCTCGCTGTGTTAATAGCTTGATATATATTATTATCTATGTTTTTCGTAGAGCTCTGTCAGCTGAGTCTTACATTTTTTCCACTTTACAGATGAGAAAAGTAAAGTTCAGACAACTTAAGGAACAAAGAGGACATCCGTAACTATTAAGTGCCCAAGTAGGAATATAAGCTCAAAATTATATAACTCAAAAAAAAAGTCAGAAAACCACCCCCCAAAAACCAAACAAATTATATAACACCTCATCCCGTTACATAAGTATTATGCCATAAAAAGTGTCACGATTGCCAGACTTTATTTTCCAGCAAAACTCAGTATGCGGCATTCTTAATGCCAAAAAAGTATCATTTAAAAATCTCCACCGCAAATGAACATGTGGATAATCGCTCCAAATAGAATTAATTTTTTAACTTAATATGCCATGAACCATTTTCGCTTTTCTTTGCTGCGTTTGTGGTGGGTACTGCATTTTTCTTGTTATTTTGATGCCTGATTGAATTAAGAGAAAGAAGGAACTGAACACTTGCTAAGCAATAGGGTGCTTTTATTTACACAGAGTAAAATGCAGTGGGGAAATCTCAGGCCCTTTTCAAGGAAATCAGCGGTTTTGGGGTTTGACCTCTACTGTGCAGTTTTCTCATGTCATCCACTGTCCGCGAACAAGAGTCAACCACACGGCAGGGATAGAAGACAATTCATTCATCTCATACAAATCTCATTCCTATTTCATGTGAATGTCTCAGTATCATTTTACTGCAGTAGTTCTGCAGCAATTATCTTAATGGATTTTCACGCGTAGAATACGTTATTTCACAGTATCTTATCTAATTAATGTTCTCTTATTTCTTTAAAAAAAAACCCAGTCTGTACTTATCAGGTCTCTTTCTGTTGAAAGGGACAGAAACCAAACGGAAACCAGCTTAGGCAAAAAGGGAAGCAGATCGCCTTCAGCTGGCTTTGGCTTGATTGAGGCAGGTCTGGGCAGAGCCCCTCCAACAGTACTGTCAACACTCTGATTCTTTCTGCATCTCTCAGCTCTCCCTCCCTGCAGGATTTATTTCATTGTGCGTACGGAGTTTCTCTTTGCAGTGGAGCAGATGGCTACTTGCAGTTCTCTCCCACATCGCCCATGGGAAGCGAGAAGAAAGCATGTTCATTCTGTCTCCTGCCACCATCCATGAGAGAATCCTGTTCCTCATCTGGTCGAGGATAGTGGTTTCCGAAGTTGCATCCTTGAAGCAGCGGCATTAAGATCACACGGGAACGTGTTAGAGATTCTTGGTCCTGCCCTCAACTTACAGGATCAGAGCCTATGGGGGCTGGGACCCACCAAACTATGTTGTACTTTAAGAAGCCCTCCAGGTCATCCTGACACCCGCCGAATTCTGTGAATTGCGGCTCTAATATCTCCAGCATGACGGAAGTCAGAGTGAGATGTTTGGCCAAGGCTGGGCCAGTGTCTCCTTCCTCCAAGGAAGGAGTACTGAAAGTGGAAGGAAGGATTAGTCCTCCAAGAGAAATGGGAATTCTAGATGGAGAAACACAACAGCATGTGCGTACTTGTGGGTGGAACACGTGACAACTGCAGCGTCAACACATCAGGGAAGGCGGCCAGGGAAGCCATGCACAGAGACCCATCTTACCTGAGGCGTTCTCTAAGAAAGGGGAGCACAGCCTCATTCCCCAAACGCAAGTTATCTTTGTTCTGTCCATAGGGAGCATCTCCCATGTTTATTCTATTCCATGGATGTGCCTAAGGTGTTGTAGGTTTTCCCTTCCGGAGGCTGTAGAGATGTAACATCCTGTCTCCACTGGTGTGGTTTTGGGTATCTGAAGACTGGGCTCTGTCATGGCCTGAATGGTCCTCCACAAATTCCTATGTTGAAGTCTGAACCCTCAGGACCTCAGAATGGGACTATATTTAGAGAATGGGGTCTTTAAAGAGGTGATGAAGGGAAATGGGGTCATTAGCGTGAGTCCTAATTGAATAGCACTGCTGTCCTTATAAGAAGAGGAGATCAGGACACAGAGGGATGACCCTGTGAGGACACAGGGAGGAGAAGGCTGTCTATATGCCAAGGCAAGAGGAGACAGATTGTAATAAAATAAAATAAAAATAAAATTACAAAGGAGACAGATTGTAATAAAAAATAGCTACTCAACTTTTTCAAAAAGGCAAATTTGTGACATATCCCATGTTCTATTAATGCTTTAACAAGACCAAACTGGTGGTGAGTATAAACAGTAAAGATACCAGCAGTGTCCTGTACTTCATTGGAAAATATTAGGTATTTCTATTGGAGACAAAAATCAGTCACACTCGATGTTATTGTGGTTTGTTGCCTACAGTGAGAATTGACGGAAATGCTAAACTGCAGTTAGCGTGACTGGTCCTTTGTGAATTTTGCTGAATGCAGACGCCATCCTTGTAGGGTCTGGTTCCTGGCGCTGTTTTCTGTTTCTGTAGTCTTAGCCTCTCCTCATTCCTTGATCCCATATCTTAAGTTAAAGACCACTCCCTTGACCTGCTGTGGACCATCCAGCCTCAGGCTCCATCCCAGGGGGAGTGCTACTGTGAAAAGTCACGTACAAAGAATGGATGTTGTTACGTTCCTTCAAAACATATAAGGGGAGATGCTAACCCACCCTACCTCAGGGTGATCTTACTTGATCTTATTTGAAAATAGGGTCTTTGAAGATATAATTGGTAAAGAGAAGGTCATTAGGATGGGTCCTGTTGCAATATGCTTGGCAGCCTTAGAAAAGGGGGAAATTTGAAAATACGCATGCACAGCACACGGGGAGGACACACATGAAGACACAGATTGCGGTCATGTGTCTACAAGCCAAGGAACAGAGAGGACTGCCATCAAACCACCAGAAGACAGGCATGGAACAGATTTTTCCCCACTGCCCTCGGAAGGAACCAAGCCTGCCGACACCTTGATCTCAGCCTTTTGACCTCCAGAACTGTTAAGACGATAAGTATACGTTATTTAACCCAATTTGCGGTACTCTGTTACAGCAACCCTAGTAAACTAGTACAGATGTCCTTGTTTTTGAATAGAAAATTTAAAGGATGGAGAGAGAGTAAATGGGAAATCTGAGAGAAGTAGAGCCTTCTGGGTAATCTCAGGGTGATCTTAGATTGCAAAAATTTTCATATATTCATGCATAATTGGCTCACAGCATTCATAAATACTCTCTCTCTCTCTCTCTCCTTCCTTCCTTCCTTCGTTCTTCCTTTCCCACTCGCTCCTTGTCATTTCTTACGAAGACAAAGCCACTGTCTTCCACAATTTTCTCCAAGGGGGAAAAAAATAGGTGGTCATCAAGAACCACCTAAAAATGATAAACTCTGCATAAAAATTCATTTACGATACAAATGCTATTTATATAATTGTGGTGGTTAATTTTATGTGACACTTGGCCAGCCCATGGTAGCCAGATATTTGGTCAAACACTGGTCTAAATGTGGCTGTGAAGGTATTTTTTTTTTAGATGAGATTAACATTTAAATCAGTACACAGCGAGTAAAGCAGATTGCCCACCACAGAGTGGGTGGGCCTCATCCAGTCAGTTAAAGGCCTTCGGGCAAAGACTAACTACTGCCCTGAGGAAGAGGGATTTCTACCTCTAGATGGCCTCTGGCCTCAAGCTTGCAACACCAACTCTTCTCAGGATTTGCAGCCTACTGGTCTACCCTGCAGATTTAGGACTTGCCAGTCCCCACAATCATGTGAGCCAATTCCTTAAAAATCTGTCTTTCTCTCTGTCTACCTTTCTGTTTCTGTTTCTGTGTGCCTCTCTCTCTACCTACTGTTATACCCTATTGGTTCCATTCTCTCTGGAGAACCCTGACTAATACAACATTTCACTTATTACCCTACAATTTCCATATTTCCCAAAGCATTGGGCACCACGTTTAAGATTTTCTGGACGATTCTGCATTATAAGGTTTTGTGTGGACCCTGAAGCACGGGATGACAGTGCAGAAATCTGATTCCAACTCCAGTGGGGAGAATACCTAATGGTAACATGTGACAGAAGAGGGAATTATGTAGGGTTTAAACAATGAACCTTGCACACTTCACCTGGGAAAGTGTTTTGCTCTGTTCTTATGCATTCCTGGATTTTAATTCCACTGCTCATTAAACAAGACTTTATGGTTTTCTATCCATGTCACCGTGAAGCAATTTTTTAAGCTACGAACGCATCTGCTCTGTCAATGCACTTTTAAAGACGGAAATGAAGACAAATGGGCAATTCTGCATAAAAGTTCTTATCTTGGTGGTAGTGGACTTGATGTATGTCAGAAAGAGAATCCGCTGCTAACTTTCCTTATCTGTGTGGGGAACAGGAAAACGCAACCTTTTCAGGATAACTCAGCCCTTAGCAACTTTGTCAAATAAGTGAGTTGGTCTTGGTGCCCTTCCTTTTTTTTTTCATGTTTCCTCATATGTCACAGGTGTGAGCCTCTTTCTCCTTCTTAGCTAAATCACGTGGGATTCTTGCTATGATCCGACTTTTGCAGTTAGGTAGAGTCCAACCCCAAATGGAATAGTCTTTTGCTATAAGACCTCGGGCAAAGTACTTAATTTTAGTCTTTAAAATGATGGAGGACAGAAGCAAAGGAGGGTGTGTTGTCTTAATGTGACTTTAAGATTCTACGTGATTAAAAGGAACTGTACAGAGACATGGGGTTCACTGCCTCAGGACACCCTGTCTACCCTCTCTGATAAGTGAGACTCAGTTGCCATTTCCACTGAGGTTGGATTGGCCCACCTGGATCTTTTCCAGATACTTTCAATGAATCTCACTCTCATTCCCCTGATATAAAGAATCATCTCCCTATTCCAAGAAAGACATCATCAACGGGAGGAGATTTACCTGTAGGGAAGGTTGTCTGCTCACTGGCCCTGTTCTGAGTTACACCCTTACCTGTGGGCTATGGCATCTTCCTGCAGACTACCTGTCCACCAATGCTATGATACTCTAAGCCTTGGGGGAAAAGAAACAAAACAAAACTATGTCCCTTGGATCTTCTTAATCTAGGTGGGAGTAGCCAGAATCCCCCCCCCCACAAAGCTTTTTACTTCATAAGGGAACCCCAGATGTAGATAACATTTTAACTTCATGATGTAAAAACATATTTACTGTTTTTCTTTGCCCCATTTCCCACAAATTTCTTATGCAATGTGCACTTAGATGACAGCCAGTCTGACTTAAGGAAAGGTGGTAACGATTTTAACTCCAGGAAAGAAAAACACACAAGAAGATCACACATCTATAACATCTTCACGTGCAGAACTGGATACTAACCAGTTAACCCACCACCTTAAGTCCTTTTGAAATGACATGGAGTACAGGAGCTAAATTCATTCCCTAAAAATAAATCCAGCATTTAGTTCCCCTTCTTTTCAGTTAAAATAATATTATGAAGGGAGTTACCTATGATATAAATATGTATGTTTTTTTCCTATAACATGTTATTTATTGAGTTCCTACTGTACGATATAAATATGTATATTCTTTCCCTACAACATGTTGTTTATTGAGAATTAAGCCCCATTAAATCCTAAAAATAAATCCTACTGTGGCTTAAAGCTGGATTGTTCAATGATCTAGGATGCATGTTTATCAAGAACAATTTGTCTTCTTGCTTCGGTAGATAGGTTGCAAATGTTAAGATAAGCTCCCTGAGGCTCCTGGAACATATAAAGCAAGGTGCACACATTGTGTGTGTGAGGCTGGATGGATTTTCACTAACTCAACACACCAGCATCCCAGAAGCCGCCATCCCCTGCCGGCTGCACCCCGTTTAAAAGACGAGCACTGGGCTGACGTCTGGCGACACAGGTCCCTTTGCCTGTTTCTACGGTTCGGCAAGTGGCATCATGTGTGTGCGCTGCTTGTGTTGCACAGCACGTCTGCGAGCACTGCCTGTGGGAATGTGTGCACAATACGGCTTCATCCACCCTACTGCTGACGGGCACTGGGGTAACTTGCAGTTTCAGCTGTTACTAATACGCATGATGTGTTTCATCAGCTTTTAGTGCCTCCCTTGGCAAAAGGAATAGAGCGGCAAGGTTCACCCAGAGAAAGCTTCAAACACGGAAAACGGAGAGTAAAACGGAGGGTCTCAAAGGGCCTCGGATGCAGGCAGCAGAGCAAAGGAAGACTAAAATGAGTATCTTCAGAGGAACAAGGGCAGGTCCACAAAGGAAACAAATGAAATTCAGGGAAGCGTTTCTAAGGAGCTCTTAGAAATGAAACTTGTGGGAGCACAGGTTCTAAAATTAAATAGGATGATGGGAAGACAAAGTTGAGGAAATCTTCCAGAGAGTTAAGAGAGAGGGACAAAGGGGAAGAAAACACAAGAAAATCAGCTGGTCGACCCGAGACGTCCAACGTCTGAATAACAGGAATTCAGGGGGACCAGAGAAAGCTAAGGGCAGAAAATGATGCAAAAAAACAATAAAAGAGAACATTCCAGAACTGAATACATTAGTTTCCACACTGAGAGCCTTCGGGAAGGGCCAAATGAATGAAAAAAGACCCCAAACTAAGACAAATCAAGGCCATGAAAGCTTGCCATGGGGCCGTCACAGGGCCCACGAAGTCGGGAGGCCGGTGGCATCCACCTTCTGCACAGCAGCCCAGAAGCTGGACGACGCCCCAGTCCAGAGGGCAAACGTCCTCCCACCTGGAGTTCAAGCCCAGCCGAGTCATCATCAAGGATGAGTGGAAAACATTTTAAAGGGTGTGTAGGAGGAGATATGGGGATGGATGTATGTATACGTATAGCTGACTCACTCCGTTGTACAGCAGAAACTAACACAACATTGTAAAGCAATTATACTCCAATAAAGATGTTAAAAAAATAAATAAAGGTTATGTAAAATACAATATTTCTGGACACACTCAAAAATTCTGCTTCCCCACATACACAGTTACGGAGAAGCACCCGCCCCCCCCCCCCCCCGGAGAATGCACTCGGCTACATGAGGGCACAAGTCGGGGAGGGAGAGGCATGGGGACCCCAGGGCCCGGGATGCACCCAGGACCCACTGCGGAGACAGGGCAGCGCCAGGTAAGCACCCCGGGGCTCCGGGGCTGTCGTCCATTTAAGTTGGAGGATGACCTGATGTGTTTGAATGATACTAAGAACAACTAAGCAAACATAAAGTAGGGCAATTCCAGGGGGAAAACTGCATAAGAAAACCATGTGACTTGGCTGTGAGCACGTCCACGCACCCGGAGCCATACAGGTGCAGGACATTGATTTAACCCGAAACTGGGATGTAACCCCAGGGCAAGACATGAAGCGGGTGGGTGAAGTGCGTGAAGCAGTGGGACATAAAAAGCTACACCCTGATCCTATAAAGATGACCTCAGCAGACAATGCTTAACACCCAAGTGGCCTGCATCAGCAGTTCTGTCCCTGAGACCAAGAAGGACACACATCTGAAAAGACTGAAAAGGAGTTACCGCAGGGGAGGGGACCTGGGGGGCGGGGCACAAGATCTCTGTTCCAAGCTGGATGTGCTACAATCTGAATTTTTAAGCTGTACACCTTTTACTGTGTTAAATAAGTCCAGAAAAAGTCTCTATTCACAATTCAGTCAAATAAGATATAACGAATACAATTCAAGAAAATAAGATGTAACCAAATGTCCCTTCGCCTGGACATTTTCAAGCTCTCTCTGAAGCAACATCTGGATCAAAGAAGAAATCAAAACCCACATTTGGAATAGCCAGCTAGACTAAAAACAGTACATCGGAGCTAAAATTCCTCAGAGAAGGATTCATCGTCTTAAAGATTTAGGTTAATACAACAGGAAGCAATGAACACAATTATACTATATATGCCTCCAATTCTGATACCAATTCCAATGTCTGTGCTTTTGTAACACAAGACCACACCGTTCTCCAACACCAGCTAGGGGTCCTGCAGTCCAGTTCCAGCTCTCTCTCTACGTGTTGGGAACATCACGTTGAGCGTTCAATCCCACGAGATGCCCCCTGACCCCAGACCCCAATGGCAAGTCCAGCTTGTCACCTGCGCCTCTGTCCCGCCGGCCGCAGATTGGAGGTTGCCACGACCCCCTCGACAGGTTCGGTTAATTTGTGAGCACGGCTCACAGAACTCAGAGAAACCTGCTACCCACGAGATGACGGATTTCTCATCGAAGCAGGTAACTCAAAGCAGCTGGAAGGAAGACGCGCACAGGGCAAGGCCTGGGCTGTGAAAGACAAGGCAACGGGTTCCAAATACAGTCTTTTACGGGAAGCCCCACGTCACAAAACTTAGACGTAACCGCGGTCTCGGCTCGCCCAGCAACGGGGTCTCCAAGGCAACCACCGGCCCCTGCCTGGAAGGCCCTGTGCCCCCCGTCAAGGACGGCGCCCTCGCCATGTAACCAAGCCGCTTTTCCGCCCACTCCTTCTGCCTCTCAAGGTCCTTCGTCGTGCTCAGCTCGTCCGCTCCTTTGCCGCCGGCTAACTGCGTGCAGCCCATCTCACGAGCGGAAAACAAGCCCATCGGAGCTTTCACATGCACCCAGCTGAATTCTGTTGTTTTAACAGCGCCAGGGCACGGGGGCCTCACGCCCCTCCGCCCCAAGCCCACACCTCTGCCCATATCGCCGGGTGCTCACCCACCAGAAACCCCTTCGCGCCCTCACGCTGGGCGTTTAACGGAGGCCTCGTGACCCGCGCAGGGCTGATTCATCCACTGGCCGCCGGGGACGGCACTCACTATCCAGCCCCTCCGCCCTCCTCCCCTGCACCGGGCTGGGTGAGGGAACCGAAAACCTTCCAGGCCCCTAATCAGTTCTAACCATCAGCCTCCATCCTTAGGGGACCTCGGGGCTTTGCGAGAGTCACCTCAGGGGCAGAAGGACAGCCTCCGCCCACTGCTCACGCAGGAAGTTCCAAGGGTGTTAGGAGCTCCGGGCCAGGCACGGGGACAGAGACCAAGTCCGCGTTCCTTAGGGTAAATCACTATCACCATCCCATCCTTAGGATACATCACGATATCACCATCCCACGCAAGAGCTCAGAAAAGGACTAAAGGAGCCCGGGCGGTTCTTTTCGACCCTCCGGCCCGTGAGCCGAACCTGCCCAAGAGCGGGGCTTACCTTCCAGTCCCCGGGGCGTCAGGGCGCAAGCTGGGGGTGCCGGGGCGTGGGAATCTGGTGATTCTCCACCTGGACTGGGTGTGGCCAGGATCCGTCCCTCCCGGTCGTGGCCGACCTGGGTGATGACACAGGTGACACTGGAAGCGCCGGGACTTCCTCCTGGCTCTCTCTGGACCACCTGCCGGGGACCCCTTGGTCTGCCAAGGACTCCAGACCGTGATGAGCAGCTGTCACCTGCGGCCACACCGGCAGCGACTGGCCAGGCAGTGAGGGGCCACCTTGACCGTGGGCCCTGCGGCTCCCCCAGGCGAGCCAGGGCCAAACCTGCCTGCGGCCTTGGGAGGCGCCCAGCCGGAGCCGCCCAGCGAGCTGCCCCGGGACCCTCGGAAACGGCAGGAGACAGTCACTGTTCCTGGCCTGAGCGTGTGGGCTCTGGAGCGGTGGGTTCTGGGCCTGGAGAGACTGGGAGACCTGCTCGCGCGCAGAGCCGCTCGCAAGCCGCCGCCCGAGGCCTGCGATTCGGCACTTCAACAAGATCCAGGTGATGCCGAGATCCAGGTGAAGCCTATCGTGGTCCGCGAGGACCACGAGCACCCGGCCCCGCCCCCGGAGGAGGCGGCCCCGCGCGCACCTCTTATACGCCCGCCGCCCGGCGTCAGGGCAGCCTGCGGGTAGCACGGCAGAAGACACCGGCCGCGGGTGATAACCTGAACGCCAGGCCGGACGCGGCGGATGCACGGTGGACTCCAGAAGGTTCTGTGACCCAGAGCATCCCGGTGAGTGCTGGTTCCGCTTCATTCAGAACTGGCTCCCAGGACCCCGCAAGGGTCTGCGAGTTCTCGGTCCGTTTTACGCAGAGTTTGCTCCGCGGACTCTGGAAGGGCCTGCGAGTTCTGGGTCCGTTTTATGCAGCGTTTGCTCGGCGGAGTCTGGAAGGGCCTGCGGTTTCTGGGTCCGTTTTACGCAGCGTTTGCTCGGCGGAGTCTGGAAGGGTCTGCGAGTTCTGGGTCCGTTTTACGCAGCGTTTGCTCGGCGGAGTCTGGAAGGGCCTGCGAGTTCTGGGTCCGTTTTACGCAGCGTTTGCTTGGCGGACTGTGCAAGGGCCTGCGGTTTCTGGGTCCGTTTTACGGAGCGTTTGCTCCGCGGACTCTGGAAGGGCCTGCGAGTTCTGGGTCCGTTTTACGCAGCGTTTGCTCGGCGGACTCTGGAAGGTTCTGGGAGCCGCAAGGCTTAAGGGCAAGGGCAGAAACGCCCTGTCCTGGGGTCAAGGCCGGCGGGCAGGCTCTCCGGAGGCCCGGGGACAGGAGCGGGGGGAGTGGGTGACGCCGTCAGGACCGCTGGCGACATCACAGCCCAGAGGCGGGCCCAGGTTTCCTCAGGCGGCCGGGCGAGCTGGGCCTGGGCGGGAGGACGGGCCCCGGACTGCGCTGGCGCTGGGTTCCGGCTGTGCGGGGGGCGGGCTTGGGGGTGGAGCCGCCCGGCAGCCGGAGGTCACACCCGAGGGCTGGAGACGAGGAAACGAGGGCGCCGTGCCCCTCGGGCTCGCCACAGCGCTGGCCTTTGGATGACCTGGGGCAGCCGGGGATTTCGGACCGCTGGACACCGTTTCAGGGTGCAGCCGTCTCCACGGCAGGTGTTGATCCAGCCTGGAGGGTCTGGGGGGCGGGGGGCGGGTCCTGGGGAAGGCGCTCATCTGCTCCCCGATGGAGACCCCAGAGTAGGCTTTTCGCACCGACTAGATTCCTTTTAGGAGAGTCTTCCAAACGTGAGTGGAAGACGGCCTCCTTGTTGGACCCGCTCAGAATTGGCCACTTAGCTGTTTGCTGTTAAAGGCAGAGAACTAACCCTACAGCCACCTGAGCTCTGCAGGCCCAGCCTCTTGGGTGGGGGCTGGGTCCTCGCGGTGGAGCCCGGGCCGCGCACAGGTGGCCTGGCTCAGCATCCCTGCCCCCCAGACGGCAGACCCACAGCTGAGTCACTCAGTTACGGGCGTGTCGGAGTTAGCTGGGCCGCTGGGCAAATACCACGCGCACAGCGGCTGAAACAACAGCTCTTTATTCTCTCCCAGTCCCGGAGGCTGGAATCTGAGATCCAGGTGTCGGCAGGGCTGGTTCCTCCTGAGGCCTCTGTCCTTGCTGTGTAGACGGCTGTCTCCTCCCTGTGTCCTCACGTGGTCATCCCTCTGTGTGTGTCTGGGTCCTGACCTCTTCTCATAAGGACACCAGTCCTAGGGTATCAAGACCCACCGTAATAACCTCATTTTACCGTAATCACCTCTTTAAAGTCCCTCATCTCCAAATACAGCCCCATTCTGAGGTCCTGGGGGTTAGGGCTTCAGCATGTAAACTTGGGGGTGGACACAGTTCAGCCCGTACCACTGCTGTTTAACTAGGGTTGCCAGATTTAGCAAATAAAAACACAGGATGCCCAGTTAAAACTGAATTTCAGGGAAGCAACACATTTTCTGTAGTTCCCCTGAAATTCAGATTTAGCTAAGTGTCCTGTGTGTTATCCGGCAACCTTGTGCTTCACAAACCAGTCCAGACTCGGTGGCTTAAAATCACAAGCGCTAACTATCGCTCACAGAGTCTACAGGTCAATGGTTTGGCTCAGCCGGCTGTAGGTGGGCCTTGGGTGGCCTTGGATGACCTTGGCCAGGACAGCTGGCCTCTCCTCCACGGGCTCTGTCATCCACCAGCAGGTTGACTCAGGTCTGTGAGCCAAGAGAAGGTGACCACTGCAGGGCCCTTGGGCCTGGCCTCAGAATGGGCACGTGGAAACTTCAGCCACGTTTTGCGAGTCACATCAAGTCATAGCCCAGGCTCCAGGGGTGGGGAGGTGGACCCTGCATGCTCACGGGAGGGTGAGTAGATGGAATCTTTAGGGCGTAACAGGGAGGAATAAGGATCGGGGGACACTTCTGTAATCAATCTACCCTAGCAGCCTTCGAGCTGCCCATGCTGAGTCCCTGATGACTGCCACATGGGGATGGGTAGAGTCTGGACACAGCAAAGTGGGAGCCGTAGTCACAGGGGTGGGGGGAACGGCCCTCAGGTTGGCAGGGCTCATGATTTCTCCAAAGCCCAGAGGTGCTGCTCTGGGATGGGAGAAATTATCAGTTGCAACTAATTACAGGCACACCTTGGAGAGCTGCCAGTTCGGTTCCAGACGACCTCAATATTGTGACTATCTCAATAAATCAAGTCATAGGAATTTTTTGGTTTCCCAGTGCGTATAAAAGTCAAGTTGACGTGATCCTGCAGTTGATTCAATGTGCAGTGGTATCAGAAAAACAATGTTCTTGTCTTAATTTAAAAATACTTCAAATTTTTAAATTTACTTTTTAATAGAAGTATAGTTAATTTACAATGTTTCAAGTGTGCAGCAAAGTGATTCAGTTATACATACATATATATTCTTTTTCAGTTACTTCTCCCTTGTAGTTTATTACAAGATATTGAGTAGAGTTCCCTGCGCTATACAGTAGGTCCTTGTTGCTTATCTGTCTTATACATAGTAGTGTGTATCTGTTAATCCCAAACTCCTAGTTTATCCCTACCCCCCCTTTCCCCTTTGGTAACCCTAAGTTTGTTTTCTATGTCTGTGAGTCTGTTTCTGTTTTGTAAGTGAGTTCATTTGTATCATTTTTTAAGATTCCACATAAAAGTGATATCATATGATATTTGTCTTTCTGTCTGACTTACTTAGTATGATAATCTCTAGGTCCATCCATGTTGCTGCAAATGGCATTATTTCATTCTTTTTTATGGTTGAGTAGTATTCCATTGTATATATGTACCACATCTTCTTTATCCATTCATCTGTCAGTGGACACTTAGGTTGCTTCCATGTCTCGGCTATTGTAAATAGTGCTGCTATGAACATTGGGGTGCATGTATCTTTTCAAATTAGTGGTTTTGTTTTTTCCAGATACATACCCAGGAGTGGGGTTGCTGGATCATATGGTAGCTCTATTTTTAGTTTTTTAAGGAACCTCCATACTGTTTTCCATAGGGCCTGCACCAATTTACAAACCTGCCAACAGTGTAGGAGGGTTCCCTTCTCTAGTTTTGGACATTATATAAGACAGATCATTTTTTTAGGATCTCTTTTTGCATGTCCCATTTCTTTCTTTTTTATGGTCTTTACATGGACTTAGATTTTCTTCTGTTAGGTCAATGGCAGAGAACCCAGACCCTGAAAAAGATTCTCAACCAGATTTTGAAACTTTGACATACTCAGAAAACATAAAGGTGTTTAGAAGAAGTTGGGGTGCTGTTTTGGAAGTAATCATCATGGGTCTAAACGTACTATATTGATATTAGTTTGGTTTGACATGTTCTATTGTTTAGAGCCACCTGATTTCTACAAAGATCATGAGTTCCAGAATTAGCCATGAATTGGCCACCTATACTGTGTGTTTAGTATCTTAAAAAAAAAAAGATGAATCTGTATTCTGTTTTTATTGATTTGCATATTTTGGATATTTCATATAAGTGGAGTTATACAGTATTTGTCCTTTTGTGCCTGGTCTGTTTGGGGATCGGGGGCAGTGGAAAATGTGGAGTCATTGCTTAATTCTTTGGGGTGATGAGAAATTTTTGGAAACAGTGGTGATGATTGGACAAGACTAGGGATGTAATTAGTGCCATAGAATAGTGCACTTAAAAATGTTTATTTTACATACATTTTACCACAGTGAAAAAATGTAAAAATGAATGAAAAATCCTGGGAGAAAAAAAACCCCCAAACCAAAGAAAACAGAAGACATAAATAGACATTGAGAAACTAGACTGCGTTATGCTTTTGAAATTTAGGTTTTGCCGATAAAACAAAAAACCTTTGCCGATTGGGAGAAATCATTAGGAAAATCTGAGGCAGGCAAAGAGATAATCATCATACTATTTGAAAAGTCCTTTCATATGTGAAAATAAATTTTTAAATGGACAATCAAAATGAAAAGGTCAGCTGTGGTCATGGTTTGCTATCATGATGGCAAAAGTTGTAAAAGTTGTACTATTGTAGATTAGGGCAGAGCACACACACAGGCACACATAATGTGTTGTGTGTAAATAAATTGGTGTGGTTCTTTTGAAGACGAGTCTGATAGTATCTCAAAATGAACAGTGTCTACACTCTTGGAGTCATTAATTATGCTTTGGGGAAACTATTCCAACAGATGCAAAAGACAGTAAGAGGACATGGTTGCAAAGATACATCTTTTCCTCAGCACTGGTGGTTAGAGTGAACTATTCCATTTTCATCAATAGGAGACTGTTTAAATAAATTATGGAAGTACAGTCACGTAGAAACCTCGCACAAGTTTGAAGACTCTCAGACGCAAGACTAAATCTTCACGTCTGGATGGGTAACTCTGGGATGATAATAATAAAAGGCACAGGTGTTGCAGTCCTGAAAATGTGCGTCTCAGGGTTTCGTTTTGCTGCAGGGAGAACCGTGGATGGTCAAGGTGGTGACTCTTGCGTCCATCCTCTGTTCTCCTGGAGGCCACATGGCCCCTGATTGCTTCCGCTCGGTGACTGGGTGGGGCAGGGAGACGGAGAAGGAGCCATTCAGGGTGGTGGGGAATCTTCCCACAGACGGTTTTGGTGGGAGGGCTCCTCAGCAGCATCGCAGAAATGTCAGGATAACTGCACAGCTGTCTCAGCCTATCCACATTCCTTCCTTCCTTCCCGCCCTGTCCCCTTGCTGGGTATCATCAGACTCGAGGGCACGTCCAGCCTCCTTTGGCTTCCACTCCATTTTTCCTCACTGGAGTTTCCCACAATCTGATCTCACAGGTCTGATCTGATCCCCCCGTCTCCTTTGCGTGCTTCCTGGGACACCTAGACTAATACAACACCAAAGTTGGATAAGTTAGCTCTTGTCAAATGTATCGCGTAAGTTTTGAGCATATGGCGAAGTTTCAATAAATAAGAGCTTAAATATCAAAAAATGCAAAATAAGATTTTTAAAGATGCCCCAGTGTTGCCATCGAGCTATGATCTGGACTAATCCCATACGGATACAAGAAATATGTACTTGGAAAATGTTCTGTGCCTTTGGCTAACAGAGCCACAAGGTACACATCGTCTGTAGCGTTCTCACGTTCTGTGTTATAAGGGTACACGTTGTCAGTTCGCTCTCAAATGAAACGATGTAATTTTTCACTTTAAATAAAGTGTATGAGTGTGCTTGTGTGTGTGTGTGTGTGTCCGTGTCCGTGTCGTGGCTATTTTCCTTGTTTTTTAAAATAAAATTTAGTTAATTGTAAGTGTATGCAATATATTTTATTCTGAAAAAAATTAATGATCTAATTGATATACAGTGTTGTGTAAGTTTAAGGTACAAACCTGTTGGTTTGATACATTTCTATACTGTAATATGATTACTACCACAGTGTGATCTAACCCCTCTGTATGTCACATAACTATAATATCTTTTTTGTGTGTGTGGTGACAATATGTAAGATCTATTTTCTTAGCGACTTTGAAGTATATCATACAGTATGGTTAACTGTAATCACAATGTTATGAATTCTATCTATTTCCAGAAGTTATTCACCTTCTAACTACCAATTTGTACCTTTTGATCAGCACCTTCCCAATTCCCCCACCGTGGTGACCACCGTTCATTTATTTTTTAAAACTGGGGTGAAATACACAGAACGTAAGTGACCATTTTAACAATTTTAAAGTGCACAGTTCAGGGCCATTTACTGTATTTGCAATGTTGTGCAACCAACACCTCTGTCCATTTCCAGAGTATTCTCATCCCCCTCAAAGGAGGCGCCTTACCTGTTAGCCGTCATTCCCCACGCCCCTTCCCCAGTCCCTGGCACCTTCTTTTGGATTTTTTTTTTTTTTTTTTTTTTTTTTTTGCGGTACGCGGGCCTCTCCCGTTGCGGAGCAGAGGCTCCGGACGCGCAGGCTCAGCGGCCATGGCTCACGGGCCCAGCCGCTCCGCGGCATGTGGGATCTTCCCGGACCGGGGCACGAACCCGCGTCCCCTGCCTCGGCAGGCGGACTCTCAGCCGCTGCGCCCCTAGGGAAGCCCCCTGGCGCCTTCTAATGTGATTATTTCGTCTCTCCGTAGAGACATGTTCTGGATACTTGCATATTCTGGACACTTCATATGAATGGAATAAAAAACAAGGTGGCCTTTTGCGTCTGGTTCCTTTCACAAAACAACATGTTTCAAGGTTTCTCCTGTAGGACTGTTTTGTAGGTTTTAATAAAAACCAAATCACCACATGCTCCCATTTCTGTGGTCAGCAGTGAGGCTCAGAATGTAGCTTCGTGCTAACTCAAATCCTGTTCTTACACTTTCTACCCATTTTCTGCTAAACAATTTCTTTAAAAAATGCTTTTTACTTAAAAAATTTTTTTATTGAAGTATAATTCATGTACAATGTGTTAATTTCTGGTCTACAGCAAAGTGATTCAGTTATCTATCTATATAGATATCTCTCTCTCTCTATGTTTTCATATTCTTTTCCATTATGGTTTATTACAGGCTGTTGATGACAGTTCCCTGTGCTCTACCGTAAGACCTTGTTGTTGATCCATTCTGTATATAAAAGTTTGCATCTGCTAACCCGAAACTCCCAATCCTTCCTTCCCCCAGTCCCCTCCCTGTTGGCAACCCCATGTCTCTTCTCTGAGCGTCTGTTTCTGTTTTATAAATAAGTTCATTTGTGTCATATTTTAGATTCCACATATAAGTGATATCATATGATATTTGTCTTGTCTGACTTACTTCACTCAGTATGATGATCTCTAGGTCCATCCATGTTGCTGCCAGTGGCATTATTTCATTCTTTTTTATGGCTGAGTAATATTCCAGTGTATACATGTACCACATCTTCTTTATCCGTTCATCTGGCGATGGGCATTTAGGTTGTTTCCATGTGTTGGCTATTAAAAATAGTGCTTCTATGAACATAGGGGGTGCGTGTGTCTTTTAGAGTTAGAGTTTTGTCCAGGTGTATGCCCAGGAGTGGGATTGCTGGGTCATTTGGTACTTCTGTTTTTAGTTTTCTGAGTGGCTCCACCAATTTCTCCATAGTGGCTGCACCAATTTCTATTCCCACCAACAGTGCAGGAGGGCTCCCTTCTCTCCACACCCTCTCCAGCATATAATTTCTGTAGACTTTGTGATGAGGGCCATTCTGATTGGTGTGAGGTGATATCTCCTTGTAGTTTTGAATTGCACTTCTCTGATAATTAACAATGTTGAGCATCTTTTCATGTCCCTATTGGCTATCTGTATGTCTTCTTTGGAGAATTAACAATTTCTTAAATATTAACGTAAACTTACATCTTTACTGCATGCTCATATATGTGTGGTAATATTTCAAGCCATTGAGAGATGATTGGAGAAGGATGCAAAGCAAGATTTTCATCCAAGTGGGAAGTATGTCTTACTGTTGTTGGTACATCGTGCCCTGTTTTTTTTTTCAGTGTAAGTTTTTAATTTTCTTTCACTAAGCCACAGTTTGTCAACCTTGGCACAATTGAAATTTAGGGATGGATAATTCTTGGAGGTGGGGCTGTCCAGTCATTGTAGAATGATTGCAGCATCCTGACCGCTACCCACTAGATGCCAGTAGCACTCCACAGACTTTTTTTTTTTTTTTTTTTTTTTTTTTTTTTTTGCGGTACGCGGGCCTCTCACTGTTGTGATCTCTCCCGTTGCGGAGCACAGGCTCCGGACGCGCAGGCTCAGCGGCCATGGCTCACCGGCCCAGCCGCTCCGCGGCATGTGGGATCTTCCCGGACCGGGGCACGAACCCGTGTCCCCTGCATCGGCAGGCGGACTCTCAACCACTGTGCCACCAGGGAAGCCCCACTCCACAAACTTTTGATCTCAGTGTTTCCAGAAGTTACCCAGTGTATCCTGGGAGGGAAAATGTGGTTGGCAAGTGTGCTCCCACCTGAGAACTATTGACTTAAAGCATGAAATTAGGGTATGTACACAATTAAATTTCATATTGTTATAAAAAGACGCAGAATGGAAAAGATCTTCAAGAACTGAAAGGACCATCAGATCAAGCACTAAATAAAAGATATTTTGGCTGTTTTCTCTCTGACCTCCACTCTAAAGTTTTAGTTTATATTAGAATTCTATTAAGCATGAAGATTGTCCTGGAGATTCTATATATGAATGTGTTTATTATTCACATCAGAGTATTGGTGTCCAGTCATGCTAAACAATTTACTCAAAAGCATATCTCTAGCTGTGAGTCAAGATTATTTCTCTGGCGTATTTCATTTTATGCAAAACCCTAAATTATTCTATCATTTTCAGGAGGACAGTTGAAAAAACTCAATCAGAAACTGAGGTAAGCGATGTCATCATTGCAATTGAACTGCAAAGTGGTTTTTACTTGTTTTTTACTCTGAGAAAATCACCACTGCAATGGACCTGGTAATATATACTAGCTAAAGAGAATTTCACCTCCACGGCATTAAGCTTTTGCACTTTGCATGCTGCATTTTTTGGTTGTTGTTCTTTAGTCTTTCTTTAATATAGTGAATTTTTTAAAAGTAAAAATAAAAAACTGCTGAATCCAAATCTGTCCATATAACAGGTTTAATGTATATCTGAAGCATCTTGATGTCAGGAATAAATATGTGAAATACTTGGAACTTGAATAAATTGTTGCATATATTCCTATACCTGTCTTAGAAGAGAAACACTTTCAAATAGAAAGTAATGGTGGTTGGATGTCCTGTTGATTTAAAGACATCTCAGAAATGGTGTTGAAGAATTTCCTTTCTGAGAACATTAGACTTGAAGATTTTGATCTGTCTTCCCCTAGGACTTTAAATATTGCTTTTTGCCCCAGACACAACGTTCTTTCATGTGAGGTATGCTCCCCTTTTCCTTTTAGCTTTGGTTCAGGTGTAAATTGTAAAATAGGCATTTTTGCCTGCAGCTAAAATGATAAAGGTCTTCACATGGAGCTTCAATGCTGACTTGCAAGATGAAAGGAAAATGGTTTTGCTTAATCAGCTTCCAATGTAATGGTCACTTAAGAATATTGTTTCACCTGCCCTGAAGAAATCTTGCAGGTTACCTTGTGGCTCGCTGACTCTGATGCCAGAGTGAAGTGCTGATTACTAAAAGGTTTTATCTCTGATAAGAATGGATGGCAATTATAAAAGTTTCCATTGGGGGGAAGGAGCTAAGGGATTTATCATAAAGCAAGCTTTTTTTCCCCTCTTTAAGCTGGGATGAAGTGAGAGAGTGGCATGGACATATATACGCTATCAAATGTAAAATAGATAGCTATTGGGAAGCAGCCGCATAGCACAGGGAGATCAGCTCGGTGCTTTGTGACCACTTAGAGGGGTGAGATAGGGAGGGTGGGAGGGAGACGCAAGAGGGAGGGGATATGGGAGCATGCGTATGCATATGGCTGATTTGCTTTGTTGTGCAACACAAAGTAACCCGGTATTCTGAAGCAATTATACGCTAATAAAGATCTATTTCCGGTGTACAGCAAAGTGATTCGGATATACATAATCTTTTTCAGATTCTTTTCCACTATAGGTTATTACAAGATATTCTGTGGGTATTACCTAACTGCATAACTGACCTTTCCTTTGGGTCGTATTCCAAAGACGGAGCCATAATGTCATGCAGCAGGAAATGTCTCACATGCAACTCTCTCCAGCACAGTGTATACAATGTCTACACAACATCTTTGCCCATCCAGCCATCCGTGGACACTTGGCTTGTTCCTTGTACTTTGTTAGTACAGACAGAGCTATTGGGAGAATTCTCATCCATGTCTCCCAGAGCAGTCAGAATAGCTGGGTTGTAGATGCCTCTTCAAACTTCATAGATGATGTCAAATTGATTTCCAAAATGGGTGATCCAGTTTTGGTCCGAGCGCCAGCACCTGTGTTTCAGATTGCCATATTTCTCACTACCTTCGACATTGCCAGACATTTTCATTTTCCATTCATAGCGTTGGGTGAGAAATTGTACCTAGCGGTTGTCTCTACATGGTTGATGCCAAAGCATGTAACAGAGGGTTTTGCATATTCTGGTAATTCATAACTGAATCCTTTCTGAGTGTTCTAGTAGAACATATTCTTTTTTTTTTTTTTTTTAGAACATATTCTTAAACATTGAAGATTTGAGTACGTTCCTGGCTTTGCTGTCTTCACTTTAGGCTGATGCTGTGAAATGTAAATTTTATTAATTGCTTTCATTCTCAAGTGAATATTAAAGAACATTTTTTCAGGACTCAGAGGGTAAACAAGAAATGAAATTAATTATTTGAGGAACCATGTCAGACTAAACTCAAATTGATCCTTTTTCTGATTTCAAAAGATTGTTATTAATGGTCTTAAGGAAAGGTGGAGATGAATTAACAGAGGGATTAAAAAAAAGGACTTACTCTGGAAGTGAGGATATAATCTGTTTATTTGCTCATCTTCCTTAGGGTAAATGTATATCTCATGAGAGGGCTTATAATCTCTCTGCTGTGAATGACCTGCATTTATGATGAGGGATCTGTAAGGTTTTACGTCCACTCTGGTTGGATTTGCGTTAGTGGTGATGAGAGGTTTCCTGTATTAAAGGGTGACCTATGTCTTCAAAAAGAGTCTGTTTACGTTTTTAAAAGTGGTAAGACAATTAACGATAGAAGGAGGTGTTGAGGGAATTAAATTAGATGACAAAATAATTAGAAAACGATGCACTAACTCTGGGTGAGCAGATTTCTTTCAGATCCTTACCGGAACTTGTAAACCAGATACATTTAGACTGGCGCTTGTCAAAGGTTAATGCATCCACCATCACCTGGAGATCTTGTTAAAAGGCAGTTTCTGCATCAGGAGGTCTGGGGTGGAGCCCTGGGGGTCTGCATTTCTAACCTGCTCCCAGGGAATGCTGGTGTTTTGCTGGTCCCAGAACTCACTTGGACAGGCAAAGCTTCCCAGTAGCATCCTCCTGGGGTATCTGACCTTTGCCCCTCACTTGTAGGACAATTTTCAGCTTATTACTTTCCTTCCAATCTTCTTTGAGGTTGGAGATGAAAGCGAATTTAAATCGCTGGGCTGTCGTCACGGTGCAACTGTACATCATCAGACATTTGGAGCTGAAAGGAATTTTAGCAATTCATGCCTTAGGTTTCAACTTTTTTTTTTAGCAGAAGTCTTTCTTTATGATTTTTTGCTTTTTAGGAGGTGAGTTTCAAATGGCATGTAATTAACCACTGAGGTAGGCAACTCAGGAGCGTTTAGTCCATTCACAATGTCGTGCAACCACCGCCTCTGTTTAGTTCCAAAATTTTTTTATCATCCCCAAACTGGACCCCGTACCCACTAAGAAGTCACCCCTCATTCCTACCTCCCCCCAGGCCCCAAGAAATACTCATATATTTTCTGTCTCTATGGACCTGCCTATTCAGGACATTTCATATAAATGGAACAATAGAATATGTAGTCTTTTGCGTCTAGCTTTGGTATGGACCCACCATTTTGTTTACCTCTTCATCCATCGATGGACATTTCTTTTACGTTTAAAAATTTTTTTAGGGACTTCCCTGGTGGCACAGTGGTTACGAGTCCACCTGCCAATGCAGGGAACATGGGTTCGAGCCCTGGTCGGGGAAGATCCCACATGCTGCGGAGCCACTAAGCCCGTGTGCCACAACTACTGAGCCTGTGCTCTAGAGCCCGCGAGCCACAACTACTGAGCCCACGCGTTACAACTACTGAAGCCCACGCGCCTAGAGCCCGCGCACGGCAACAAAGAGTAGCCCCCGCTCACTGCAACTAGAGAAAGCCCACTCGCAGCAACTAAGATCCAGTGCAGCCAAAAAGAAAAATAAAATTAAAAATATATTTTCTATTGGAGTGTAGTTGATTTACAATGCTGTGTTAGTTTCAGGTGTACAGCAAAGTGATTCAGTTATATATACGCATATATCTATTCTTTTTCAGATTCTTTTCCCATATAGGTTATTACAGAATATTGAGTAGACTTCCCCGTGCTATACAGTAGGTTTTTGTTGTTTATCTATTTTATATATAGTAGTGTGTATCTGTTAATCCCAAACTCCCAATTTATCCCTCCCCACTACCTTTCCCCTTTGGTAACCATGTTCCTTTTCTAAGTCTGTGAGTCTGTTTCTGTTTTGTAAATAAGTTCAGTTGTATCTTTTTTTTTTGATTCCACATATAAAACATTGATTTGTTTCCACTTGGTGTTTGTGAGTAACTCTGCTATGAACCTGTGTGTACATGTATTTGAGTCTTGGCTTTATGCCGACCAATTTCTTTTTAAGCGATACCTAGTGTGGCATCCCTCAATCAGAGAAGACCAAGCCTTGCCTGACAGACTCAGCAGAAGGCGGGCACCTGATTCCCTGTGTTTGAGGGTTGTATGTTGTCATTGCTGCCAACTCTACACCAGGTGGACACCCAGGCACGCCTCGTGGATAATCCCCAGGGTCTAAATCCAGTTGCAGAAACCCCCCCTCCTTCCTTTTGCAGAGGACCCGTGAGGTGAAATAAATTTCCTCCTTGGTGTTTGGCGGGGCAGGATGGAAACTTCCATCTGCCAGCTTGCTGGGCTGTGATCTGCTGAGCTGTGTTTACGCCGTTAAGAAATAAATATCAACATGCCATTTCATGCTGGGTGTGCCATGATTCCTGTGAACTCTGGGGGGCGGTGGAGGAGTTGGAAGTATATGGGAGTCACTTGTTTTCTTGATTTCTCTAAAGCCTGACATTTAGACATCAGAATTTTGAGCTTCCTCATGTTGGATTCCTCCATCCTCTGCTTGTTCTACTCGCTTTAAAAGCTGTAGGCAACTGTTAGCATCCTCAATGTGACGTTCTGTGCGTGGGTGGACCGCTGTCTCTATCGACGTAGTAAGAGGCACAAGTGAGGTGAGAAGGGGTACCTTTTAAGGGATCTCCCAGGATAGAATCTATTATTGATGCAGGTGGAGAGGTAGTAAGATGCTCCCCTTTCCCCGCGGCAGCAACTTTCTCAAGGTCGGGTGCATTCTGTCCCTAGTCGTCATCTCTGCGTTGTACAATATTTTGGCAGTATTTAATGTTAACGCATTAGAAATTCTGGAGCTTCCCGGGTGGCGCAGTGGTCGAGAGTCTCCCTGCCGATGCAGGGGATGCGGGTTCGTGCCTCGGTCCGGGAAGATCCCACATGCCGCGGAGCGGCTGGGGGCCCGTGAGCCATGGCCGCTGAGCCTGCGCGTCTGGAGTCTGTGCTCTGCAACGGGAGAGGCCACAACAGTGAGAGGCCCGCGTACCGCAAAAAATAAAAAAATTAAAAAAAAAAGAGAAATTCTGATGTCTTGGGATCCATCACTGTTTTTTCCCTGGTTTTCCATTTAAGTCTCCCTGGAGAAGGGTGCAGGCGTTTGTATTTTAAATCATTTCCAGGGGCTTCCAGTGACCAAACTTATTTGGAATCAATTGTCTATGCCGTCGTAGTCTTAAAAGGCGCTTAACTATATTCTTTGCCTGTTCCCATTTTCTCTTGGCAAATGCCTTACAAGTAAGGATAAAGCAAATGTTGAATGAATGTTATCTGTGATGGACTGAACAGTATCCCCTTCCGCCCAATTCCTGTCTCCTCAGAACCTCTGAATGAGACCGTATTTGGAAATAGGCTCTTTGCAGATGAGATTAAGTGAAGGGTCTGAGATTAGGTCATCCTGGATGAGGATGAACCTAAATCCAGTGACAGGGTCCTTCTAAGAGACAGAAGAGGAGAGACACACAGGAGAAGCCACATGAAGACGGGGGCAGAGACGGGAGGGATGTGGCCACAAGCCCAAGGACACCTGGAGTCCCCAGAAGCTGGAAGAGCCAGGAAGCCCCGGGAGCACAGCCCTGGGACACCTTGGCCTCAGATGTCTGGTGTCCAGGACTGGGAAAGGATGAATTCCTGTCATTTTAAACCAATAAGTCACGGATCATTTGTTATGGCAGCTACAGGAAACTCCTACACCGTGTAACCTGCCGGGGCTACGTGTAATAAGGAGATAGCTACACCTTCATTTTTACACTTATGAAAATGGAATAGAGCCATATTCCGGAGTGACTGTTCTCAAAGTTCAGCACACGTTGGAATCACCTGGAGGGCTGTGGATACTCTAGCTTGTTGAAGCCACCCCCAGCGCTTCTGACCCAGTAGGTGTGTTATTGGGGCTTCCCAAGCAGCCTTTGTCACAAGCTTGTAGCCGGTGTGCTTGCTGGGAGGCACACCTCGAGAACCAGTCTACTGAATAATGCAAAAGCTTCATTTGCCTAAAACGGCCAGAATTTTAGGCAAGCGCTATGTTTAGTGGGACTGGAGGATTACAGCGAAGGGTGTTAAATTCTTTCTCGAATAAGGTGAATTTTTAAAAAAGATACAGGCTGTTGGCTGAATAAGGGCTCTTCTGGCAGGGAAATAGGAAATAGGAGTTGCACTTTCTCAGGCGTGTGTGGTTCTTGTGTTTTTGGGCTGTCCACCTCTGTGACCATCATTCTTTCTTTTTTTTTTTTGATGGTATCTCGGTTTACTTTCACATTTGCCTGTCTCTTATTACAACTGAGTTCTTTTTTTAAAAAAAAAAGATTTATTTATTTATTTTTTGGCTGCGTCGGGTCTTAGTTGCAGCATGCAGGCTCTTTGTTGTGGCGCACGGGCTTCTCTCTAGTTGTGGCGTGCGGGCTCCAGAGCGCATGGGCTCTGTCGTTTGTGGCACGCGGGCTCTCTAGTTGAGGCGGGCGAGCTCAGTAGTTGTGGCGCGCGGGCTTAGTTGCCTCACAGCATGTGGGATCTTAGTTCCCCCGACCGCAGGGATCGAACCTGCGTCCCCTGCATTGGAAGGCGGATTCTTTACCCCTGGCCCACCAGGGGAGTCCCTGTGACGATCGCTGTCGACTTCCTCTTTACTTTTCCTTCAGTTCATGTTGTTCATGCCCTTTTCTTTCTTCTTGCGATGTCCTGGAGCCTCTTCACCCTTAAGGACCGTTCTCGCAGCCTGGGCACCCACCTCTCCATCCCCTGGGTAGAAGCCCAATGGTGACGCTCACCCCAGGTCCCCACGGATCTTGGTCCTGCCCCGCTCCACTCTTGTGTATGTCTCCACCCCCGCCAAATGCCTGGGGTTCAGCCAGGCACAGTCCACCCTCAGAGAAGGAGACAAACAAAGGCATGGTGTAGTTCTTCCTGAATTTTGAAGACATGTCTCTCGCCATGGTGATTACTTCTGTCTCCCACTGTGATGACTTGTCATTTTCTCTGCATCCTCCAAATGTGAAGAAAGCAAATTTAGGGCCAGTGACCTTTACTCAGTTCTCTCACACCGTAAAATTTTTAATTGCTCTGTTTAAAATGCATTTCTTATGTATTTCCTTGTTTAATTTATTTTGACCTAGTTCACTTGCCATCGGAAGCTATTATTGGTATTTTTTTCTGAAACATCATTACAGGAAGAAAGGCGATAGGCAATTGCATCTTTTACTATTATTTTTATATTTTACTATTTCTTTATGTCATCTTGAATCTGATCTTTTCATTTTTTTAAATACTATATTGGTCATATTTACATTACTTCAGCTGTTTTGAATTGTTTTCATTTCAAATTGAGAATAATTTTCAAAGCTTCATGTTGGACAGCCCATGTAGCTATTGTACGAGTTTGCTACTGCTGCCATAACAAGTTTCCACAGACTGGGTGGCTTGAGAACAGGAATTCATTCTCTTCAAGTTCAGGAGACCAGAAGCCTGAAGTCAAGGTGTCCCAGGGCCGCGCTCCCTCCGGAGGCTCCAGGGGAGGGTCCGTCCCTCCTCTTCCTGCTTCTGGGGGCTCCAGGCGTCCCTGGGCTTGTGGCTGCATCCCTCCCGTCTCTACTGCCGTCTTCACGGGGCTTCTCCTCTTTGTCTGTGTCTCTCCTCTTCTGTCTCTTAGAAGGACCCTGTCATTGGATGTAGGGCCACCCTCCTCCAGGAGGACCTCATCTGGATCATTACATGAATTAGCTCTGCAAAGACTATTAACAGTTAGGTCACGTTGAGATGTCCTGGAGGTTGACATTTGGACACCTTGGGGGACATAGTTCAACCCACTGTCTTAATACTAGCTGTCCTAATACTAGATTCTCTAAGAGCAGATTTTTGAGGAAATCACAGAATGTGGAGGATTGCGAAGCCACGAGAATTTTTCTATATCAGAGTATTGCAATGGGAGATTCCCTACTGAATGTGAAAGATATATACCTCAAGAGATATGACAATGGCACTCCTTGTTATAGAAATACTAGTACAGTCCTTTCCATTTTCCCTGATTGGAAACTACTTGAGATGCTATTTAAAGTGATCAGGAAATAGTTGGGTTTGGCTTTTTATAAAAAATAACAGTTGTGCAGAAAAAAAAAAAAAAAAAAGCTTGGAAAGGCTGCTTAAATGTTCTCCCCTCCTTTGCAACTCCATCTAACAAATTCACCAGACTGTGACCAGGATCATCCTCCTAACATGCCCAAGTCTGCTGTGACCTCCAAGGAAGCTCTGTGTGGCCATCAGAATAGCTCATACTCTTTATAGGGTCCTTTGCTGGCTTTTGTGAGGTGGACCCTGATTGTCTGTCTGTCTGACTGCATGTCATGCTAGTCTTCAGGGCTCCAGCCACACCAGGGTCCCAGATGTGTTTGCCTCTAGGTGCATGGTGATGTGGCTGTTTCTGCTTGGAAAAAGGTCTCTTTTCTTCTACAATGTTCTCTCAAAGCTGGTATCCAGCTGTCTTCTGGACTTTCTTTTTAGTTTCATCATAGCCATCATTTGCTTTGGGGAACCTTCTCTGATCCTTCAAGCTGCTTTTAGATGTTCCTTCCGGGTACCCTTGTCCCCTTGTGCACGTGGGCCTCTTTTCTACTGCAGTACCTACTTTGATGATGGATTTCCAATCCTGAAACACCACGGCAACTCCAAACAAAGGGACCACCTAGATAACGATGACCAATGTGTGGAAGATGGGAGTATCCCGTTTGCTTGAATTCACGGGAAACCTTCTGGGTCAACTGAAATCATAAGCCAACATGATCGCGTTCACAATAGTTTTATTCCCCCCAAAACCATTTTTTTGGCATCGGTTATCCAGCCCCAAATCTCCATTCCATTAGTGATTTTTTTTGTTTTATTTGTATTTATTTTTACTGAAGTACAGGCGACTTACAGTGTTGTGTTAGTTTCAGGTGTACAGCAAAGTGATTCAGTTACACATACATATATATCTTTTTTTTTCCAGATTCTTTTCCCTTGTAGGTTATTACAAGTTATTAATATAATTCCCTGTGCTATACAACAGGTCCTTGTTTATCTGTTTTATATTTAGTAGTGTGTATATGGGAATCCCAAACTCCTAATTTATCTCTCCCCCCTCTTCCTGTTTGGTCACCCCTCTTCCCGTTTGGCCGCCGTAAGTATGTTTTCTATGTCTGCGGGTCTATTTCTGTTTTGTATATATGATGCCAGGTTCCTTTTTTCTTTTCTGGGTGGATCCTAGGGTGGGGTGCGGAGGGGGAGAGAGACACTTGGAAAGCTCTCAGCAAGACAACATTTGTGTTACTGTGATATCAGAGGCTCCCGGTCAGGGTCCCATCGGATGAGGGTAGATGTCCCTTAACTCTGATGATGGTCCTTGGCGAATAAAGGCTGGCATCTCTTCTCTTCAGGTTTGGCTTTGAGGATGCTCCCTAGAAAATGGCAGTTGAAAAGATTATCTCGGAAGCAGTGTGAAATAATGGAATGATCTTCAGGCAGCCATGGCCCCATGGCTCCCCGTGGCCCGAATGGCAGTTGTATAGCAAGCCTTCTGGTTTGCACGAAATAGGCTGCTGCAGATAGAGAAGGAGAGAGCAGGGGGAGAATATATGAACACTTCTCTGCTGCGTCTTCACGGAAGACGTTTAAGGCGTGCTTCCCTTCTGGGTTTTTATGCAGTGCAGTTTTACAGGGTGACGTATTCATAGGAGGATGTGTGTTATCCAAAGAGAATCAGTTGATGAAAATGTTTTGCAATCAGGTGGAGGGGTAGGTGCTCTTTAAAATGATTGATTTTCTGTGTTGTGAAATTCACTTTAAGAGACGAGGATGTAGCTTTTTTTTTTAGAAAATTAAAAGAATGACTTGTTCTTTTAAGGAGTAAACATGACGGTTTGAAAAGAAATAGCCTCAAGGAGAATCGTTATTTAGTACAACTGTAAACTTTTGAAAATTTTTCCGAGGGAATAAAAAAGATCTCACAGGAAAAAGAAAAAACCTTATGGTTACTAAAGGGAAAAGAAGTGGGGGAGGGAATAAATTAGGAGTTTGGGCTTAACAAATACGCACTACTGTATATAAAATAGATAATCAACGAGGACCTACTGTGTAGCACAGGGAACTGTACTCAGTATTCTGTAATAACCTAGAATGGAAAAGAATCTGAAAAAGGATATATATACATAAACTGATTCATTTTGCTGTACACCTGAAATTAACACAACACTGTAAATCAACTATACTCCAGTTAAAAACAAACAAAAAAAGAGGTCTCGTTGGAAGAATGACCCCTTCATGGGCTGGGTTTACTTCGAAGCATTTAAAAAATTTAACTATCTTGGCGGGTAGAAGGAGGTGATGACTGTAGACTTTGCCTTTCCCACAAAGGACCTTTTAATACCTGTGAAGTACATGCATGGTCACACGTTGTCCGTGGGTCAGTGTGGAAATGCTGGCTTTTGAGTTTTGCAATTCAGCGGAGCTCCTGAAAAGCATTCCTAAAATGAAATTCTGCCATTGGCAGCAATGTGGGTGAACCTAGAGAATCTTAGGCTGAATGAGATAAGTCAGAGAAAGACAAATACTGTATGATATCACTTACATGTGGAATCTAAAAAACACAACAGGGTGACTATAACAAAAAAAGCAGCAGATTCTTAGATATAGAGAACAAAGGAATGGTTACCAGTGGGGAGGGGAAAGGGGGAGGGGCAAATCAGGGGTATGGGATTAACAGATGCAAACAGCTATTCATAAAATAGATAAGCAACAAGGATATATCGTATAGCACAGGGAATTACACCCATTATCTTATAATGTTTTTAAATTTTTAAAAATTTTTTGAAAGAGAAAATAAGTTTTATTTCATTCTTTAAAAAAAAATTTTATTGGAGTATAGTTGATTTAAAATGTTGTCTTAGGTAGATAGCTAGTGGGAAGCAGCCGCATAGCACAGGGAGATCATCTCGGTGTTTTGTGACCACCTGGAGGGATGGGATAGGGAGGGTGGGAGGGAGGGAGACGCAAGAGGGAAGAGATATGGGAACATATGTATATGTATAACTGATTCACTTTGTTATAAAGCAGAAACTAACACACCATTGTAAAGCAATTATACTCCAATAAAGATGTAAATAAATAAATAAAATGTTGTCTTAGTTTCTGCTGTACCACAAAGTGAATTAGTTATACCCCATTATCTTATAATAATGTATAATGGATGTGAAAAAGTGTCATATTTTATGGCAAGATGAGAAGAAATATGAAAATTCTTCTCTGCCCTTTGGTCTCTCTCTCTCCCACTCCACTGGGCATCCTGTACCTGCCTTAGGCATCGACCGGACCTCCCCCATCAGCAGGAATATCTGCTCAGCCATGAAGAGCAGCATTTTCCCAGCGCCAGCAAGACGACTCCTAAAAAGATGACGGTCCGGGCTTCCCTGGTGGCGCAGTGGTTGAGAGTCCGCCTGCCGATGCAGGGGACGCGGGTTCGTGCCCCGGTCCGGGAAGATCCCACATGCCGCGGAGCGGTTGGGCCCGTGAGCCATGGCCGCGGAGCCTGTGCTCCGCGGCGGGAGAGGCCACAGCGGTGGGAGGCCCGCGTACCGCAAAAAAAAACAAAAAAAAGATGACGGTCCTTCTTGACCTTGTGAGGGACCACAATGATGCCCAGATTTGGATGGTGTAAACTGTCACTACTACATCATTTAACTACAGCCCCGTGTCTCAGAAGCCTTACCTAACTGTCCCTTGACTTCTAACAGGGCGGAACAGTTGTCAGAGCCTTCTGAGATGCTCTTCCTGGGTTTTAATCCTCATTTTGGCTCGAATACAATTTTCCACTTCTTTCTTCCATTGACGGATTAATTTTTTGCCTCATGTTGCAAGATAGGTGTGGCTATTTTTGTAAAGTAGGGGGGCTCAGAGGAAAATAAGAGAGCAACCTTTACCCCACAGGGAAGGTAGGACGGCAGCGGCTCAGCTATCTCTCAAGTTGTTTGCTCATGGACGGACCATCTTTGTAAAGACAACAACACCTGCTTCGTTTATCACACATCTTAACATGTTGAGGACCTTTCGAGGGACTTTCAAGATCAAGTCCAGACTTTTTTTTTTTTTTCAAGTCCAGGCTTTTTAATGGGACACTCAAGGGTCTTCATGCCCTGGTCCCAGCTTTCTCCCTTCCTTACCTTCTGGTGCTCTGAATCCCCACCCCAACCCTATGTCCTAGCCATGCTTAGCCATTTATTTCCTAGAACATCGCAGGGCCTTTGGACTTCTCGGATTTGAGTATGCTGTGTTGTCTGCCCAGCACGCGATAGATGAACAGTGACTTTTTTGAGCAATCTTTTAACCCAGGTTCCAATTTCCGCTCTTTTTAATTGAAGTATAGTTGATTTACAGTGTTGTGTTAGCTTCAGGTGTACAACAGAGTGATTCATATATATATACATACGTTGATCCACCTACACACGTATTCGTTAAGAAGTCATTGGTTTTTTTAAATCTTATTGAAGTATAGTTGATTTACAATGTTGTGTTAGCTTCAGGTGTACAACAGAGTGATTCATATATATATACATACGTTGATCCACCTACACACGTATTCGTTAAGAAGTCATTGGTTTTTTTAAATCTTATTGAAGTATAGTTGATTTACAATGTTGTGTTAGCTTCAGGTGTACAACAGAGTGATTCATATATATATACATACGTTCATCCACCTACACACGTATTCGTTAAGAAGTCATTGGTTTTTTTAAATCTTATTGAAGTATAGTTGATTTACAATGTTGTGTTAGCTTCAGGTGTACAACAGAGTGATTCATATATATATACATACGTTGATCCACCTACACACGTATTCGTTAAGAAGTCATTGGTTTTTTTAAATCTTATTGAAGTATAGTTGATTTACAATGTTGTGTTAGCTTCAGGTGTACAACAGAGTGATTCATATATATATACATACGTTCATCCACCTACACACGTATTCGTTAAGAAGTCATTGGTTTTTTTAAATCTTATTGAAGTATAGTTGATTTACAATGTTGTGTTAGCTTCAGGTGTACAACAGAGTGATTCATATATATATACATACGTTCATCCACCTACACACGTATTCGTTAAGAAGTCATTGTTTTTTTTAAATCTTATTGAAGTATAGTTGATTTACAATGTTGTGTTAGCTTCAGGTGTACAACAGAGTGATTCATATATATATATACATACGTTCATCCACCTACACACGTATTCGTTAAGAAGTCATTGGTTTTTTCAAATCTTATTGAAGTATAGTTGATTTTCAGTGTTGTGTTAAGTTTTGCTCTATGGCAAAGTGACTCTGTTATACATCTACGTATATTCTTTTTCATATTCTTTTCCATTATGGTTTATCCCAGGAGATTGATCATAGTTCCCTGATCCATTAACAGGAAGTCATTGTTAATGGAAATGTATATATGTATATATTCTTTTTCAGATTCTTTTCCGTTAACAGTGACTTCGTAATGAACGAGTATGTAGATGGATGAGTGAATGGAGCTTAATGTTTTAGGGTCTTTGACGCTTTTGAGAATCTGATGAAAGATAAAGACCCTCTTTCAGGCAAAATGCAGACTTATATCACAAAGGTTATCTCAAGGAATCCATGGGTCCCCTGACGTCCAAGCATTCATTGCTTCGGGAGAACCGGTGGTCACTGCGATGAGATCAACAGAGAACCTCCATTACAAGATGATGTCCTTTTCCTTCTTTCTTTTAAACGTTGAAGCCTTTTAACAGGCAGTCCTGTACTTCAAGTGACTGCTCTAGAAATGAATCACAGTGAATTTCATTTCACGCCGACCCAGTCAAAATATTGATTACAAGCAAGGGAAGGAGGCTTGGGTGAGTTAATGAAGCCGTGGGGAAAATGGATGGTGTTTAACAGAGAGGAATGAGATTGGCATGCAGACAGACTGCAAAATTAAACCTGTTTCTTTTTTCTGTTTCGTGCAACAAAAGAATATTCTGGAAGCTGGAGGGAAGGGTAAGGCAGACAACATGTAAGGGTACTATGTTTAGAAGAGAAAGACTTGTGTTTCCGTTCTGTTTTTCCCCAAGATTGCTGTGAGTGTGCAACGTCAGGGTCTCTCTGTGTGTCTTTGTTTGCCCTTCTACAAATCAGGGGTGCAAACATCTTCACCATTTCCTGGGAGGCTCAAATGTGGATAAAGAAAAGTGGGGACGTGATATAGGGACTACAAAATACCATACACGGGAAAATGATTGCTGTTACTACCATTATTGTCATGCTACGGATTAATTATGGTCAGGTGGGTGGACGTACTTGAGTCAGGAAAACATGATACAAGCGAGGGGTTTTGGAATCGAAACCATCTCAATCCCTAATTTGCTGAAACTGAGAGCATTCTGTAAGAAGTTCAAAGAACCAGCATCTTTTCTACTCTGGCTGGTTGTAAGATATTTAAGCAATTGTTTTATACTCATGCAGCAATGGTGCCCAAATTGAGTGATTCTGTTATTATATTACTTAATTGGCTTTAGGTGATTATATAATTAAAGGTGCATTTATTCATTTACCCATTTTAAAAAATAACATTTCGTGAGTTCATCATAGAAATAGAGGATAAAATAAAAACTACCCAAGCCTACCATGCAGACATAACTTTGTTTAATGTTTTTTTTTTTTTTTTTTGCGGTATGCGGGCCTCTCACTGTTGTGGCCTCTCCCGTTGCGGAGCACAGGCTCCGGACGCGCAGGCTCAGCGGCCATGACTCACGGGCCCAGCCGCTCCGCGGCATGTGGGATCTTCCCGGACCGGGGCACGACCCCGTGTCCCCTGCATCGGCAGGCGGACTCTCAACCACTGCGCCACCAGGGAAGCCCTGTTTAATGGTTTTTTTTTTTGCTGTTGTTGATGATGTCCTTGTATTTTTTCTCTATTCCAGTGGTTTTCAGCTGGGAATCATCTTGATCTCCAGGGGGCATCTGGCAGTGCCTGGAGACATTTTTGGGTGCTACATTCGAGGGCAGAGGGTGCTCCTGGCATCTGGTTGGTGGAGATTAGGGATTCTGCTCAACCTACCACAGTACACAGAATAGTCCCCACCAGAAAGGATGTCTGGCCCCCAAATGTCTATAGCACTGAGGTTGAGAAACCCTGAGGTATGCATATATGTCTGACAATGTTGGGTACCTATTTCAGTCCACCATGGTTGGGTGTCAATGTTTTGATAAATAGCTCTCATGGTTAATTTCATGTATCAACATGAGTGGATCAGAGGGTGCCCCGATAGTTGGCTAAACATTATTTATGGGTGTGTCTGAAAGGATGTTTCTGGGTAAGATTAGGATTTGTATCCATGGACTGAATAAAACAGATTGCTCTCTCTATGTGGGTGGGCCTCATCTAATCAGTTGAAGACTGAACTATAACGCAAACTTGGAGGAAGGGAAAATTCTCTATATGTCTACTGTCTAGCTATCTATTATCTACTAGCTATTTGTGTATCTATCAATTATCTATGTGTCTATCAATCATCTAGCCATCTATAATGTATATCTGTTATCTATCACTTCTCTCTCCCTCTCTCTCTCGCTCTCTCTGTCTGTTTGAGCTAGGACATAGATTTTCCCCTGACCTCAGACTGGGATCTCAGGCCTTTGAACCCAGACTGGAGTTGACACCAGCATCTTGCCAGGTTCTTCAGCTTCCAGGTGGCAGATGACAGAACTTCTTAGCCTCTGTGATGACCTCAGCCAATTCCCATAATAAATCTCTCTCTCTAAATATATAGATTTACTGGCTCTGTTTCTCTGGACCACCGTAATACCACTTTTATTCAAACCCAGAGTATTTCTGATCCATGAGTGGGTCAGCCAGCTGTTGTTATCTTTCTGTTTCTCTTTGACCTGCAGACTCTGACACCCTGACTCCTTGTTCAGTAGTTGCCTGAACTTCAGACAGATGTTGTGCGAATCATGTTTTCAGTGCTGGGCTTCTGACTAAAAGTTGTTTCCTAACTCCTGATGAGCCTGTAGATTCTGGGTGAAAATCAAAAGGCAGCTCTATCCCAAGGTCATTTTGGGGAGCCTCAGATCCCATTATTAAATTTTGCTTGGGAGCCTGGAGTTCACCACGATGCTGGGATAGACAGTGATTTAATATATGCTTTCAAGAGAAGTTGCTTCTTGCATTATTTGTGGGTCTTACGTATCTATAAGTGACCATCAAGATTTTTTTAACTGAGATATAGTTGATGATATAACGTTGTGCTAATTTCTGCTGTACAGCAAAGTGATTCAGTTATACATATATATACATTCCTTTTTTATATTCTTTTCCGTTATGGTTTATCATAGGATACTGAATGTAATTCTCTGTGCTATGCAGTAAGAAACCATAAGGATTTTTATTCATATCTAACAAGTCATAAATAGTGACCATAAATAGTTGCAAGTTTCCAAATTTTGCCCAAGGCCAGGTGTACCAGTTACCTGGTGTTCACTGATTGCCTAGTTGTGATCTTGTCTTAATGATTCTTCTCCTTTAAATTCACACTGGGGGGAGTGTGACTCAGTATAGCTACTCCAGACTTCATAGAGGTAAGTAAGGACCTCCCCACAGCCATATGTCTGGGATAAGGCACACCTGGGATTCAAACGTGGGCTGCACACCTGGAGACGTAGGCCGCATCTCTGTGTGCTCCTGTCTGCTGTGTTCAGAGCCCCATTTAGACAAGAGCTGTGGGAACACTCCAGTGTGGAGCCAATAGACATTTCAGAATAAGTTCATGGGTGGCTTTTACGTTTGTTCTCATGTTTCCTTTGAATTTCTCAAATGCAAACGTTGGAAGAGAAACACAGATAGTTCCTAAACAATTTTTAAGTCTCTGAAGTTTATGCTATCTGTTTAAATTGTTCTTGTTTAGATTTGTGATGAGAGTGAGTTAAGCCTGATGGATGTGTAATACAGCAGTGAATTTTTAGTAAAATAAGTTTACACGAGCTTTCTTAATTAGAGGGAAGATGATGAAATTTGGAACTGCCCTTGGAAACAAGAAATACAGTATTTATAGAGCTCAGAAAAATGCCAGGCTCTTCTTTTTTCACCCATGAGGCAACACTTTATTAAGAGATTGACTTGTCCTGTGACATAATTGCATGTGTTAATCAACAAGAAGGGAGTAATCATTGTGTCTGATTACAGATGGTAAGGTACCTAAAAACGCAACAAAAAACCCCCAGTAGGTAGTATACCAATAAATGCTACCTATAAAGGAAAATTGCCCTCTATGATTCGAAAAACAGCAATGAATTGATGTAGGACAGGTAAAGGAAAATTAAATAAAATAGTTTAATATATTTAGAAATGATGGATAAGAAAAATTCCATGCTGTCTATGGAAAACAAATTTAAAAGTTTCGGGAAGGCATAAAGGGTTTGAGAAAACACGTCTTCCCCCAAATTATCGTTTTTACTGGTTTTCTATGGCTTATGAAATCCTTCTCTCCTCTCCCCTCCCCTTCTCTTTATTTGCATTGAAGTATTGAAGGTTCATTAGTGTTTGGGGGATGATAAGGCGTTACAAGCTGTGCACTTGTGAACAAGAAGGAATTGCTCTTCTGACATTTTTCGGACCCCAGAGGGAAGGGGCACTTTGCATCCCATCAGCAGGAAATGAGGAATTATATACTTGAAAGTCGCTGAGAGGTGGATCTTAAATGTTCTCATAAAAGAGAGAGTTACGTGAGATGATGGGGGTATTAAATAACCTCCTTGTGGCAATCATTTTGTAACATATACGTGTATCAAATCATTGCATTGTACACCTGAAACATATACAATGTTCTATGTTAGTTATATCTCAGTAAACCTGGAATAAAGAACACAGGTGCCTACTCTATAAAAAAGGATCACCTATGTCTCAAACAGAATAGCTAGACAGGGGATTTTAGATAAAATGAAGGGCTGCTCTCACAAAGGTTTTCAGTGGATTTATTTTCTTTCTTGATGACAAAAGTTAATAGTCAGGGACTTCCCTGGTGGCGCAGTGGTGAAGAATCCGCCTGCCAATGCAGGGGACACGGGTTCAAGCCCTGGTCCGGGAAGGTCCCACATGCCGCGGAGCCCCTAAGCCCGTGCGCCACAACTACTGAGCCTGCGCTCTAGAGCCCGTGAGCCACAACTACTGAGCCCGCGTGCCGCAACTACTGAAGCCCGCGCGCCTAGAGCCCGTGCTCTGCAACAAGAGAAGCCACCTCAATGAGAAGCCCGCGCACCACAATGAAGAGTAGCCCCCACTCGCCGCAACTAGAGAAAGCCCGCGCGCAGCAATGAAGACCCAACACAGCCAAAAAAAAAAAAAAAAAGAGAGAGATAATAGGATTTTCTGCACTCACAGTGGTGCTTGTTACTATAATGGTTCTGGAAACAGGCTTTCAAATAAAAATGTTAAATATAAGAGTACAGCCTGAGATATAAATTGATATTGTTTCAAAGAATCTGATATGCAGCAAAATACAGCAGAAGAGAAAAGTAGAGGTAATAATATACATCTTCCTGGCATGTGTTGTTTATTTTATTCACAGTGTATAGGGATAATGGAAAGATATTCTAACTTAGAATAATTTATTGTCTTTTTATTGCTGTGAATCTAAGCGTGCCTATGCATAGGTGATTGGATACTACAAATCAATACTGCAAATCAATGCTACTTAATTCTGTTCTCTGTAAGTGAAAGAAAACGTCTCTGATGAATATTTCACCCATAAATATCATTGATACATTTCAGACCTGACTCATGTTTTTGGTGGTATTGAGTTTTTTTTTCTCTGCAAAATCTAAACAAGTAAATTACCATGACGTTTTGATTTGGGATCCTATTCAGACTCTATGCCTAATATTATCACATAGCAGAGAGAAAAGGTAGTCAGATCTGCTGTTCAGCTTGCGTTGTCTTGATGATTTTATGATCTCCTCGTAGCCCACTTTTACATTCGTTCTGAATGGTTTCGAAAGGAATGCTGGCTTTTTTGTACAGGAGAGAAGAGGCGTTCTTCATTTCTCTTTGTGAATATTCTGCTTGTTTGTAAAATATTTTCAGTGTTTATCGGTATACAATGTATACAGCGGTCCCCAGCGTTTTTGGCACCAGGGACTGGTTTCGTGGAAGACAGATTTTCCATGGAGCAGCGGGGGAAGGGGGGATGGTTTCGGGGTGATTAAAGCACGTTACATTTATTTCTATTATTATTTTTTTTTTTTGCGGTACGCGGGCCTCTCACTGCTGGGGCCCCTCCCACTGCAGAGCCCAGGCTCCGGACGCGCAGGCTCAGCGGCCATGGCTCACGGGCCCAGCCGTTCCGCGGCATGTGGGATCCTCCCGGACCGGGGCACGAACCCGTGTCCCCTGCATCGGCAGGCGGACTCTCAACCACTGCGCCACCAGGGAAGCCCTATTTCTATTATTATTACGTGAGCTCCACCTCAGATCATCAGGCATTAGATCCTGGGGGTTGGGAACTCCTGGTATACATGATCAAATAATTTAACTTATATCCTGTGTAACATGTCTAAGTCGATTTTAACCATGTACAAATTGCTCTGAGATTGGGAGGCATTTATATAGCAAAGTCCAATGTTGTTTACTGTGTGTCCCAAAGCAGATTGTTTAAACTCTTAGGCTACTAATTTCTCCATCTATAAATGGGTAAATCAAATATCTGCTTTCATCTAAACCAAAACTTTTCCGAAGTAAAATCTGTTTGAAATTGCGTTGGGTTCCTCTGGGTATTTTCTGTTTGAATTGATGATTTTACTTAAAGTATTTCCATACCTGCCAGCATTGAAACTTTGAGCTCTCAATAAGATGAGACAGTTTCATTCATTTTTGGGGGTAGATGCTGAATGTGTCTCGAAATCTGTCTTTAGCGATCATGGAGAAGGTCATGCTTTCCGGGCATGAACACTTCTTATAAAGCATCTGCTCCCGTTAGCGACTTTGTCTAAGGCTTTATGTTTCTGCAAGACGGTTGTGCCTATTGTTATGGGAACGTGACATTTTCTGCTCATTTCAACTCTTGCATTTGGGATCCTCCATCCTGTCCCAGAGAACCCTGAAAATTACAACTCGACACCAGCAAATAGCTTTGGAGACATTGCCTCCGTGCACTGACAGAGAGTTTCTCTTGGAAACAGCGTCTTGTTCAGAGTGATCAGTGGAGGACAGAGGATGCTGTGCTCTTTCTTGACAGGTGACATGCCCAGGCAGCAATAAATGCAGATGCTCTGAGCTCCACAGGCCCAGAAGTCTGTTAATGCAGCCTGATTCTCAAGGCAAGCCGTGACCAGAATCGGAAGCAAGGAAGAGTTTCGATCCACTTTAGAATGGGGATGTGCCGTGTTGATGTATCACAACCTAAGCTCTTCTAGAAGAGATGGATATTTTTGCTTCTAAGAGATGAGAGAATTTTAAAATGTTTTATTTACTTTTTTTAAGGAAAATATTCCCAAGGTAGAGCATAACAAATTTTCTCTCTTTTTTAACATCTTTATTGGAGTATATTTGCTTTACAATGGTGTGTTAGTTTCTGCTTTATAACAAAGTGAATCCTCTATATGTATACATACATCCCCATATCTCCTCCGTCTTGAGTTTCCCTCCAACCCTCCCTACTTAACAAATATTTTAACTGATTTTTATTGAGATGGCATTGAGATCCTCAATAAACTTGCTTGTTCTGAAACATAGTTTCGAAACATAACATGTAATCACTGGCTACATTTGGAGAACACATTCACATTCATAGGTTCATTAATGGGAAGTAAAACATTAACACAATTTTTACTGTTTTTCTCCACTCCTGGCCCTAAGCAGAATAGACGGAATTGACAAGCTATTGTGCCAGTACTTAAACGTGGATGGAACAAAATGTCACCCAGACCCTGCAGGGAGATTTGAGGAAGGGGAATGGTATTTCGGTATATACATATAGTTGAACTGCAGGAAGTGTGAATTTGGTCTATTACATGGCACAGTGGACTTTGCATATGTCATTTATGTCATAGCCCTCAAAATAGGGAAATTATCCTAATTAACCATGTGGGTCCCATCTAATTCCATGAGCCTTTAACAGAGAACTTTTTTAAGGAGAGATGCAGCAGAAGGGGAAGTCAGAAAGATTCAAAGTGTGGGAAGAATCCACCTGGCATTGCTGGCTGCAAGGTGCAGGGGACACTTGCATGGACCACGGAGAGGTCTCTAGGAGTTCGGGGCTGCCCCCACTGACCACCAGCAAGGAAAGTCTGTATCAGTACAACCCCAAAGACCTGAATTCTGCCAACAATCAGTGAGCAATTTCATTGAGGATCTCAGTGCCATGTCAATAAAAATGCCCACACAAAGTCTTACGGACCTAGACAGAATGACTCAGAAGTTAACATTGAAAAATGTACATGTAACAAGGATTAGGGCACTATGATTAAAATGACCAGTGTCGGGCTTCCCTGGTGGCGCAGTGGTTGAGAGTCCGCCTGCCGATGCAGGGGACACGGGTTCGTGCCCCGGTCCGGGAAGATCCCACATGCCGCGGAGCGGCTGGGCCCGTGAGCCATGGCCGCTGAGCCTGCGCGTCCGGAGCCTGTGCTCCGCAGCGGAAGAGGCCACAACAGTGGGAGGCCTGTGTACCGTGGGGAAAAGAAGAAAGAGAAAAAGAAAAAAAGAAAGACCAATGTCAATGGGAGGTAGAGCTATTAGATATTAAAGCATTGCACTGGACAATGGAATATTATGCAGCTGTGAAAAAGAATGAAATAATGCCATTTGCAGCACCATGGTTGGACCTAGAGATGATCATAGTAAGTGTAGTAAGTCAGAGAAAGACAAATACCATATGATATCACTTATATGTGAATCTAAAATATGACACACATGAACTTATTTACAAAATAGAAACAGACTTTCTGACATAGAGAACAGACTTGTGGTTTCCCAGGGGGAGGGATGGATTGGGAGTATGGGAGTAGCAGACACAAACTATTACATATAGGATGGATAAGCAATAAGGTCCTACTGCTCAGGGAACTATATTCAGTATCCTGTGATAAACCGTAATGGAAAAGAATATGAAAAAGAACGTGTACATATCTATAACTGAATCACTTGGCTGTACACCGAAACTAAGACAACATTGTAAATTATACTTCAAATTTTTTAAAAATGAAAACGTATATATATAGAATGCAAAAAAAACCCCCCAAAACCCACATCGTATTGGACCTATAGTTAAAATGGTGGGTCTTGGTTCATGACAGACCAAGAAAACACAAGAGAAATTCCAAAATCAGACCGAATTGTGTTTGGCAATATTGTATTTGGTAAATGTGGCATCGCATGTCAGCAGGGACAAATGGACATGTTATTGGATGTTGTTGGGACAACTGGCTGGACATTTGAGAACTGAGAAAAAGATAAAATGGGATGCATAGCAAACCATACACCACAATAAGTAAAAATGCATCAAGGATATACATAGGGAAACATGTAACTTGCATAGCAAACCATACACCACAATAAGTAAAAATGCATCAAGGATATACATAGGGAAACATGTAACTTGTTACGTACTAGAAATAAACCTTCCATTGCTCCAATTCCTGAAGCTATAAAGCTAAACACTAGTGAATCCACTGCATACAAGCATAACACTCTTGCATCTCTCAACCAACCGTAAGCACAGTTTAAAGACAGAAGGCAAACTGTGAAAAGATGTCTGCAGTGTGTATCACACACAAAGAGATGTCTCTATTACAATCAAGATTTTTTTAAAATTTCAGAAATGTGCAAGGGAAATGAACAGATGACCCTCAAAAGAAAACATGGAAAAGGCTTTAACTATATGAAAATATACCGAACTTCATAAGAGAGTTACAAATCGACATCAGGCACAGATACCACTTCTTACCAATTAGATTGGAAAATTGCAAAAGTTTGGCAACAAACCCTGTTGGCCAGGCTGTAGAAAAATAAGCCCAGTACGTTTGCTGGTGGAAATGCAAAATTGGGCCACTCATAGGAGGATAATTTGGCGATATCCATATCCAGTTAACCTTTGATTAAGCTATCCTACATCTCTGAATCCAGCCCAAAGATAAACAGGTAAAAATACTGCATCTCTTTGGACAGCATTACTCCTAGCTGCAATATTTGTAATCTGAAAGAAAGTATTTCAAATGTCTCTCAATAGGAGATTGACTCAACAGATTATGGTACATGGATAGATAAAATACTACAAATACAAAATAAGAATCAGGATATTGGTGTGGAGTGAGCTATAGGTTGTAATCATGAGTGAAAAAACAGAAAGGAAAAGGTGCAAAACAGAATAAGTGTGTAATTAGGCTAAATTTTGTAGAAGACGGAGAACTACACAGATACCCCATAGACCTCCAAACCTATGCATATATCCTTGTATTAGCAAAACTATCAGGTGGGAGAACGAATGAATGGCATTAGAATACCTCTCTTTCACACTTGCGCTGTACCATTTTGCAAGAGTTACCACACCATCAGAGCTTCAGTATCTTTTTGCATGAATTGGAAATAATAATCCTGCTAATTACATGGTCTGGAGGTATCAATATAGATAATACTTGGCTGTATGACAAACACAAGTCATACAACTGTTGCTCATTGTTCGTGGAACATACTGGATCTTCAGCACACGTGCTTGTAGGATGGATAACTCCACGGAAGGTCCACATCATCCCCTCTGACTCTACAGTTTTCTTTGAAAATTTCTTTAGAAATTGAGAAATTTGTGAAAATGACAAAGGGAGAGGCTGCACACCCCAACAATACTGTCCTCCTGTCTTGACACCAATTGCAACTTCAAGGGGGTCCTTAAAACCCTCACTTCTGACGGCTTGCTAGAAGGACTCATATAGCACTCCCTGAAAACTGGTGCACTCAGGGCTATGGTTTATGGCAGTGAAAGGACACAGGTTATAATCAGCCTAGAGAATAAATACATCTACAAGTCAAGGGTTGCCGGCTGTCACCAGGAGCTAGGAGAGAGGCACGGAGTGTATACTCCCCCAGAACCTCCAGAAGGAACCAACCCTGTCCACACCTTGAGTTCTGACTTCCAGCCTCCAGAATTGTGAGAGAACACAATTTTTTTTTTTTAAAGCCAAGCAGACAGATAGGTGGGTGGGTGGATGGATGGATGGATAGATAGTTACAGTCATCCCTCAGTATCCATGGGAAATTTGTTCCAGGACCCCCTTGGATACCAAAATCCACAGATGCTCAAGTCTCTTATATAAAATGGCGTAGTTTTTTTTAACATCTTTATTGGAGTATAATTGCTTTACAATGGTGTGTTAGTTCCTGCTGTATAACAAAGTGAATCAGCTATACGTATACATATATCCCCATATCCCCTCCCTCTTGCGTCTCCCTCCCACCCTCCCTATCCCACCCCTCTAGGTGGTCACAAAGCACCGAGCTGATCTCCCTGTGCTATGTGGCTGCTTCCCACTAGCTATCGGTTTTACATTTGGTGGTGTGTATGTGTCCAGATGGCATAGTATTTGAATATAACCTATACACATCCTCCCATAGACTTTAATCATCTCTAGGTGACTTATCGTACCTAATACAAGGTAAATGCTATGTAAACAGTTGCAAATCCAATGTAAATGCTATGTAAATTGTCATTGACACAGCAAATTCAAGCTTTGCTTTATGGAACTTGGTGGATTTTTTTTTTTTCCTGAATATAGTACATCCGACGTTGGTTGAGTCCTCAGATGCAGAACTCACAGATATGGACAGTCAACTGTAAATAAGTAAAACCAGCCAAGGGAAATAGTGCATGGGGCATAGTCCAGAAGGGGTCCTAGAGTGGAATTTCCACTGTCCTGTTCCAAAGAGGTCATAGGTGGTGTTCCTTCCTCCCAGATATGGTTATGATGACACACAGAGTATTGGCTACTAGGGAAGCTGGCCTGAGCCTTGGTACCCAGAGTCTTTATTGGAGCTCCATCCTCTCCAGCCCCTGGGGTGGACCATTGGCCTCCAACCTCTGCAGAGGTGGGGCTAATATCTGTGGTCTTCAGTTCCTCTGGAGATCAGAAGTGATAGGCACAGTCCAAAGCCTCCGTCGTAAGTCACATTGTAGACTCTTCCAGTTGGCCCAAAGCTGCAGGTCAGCAGAGGCACTCCTAGCACCTGGGCTTTCCAGGGGTCTGGAGATGACCTCCCAGAGTAAAAGCCAGGCATCTCTTTAGGAAGGGGTAACTGTTCACTACAAACATATGTATATAGTCTATCAAATAGTAATACTGAAGTACGCTTTGAGGCGTAGTTAGAGGGATTTCTCGTGGGGGAAAAAAAAGAGATTCAAAATCGTGATGGGACTTAAAATTTGGAATACTCAAATCTTAGCAAAATGGCTAAAATCCTTTTATGAGTAACCGGTAACTTCTAATTTTCTTGAGTGATCTTGACAGGAAGTGGATTGTTCCTCCTTTAAATCTATAGGACTTTGGGTAGCAAAGGAAACCGTGCTATTTCTATGTGAATTGTGTCAATGCACTGTTTGTACGAAAAAATAATTGCATGTAATTGTGAAGGATGCACGACCGCCTCAAAATTCATTAAAAAATCCCACTTCGGGGCTTGCCTGGTGGCACAGTGGTTGAGAGTCCACCTGCCGATGCAGGGGACACGGGTTCATGCCCCGGTCTGGGAAGATCCCACATGTCGCGGAGTGGCTGGGCCCGTGAGCCATGGCTGCTGAGCCTGCACATCTGGAGCCTGTGCTCTGCAACGGGAGAGGCCACAACAGTGAGAGGCCTGCGCACTGCAAAAAAAATAAAAAGTAAATCCCGCTTTGGGGACTTCCCTGGTAGTGCAGTGGTTAGGAATCCGCCAGCCAATGCAGGGGACATGGGTTCGAGCCCTGGTCCAGGAAGATCACACGTGCCGCGGAGCAACTAAGCCCATGGCCACAACTACTGAGCCTGCGTGCCACAACTACTGAGCCTGTGCTCTAGAGCCCGTGAGCCACAACTACTGAGCCTGCGTGCCACAACTACTGAGCCCGCGTGCCTAGAACCCGTGCTCCGCAACAAGAGAAACCACCGCAATGAGAAAGCTGCGCACTGCAACGAAGAGTAACCCCTGCTCGCTGTAACTAGAGAAAGCCCGTGCACAACAAGGAAGACCCAATGCAGCCAACAACAACAACAACAACAAAAAAACCCGCTTCGGAATGTGTTTTCGTGCCTCCTCAATTATAACATTCAGGAAATAAATTTGCCGTCATAGAATAAAACAGGATGGGTTACATCTTTCCGCACCCAGAACCGTTTCTGATGCTGTTGGATGACGGGGCACATCAGTACACGATGACAGAGACGTAAAGAAAATCTTCGCATCTGCATTTGGTTGCCTTTGTTTTCTTCTAACCTGGACATGCATGGCTGTTGTTGTATCCCAACAACAAGGGACCTCCCGGGGGGTGATTCGGAGCCTCCTTTCTCTAAGCCCCCATCCTTCATCCATCGTCTCTTTGTCGGCTGACCTCCAGCACCAGGCCCTTGCTTTTTTCGTAGCATTGTTCCGTATTTCACAGACGCAGTCTTCTTTCAAATTGCACATCAGTGAAGGTCACGCGTTTCTTAATTCCAAAACTGTTGACACCTCACTCGATTTTGTCGCCGGGGGCCTACTTGCTGTTCCAAGAAGCTTGTGCTTCTCGTAGCTGAGAATGAACTTGAAGTGCTGGCTTCTGCATCGCAGATGCTCTCTGGGGGATGGGCATCAGCAGGGCCTTTTCGCAGGCGTTATACTGAACGCTGGTGTGGGCCAATGCTGCCGGGCTCTGGGGTGGGGGGAAACGAGAGATGAGAGGAAGCCAGATGAGGTGTGGAATATGAACTAAGCAAAGCGGGTGACTGTGCCTTATTTCAGATCAGTTCCCGCCGATCTATAATCTCCTTCAGTTTTGTAAAACTCAGATTTTATATTTTTCAGGCCGTTTCAGATTCCCAGCAAATCAAGGGGAAAGTACAGAGGTTCCCCATAGACTCCTGCACCTCGACATATGCACGGCCTCCCCACAGATCAGCGTCCCCCGCCAGGTGGTGCACCTGTTACAGTGGATGAAGCTACAGAGACACACCACCATCAGCCAGAGTGCATAGTTGACGTTAGGGTTCACTCTTGGTGGTGTAGATTCTGTGGGTTGGGACCAATTTATAGTGACATGTATCCACCGTTAGAGTATCATACATGGTATGTTCCCCGCCCTAAAAATTCTCTGCGCTCTGCCTGTTCATCCCTCCCTCCCCCCAGCCCATGGTAAGGTAACCACTGATCATTTTCCTGTCTCTGTAGTTTTGCCTTTTCCAGGATGTCCTAGGGCTGGGATCACACATTATGTAGCCCTTTCAAATTGGCTTCTTTCACTTAGTCATATGCATTTCAGGTTTCTTCATATCACGTTATAGCTTGATGGCTCATTTCTTTTTAGTGCAGAATAATATTGCATTGTCTGGGTGCCCCACAGTTTATGTATCCATTCACCTACTGAAGGACATCTTGATTGCTTCCAAGTTTGGGCAATTATGAATAAAGATGCTGTAAACATCTGTGTGTAGGTTTTTGTGTGGACATAAGTTTTCAGTTCCTTTGGATAAATGCCAAGGAGTGTAGTAAATCTGCATGGTTGGTCTATCTTTCTTCCTTTCTATCTGTCTGTCTGTGTATCCATCCATCCATTCATCCATCTAAATATAGTCTCTCATCTATATCCATCTGTCCATCCATCTGTCCATCCATCCATTGGTTCTGTTTCTCTGAAGGACCCTAATACACCAGCTAAATAGTTTTGCAGTTATTGAAGTTTTCTCCCTTTTCTGAGCCTCAGCTGACGCATCTTTAAAATAAGGATAAGCATACCTACCTCCTAGGGTTATGAAAATGAAGTGTGGTGGTTTCTGTAACACACTGGGTGTATTCCCTGTAACACAGTGTGTGATAGAAAATGTTTATGATAGCTCTTATAAACCAGTATATTATTGAGAACTCTTTTGTTAATCTGTACCGTCCCTCCCCCAAGGACAGTTCGCTGGTGGGGGAAGGGGGCGATTGACACCACCTCCAGGGATGCTCTTGGAGGAGCTCCTGGCTCTTGGGGCATGGTTAATTAGTGGGTGAAGCATATCTGCCCTGTAACTGAGAGTGATGTAGGCTCAGGGAAGAACAAGTGGGTTAAGCTTCTAGCTACCGCAACTCTATGAATCTAAGGAACTCAGACTTGGGGTGAGGGGTAGGGTGGTATCTGGGCATCTAGGTATGGGCTCAAACACATTCCTGGATTGTGACGGGATTTGGAACAGTAAACTCTACAGGTGACCACGTGTGGGCTTTGTAATAAGACAGACCACAGTATATTTTTAGCTCTCGTTCTCACCAGCTTTGTGGCCCTAAGCAGGCTAGAGACCATCTTGAAGCCCCCAGGTTCCTGGTTCACTTGTTGTGTGTGAGCATTATGGGTGAAAGTTGTGAGGTTTTCTTGAAAGAGTGTAGGCAGAAGGAAAGAAGAAAGTGGTCTCTGATATATCAAGTATGACATCAAGACCTATGGGGTCAGAGAAATTCACCTGATAGAGATTAGTTGGAGGGTAAGTAAAAATTTAACTTACATTGTATTATGTTATTCAAGCTAAAGGGAAAAAAAACAACAATCTACCGTTAAGCGTTGTCAAGGATGGAATCATAGAAATGGAAGCTTCCCAGGGAAAAGCTTGTTAGCATCCATCCAAAACACTGCCTAGGAGAGAGGAATCATTCTAAGAGTAGGAGACACCAAGCCTGATTATACATCCATGGATGTGATGACCTGAGTAATACCCTGATATCAGTTGATATTGGGATATGCATCCTAACTTGGTCTGGTTCTGTGTTCAGAAAGGAATCTTCTAGTTTTCTTTCTTTTTTTTCTTTTTGTTATCATGGCTCTTTATTTTTTTAAGATACATAGTGTTTTTAAAAATTTATTATGTTAGTTACAGGTGTACAATATAGTGATTCATAATTTTTAAAGGTTATACTCCATTCATAGTTATTATAAACTTTTGGCTGTATTCCCCGTGTCGTACAATATATCCTTGTTGGTTATTTTATACATAGTAGTTTGTACCTCCTAATCCCGCCCCCTGTATTTCCCCTCCTTCCTTCCCTCTTCCCACTGGGAACCCCTAGTTTGTTCTCTGTATCTGTGAGTCTACTTCTGTTTTGTTATGTTCACTATTTTGTTGTACTTTTCAAGGTTCCACATATGAGATCATACAGTATTTGTCTTTCTCTGTCTGACTTATTTCACTCAGCATAATCCTCTGCAAGTTCATCCATGTTGCTGCAAATGGAAAAATTTCATTCTTTTTTATGACTAATATCCCAATGTATATATGTACCACATCTTCTTTATCCACTTGTCTGTTGATGGACACTTAGGTTGGACACTGAGTAATCTCCTAGTTTTACATTGGCTTCCCACATAGGTATTATTTTTAAAGAAAAATTACTTATTTTATTGAAGTTAGTTGATTTACAATATTATATTAGTATCAGGTGTAAGTAGTTTGTTTTTTAAATATCCAGTTTATTTAAAAGTTACCTTGGTATACTAATCCTAGATACTAAAAGAGAGAACACAGTGATCAAAACAGAGAAAATCTAGGGTACTTTCCTGGTGGTCCAGCGATTAAGCATCCACCTTCCAATTCACGGGACGTGGGTTCGATCCCTGGTCCGGGAACTAAGATCCCACATGCCATGGGGCAAGTAAGCCCATGCGCCACAACTGCTGAGACCACGTGCCTCAACTAGAGAGCCTGTGTGCCGCAAACTCTGGAGCCTGCACACCACCAGTAGAGAGAAGCCCACACATCACAACTAAGACCCAATGCAGCCAAAAATAAATAAATAAAATAAATAAATAAATACTAAAAAAAAAAAAGCAAAATCTAAATATCTTTGAATTCAAGTATCTGCTATTACAGAATAAAGCAGCAGTTATTTAGATATTTTTAATACAGAATTAAGCAGCAGTTTTAAATATTTGCTTTGATTTATTATATAAAATTGATTCATGTATTTAACAAAGCACTGAATTTTCAGGCCTGAGCCCTAAGAATTTTCTTTGTAGCCCTTAAAACACACATGGTTCAGATTTCCCACTGACTGTATCCAATATTTCTCAACCATTGGGTGGGTTCACAGTCACATAGGTTTTCTTATATACATTTTCTGGTCTACACAATTGTTATATTTCCCATGGGGGAGAGGCAGGGAACAGAAGAAGAGAAAAACCACAAATTAGCATTTTTGTATTGTACATCGATCATGTGAGTTTGGTTGATGTCACTCCATTACTGAATGGTTCACTCAGTCTTAATTTTGAGTTACAGAGTCATAACTGTTTGAGTTGCATCATAATTGAACCCATCCAGATGAGATTTTTGGACTGTTCAGTCATCTCCTGGTAACCTCCTTGTTAATAGTTCTGTATAGGCTAGCTCTGCTGTGTAACAAGTGACCCCAACCTTAGCAACCTAAAAGAACAAGCGTTTATGATATGTGGGGGAGAAATCTGGGCATGGCTTACTGAGTACCCTACTCAGCATCTTACGAAGCTACAACTGAGGTACCGTCCAGGCTGTGTGTACTTTTTCTGGAATTCAGGGTTCCCTTCCAAGCTCATGTGCTTTTTGGCAGAACTGAGGTCCTTGAGGTTGTAGGACTGAGCTATCTTCAGGGCTGTTCTTGGCCCCCTCGAGCATGTAGCTATGACATATAGCTCTATCCATGCAGTTCACAATATGATACCTCACTCTTCAAAGCCGGTAGGAGAACCTCTCACTCAGACAGTTAAGACAGAGTCCCATATCACATAAGCTAATCATAACGTGACATTTCATCCCTTTTGCCGTATCCTCTTGGCTAGAAGTGAGTCACAGTTTCTACCTGCAGAAAAGGGGAGGGGAAGATACAAAGCCATGGGTCAGTGGGAGTCAGTGTGGAGGGGTGGGGGGCTGCCACAGATTTCCTCTGTATGGCTTTTCTCCATGGATTTCTGGTCAAATGGCAATGCTCAACCACCGTAGGGTCATTAAGAGGACTGCCTTAAATGGCATACGCAAAACCACCAGTCCATCATACATTGTGAGTCACATTCTTGTCTCAATTTCCATGTGAGTTTTTTTCTCAGGATCCTATATTAGCCAGTTAGGAAGAGTATACCAAATATTGCTAGGAAATAGGAAACTGAAGTAACCTCTCACATGTACGCCCTTCCCCACACCTGACAAAATTTGGAATGAGGCCACTCAGGCAAACCTCAATTGTAGTGGAAAAAAAAAAAAAAGTGGTGACGCCCTCCTGTTTCATTTAGCATGTCGTCCCAGGTAATGAAATGCTATTCCATTTCTTGTGTGAACTGTCAAATCACACATCCTTATCTCTGACGTGTTAGGCTCTCCTTTGTTGGATTCCACGTAGCATCCCAGCACCATGAACGAATCTTATTTTTTGATGTGCGTGGTATACACAGTTTATAAAGTGAGATTGTCACTGTTTATTGCACTGAAGAATCCGTGCAGAAGAGGAGAGATGAGCATCCGTATGTTAAGTTAATGCCATTCTTTAATGCTAACTTTATTTATTTTGCCTCAAATGAATCTGCTATCCGGTACACAGGTCTTTTCTTCCCCCCTCTAGGTAAGTGCATCTTACATCGTGAATAATAAAAAAGGTCATTTAAATCTGCACCAGTGGTGACCTTGCTCTCCCTTGATTCTGTAGCTGAAACCCAACTGGATTATAGTCAAGGACAAACATTATTTTGTTATACAGAGGCCGCTGAAACTGCAGACTCAATCTGGGTAATTCTAGGAGCGTCGTGTATGTCGGCCAGGTCGTAATTAAAGTTGGGATGTCCTTGGTTTCAGACTCTCTCCTACTGTCTCTTGTCCTCAGAGTTTGTTTTTGAGGATTTTACGTGCCAATGCGTGTAGCATGGATTAAGAATGCTACCCCAACTGTGTAAATGTTACTGTCTGTTTCCTATTAGTGGTGATGGACTTGAGGTGGAAGCTTCAATTAACAGAGCCAGATCATTTAAATTGAGAAGAACATTTGAAATCCAACACATCCACCGTTATTCGACATGTATCCAAAACCCTCATTAGTGCGCTAAGACCAAGAAACTCGGTGTACCTGTCCATCAAGAGCATGGTCCCTTGCCCCCTCTCCACCACCAGGTCCACTGCATTGCCCAAGAAGGAATTCTTCCCATTAATTGCACCTGGATTTCCCAGGCTCCACCCATAGGATCTTAAACTGGATTCCCATGACTAGGGATCAACTCCTTGCTTTCCTTATGTTCCGTAATTGGTTGGCAGCCGTTCTACTTGTGCCCAGACTTTCTTCCACTTCCACGGGAGTTCAGAGATGTTTCAAGGTTATCCAGACACTAATCCTTTGTGGACAGCCCGTAACTACTCCACATGCAGAGTTGCTTGTGGGTGCCATGGCTTTTGGACCTGCCAGCAAGCTGGCTTTCTCGGGTCCCTGCTACTATCAGGGACCACCTTAGGACATGCATCCTTGGATGGGACCCAATTCTGTTGAGTTTTTCAGAAGCCTCAATTTGCCAGAACAATTCGATAGTCCATGCATAACGGATGATATTAACTCTCTGAGCTACCCTTTACCACCATGAGCACTGCAGTGGCTCGGAAAAATACCTGAGCCTTACAGATTGTTAATGAACAATAATGCTCTGGTGTTTTGCATGGTGGTACCCTTTTCTGTGTCCACCCTAGGATTCCCTGAGAGACTCGCTTATGAGCCTCTGGATGCAAGACTCATGGACCAAACAAGTGTCATACATTCACAGCCCAGAGAGAGCTGGCCTCAATGACCTAAGCATTAAACCTGACCGTGTTTCTTCTCATTAAGTCAATTTCTTTCTAGGGACCCTTTTCTGGTCACTTTCACATATTCCTCTTGTGTGTCAAACACATTCCGACATCGGATACAGACACACCTGGGGCTGAAGGACACACCCATGCAACATGAAAGGTTGACAGCATTACTGGATTTTCTGGCCGCACATCCAGGAGTTTCCATCGTGCCCAAGTGAATGTTTGGGGCACCAATCATTTCGTTGCGGGTCAACAGTCATGACACAAAAAAGTGATGCTTTACGGATCATGGGGTAGAAACCCAAAACATTTGAACAGAAACCATGTTCTGCTTCATTTGTGTAATGAACAGAACACTATTTCCTAAGGCTATGTTTCAAATCAGATGCTAATGACAAATGAAAAAAATGTTACTTCTGTTTGGGGCGGGGGGCGGGGGGGATGCTGGGGGCCGTGTAGGTGACAAATGAATCTGTTACTGCCCTTCCCTCTTTCTTTATATCTCCAAGAGTGAATTCAAGGTCTCATTTACCATGCACAAGACATATGGGTAATGGTTAATTGGGGTGAATAAATCATAGGAATTACATCTACATTTAGGTCCCAGAAGGTTCCGGTTTTTCTTCCATAGAAGCATCTGACCTCCTGCTTCCATAATTATCTCCTTGGCCTCGGTTAGTTAATTGGGTGAAGATGTTAGAAGAGCTTAAAACCGAAACACTCTTCTTAACTTGGTTTATCTCATCCTCATTAATTTTTAGAAGCGTATTTCAAAGTCAGAAATACTGTCATCTTGCTGTTTTTGAAATATAGCTGGAGAGGATAAAGACTAGTGTTGGGTTGGAATCAGACTTCTTGGAAATAGGCAGGGGCCCTAAAAGCAATGTCTTGAATATCTGCGCGTTTAACAAATGCATATATTTTTCTGAGCGTTTCCTTAATGGGCATGGCAGATTGGATCTGACTGTACTCTATTTTTCTTAAGGGTGAAGTTGTTTTTCTTGAGTTGTGGAGCAGTTGCTATGGCATTAAATCAGAGTTGCTGCAGCAGAACCGGGCACATATGGGCAATAAAAATACCCAGATTGGAGCTGATGGGGGTATCAAATTTTGGGAAAATGACCCAGGATGACAATATGATGGGTTTACCTTGCCTCAGAAAAGGAGACGTTGTTTCCCTTCTCTATAGGATGACATATTAACGAGAACACCGACAGGTGGGCTGGCTTGTTGGAGAGGACGAATGGGGAAAGACTGTACCTTCAAGGACAGGTTACAATGTTCTTTTTTCTTTTCTTTCTTTCTTTTTTTTTTGTTTTAAAGAGAAAGTGGGTAAATTAGACCTATCCCAAGTTACAGGGCAATTTGTGGGGCATTTGATTACAAAATAAGAGGGAGGGCAGAACGTTAGGTTACAATGTAGAATGCAGTAGGATGGCATCGAACCTGCAACTCTCCACCTTTGCGGCTCCTCTACAAAATGCCATTTGGTAACCGAGGCTGGACAAGGTGATTGTGTTCCTTCTTTGTTTCACATCCTTTGGGCAATGTGGGCACAGCTGGATTATAAGTAAGAACAAATATTTGTGCTTTGCTGTGATTTGCTGCCGTCTGAGCCAATAATGATACTCTGAGTGGCTTCCTTCTACCCCCATCCTGAGGCAGTATACGTTATCAAACAAAGCCACATAGATCGACAGTGATTCAACGGCAAGCCGTACTACCCGAAGCACGCTTTTCGCCACGTGTGAAAGTTACAGAGTCCAGAACTTCCCTGTGTGCAGAGGAAACCAATTCAGTGCCCTCCGAGGCAAGAGACAAGAGGCACGGAGTCTTGCTGATTTCATGAATATTCTTGGCATAGAAAGGACGCAGTGTGGGTGCTGGATGTGAAAATAATGATGTAAATTCAGGATGCCAGGGATCTTGTGTACAGAAACTGTAGCCTCACGACCCCACCTCTAAAAGTGCCGTCTGGTGTGAATAGCCCTGCTAGCATTTCTTTTTTTGGCCACACTGTGTGGCAGGTAGGATCTTAGTTCCCTGACCAGGGTTTGAACTTGCACCCCCTGCATTGGAAGCATAGAGTCTCAACCCCTGGACCTCTAGGGATGTCCCCTCTACTAGACATGATCTTTAGAAAGCTTCACCTTGCAGATAGGAGAAGAATTCTATAGAATCAGAATCACCCTTGCTCTGCTGGACTGAACGTTGGGGGGCATCTGGTAGGCTCCCTAAAACATGTCACGTTAAACTCTTGGGTCCAGGTGGTGGACGTACGTTACGATGGTCCCAGTGATGTCTTCCTCGTGGTGTTCACGCCCTTGTAGAATCTCTTCTCCTGAAGTGAGGGTAGGAGGTGCGATTTGCTTTTAATCTAGAGAATATGGCAAAGGTGAGAAGACATCACTCCTATGATTATTACATTACATTGTATTATATTACATTATATATATTTTATATTATATTATATTATGACTCCATCTTACAAACTCTCCCTCAACTCTTATTCTCCTCGCTCGCTTTGAAGATGCAAGTGGCATGTTGTATCGTGCAATTGCAAGGGAATGTATTCTGTCAACAAACAGTTTGGAAGCAGAACTTTGCACATTTCAGCCCCCAGATGAGCACTCATCCCTGGCTGACCTCTTGATTTCAGCCTTGACAAAAATTCAGTTAAGCTGTGTCTGGACTCCTGACCCACACACACTGTGAGATAATAAAGGTGTGTTGTTCGAAGCCTCTACGTTGGGGGATCTTTTTTCTTGAGCACAGAAAAGGAATATAGTCGTGCACAGCAGCAGTGCTGAACATCTGTTATTCCAGCTGACCCCAGGGGCTCTTATCCAAGGTCCATTTTTATCCATTGTATCTGTCACCAATGAATCTGTCGAAGTCAAGATCTGAGCTCTTCTGCCTCCTGTTCTTGCTGCCAGTGCCACACATGTCAGAATCTTGTAAAAGTCCTCTTCAGTTTAATAGGAAATTCTGTGGTAAGAGGAGGCTGCTCTCGTTCATGAGTTCCTCTTCATAGATTGAATCCTGTGTGCGTTTCTCCCAATATAAATCTTCCTTCCTTGTGTGTATTGGTTACGCTGTAAATTTTCCAGATGGCTCAATCTCTCAGTTGACTTTGCAAGGTTGTCTTTTCTGATCTAGGTCTTCTACAAACTTTCTTAAAATGCTCCAGCAAGCACACCAGACCCGTGTCATTCTATAGGGAATTCCTTGCTGGTACCCAGCCGTCATTAAACCCCACTATTACTTTTTCCAGTCACCATTTTGGAGAACATGGGGAAATAAGTGTTCATGGCCAAATTGGGTCAACAGTTTTGCCAGTTATTTCATGCTCTGTAATCTCACCTGCATATTCTGTGCAACTCGGCAATGTATTCATTCACCTCTAATTGGACATTTTCCACATCCTCTTTCACAAGTATACTTCGTGAACATATCAAGTCTTCAAGTGGATTTTAATGCTTTCCTTAAAATAAAAAGCTCAACATCTTTAAGGTGTAATTCACAAAAGACAAATACAACAGAACCCTGCAACCTCTTAAAGTACACACTTTGATGTGTTTTGACAAATGTTTACCCAAGTTTAATCACGGAAACAACCAAAAATATACAATGTTTCCATCACTTTAAAATGTTCTCTTGTATTTCTTTGAAATTGTTTCCCTTCCACCCTCCTCAGTCTCTGGAAGCCACTGGGGTTTTTTCGTTTTTGTTTTGTATCTAGTTTTTTTTTTTTTTTTTTTTTTTTTTTTCCGGTAGACGGGCCTCTCACTGTTGTGGCCTCTCCCGTTGCGGAGCACAGGCTCCGGACGTGCAGGCTCAGCAGCCATGGCTCACGGGTCCAGCCGCTCCGCGGCACGTGGGATCCTCCCAGACCAGGGCACGAACCCGTGTCTGCTGCATCGGCAGGCGGACTCTCAACCACTGCGCCACCAGGGAAGCCCTTGTATCTAGTTTTGATTGTAGTCAGTCTTTTCTAGATTTTAATAGGAATGGAATTACGTACTTTGTGTGTTTTTTTCTGGATTTTTTTCAGTGCTTAAAGTTAGTTTTGAGATGTGTCTTGTAGGTGCCATGCTGATGGCATCACCAACACCTCTGCAATAAATAAGTGGTTAGGATGTCTAGACTAATGGTAGCGCATGCATCAGGGGTATGAAAGGATGTATTATTCACAAATGAAGTGCTGGTGACTTCGTGTTTTGTTGTTGCTGTTGTTTTTTGTTTGTTTTCTCCTGTCGTTACAGGGCATGGGCTGAGGTTTGCATAGCTCAGTCGCCCTCTGGCGACACGAGAGCATACATAGTGGTGTGCTCAGAAGACTGCCCAATTGTAGGGTGCGCGGAGCAGGGATGTGATGAGGTTGGATTCATTGCTCACACATCAACAGTGAAGCCTGGCGTTTTACCAGATGCATCCAGATACTGTGTGTGAGCCTCTGTGCCTTTCTATGGTTTGGTGGTAGATGGACTAGATCACAAATGGGACTAGAGCACACATCGTGTATCCTTGCAGCTGACCACGAGTGTTCACTTGATCCCCAGTTGGGGGCATCTTGAATAGAGGTGCTATCGATATTTGTGGACAAGTCTCTATGTGGACACGCGTGTTCGTTTCTCTTAGGAATGTTTCACTGTGAGTTATGGAACTAGGTTGACTAGGGAAGGAAGGAATGGGTGAGTTTATAATCGCCAAACTGTTTTCCCAAGTGGCTGTACCATCTTGCGTCCCCAGAAGCAAAAATATGAGTTCCAGTTGCTCCACATTTTCACTGACGTTTGATATTTGGGGATTTGCTTCTTGCTTTTAGACTTCCTAGTGGCTTAGCGATATCTCATCATAGATTGGCATCCACCGACCTGGGGCATCTTTTCTACTGAGATGAATGCTTCTTGGTCATGCACATGACTTCTTTGTGAAGTGTCTGTTCAAATAGTTTTGCCCATTTGGGGCTTCCCTGGTGGCGCAGTGGTTGAGAGTCCGCCTGCCGATGCAGGGGACACGGGTTCGTGCCCCGGTCCGGGAAGATCCCACATGCCGCGGAGCGGCTGGGCCCGTGAGCCATGGCCGCTGAGCCTGCGCGTCCGGAGCCTGTGCTCCGCCACGGGAGAGGCCGCAACAGTGAGAGGCCCGCGTACCGCAAAAAAAAAAAAAAAAAAAAAGTTTTGCCCATTAAAAAAAAAATGTGTTTTTGGACTTCCCAAGTTGTAAGAGGTAATTATATATTTAGACTATACGTCCTTCGTGAGATTTATGTGTTGAAGTATATGTGTTGAAGTGGTCCTCATTCTGCAGACCTCCTTTCCATTACTTTAATGGTATCTACAGAAAATTAGAAGCCTTTACATTTTTTATTTTTTTATTTTTTTGCGGTACGCGGGCCTCTCACTGTCGTGGCCTCTCCCGTTGCAGAGCACAGGCTCCGGACGCGCAGGCTCAGCGGCCATGGCTCACGGGTCCAGCCGCTCCGCGGCATGTGGGATCTTCCCGGACTGGGGCACGAACCCGTGTCCCCTGAATCGGCAGGCGGACTCTCAACTACTGCGCCACCAGGGAAGCCCAAGCCTTTACATTTTTGATGAATTCTAGTATTTCATTTTTGTTAATGGTTTGTGTTGTTTGTGTCCTAAGAAGCCAGTGCCTTCCATAAGGTATTTTGTTTACATGATCTGTATGTCTCCGTGTTTGGATAGAATGTTTGTGTCCTCTGAAAATTTCATATATTGAAATCCTAACCCCCAAGGTGGTAATATTTGGAGACGGGTCTTTGGGAGGTGACTAGGTCACAAGCGGGGAGGCCTAGGGAAATCACTGAGATGAATTTGTTTAAAAGTATAACTAGTAAGCTAATAGGGAGAAAAAAATTTAAAATACTCAATTCATCCAAAAGGAGGCAGGGATGGGGGAGGGGGCAGAAAATACAGGACAAATAGAACAGATACAGGAAGATGGTAGAATTAAACTAATGATGGTTTTACTATAAATTGTCTAATATTCCAGTTAAGACAGATACTGTCCAACAGGACACACGAAATAAGAAGAACCAACACATTCTTTCTACAAGGAGGGCAATTTAAATATAACCCCAGAAGGGGTTAAAAGAAAACCATAGAAAAGGAAATCAGGTGCAAATATTAATCCTGGGAAAACGGAGAAACTTTATTAACGTCAGCTGAAGTAGACTTCAGGTCAGGAATGAATAGCTGAGGTAAAGAGGGGGATCTCTTCTATTGACATTGCCTATTAAACGCTCTGCAATTAAACGCAACCCTGTAAATCAGTGCAGCCACTGTGGAAAACAGTATGGGGGGGTTCTCAAACAAACTAAAAACAGAGTTACCATATGATCCAGCAATCCCACTCCTGGGCATATCTCTGGAGAAAACCATAATTCAAAAAGATACATGCACCCTAGTGTTCATAGCAGCACTTTTTATAATAGCCAAGACATGGAAGCAACCTAAATGTCCATTGACAGATGAATGGATAAAGATGATGGGGTACATGTATACAGTGGAATACTACTCAGCCATGAAAAAGAAGGAAATAATGCCATTTGCAGCAACATGGATGGACCTGTAGATTATAATACTAAGTGAAATTAAGTCAGACACAAGAAGACAAATATCAAATGATATCACTTATATGTGGAATCTAAAAAATACAACAAACTAGTGAATATAACAAAAAAGAAGCGGACTCACAGACATAGAGGACAAACTAGTGGTTACCAGTGGGGAGAGGGAAGGAGAGACGGGGGAGGGACAAGAGAGGGGTAGGAGATAAAGAGGGACAAATTATTATGTGTAAAATAAATAAGCTACAAGGATATTTTGTACAACACAGGGAATATAGCCCATATTTTATAATAATTATAAATGAAATGTAACTTTTAAAAATTGTATAAAATTTTTTTAAAAATAAAGTTAAAAAAGTAAACAAAACCCCCCTTTCACAAATGCCAGAAACCTCTCCATCCACTTGATTCTCCACTGAAACCTCATCAACTCGGAAGCACTATTTTTCTTGTCCTACCTCAAATTGACTCTCTTTATCCTCTCACCATCACATTCACATGCTCAGGAACTTAGGTCTACATTCTCTTCACATTGGCTTTTTCCAGAGCACCACTCCTTCAGCCTCTTCTCAAATGCCTACTCCTCTGAAATTTACCTTTTTGCCATGACCCTCCAGTCTCCAGCTCCTATGAACGCCCACCACTGGAGCTACTCTCCTTTTATTTCCTGGAGGGCTTGCCTTTTTACTGCTCTAACGTTGTGCTTTTTAGGTCCAGACTTTCTGGTCCTCGCAGTTGAGAAGCTTGCTACCCACGTGCCTTCACAGATGCAGGCATTAGCATCACCAAGGAAACCGATGGAGATGTTAGATAAGAAGGGTCTTAGGCGTCCAGCCCAAACTCTAATGCCTCTTTGGGGCCATTTTCCCCTAAGGATTGGTTCTGTCCATCTGCGATAATCCTGGGCATTGCTTTTCTTCTCCAGCTCCCCATGGAATTCCAACATGCAGCTGGGATGGATCACCCTGAGTGTAGAGCTTTCTTGCCAACCTCCGAGCCGTCAAACACACCCGACTTCCAACCCATCCCTTCTCAGATGCTCTCCCTACTAGAGAAGAGCCTTGGGGACATATTTTAGCGGGAGCAAATGTCAGCACTTAAATTGGTAGAATTCAGTCACTGCATACAGTTCCTGGCTCCGCGGAAGGTCGTCAAAGTTTTGTTCTAGTATTTTTATTATCACCTCTACTAGGCAGCTCCTGATGTAACAGAGAAGAGTAAACCTGACTCCCTGTTCATCTGTTCCATTAGCTCTAACCTTTGTGGTCCCTTGTCTGTGCTTAGGCTGGCTCTGCACCTTTTGTAGAAGAATGTTGCCTAGAGCCTGAAATATACATGACAGCACATTCTCAAGGCTCTGCCTCCCAGGCTTGACCTTTAAAGGCGAACTAAAAAGTTGCAAAACAGAAGATAACCTTTGTCTTGTTGGAGGTTTATGGGAACATTGTGATCAGAGGTACGTGGACAGCTGCAAGAACAATGGATTCTCACACCAAGAAGTTTGCAGCAACCAGCCACACCCCCAAAGAAGTCTGAACTTGAACTCAAGTGGGATAATTCTTTGCGACACTGTCCTCCACCTTCTCAGTCTGCTGACTTTCCTAAATGAAGTTGCTATTCCTTGCCCCAGCAACTCATGGCTTGATTTATTTCTTTGTCCTATGGCAAGCAGTTCGAGCTTGGACTCAACACCTACTCTGCTTATAGACACAGTTAACCCTGACCTTGAACTCAAACTTAATAGGGTCCAACACCGGAATGTTAATTTTTTTCTATGACGTTTTTGTTTTTACAGTAGATCCTTGTTGGTTATCTATTTTATTTTACTTTTTAATTAATTAATTTCGTTTTGGCCGTGTTGCGTCTTCGTTGCTGCGTGCAGGCTTTCTCTAGTTGCAGCGAGCGGGGGCTGCTCTTTGCAGCCCGTGGGCTTCTCATTGTGGTGGCTTCTCTTGTTGCACAGCACGGGCTCTAAGAGTGCGGGCTTCAGTAGCTGTGGCGCACGGGCTCTAGACTGCAGGCTCAGTAGTTGTGGTGCATGGGTTTAGCTGCTCCGTGGCATGTGGGATGTTCCTGGATCAGGGCTCAAACCCATGTCCCCTGCATGGGCAGGCAGATTCTTAACCACTGCACCACCAGGGAAGTCCGGTTATCTATTTTAAATACAGTAGTGTGTGCGTGTCAGTCGCAAACTCTCTATCCCTTTTCCCCTCTTCCCCCCAGTAATCAGAAATTCATTCTCTAAGTCTGTTTCTGTTTTGTAAATAAGTTCATATGTATTTTTTTTTACATTCCGCGTGTAAGTGATATCATATATTGTCTTTCTCTGTCTGACTTACTTCACTTAGTATGATAATATCCAGGTCCATCCATTTTGCTGCAAATGGCATTATTTCATTCTTTTTATGGCTGAGCAGTATTCCATTGTGTGTATGTACCACATCTTCTTTTTTCATTCATTTGTTGATGGACATTTAGGTTGCTTCCCTGTCCTGGCTATTGTAAACAATGCTGCAGTGAACATTGGGGTGCAGCTATCATTTCAAATTAGAGTTTTCTCCAGACACATGCCCAGGAGTGGGATTGCTGGGTCATATGGTAGCTCTACTTTTAGTTTCTTTAAAGGAACCTCCGTACTGTTCTCCATAGTGGCTGCACCAATTTACATTCTCACCAACAGTGTAGGAGGGTTTTCTTTTCTCCACACCCTCTCCAGCGGTTTTTGTTTGTAGATTTTTCGATGATGGCCATTCTGACTGTTATGAGGTGATAGCTCATTGTAGTTTTGATTTGCATTTCTCTAATAATTAGTGATGTTGAGCAGCTTTTCATGTGCCTCTTGGCCGTCTGTATGACTTCTTTGGAGAAACGTCTATTTAGGTCTTCTGCCCATTTTTGGATTGGGTTGGTTGTTTTTTTCATATTGAGCCACATGAGCTGTTTGTGAATTTTGGAGACTAATCCCTTATTGATCACAGCGTTTGAGAATATTTTCTTCCATTCGGTGTGTTGTCTTTTTGTTTTGTTTGTGATTTCCTTTGCTGTGCAAAAGTTTTTGAGTTTAATTAGGTCTCACTTGTTTATTTTTATTTTTATTTTTTTTGCGGTACGCGGGACTCTCACTATTGTGGCCTCTCTTGTTGCGGAGCACAGGCTCCGGACGCGCAGGCGCAGCGGCCATGGCTCACGGGCCCAGCCGCTCCGCGGCATGTGGGATCTTCCCGGACCGGGGCACGAACCCGTGTCCCCTGCATCGGCAGGCGGACTCTCAACCACTGTGCCACCAGGGAAGCCCCCCACTTGTTTATTTTTGTTTTTATTTCCATTACGCTGGGAGATGGATCAAAAAAGATCTTGCCGTGATTTATGTTAAAGAATGTTCTGCCAATGTTTTCCCCGAAGAGTTTTACAGTTTCTGGTTTTACATTTAGGTCTTTAATACATTTTGAGTTTATTTTTGTGTATGGTATTAAACTAGTTTCATTTTTTTACATGTAGCTGTCCAGTTTTCCCAGCACCATTTATTGAAGAAACTGTGTTTTCTCCATTGTATAGTCTTGCCTCTTTTGTCATAGATTAATTGACCATAGGTGCTTGTGTTTATTTCTGGGCTTTCTATCCTGTTACATTGATCTGTATTTCTGTTTTTGTGCCAGTACCATATTGTCTTGATTACTGTAGCTTTGTAGTATAGTTTGATGTCAGGGAGCCTGATTCCTCCAACTCCGTTTTTCATTTTTCTTTCTCAAGATTGTTTGGCTACTTGGGGTATGACTTTGATTTCAAAATATTAGTGAATGATAATACAGACTGCTCATCATGGTCTGTTGATTTGTGAGAAAATGCTTTCGTCTAAAGTACTTGATATATTTAAAAATATTGTATGCAAAGCTTAAAGCATCATAGAACCTAAGTATTGTGCGAATATTGTTTGGAAAAATTAGTGCAAGTAGAACACTTCCAAATTTTGATTGTCTAGTGTCCGAATGTGATTTGGGTGTTCTCGTGGAGTGATCCAGGGAACAGGTGCTCTCAGGAGGAACCTGTAAGAGATCAAGGGATACAGGATAAGATGGATGGAGAAGCCAAGCATCCTTTCCTGCCTAATCCCAGGGGAGCTCTGGAATATAAGTAACCCCAGAGGGTTCTTCTCAGCCGGGAGAATGGAGCTGGTCCACCTCTGCATCGCTTAGCCATTACTGGCTAGCAGTTGTCCCTGGGTGTGTGTGGTGGGGTGTCATCTTCCAGGCATCTGCAGGTGAGGTGGAGACAAAGATGATTCTGTGCAAAAGTGCAGGCATAAGGCATAGCAGCCAACACCACAGCATTCCTGTAAAGGCAACCTTCGTGGGTACAGCCACATCCACCCGCATGAAGACAGTCTATAAAACCCTCTGTAGGTGCTCTCTCGACTCTAATAAAACGCCATTTGTATCCTGCGCTTCATCCTTCTTCAGGCCACTTCATTGTCTGCCTCCTGTACCTTAGCTTTTGGCTGTGAGTTTGTCACAAGCAATTAACTTCTGTCTCTGAAGTAACCCCGTTGAACTCACCAAGGAGCCACGAGGTTCGGCTGAGTTACGGCCTCACAGTTAATGCACAGGTTTTTAATGGGTTTATAATATGCTTCCTCTCAAGAAGAAGAAGACAAAACCGATTACTGAAAGCTTCTGCACCCATTCAACCCATTCACGATATTTTTAAGTCTTACGGAAGGATAAGTGAACATAGACATAGAAATTGCCAAGTGTTTTATTTTTTACCTATATACATGTTCCACCTCTAAAACCTCTCATCTCTACTTGGTCCTTACGTCCTTTACTCAATAGAAGAATATACAAGATGAAAAAGAAGAGGATTTGACAATGGATAGAATCTTGATTTCAGGATTTTTACTAATCATTGTCATTTGGGGATTTTCTCCAGTAAAGTAATGTCTCCTCATTCTTTTGCAGTGAGACTTTTTCTCGTCTCATGCTTAGGAAACCCCCTGACGATACACATCCCTTGTTTTGTTTTTATACTCATTTTTCTCCATGTAATAACTTATTTGAGTTGCATATTAATAAATTGTAGGTTGCTATGAATATTACACCAGACTGACAGTTCTCAGATTTTGCACTTTGTAAGAATTAACTGGGTGGAGACTTTAACATGCAGATTCTGTGGCCCCATGTCCAGATGTACTGGTTCCATCCGTTTGGGTAGAACCCAGAAATGTGCATGTTCAACAGAAATTATAAAGCAGGGTAGCCCATGGTCCAGAGCCCGAGAATTGCTAAATGTCACTGGTTCCAAAGAGGCAGAAGATTGGCTGATATTTTTGCATTTCCTCATGCTCCTTAGCCAATACTTTGCATCAGATGGGTGCTCAGAAATATTTTTAACTGTAAACTGACCACAGATGGCCAGTGGTTCCCACATTCTTATGAAGCCATCTAACACAAACATGCAGCTGAAGCCTTTAACTTCAAATTTGAAAGTGAAGGTCTGGGTTAGGTTCTCATACCTCTTTGGAAGTATGGACTAGGTGAATCTACTGCTTTATTACCTTCTCTGAACTCTTAACCACCTTGGGGCTTGTGTAATTTTGTAATAAGTGATAATATGGCAATCACTGTTATGCAGAATTTTCACACTTCAGTCTTACTATTCTCAGCACTGTATTTTATCGAACGGATTGCCAGCTCATGGATAACTGCTTACACCGCCTGGAGCACACACCTATGCTTCCACATCGTTGCCAAGCAAACTCCTATTCATCCATCAAAACCCCCACTACATGTCACCCTCCCTGGGAGATTTTTTTCTTACATCTCTTTATCAGTTCCTGTGAAAATCTTTCTTGATTCTGTACTGTCTCTGTATTTTAAGCATTTCTGTGAATTTACATGTCACATGTCCTGTGCTTTGTGGCATGTTTAACAGCATCACTGGCCTCTTCCTATTTGATGACAGGAGCAGCTCCCACCCCGAGTCCTGACAACCAAAAATGTCTGCGGGCCTTGCTACGCAACCCAGTGGAGATAGTACTTTGAGGCTTAGCAAATAAAAACACAGGGCACGCAGTTAAATCTGAATTTTAAATAAGGAATGAATAATTATTTAGCATAAGTATGTCCCTTGCCATCTTTTTTCTGGCAGCCCTGCCTGGGGGACAGAAATTGCCACCATTTGAGGAACGCTGATTGCTCTTCTCACTAATTTTCTTCTGAATTTACAAATGTCTCTACTAGGTTCGTAGGTCATGGGAGTGACATGGGATTTTGCATTAGCAGAGTATTCAACTTCCATCGACAGAGGAGTGGAAAGAGAAGATGTGGTAGGACTTCCCTGGGGGCACAGTGGTTAAGAATCCGCCTGCCAGTGCAGGGGACACGGGATCGAGCCCTGGTCCGGGAAGATCCCACATGCCGCAGAGCAACTAAGCCCGTCCGCCACAACCACTGAGCCCATGTGCCACAGCTACTGAAGCCCGTGTGCCTAGAGACTGTGCTCTGCAACAAGAGAAGCCACTGCAATGAGAAGCCCGCGCACCGCAACAAAGAGTAACCCCCGCTCACCACAACTAGAGAAAGCCCGCGCACAGCAATGAAGACCCAACGCAGCCAAAAAAAGAAAAATAAGATGTGGTATATGTATACAGTGGAATATTAGCCATAAAAAAAGAACAAAATAATGCCATTTGCAGCAACATGGATGGACCTAGAGATTGTCATACTGAGCAAAGTAAGTCAGACACAGAGAGACAAATATCATGTGATATCAATTATATGTGGAATCTAAAAAAAAGTGTCTAAGTGAACTTAGTTACAAAACAGAAGTAGAGTCACAGATGTAGAAAACAAACGTATGGTTACCAGGGGATAAGCGGGGGGGGGGGGGAGGGATAAATTGGGAGATTGGGATTGCCATATACAAACCACTATATATAAAATAGATAAACAACAAGGTCCTACTGTGTAGCACAGGGCACTCTACTCAATATCCTGTAACAACCTAAATGGGAAAAGAATTTGAAAAAGAATAGATACATGTCTATGTATAACTGATTCACTTTGCTGTACAACTGAAACTATTACAACGTTGTCCATCAACTATACCCCAGTAAAAATTTTTTAAAAAAGGAGAAATGGAGAACCTGAAAAAAAAGTAGTATTTCAGTCTGAAAGGTCCATTGAGCTCACACAAATCACCTATTAGAACCTTTAAATAAAAAGAAAAAAAACTTTATAAAAAAATTCCATCTTGAATTAAAAATGCTGTGTTTCAAAAATAAAAAAGGATAAATAAATAAATAAATAAAGGAGTATTCAACTGTCTTGCTTGTATATCTTTAGGGGAAACTGCAAAATCCCAAACAATCTGGTCGAGACACCCACATTGTCCCCATTTATTGTTAACTGCATACTTTCCACGTCGCTTCACGTCGCTACAAAAAGCAGACAGTGTTAAACACTAACGTTTGCTAAGTTAATCTGTGCGTTGAAAAGAAGGCTCTACTGTGAAGTTCCCTGTACTTTAGAATTTCACTTGTGGGGCAGGCCTGAAAGTTATAATTTACTGGTTTGTTGAATTTCTTGTCTGTAGGCTACTTCTGCTGCCACATCTTCTCTTGTTCGAACAAAATAAAGTGTACTCTTGTGCCCCAGGAATCTGGTGGCCTTCATCTTCCAGCCTGTTGGCCCTAATCTGATTACCCAGCGTGAAGAGTCATCTGTTGGCAGTGAGACCAGACTGTGCTGGCAAGGGGCAGCTCCTCGTACACCAGCCAGCAGACCCATAAAATTAAGAGGCAGCATTTCACAGGCTATTTCTTGGACGTTTTAGAGCGTTCAAGTATCCTTAGAGAATAATGCATAAAATATAGACAGAAACATGTGCAATGGATTTATAAACTCCTTATGAGCAAGGTCTGTGTCCATTATTATTATTATTTTTTTGCATCAACCTCCATTCCATATTTTGCACATGGAAAGGACTCAGTAAGTGTTGTTGCTAAAGGGAAGTTAAAATAGAATGCTTCTACCTTTAACCAGAATCTTTTCTCTCCTACCTGCTGGATCGTTTCACTCTTAGACACATTCTTGCCTGTTTCCTCTCTACAACACAGATCACCCTCATCTGTGGTAATGATGATGGTTATGATGGTGTTGATGATGTAGCTTATGATGGTGGTGGTGATGATGATGATTTTTATATATATTTTAATGCTTTTCTTTTTTAAAATTTAATTTATTTATTTTTGGCCGCATTGGGTCTTCGTTGCTGTGCGCGGGCTTTCTCTAGTAGCAGAGAGCGGGGGCTACTCTTCGTTGCAGTGCGCAGGCTTCTCATTGCGGTGACTACTCTTGTTGCAGAGCACGGGCTTTAGGCACATGGGCTTCAGTAGCTGTGGCACGTGGGCTCAGTAGTTGTGGCTCACGGGTTTTAGAGCGCAGGCTCAGTAGCTGTGGCGCAAGGGCTTAGTTGCTCCATGGCATGTGGGAGCTTCCTGGACCAGGGCTCGAACCCGTGTCCCCTGCATTGGCAGGTGGATTCTCCACCACTGCACCACCAGGGAAGCCTGATGATGATGATGTTAGTGATGATGATGATGAGGGTGATGAGGGTGATACTGATGGTGATACTGATGGTGATGGTGATGATGATGATGGTGATGATGGTGATGGTGATGATGATGGTGATGATGGTGATGGTGATGATGATGGTGATGATGGTGATACTGATGATGATGATGGTGATGATGATCGTGATACTGATGGTGATGATGTTAGTGATGATGATGGTGATACTGATGGTGATGATGATGGTGGTGATGTTAGTGATGATGATGGTGATGGTGATGATGATGATGACGGTGATGGTTTCATCTCTGTTCCCACTTATCTATTCAGGAATTTAAGAAACTTTTACTAAGTATTCTGCAGTAATCTTGTGAGTGATGTAAACCTTTCCTGTACACAAGTCTAAAATCTTCTTAAAGGGACATGACATGACATGCACAAAAAGGGAAGCACCACTATTTTTTTAAAGTTACTCATTCATTCATTCATTCATTTATTTAGGCTGCGTTGGGTCCTCATTGCTGTGTGTGGACCTTCTTTAGTTTCAGCGAGCGGGGGCTACTCTTCGTTGCGGTGCTCTGGCTTCTCATTGCGGTGGCTTCTCTTGTTGCGGAGCACGGGCTCTAGGCGCACAGGCTTCAGTAGTTGTGGCTCGTGGGCTCTGGAGCGCAGGCTCAGTAGTTGTGGTGCACAGGCTTAGTTGCTCCACGGCATGTGGGATCTTCCCGGACCAGGGCTCGAACCTGTGTCCCCTGCATTGGCAGGCGAATTCTTAACCGCTGTGCCACCAGGGAAGTCCCAAGCACCACTATTAATATAAATTATTTTAAATAGTCATAATAATATGTATTTAATGTAATAATCCATAATGTAACCATTATGAATATAAATTACTGCAAATATGAATAATTCAGAGGCAGTCTTGTGGCCATCAAGGGCAACACACCTTAAGTTTTCCATGATCTGCCTCTACCGTGTATGTCCGCATTTATCATGTTACCTTCTGTTCTGGGCATTATTCCTCTTCTCAATTCTTCTGTGGTCTCTATACCTTGATTGGAAACTGCTCTCTTCTCTTGAACTATAATGGCTTTGCCCCTTCCTCACCCTTATTTAAATGCCGTCTGTCTTTCCAAATGTCCCCTCAACCTCTGCCTCTTCTGATTTTCCAAGCAACGTCGATCTCCCTTCCCTTAAGACACACTGTCATTAGGGTCTAGTTTGTGATTGAGTCACAAACTAACTTGCGTTGCTACTGAGGAATTCCATGAGCACACACATGGTGTTAACCATCTAATGAAACTTGTACAAATGGGTGACTGGCATGATTGACCATAAAATCAGAAAAAGGAAACATCTATGCATTCATATTTGTAACTTTTGATCAATGGGCCTGAACAACTTAAAAACAAAGTTCTGGCCTCAGAAAGAAATGTGTTGTACAATGCAGTAGAAGTGAATGTAAAGCAAAAGTATTGGCCAAAAAGTTTGTTCGGTTAGTGAATATGTTGTTCAATAAAGTTCTTTGTGTAAATGAAAAATGTGTATTTTTACATACAACCGACTGACCTTCTTGGCCAATCCAATAGAAGGAATAACCTCCCCCCAAATCCCTACACTCATGAGCAACTCCTTAATTTCAGTACTTGGTTTTAGCACCCTATGTGATCAAATTTCTCTTCGTTTTTGTTTTCTTTTATTCTATTAAAAAGATATTTCAAATCTAATTTCACTTGGAATTGTAATAACACATCTAGTATTCATGCATTGACAGTTTAAAATTTTCTATTATGTTTTGAAGTTAATAATGTGATTCTTTAAAGTTGAAACTGCATACAGCCTATCATTCGGCGATTACGCTTTAAGATAGATACACCTTAGAGAGATGAAGGCAGCTGTGCTCAGAGACACACGATGAACATATTCACATCAGCATTGTTCATCGTTAACCCAGACTAGAGATAAACCAAATTAACATGACCAGTAGGCTGGATGGTTACATTCTGTACGTGTTGGTACCGTGTTTAAGAAAAGGGATCATATTGCAATTAGATGAGCTGTAAGCAAAGCTTCTCTTTTTCAAGTTGGAAGGAATTTAAGTATATTATTGCCCTGGGAAAAGAAAGCAGGTGGAGAGGGAAGAGGTAAGATGACTGGCAAGAGAGTGTGGCTGATGAAATTAGGAGATAGAATAAAAGCAATTATGAGACAGCACAGGTGGAGGAGATAAGATCTGAAAGTCCGTATTTCCGTCTGAGATCAGAAGTGTGGGGCGAGGAGGGAGGAGGGACAGGAGGAAAGGAAAAAGGTACAACGTGAACACAGAAGAATCTGGATTTGGGGTCTTGTGTTATGGAAGACACTCATAGATTCTTTTAGTTCCTGAGTATGGACTAACTTTCTCCTGCAATGTCCTAGGAAAATAAGCAGTAAAAAGTGTTGTGAAAAGAATATAAGAAGTGGAAATGAAGGTTTGTAAATATCCATTATTTTATTTTTGACCCTGAGCAAATCTTTTATTATTCTTAAAAATACCATTTCTTCATCTTTTTTAAACTGAAGTATAGTTGATTTACAATGTTGTGTTAATTTCTGCTGTACAGCAAAGTGACTCAGTTATATATATATATGTATGTATGTATATATACACACACACATTCTTTAATATTCCTTCCCATATGGTTTATCACAGGATATTTAATATAGTTCCTTGTGCTCTGCAGTAGGACCTTGTTGTTTATCCATCCTGTATACAATAGTTTGCTTCTACCCACCCCAAACTCCCAGTCTATCCCTCCCCACCCCCTCCCCCTTGGCAACCATAAGTCAGTTCTCTGTGTCTGTGAGTCTATTTCTGTTTGTAGATAGATTCATTTGTGCCATATTTTAGATTCCATATGTAAGTGATATCATATGTTTTTTGTCTTTCTCTTTCTGACTTACTTAGTATGATAATCTCTAGCTGCATCCATGTTGCTGCAAATGGCATTATTTTGTTCTTTTTTATGGCTGAGTAATATTCCACTGTATATATGTACCACATCTTCTTTATCCATTCCTCTGGTGATGGACTTTTAGGTTGTTTCCACGTCTTGGCTGTTGTAAATAGTGCTGCAATGAACGTCGGGATGCATGCATCTTTTTGAATTAGAGTTTTGTCTGGACATATTCCCAAAAGTGGGATCGCTGAATCATATGGTAGCTCTATTTTTAGTTTTCTGAGGAACCTCCACACTGTTTTCCATAGTGGCTGCATCAACTTACATTCCCACCAACAGTGTAGGAGGTTCCCTTTTCTCCACAGCCTCTCCAGAATTTATTGTTTGTAGATTTTTTGATGATTCCATTCTGACTGGTGTGAGGTGATACCTCATTGTAGTTTTGATTTGCCTTTCTCTAATAATTAGTGACGTTGAGCATCTTTTCATGTACCTTTTCTTGTACTGGCCATCTATATATCTTCTTTGGAGAAATGTTTATTAAGGTCTTCTGCCCAGTTTTTGATTGGGTTGTTACTTTGTTGTTGACTTGCATGAGCTGTTTGTATATTTTGCAGATTAAGTGCTTGTTGGTGGTGTCCTTTGCAAATATTTTCTCCCATTCTGTCGGTTGTCTTTTCATTTTTTCTAAGGTTGCCTTTGCTGTGCAGAAGCTTGTTTGATTTGGTCCCATTTGTTTATTTTTGTTTTTATTTCTATGGCCTTGGGAGACTGACCTAAGAAAACATGGGTACGATTTATATCAGAGAATATTCAAAACCTCCATTTCTGGTGCATTCCCTAACTCTAGTGGTTTTGTTGCCATTCTGTCTGTGTTTGTTTTTCTCCTCCTATTCTTTTGTTTTTGAGCCACACGAAGCTACCATGAGAATTATACTAACAGTTAAAATCATGCAAAAGTGCATATGAGATGCATAGAACTGGTGCCTTTTAGTGGACCTATAAGCACCTAATGATGTAGTCTCAAGCTAGGTAAAAAAAAAAAAAAAAAAGGCATAATTGCAAGAACAAATTGATAAATCCACAATCCTACTGTGTGATTTTTTTAGATACCTCTCTCATAAAATAAGATAATAGCTGAAACAAATAAGATACTAGTAAAGATATAGAATATTTGAGTTATCTAATTAACAAATTTTATATGAGATATATTAGGTAGATATCATATCTAGATCTACCATCTGTCATCTATGTCATCTATCATCTATCAATCTATCTATCATCTATTCATCATCTGTCAATCTACTCTATCATCTGTTATCTATTGATCATCTTTCTACCTGTGAATCATCTATGTGCCATCTATCTATATATCATCTATCTATTGATCGTCTGTCTAATCGATCTAATCTCTGCCTGCCACAGGACCTGATAGCTCTTATTCTCTCTTTTCTGCTCAGCTCACTCCACTCTGAACATGCTATCATACTATTCTGATCCCCAGTGATTAAGGTGCTCCCTGAAAGGCTGTGTCTAAAATGGATTCGTGTGAACCGTGTTTTAGACAAACCCATTGATTTCAAACCAAAGGTGGTCCCTGATTCTCACTTTGGCATCGGGGCTAAGGGTGTGAGGGCCCCTGTTTCCTGGCTGAGCAGGGGGCTTGCAGATCTCTCTTGTGAGGGTCAGTGTGATTCAGCCCATTGCTTCCTGTTCCCTCCTTCTGGGTGGCACCTCATAAGCGGAGCTGACTCAGTCAACAAAGACTCATTTTTAAAGAGCATTACTCTAGGGTGGACAAAAGAAACAAAATCTAATGAGAAAAGCCAAGGGAAATGAGATGGCCATTACCAACACAGAGGCTATGAATGTCTAAATATGTTTACAAACAAATACGCTCTTGAGAGTTGGAGAACTTGTGTCCTAAGTTGGAAGTCAAAGAGAGGTAAACATCTATGTCTGTGATAGGTTCCTGGCTACCTAGGACGATAGGTAGGATGTCCTCTGCTAGGACGATAAACTACTTTACTCCTAGGAAAGGGGTTGTTCACCATTGCACAGGTACCCTGTGAAGGTAAAGGTTGCAATGATTAATCAACAAAGGGACCATGGACAAAATGGCGGAATCCATTCAATGGGGCTTCAAGTATTGGCTTCCAAAGCATGGACTTATATGAAAGTGAGGTTATCTGTGTATTTCTGTGGTTTTTGAAGTACCAGTTGTCCAAGAAGATCATTCTGTGGTCAGCATCCTGGAATACGTCTTGACGATTCTTAGCAGAGGAGGTGGGTCTTCATGCAGTGACAGCTGTGAAGAGATGGGTGGCGCGTGTGTTAAGCAGAAGGTGGGAATATATATGCAGGGTTATCAGAACTGTCTCTGAAGAGGTTTCTTACTGAGTGGTAGATGCTGGCAGGGCACGGGAGATGGATTAAGCACACAAGGTCTTAATTTTAAGATTATCGTAAAGATTTGGTTGTATCTTCACCTAAAACTTCATTGTTTCTCCGTTCCCTTAATTTACACTCACACCCATTCCCAGTTTTCCTTGCCACGTTCACTCCTGGATCCCCCTCCAACTTTCAACTTCCATGAGCGCCCCAAGGCACTCATCCTTCACGGGAGGGGGAGGGGGAGGGCCGCAGCTCATGTCTTGCAGCCCACCCTGGTCCTTTGGGGGCAGGGCTGCAGCTCATGTCTTGCAGCCCCACCCTGGTCCTTTGTATGTCGCGGCGGCTTCCCTTGAGGGGTCTTCCTGGACGTAAAGTGAGTCTCTCTCCCACATGCTCTTGTGCATGTAGACAGGAGTAAATTACAGTGCTTTTTATAAAGTACGGTGAGGCTTGCTTCCACGCAGAAGACCTTGTGTTCATGGAGAACAGAAAATGCCTGGACTTGACAAATGCACACAGAAGTTGGAGGCCTCTCCTCTTCCCCGGGTACTGCCTACGTTTGTATCAGAGAGTCAGACGCAACGGCAGGAGATGGAACTATCTCGTCCCTGTTGTTACCATCTATTTGTTGTTGGCATAAACTGAGCCGTCTTTATTGCCTTCTGGTTCCAAGGATTGGTCCATACAGATCCAGCTGAGCTGACCTTCATCCCCAGCTGCAACGCTCCTTTATGTCTTTCTCTCTTGTAGTAGGTTTTGTGCCATCTGTAGGAACGTGGGGTCGTTTGGCTGTTCTTGAGCTGAGGTCTTCCATGGACACCCTTCTGGAGACTGCTCAGATAGATACACAATGGCTTTGACCTCATTGGCTCCACCTGCCTTTTTTCTGATGCCACAAATCCACCCATGGATTCAGTCATGCCCATACCCCTGGCTGAGATTGAATTATACAAGGCACAGGTAGAGATCCTTGACTCCTTTTTAGGGTCCATAGTGTCAGATCTCCCCTCTCTTCTAGGAGGTGGTGCTGATGTATGAGTTAAACTATACACCCTTTCCTTGAAGGAATAGAGATGGAATGTCTAGTTGATTAACTGTAACAACGTGGGGAGTAGAAGTCATATGAGATTCTAAATGATACAGGTTAATATTTGGTGACCAGAGTCTGACCACATGTGTATCCAAAGAGCTAAGCTCACTCTGCTTCTAGGGTTAGAACTAATACAGCAAACATAGTATCAAGACATGTTTAACTAGGAAGAATTTTCTCATGACGCTTTAATCACAGCTGTGACTTCGCCATTGAGTAACCGAAGGACAAAAAACTGCTTTTCACTCACCCTAAAATGTCTAAACACAAGAGGTGATATATTGCAAGTGGAAATAAAGTTTTAAAAGAGATGCTAGGTTTAAATTTAGGGGTATAATTGAGATAGAATCTGAGTCCTCAGACCAGGAAAGCACCTTTTTTCTTCGGGGGAGGGGGAGTGCATTTTTTTAGCATTCAGCTGGACAAATGCCTCATAATTTATTTCAATAACAACTTTGTTGAGTTGCAATTACCGTATCATAAGGGATCTGTAAGTCCCTTGGAAGCCCACGGCACCTGATATCAGTGTGGGATTCTCTGATCTAATGGTGATCACTTTTTTTTCTAAACTTAATTAACCTTTTATTATTACAGAAGCAATGTATATGCAGTATGGAACATATTAAAAAAACAAAGTAAAAATATAGAAATACATCAAATCCCTACCACGCAGTGATTACCACTTGTGACACTTTAATGTCCAGATCTTTTCATTGCATATAAATATCTTTTCACATAAAGGGAATCACAGTGACCATACTGCTTTATGATTTCCTTTTTTTTTTTTCATTCAATAGTATCCACCTTTTCATTTCAGTAAATTCTATTCCCGCATTCTGTTATCTGGAACATATTCAAATTCCCCTAAGTGGCCTCCCAAATGATTACAGTTGGTTTTTCAGAATCCGAAACAGGACCAGAAATCCATCTGATCATTGTGTGCATAAAATTGCATAATATGATGTTTCCCCCTTAACTTCCCCCTACACACACCTTTTTCTTTGCCATTGTCCCATTGAAGCATCTAGATCAGTTTTCCTAGAGAAATCCTTCCTCCAGATGTGTCTCGTAATTTCCTTGTGCTGTGCGTTGGTTCAGCTGCCCACTTTTTTTTAAAATTACTTATTTACTTGACTGTGTTGGGTCTTTGTTGCTGCGCGCGGGCTTTCTCTGGTTGCGGCGGGCGGGGGCTACTCTTCGTTGCGGTGCGCGGGCTTCTCATTGCAGTGGCTTCTCTTGTTGCAGAGCACGGGCTCTAGGCATGTGGGTTCAGTAGCTGTGGCTCGCGGGCTGTAGAGCGCAGGCTCAGTAGTTGTGGTGCACGGGCTTAGTTGCTCTGCAGCACGTGGGATCTTCTCGGACCAGGGATCGAACCCGTGTCCCCTGCATTTGCAGGTGGATTTTTAACCACTGCACTATCAGGGAAGCCCCCCAGCTGCCCACTTTTCAATTTCTATTACCTCCTTTATATAAGGTCACAGTTAATTTTTGTTTTAAAACAATGTACTGTCTCATTTCAAAGAGAACAGACATTCAGGCATTTTGCAGAACGCGCGGAGAAATGGGACAGGCAGAGACTCACCTTTTGAAAAACACGTCTGAGGATTTCTCTTGATGGTACCAGCTGACTATTCAAGGTCTCTGCATTGCCCTCTGATTATATGAAGACTTATTAGCTGCAAGTATAATGAAGACCAATGCCACCTGTCTATTGACCCTTTAATTTTTCCCTTCATTTAATTTCTGAAATGTATTTATCAATCAGTTTGCCTTGATTGGCTTCTGTGATTATAAGGAGCCTAGAAGGGTAAGTGGGGGGGTGTCCGAATCACATTAGCTGTCTACTAAGGGACGTACAAAGTTTTCTTCACAGCCCATACCAGTTTGACTAATGCACCATTCCACTCGGCCTGATCTTCCCCCAAGGTCTGTGTGTGACAGAACAACGAGGAAAACCTGAATGGCGATCTTGGAGGTGATGATTCAGGTGTGGAAATAGCATGTGTCGTTTTACCTTGTTTCACTAGGCAATGAACGGTTTAAGCCGTATGGATCGGTGATCACATTTGCAGCCGTTTTAAGCACAGTTACTCTGTTTTCTTTCCAGCGTGCTGCCTCTTAATCAGTTTTAATAGCAACTTTATAGAGTTGCAATTCACATATCAAAATTTGCACCTTTAAAGTGTCCATGTCGATGGCTCTCGGTATACTCGCAGCTGTGTATCCGTCCCCACTTTCTCATTTCAGAATGTTTTTATTACCCCTCCAAGAAACCCTGTATCCATCTGCAGCCACTTTTCATCCCCTCTTCTCTCAACTCATGGAGACCACGAATCTACTTTCTCTATATGTTTGCTTCTCCTGGACATTTCCCATAAATTGGATTACAGACTATGTGGTCTGTTCTGTCTGGATTCTTTCGCTTAGTGCAATGTTTTCAAAGTTAAGCCCCCAGGTAGCATGGATCAGTACTTCATTCATTTTTATGGTTGAATAACATTCCGTGGTGTGGATATATCTCCTTTTCTTTATCCATCCATCCACTGATGGACATTGGGTTTGTGTCCACCTTTTGCCTCTTAGGAATAACGCTGCTATGCATGTTCATGGAGACGTTTTAGTGTGGACTCTCGTTTTTCTTTGGTTGGCATCGAGGAGTGAAATTGTTGGCTCGTGTGGCAACTCTAGGTTTAACTGTTGAGAAACTCCCAGACTGTCTTCCACAGTGGCTGAAGCATCTTACATTCCACCAGCAATGGGTGAGCATTCCAATTTGTCCACATCCTGCCCGGTGCTTATTATGGGCTATATTTTTAGCCACCTGTCAAAAATGGAGACTGTGAAAATTCTAAATTTAAAAACTGAATTGGCGGATGGACCTAGAAGTGATCATACTAAGTGAAGTTAAGTTGGACAGAGAAAGACAAATATCATATGAGATCACTTATATGTGGAATGTAGAAAAAGCAATTATACAAGTGAAATTTTTTATAAAACAGAAACAGACTCACAGATGTAGAAAACAAAGTTAGGGTTACCAAAGGGGAAGGGGGGAGCTTGGGATAAATTACGAGCTTGGGATTCACAAATACGCTTTACTATATGTAAATAGATAAACAACAAGGACCTACTATATAGTACAGGGAACTGTACTCAATATCTTGTAATAACCTATAATGGAAAAGAATCTGAAAAAGGAATATATATTTGTTTCTGCATTTCCTCACCTCTCTGATTAAATTTATTCTTTGGAACTTGGGAAAGGTCTAGGAGGCTAAATTTTCCACAAACAAAAGGCGGGGAACCTGGGGGTTGGGGGCAGTGGCCTTGTCCCTGGGAAGACCCTGCAGGGTCCTGCTTGGTTTCAGTATGATGGAAGCTTTCAGAAGTTTAGTGTCTGATCACTGCAGACCTGTGGGTGTCTGAATGATCAAGAACTTTCCCCATGTAAACAAACAGCTGTGCCTCTGCTCTGTGCAAGAATTCTCTCCTCGTTCAGCATCGTTACACGGACTGTTATCTGAAGCCTGTTCTGGGTCCGGCATCTGACTGCCTACGGGGGGATGGGTAAGAATAACACAGTCTTTCTGCTCCCAGGGTTATGGTCTGTAAAGACGTAGACTTGTAATCTGACTGTTTCAGTAAAGGCGAGATGCACCTTCCTACAATACAAACTCGAATGAAATCAGATCCAGAGAGAAACTCCAAACCAGGACTGGGGCCAGGAGGTCCTCCTGGGAGACAGGACAGCTGAGGGTACCTATGAGTTACGTGTGGGGCGGAACATCATAGAAGGAGAGGTGTGTGAGAGGACAGTAGAGTCCCGGGGGCAGAAAGCAGTAGGAAGGACTCAACTGAGTTGGTTTGAACCCAGTGGACACGCAGCTTTTATACTTACCCTCCGCTAACCCCTTCTCTGCCCAGAGACAGAGTATCGTTCGTGCACCTCTCTGATGAACACCCTTTCATTCTGCACTTCTGAGGCCCATGAAAAGCCAGTTTCCAATCCTTGGGGTTGATGCCTGCCACGGGGCTGTTGTTGGTGCAGTCGAAGGAGGAACAGGCTGCAGGCAGGTACCTCTCAGTTTCTTGCAAGTGACCCTCCTGGATATTAGAAGCATCCGTTTACATCCCATTAATGACTGTATTGGGAGGATAATTTCCCTTTCGTGATGGGCCTCTTGGGCCATATATTGTCGCAAAGCTCCACGGCATGGGCATTTTCCAAGTCAGGCTGTATTCTGAGCGCTGCGTCCCCACCGTGCGCATCTCCGTCCTCGCCACTTCATCAATACGTACCGGCTGAGAGTGGCACCTGCTACGTTACGGACAGATACAGTGGCAGAGAGCCTCTTAGACTTAGTGTGGGAAGTGGTACCTTTTGAAGCTGTCTTACTTCCCTGCATCTATGGAGAACTGCCTTCTGATAGACAGCCTGGAAACTGGGAGCCGTGTTCCTGTCATGGCAGAGTCAATCAATCCCTACCACGAGGATTGTTCCACAGGCTCCCAGGTCCTGACATCGCGTCCATCAGTGTTTGCCAAGCTCTCTTTTTTGTTAAAAAAAAAAATCACTGTTCTGGCTGTGAGGGGGGAGAACCAATGGAAGAGGAAGATATAGTACCTGCTTTTTAGAAATTTAATTTTATTACATTTACTGTCTCCTGTTATAGTCAGTGGCTGGAACAGAAGAGTGAAGACTTGCTGAAAATAGCCTAGAGGAAAGCACGTAACTGCCATGGGTCTCAATTTTCTCATCTGTAAAATGGGGGCTGGATGAGATTGTGTAGGCAAAAGAGCTCTTTGCAGTTTTAAAGCGATATGAAATTTTAACGGGCAGTGACTGCCCTGTTTAGTTGTCTTCATGTGATCCACTGTCTAGTAGGAGAATAAGTATGTTCTGGCTTCAAAATGCAGACGTGTTTGCTAAGTAAGGTATCATAAGAATCGGTGTGTGTGTGTGTGTGTGTGTCTGTGTGTGTGTGTCTATTCTCTACTACTAATCTCTCCAAATGTTCACAAGTTAGCCAAGAGGAGGACATAAAGACTTAGGAGAAATTAAGTATAACATGCCTCAAGCTTCAGTTTGGAGAAAACTCCAAGTCATAGCGTCCTGCCTGGGATATTATGGAAGATTAATGGATGAACTACCTTCATTTCCATTCCACATACACTAAAATTTGTAGGACTTAATAAATTTCAGTGAGGTTTAGAGTTTTATGAGCATTGTGAATAAGACAACGGACCGCAGTTTTCAAAAAACAGAACCCGCAAGATTTTATTTCTTTCAGACTTCATGGAATTTATCCCACAGTAAGATTTATAGTGCTTGCCTCTGAAATACTATCTGGCCAATGACACCTGATGCCATTTATAAAAATGCATGTATAGATTTGTTCTATTAGGGGAGTGTATTCTGATTCTTAGAAACTGACTCAAGACCTGCCACCTTAGATTTCTATTTGGCTTTCCTTTTTAGGGAAAGATTTACTGTCAACATAAGGAACTTTGGAGAATTTCCCAGGCTCCTTCCATATGTGATTATCTTAACAGATAACTCCAAACAACTTCCTTTGACCTCAGCATGTTTTTTCAAAAGAGAGAATGTTGGCCAATCAATTACATTTAAATTTAAAGATTTGAGATTCTTGCCATCTAGAATTGAAACAAATCATTTTCAGCAACACGTACTTTAGCAATTTAGTAGGTTGGAAATATTAGATTTAAATGTTTAAAGTTTAGAGATTTTTAAAATTAATTTTGTTGGAGTATAGTTGATTTACAATGTTGTGTTAGTTTCTACTGTACAGAAAAATGAGCCCATTATACATATACATATATCCACTCTTTTTTAGATTCTAGTCCCATATAAGTCGTTACAGAGTATTGAATAGAGTTCCCTGTGCTATACAGCAGGTTCTTATTAGTTATCTGTTTTATACACAGTAGTGTGTATATGTCAGTCCCAATCTCCCAATATATCCCTCCCCACCTTTTCCCTCTTGGTAACCATAAATAAGTTTGTTTTCTACATGTGTGACTCTATATCTGTTTGTAAATAGATTCATTTGTACCATTTTTTAGATTCCACGTATAAGTGATATCACAGGATATTGGTTAACTTATTTCATTGAGCATAATGCCCTCTAGGTCCATCCATGTGGCTGCAAATGGCATTATTTCCTCCTTTTTATGGCTGAGTAATATTCCACTGTATATACAGACCACATCTTCTTTATCCATTCCTCTGTCCTTGGACACTTAGGTTGCTTCCATGTCTTGGATATTGTAAATAGTGCTGCTATGAACGTAGGAGTGCATGCATCCTTTAGAATTACGGTTTTCTCTGGATATATGCCCAGGAGTGGGATTGTTGGATCATATGGTAGCTCTGTTTTTAGTTTTTTAAGGAACCTCCATACTGTCCTCCATAGTGGTAGAGTTTTTTAAAGTATAATTCACATACCATAAAAGTTGCACTTGTAAAAAAACACAATTCGGTGGCTTGTGGTGTACTCACAGATTCGCGCAGTCGTCACCACCGTCTAATGTCAGAACGTCTTCACCATCCCATAAAAACCCGGTATTCGTGGAGCAGCCCCTCCCCATTCCTCCAGCTCTGGGCAGATGCTAATCTGTTTTCTATCTCGGTGCTATCTCAGCTGCTGGCGTGCCCCGTTGGTGATCAAAACAAAATCAAAGATGAGGATCTTGGGGCTTCCCTGGTGGCGCAGTGGTTGAGAGTCCGCCTGCCGATGCAGGGGACACGGGTTCGTGCCCCGGTCCGGGAAGATCCCACATGCCGCGGAGCGGCTGGGTCCGTGAGCCATGGCCGCTGAGCCTGCGCATCCGGAGCCTGTGCTCCGCAGCGGGAGACGCCACAACAGTGAGAGGCCCGCGTACCGCAAAAAAAAAAAAAAAAAAGATGAGGATCTTGTTCAGTGCAGCATCTTGATTATTCAGAGATGCTTTTATTGCAATCAGGTCCACTGGATCCTCGATTTCTGCCCACCCACTTCCCTCCACTCACCCAACGCAAAGGACCCCATTCTCCAATCTTAATGAGGGCGTAAAGGCAATTAAACCAGATTCTCCACAGAATTTCTCCTTTTTCCTCTGAGAGTAAGCTCAAGAATTAGGGAGATTTATCATCAGAAATCCTACAAGCAGTAAATGCTGGAGAGGGTGTGGAGAAAAGGGAACACTCCTGCACTGTTGGTGGAAATGTAAATTGGTGCAGCTACCATGGAGAACAGTATGGAGGTTCCTTTGAAAACTGAAATTAGAACTACCATATGACCCAACAATCCCACTACTGGGCATATACCCTGAGAAAACCGTAATTCAAAAAGAGTCATGTACCACAATGTTCATTGCAGCTCTATATACAATAGCCAGGACATGTAAGCAACCTAAGCAAATGTCACAACTTCTGAGTTAGGGATTCATATTCTTTCTTTATTCATTTGTTGGCTGCACTGGGTCTTAGTTGTGGCACGCGGGATCTCTGTTGCGGCATGTGGACTTATTTGCACCATGTGGACTCTTAGTTGTGGCATGTGTACTCTTAGTTGCGGCATGCAGACTCTTAGTTGCGGCATGCGGACTCTTAGTTGCAGCATGCATGTGCGATCTAGTTCTCTGACCAGGGATCAAACCTGGGCCCCCTGCATTGGGAGCGTGGAGTCTTACCCACCTGACCATCAGGGAAGTCCCCATATTCTTTAATAGATGGATTGATAGGTGTTGTCTGTGCCATTTTTTGTCTTTGTCTTTTTCTGTTTTGCCTTCTTATCTTCTGGTGGTTGCTGCAATCCTTCGTGTCCCTGGGCTTGCGGTTGAATGACTCCAACCTCTGCCTGTTGGTCACACAGCCTTCCTCACGCAACCTCTGTATCCCACTGTTTCCCCTCCTCTTATAAGGACACCAGTTGTTGGATTTGGGGACCACCCTAATCCAGTATGACCTCATTTTCACTTGATTCCATCTGCAAAGACCCTATTTCCAATTAAGGTCACATGAGATTTCTAACAAAGGTACACAGTCATTTTGCCTTCACAGAAGGAGCATTTTTAGGTCATGAAACGTCTTCTTTTTATACTCAGTTGCTAGCTTAGGGCACACTTTCTAGGACGCTACGTCACCTAAATCCATAGATACTGGGTTCCCTTACCATAAAGCAATCCTAAACAATGAGATGCATCATGCTACAACATTCTATAGACAAGGATTGTCTTGCTAGTACTTGGCTTGCTCAGCATGAGGTCTGCCGGTAGGGTGATCATAGTGAGATGAGACTCAATCTTCTGTGTTCTTTCTCTCCCTAAAGATCTCTGACACCCTCACAAAGGAAGGGAATTTACAGAAGGTCTGCTGCTTTAACCACTGACTTTCCAGTTTAAAAGTCTAAGGAAGATTTTCATTTCTATTAAGATACACATTGTATGTTCTTGCCTCCTTTGTCATAGGTTAGGTGACCATAGGTACGTGGGTTTATCTCTGGACTTTCTATCCTGTTCCATTGATCTATATTTCTGTTTTTGTGCCAGTACCATACTGTCTTGTCTACTGTAGCTTTGTAGTATAGTCTGAAGTCAGGGATCCTGATTCCTCCACCTCCATTTTTCTTTCTCAAGATTGCTTTGACTACTCGGGGTCTTTTGTGTTTCCATACGAATTGTAAAATTTTTTCTTGTAATTCTGTGAAAAATGCCCTTGGTAATTTGTTAGGGATTCCATTGAATCTGTAGATTGCTTTGGGTAGTATAGTCATTTTCACAATATTGATTCTTCCAATCCAAGAACATGGTATATCTCTCCATCTGCTTGTGTCATCTTTGATTTCTTTCTTCAGTACCTTACAGTTTTCTGAGTAAAAGTCTTTTGCCTCCTTAGGTAGGTTTATTCCTAGGTATTTTATTCTTTTTGTTGTGGTGGTAAATAGAATTGTTTCTGTAATTTCTCTTTCTGATCTTTCGTTGTTAGTGTATAGGAATGCAAGAGATTTCTGTTTATTAATTGCATCCCGCAACTTTAGCAAATTCATCTATGAGCTCTGGTAGTTTTCTGGTAGCATCCTTAGGACTTTCTATGCACAGCACCATGTCATCTGCAAACAGCGACAGTCCCACTTCCTCCTGTCCGATCTGGATTCCCTTCACTTCTCCTTCTCCTCTGATTGCTGTGGCCAGGACCTCCAAAACCACGCCGAATAATAAAGGCAAGAGTGCACCTCCTTGCTTTGCTCCTGATTCCAGAGGAATTGCTTTCAGCTTTTCACCCTTGAGAATGATGTTTGCTGCTCTACCCCACCACGTACACTCATTCTCAACTCAATCAGCTTTACGTATTCTAGGTTGTAATGGTATTCTTTAACCAATGAGCCCCCCAAAATATACTTAGTCTATCTTAATGTAACCAGAATACTTGAGTTTCATATCTAAGAGGTAATCGTGCTATGTGAATTGTTCAAACAGCCAGAAAAAAGCTAATAATCCTTTCTAAAAGATGAGGGCATTGAAGCAAAATTGACTTCTTTGTATGAGGAAAGGTTTAGCAGCCTATTCTAATAAACAATCAGTAGTAACAGGCCACCCCCAGCAATGTTCATTCTTGACTCTAAATGAAACTGATATGTGATTTGTCAGTGAAAAAAAAATTGAAGTGAGCTATACACTGTTGTATTTTTCAAGCAGTCATGAAAGTTGTACTTTTGCATGTGCTTTTTCTACGCTTTCCTTCCTTCTGAATTGTTTGATGTTTTATGTATTGTTTGATATCTTTAATTGGTGGATGCCCAAAGGAAAAAGCAGAAGGTTCTTCTCCTCAGTGTTTGCATTAACACCTTTGTATCTCTTAAAAGCTGATCTGTGACCATAAGCAACACATGGAATTGTATGCACCAGTGGATTACTCGAGGCTCTTCAGAGAAACAGAACCAGTAGGATGTGTGTATATAGAGAGAAGGAGGTTTATTATAATAAACCTCAGCAGAGAAAAGGAGAAAGAAGATGTGGTACATATATACAATGCAATATTGCTCAGCCATAAAAAAAGGAACGAAATAATACTATTTGCAGCAACATGGATGGACCTAGAAATTGTATTTAGTGAAGTAATTCAGACAGAGAAAGGCAAATATCATATGATATCACTTACATGTGGAATCTAAAAAATGGTCCAAGTGAACTTATTTACAAAACAGAAATAGAACCACAGATGTAGAAAACAAATTTTCGGTTACTGGGGGTAAAGGGCGGGGAGGGATACATTGGGAGATTGGGATTGACATATACACACTACTATATATAAAATGAATAACTAATAAGGACCTACTGTATAGCACAGGGAACTCTACTTAATACTCTGTAATGACTTATATGGGAAAAGAATCTAAAAAAGAGTGGATATATGTATATGTATAACTGATTCACTTTGCTGTACAGCAGAAACTAATACAACATTTTTAATCAACTATACCCCAATAAAAATTGAAAAAGGAAAATAAGAGAAGAGATTTCCCTCCCTTCATTAAAAAAAAAAAGTACTCGTTTAGAACCTCTGAATGCTCAAAGTAAAATGTTTATTTCAAATCATAAAGGACAAATTAATTTATAATGAGAAATGATTACCTCTCAAACATCTAGACATTTTCCACTGTGTATATTGAAATCAGTTTGGCAGCTTAAAATACGAAACAGCTAGAGTTTCTCCTATAATGTAAAACGTGTTGTATGATGCCAGGTGCCCCAGAAATCTTCATGCATTTGGGACGGAGGATTGTCTGAGAATGTTCGTTCATAAGTGTTGTCTGGTGTTTTTCCTCTTTATTTTTTACATCTACATTTAAAATAAATTTTTAACAGAGTAATGGCCAAAAAAGAAAGAATTAAGAAAACCTGTGATTGTAGGTTTTTTCCTTCCTCCTTTGAAATGCGTATAAATCCTTTTTGAGAACTAGATAGGCCTTGTGCCCGCTTTGTAACACAGGCGTGTCTTTCTCTAGGACCTGGGAGCCATCTCTCTGAAATAGAAATGTCAAGGGGATATACCACCACATCTTCCTCTTGCTGGTGGGAGGGTAGGAGCCTAACTTCAGTGGGCACTGAGCTCCAAAGTGTAGACTATGAGAATTTGTCTTTCCTCTGGATAAAGCCAGTTGGCTAACATAGATGGTCACCTCAGTTACCAGGAAAATTTAGGGTGAACTATGTGACACGTGGTGTTACCAAGTCCTCTCACCTGGGGATTAGTTGCTGTTTATCTTGAAAATGTGTATGGAACGGGCTGTACCTCCTTGGCTTTAGAAAAGGGGGAGATTTCATTTTGTCTTTGCAATCTCTTAGTAGATTGCCTGTGATGTGTGTCACATTCTGGTTTAAAGCCCATTCAGTAACAGAACTGTATTCCTTCTCTACTGAAAAAAAAAAAAAATTACGTCCCGCAGCGTTGCCCCATCTGTGTGGTTGGTGGAATCCGTGGTGGATGTGGAACCGTGAATATGGAGGTCCGACGCTTTTGTAAATTCATAGGAAAATTTTTGACTGGGCAATTGCTGGGCGCCTCTAACTCCCCTGTGTTGTTCGAGGGTCCACTGTATATCTGTTGTGAGACTAAAATTAAGTGATGCAGGCCAAAATGCGGCAATTCCTGGTACAAAGAAATCCCTGAAAACCCGCGGGCCCCATGACTGTTCCTCCTGTATCGTGCACTGTTCTGAGCAGAAGTGAGGTGAAACCAGCTCTCCTGGCTTATGAATAAGTCAATGTTAGGGTGCCCATCCAGCCATTTCAAAAGTGTAGAAGTATAAGTCTATCCTTTTAGGGGGTGTGCTGAAAACAGGAAAAGGCAGTGTTTTCTCTGGTCATGTATTAATCTCCTACCTGCATAGGGGTAAGACATTTATCAAGTGGGACCCACCATCTATTGTTTCTTTTAGCAGTTTTTTTGTTTTTGTTTTAATTTTTATTGCAGTACAGTTGACTTACAATGTGATGTTAGTTTCAGGTGTACAGCAAAAAAAGTGAATCAGCCGTACATATACATATATCCTCTCTTTTTTAGATTCTATTCCCATATAGGCCACGACAGAGTATTGAGTAGAGTTCCCTGTGCTATACAGTAGGTTCTTATTATCTATTAAAATAGTTATCTATTTTAACTATAGTTAACTATTATCTGTAGTTAACTATTAAAATAGTTTTAATAGTTTTAACTATTAAATAGTTAGTTTTAACTATAGTTAACTAATATCTATAGTTAACTATTAAAATAGTTATCTATACATAGTAGTGTGTTTATCTTAATCCCAATCTCCCAATTTATCCCCCCCCTTACCCCCTGGTAACCATGAGTTTGTTTTCTACATCCATGACTCTACTTCTGTTTTATAAGTAAGTTCATTTGTACCCTTATTTTTTAAGATTCCACCTATAAGCGATATCATAGGATACTTGTCTCTCTGTGTCTGACTTACTTCACTCAGTATGACAATCTCCAGGTCCATCCATGTTTCTGCAAATGGTATTATTTTGTTCTTTGTTTTTATGGCTGAGTAATATTCCATTGTATATATGTACCACATCTTCTATATCCATTCATCTGTTGATGGACATTTAGGTTGCTTCCGTGTCTTGGCTATTGTAAATAGTGCTGCAGTGAACATTGGGGTGCACGTATCTTTTCGAAATTATCATTTTATCCCCACCATCTATTAAGCGCAGTTGATACTTAAGCAAAATGATGGATATTGGTTCCTTAATAGAACTTTACATATGATGGTATGGGATTTACTGTGAATGTATTTACTTCCTCACAAAGGAGGAAAATGGCAAGACGTCCAGGTTATGCCAAAAAGGGGCTCACTCAAATGCCAACATCACTGCTTCCTGATCTCTTTCTTCATTTCCCTGTTGGAAAGTCAGAACTGAATTTTAGAGCACCACGTTGTAATAAGGGGTCTCCAAGATCCTTCATCTGAAAGGTGAGGATAAAATATTTGTCCCACAAGTCTCTTTGGGTGACCGTGGCTAGAAAGTGTTTGGCTGCCTGTGAGATAGCTATAGAAACTATGAAGTGCTATGAAATATAAGCGTCCTGCATTTACCCCCAAAGGTCTTCCCCTGCCTCCTAATACGGTTTGGATTCCGTGATACGTGATCCTTGCTTTCTACCCCCCGTACTGGCTTATCCCTCCGCTTTCTAGCTTAACAATTAGCAAGCCCCAATCCTGCTTGGACTAGCTTTTCCTAACCCCGACCTGAGGGTGCTGGAGAAAAACACTCAACATAGCAAATGATCTAACTTTAAATTATGATAGCTACTCTCACAGGAAACAGCAGTCATTCCCCAAAGTTCTCCTCTCTTCTCTTAGTTAATTCGTTCTGCCAAGACTGCATTTTCATTTCTCCTTTCTGATCAAATCTCCAACACCTTCTCACAGTGAGCCGATGAACTTGCCTTTTTTTTTTTTTTTTTTTTTTTGCCTTTCTGCTGCACGGCATACAGGATCTTAGTTCCCCGGCCAGGGATTAAACTCGCACCCCCTGCAGTGAAAGCGTGGGGTCCTAACCACTGGACCACCAGGGAAGTCCCTGAACTTGCTTTTCATTTTCCTGAAAAATGGAAAGGTTTTCAAGTGAACGTGTCCATGTTATTATATCTATATAGATCCGGCTTGAGGAAAGTGTTAATAGAGTGGCTCAGTCATAGGTTTTACTCAGTCCTTACTTACCTCTGTAGCCATGACGATGAAGCTTGGTCAGACTTGGAGAATGAGACCAATAGAATGTTCACAGAGTGACCGGGTCACAATGTCTTTCTGTACACCCAAGGCTGTGGGTTAGAGGAAGCAGACAGACAACGTGACTTGATGTAAACATGAAGATGGACGATTTGTATCTGGCCCCACGTTTGGGCTCAGCATCATGGCAGGTCGTCCATCAGTATGCACCTGTGTGACTAGCCTCTTTTTAGGACTCTAGACCCTCAGGACCCAAGGCCGGATGCTCTTAGTGGACATCTTGCTACATGTCTCAGTAGTTCAGAGCAGGAGAGAAAAGTATGTCCTGTGTGACCATAGTAGAGAAAAGGAGAGAGGACTTTGCAGACTGTGTGTGATTTGTCTAGTCTCTGTCTGTGGATATCTTTTCTCCACTCTTCTTCTCGAAACTCACCCCCTCCCTTGGGATACTAGGTTGTTTTTCTTTTTCTTTTTTTTTTTTTTTTTTCAGTACTTGGGCCTCTCACTGTTGTGGCCTCTTCCGTTGCGGAGCACAGGCTCAGCGGCCATGGCTCACGGGCCCAGCCGCTCCGAGGCACGTGGGATCCTCCCAGACCGGGGCACGAACCAGTGTCCCCTGCATCGGCAGGCGGACTCTCAACCACTGCGCCACCAGGGAAGCCCCTGCTTTTCTTTTTTAAAAAAATTTTTATTGGAGTATAGTTGCTTTACAATGTTGTGTTAGTTTCAGGTGTACAGCAAAGTGAATCAGTTATACATGTATCCATTCTTTTTTAGATTATTTTCCCATATAAGCCATTACAGAATATTGAGTAGAGTTCCCTGTGCTATGCAGTAGGTCCTTATAAGTTATCTATTTTATATATAATGTCTATGTGTCAATCCAGTCTTCCAATTTACCCATCCTCCCCTTACAACCAAAGCAATCTCAAGAAAGAAAAACAGAGCTGGAGGAATCAGGCTCCCTGACTTCAGACTATACTACAAAGCTATAGTCATCAAGACAGTATTGTACTGGCACAAAAACAGAAATATAGATCAATGGAACAGGATAGAAAGCCCAGAAATAAACACAAGCACCTGTGCTCACCTAATCTATGACAAGGAGGCAAGAATATACAATGGAGAAAAGACAGCCTCTTCAATAAGTGGTGCTGGGAAAACTGGACAGCTACATGTAAAAGAATGAGATTAGAACACTCCCTAACACCATACACAAAAATAAACTCAAAATGGATTAAAAACCTAAATGTAAAGCCGGACACAATAAAACGCTTAGAGGGAAACATAAGCAGAACACTCTGACATAAGTCACAGCAAGATCTTTTTTGATCCACCTCCTAGGACACTAGGTTTTATCTTCTCTCAATTACACAAGGACAGTGCTCCGTGGATACACTGTCCTCTGCTTCTCAACTGACGATCTGTTTCCTCAAGAGCATCATTCCATCAACATAGAATGTGCTGCAATATATACCACTTTAAAAAAAATTGGGGCCCTGCAAAGCTTACCCCCATCCCTCAGTACTGCCAAAGAGCTCTGCTCAACTGTACCCACCCTATCAAGTTCACCTCCTGAACTTCTTTGGGAATCTACTCCAGTGAGATTTCCCTTCTTTTTTTCATTTTATTCATTCATTTATTTATTTTTTAAACATCTTTTTTGGAGTATAATTGCTTTACAATGGTGTGTTAGTTTCTGCTTTAGAACAAAGTGAATCAGTTATCCATATAAAAATACTGAACGCTTCACGAATTTGCGTGTCATCCTTGCGCAGGGGCCGTGCTAGTCTTCTCTGTATCGTTCCAATTTTGGTATATGTGCTGCCGAAGTGGGCACAGATGTTCCTTCTTAAAGGAGGGACCACTCCACCGAGAACACGTTTATCCAGGTTACTACTGTTTCTGCTGACAAATACAGTGGTTATTTTTTGCCCCCATTGTGCTTGGTGTATCAGCTCTATTCGAAGTAGTTGACCATTTTCTCTGCATGGCCCCCAAGGTGTTGCTATTATTTTGGACGTCCTCTGGACTCCTTTTCCAGCGCTTCTGGCAATCCTTCTGCTTTCCCCAAACTCTAAAATTTGGAGGGTTCCTGGGCTCATTCATAGGATGAACTCATCGTTTCATACATTCACTTCATATTTAATATCATGCTGTTCTACAGTTTGAATACCTTTTAATCCCTAGTAACTCCCAAGTTTCTATCCAGCCTCAGTCCATTCTTTGCTTGTCCTAGACCTTTAGAAAAGTCTAAACTTACATATCCTATTGCCAGTTTGGCAAACCTTACACACCCTACAGACATCTCCAGTTCCGCATGTTAAAAAATGAATTCTTAGGCTTCCCTGGTGGCGCAGTGGTTGAGAGTCCACCTGCCGATGTAGGGGACACGGGTTCGTGTCCCGGCCCGGGAAGATCCCACATGCCGTGGAGCGGCTGGGTCCGTGAGCCATGGCCTCTGGGCCTGCGCGTCCGGAGCCTGTGCTCCGCAACGGGAGAGGCCACAGCAGTGAGAGGCCCGCGTACCAAAACAACAACAACAACAACAAAAAAACTCACAAACAAACAAAAAAATGAATTCTTAAGTCCTTCCTTTATTCTCAATTCTGGTCCATCCATGGTATTTCTCATATACACATGAAAATTATCCTGCTGGGCTAACAGTTGCTGAGACCAAAAATCTTAAAGTATTTCTTCTGCTCTTTTAATATATAATGCACATTCAGTTGATCAACGTATTCTATTTGTTCTCCTTTCAAAATGTGTCTGGAATCTTAAACATTTCCAACTACCACACTTTTATCCTTTTATTCCATACCCCAATTATAGTTCACATTACCAACTGTAATATTCTCATTTCTGGTGTTTTTCTTTCATCCTTGTCACTCTTTTAAATTTTGTTCTTTTTAGTTTACATTGGAGAAAGGTGATTAACAATGTTGTCTAGTTTCAGGTGTACAGCAAAGTGATTCAGTTATACATATACAAGTATCTGTTCTTTTTCAGATTCTTGTCCCATGTAGGTTATCACAGAATAGTGAGCAGACTTCCCTGTGTTATACAGTAGGTCCTTGTTGGTTATATGTCTTAAACAGGGTAGTGTGTATATGTTGATCCCAAACTCCCAGTCTATCCCTTCACAACCCCCGCTTGCCCCCTTGGTAACCATAAGCTTGTTTTCTAAGTCTGTTTGTCTGTTTTGTAAATAAGTTCATTTTTATCATTTTTAAAAAGATTTCACATATAAGTGACATCATATGATATTTGTCTCTTTCTGACTTCCTTCACTTAGTATGACACTCTCTAGGTCCATCCATGTGGCTGCAAATGGCATGATTTCATTCTTTTTCATGGCTGAGTAGTATTCCATTGTATACATGGACCCCATCTTCTCTCTCCATTTCTCTGTTGATGGACCCTCAGTCTGTGGATGGACTAGTCAGGGCAAGCCTGTCTTGTTCTCGAAACCGTCCAATGACTCGTGTCCCATTCACGGTGAAATCAAGTCCTCAGAAGTCCGACAAGAACTCTGTCCACCTCTAAGCTCATTGCGCCCCTTGTCGCACCAGCCGTCGCTTCTGGGCTCCCTCCGCATTCTCACCTGCTTCTCTGTAGCTCATAGGACGTCACTATCACACGCAGACCTCAGGCAGTTTGTCTCTGATGTCTCCGTTCCTTTGCCCTTCCACAAGCACGACTTGCTTCCTCACTTCCTTTGCAATGTAACACTTTCAGAGACGCCTCCCTTGACCGCTCTGCACCAAAGACTTCCCTCCGTAACTCTCTACTCCCAATACTTTTTTTTTTTTTTTAGTTGCACCACGGGGCATGCAGGATCTCAGTTCCCCAGCCAGGGATCCAACCCTCGCCCCCTGCAGTGGGAGCGTGGAGTCTTAACCCCTGGACCGCCAGGGAAGTCCCTCCTCTCCCAGTATTTTTGTATTACTAGAAAGAGCATAAAGAGATTCAGATGAAGCAACTACAAGGTACATTCTTTAGAACATACTTCGATGGAAATGTTATCTGTTATTTTCATTATGAGGGCCCCTTTCATAGAATCTGCATATGTTAGGATTCACAAAATGACCCTCAGGCTTGTAACTTACACCACGATGCATTATTCCTCAGTTTGGGGAATAAAATGCAATTTTCAAAATGCTGTGTTTTTGGTGGCTTCGGCAGGTTTTTTTTGTTTTTTGTTTTGTGGTATGTGGGCCTCTCACCGTTGTGGCCTCTCCCGTTGCGGAGCACAGGCTCCGGACATGTAGGCTCAGCGGCCATGGCTCACGGGCCCAGCCGCTCCGCGGCATGTGGGATCTTCCTGGACCGGGGCACGAACCCGCGTCCCCTGCATCGGCAGGCGGACTCTCAACCACGGCGCCACCACGGAAGCCCTGGCAGTTTGAATTTCAGCACATCGTACTGCATTTGTGTGCCACTTTCCCTAAGCTAAGACCTGAAGTTGCGACCCCTGATAAGAAGCGCTCCATACTCCTAGCTGGCATTTTTCCTTTCTGGTCCAAGCAGTGTTTTCCATTGAAGGCTAGCATTTAACAGGAACATTTGAGCACAGTGTATGAGCTGAGTTGGAATACTGAGTCCCTGAGTCTTAAAGGAATTGCAAAAAATGCTAATAATACGGCCACATCATAAGGTCTTAAAAGCCCAAGTGTTAGCATTTATAGTATATTCAAAACGCATTCCCGCAATGTAAAATGATAATTTGCCCTTTGTGACTATGGAAACCCTTTCCCTGTTTATTACTTAGTCCTCTTCATGCCAGACCTTCTGGAAAGTACCCACACTCAGCATCTTCAGAAAAAAGGTGGATTTTTTTAAATAAAGATTTTGTATTGTAATGTGTCTTGGAGATGAAAATCACCGAAATGGCAGTAATCTTAGTTTTGTCCCTTTGAGGTTGAGGGTGTTACGTCTTCTCTGCTCCTCTTCGCTGGTCTTTGGTCTCTTACGTTAATGGGAAAAAAAATTTTTGTTCTAAGTTCGGTGTGTTGGAAGAAAAAAAACCACCATGGAATCTAATATAAATTCTTAATATCCTAAGGTTAGTAATTGCTTAGGTGTTTCTGGATTAAGCTTTCTGAAAAGCTGTGCTGTGTGTTATGAGTGATTGGCTTCGCCCTGTTAAAATTGTAAAGGATAAAGCAGCAAGATTAGGAAAAAACTAAGTGGACATAAATTAGGACATGTGGTTGGGAACAAGAGAGGGACACACGGAAAAGAAGATGCAAATCAGAAACACATAAAAATGCAGTTGTGAAAACGAATGAATATAACAAAACAGAGATACAGAGAAGAAACTAGTGGTTCCCAGTGGGGAGAGGGAAGGGGGAGGGGCAGGATAAAGGGATAGGGGCTTAAGAGGTACGAACTATTAGGTATAAAATCAATAAGCTCCGGGACTATGTTATACAGCACAGGGTATATAGCCAATATTTTATAACTTTAAATGGAATATTATCTTTCAAAATTGTGAATCACTATATTGTACACCTGAAACTTACAGCATATTGTACATCAGCTATACATCAAAAGAGATAGATAATAAAAATATCCATTACATAAAAAGATGAAGATATTACATACCTCTTAGAATATGGTAAAAAAAAAAAAAAGTTTATCACATTCCAAGAATGGATGTTATCAGCTCCTACGCAAAATAAAATTGACAGTCAGACTACTTGCCGACATACATGTGCTCACTTTACATTCTTATTGCCTGTAGATAATTGTAGTTTAGAGATTGTCATGTGATAACTATTCCCTTTATCTTAGGCAATATCCCTTTGTCACAGTGCATTAAACACACACGCTTATGGAATATATTATACGATATGTTATATATTATACCATTATATTAGCCGCCCCCCAAAAAAGATAGAGGAACCAACAAAAAACGTTATCATGTTTTGCTCCCCATGGATTTGCCACTGTTTTGTTTTTTGAGGTGATTCTGTTTGAGGATTGTCTTTGAACATCTCCACCTATCGAACTAGATCTTAACGTCCTTACATGCGATAATGAGTGTGGATAAAGTTCTGTTTCATCTGGGGAGGGCAGAACAAAGTTAGTTTTTATTATAAAAGCTGAGGTGGGAGGGGAGTGGTGATCTGATGGCAAACTGTGACTTTCACAGGGAATTCAGTTCTTCAGGTTCCATACTGAGAACTCGGGGTCTTTCTGGGTTCAGGCAGCTGGCCTCTGAGGGGTCCTGCAGACCTTCCCACGAGGAGGGTCCTGTCTGCGTTCAAAAATGGAAGAAGTGTGGGCTTGGCCAGCGAGGGCTACGCTGATCGTCTGTTTGGCATAAGCATCAGTGCTGTAACCGGGACAAGATCTCCAGGAATATCCCCGTCATACGGGAATGTACACAAGTACCCCATCTTTTAAAGCAAAGGTGTAAAATATCGCCTGTTTTTAACCCTCTGCCACTTCAAACGTTTTCCCCTCTCCATCCCATCCTGATCCTACTAAGAGGAGGCCATTGTCCTGGCCCTTGGTCATCCCAAGAGAGAGATCGTCAAAGGCAAGGAGAATATTCCCATAATTCAGACTAGCCTTCACGAGGGCACCCCCATGCCACCATCTTCCCTCCTTTCCCTCCGTCCATTCGAGGGTCTGATTCTTGGGTTTATTCTCACTGCCACCGTTACTCTATCTTGTTCCCAGTTACTGTGGCTAAATAAATTTTTAACAGTCTGCGTAGATGATTGAAATTGTCGCAAGAACTGCATTGATGACTTTAGCCATAAAACTGATCTTGTCACTGACATATCACTACTGTAAAATTTATTTTGTACACGGCCCCAGAAACCTTCAAGGAAAACTAGCAACATGAAGTGTGAATGTCTTCCTTTCCTATCTTGAAGGTCATTGTCAGTATCACCTCCATTCTCGAAAGGCACTGATCAGACCCTGCGGGATGTGGCTTAGAGCAACTCAACGTTGCTTCATCAAAACACACAAAACCCGAGTGGCTTATTCACGTGCATGTTGGAATACGCTGACCAAACACAGCGTTTGTCTGTGATACAAACCATTGTCTTCTTCCTTTCTTTGGATTATAGGGTTTTACATTATTTTAAGAGCAAAACATGTTTGCACCTTGCTACAAAACCAGTTTGCTTTACACTGTTGGCTAAATAGTCTGAAGGAAGCACAACTTGCTAAGTTAGCTCGTTTCCCGAGATTCGAGTGTTCTTGCAGCATTTCCCGCGTTTCTACACCCATTTATGCCTGACAGGGGATAGGAATGCCCCCAAATTCCCAAGTGGGTTGTCGTGAGCAGTGTGATAAAAGTAGCAGTAGCCTAAGATCATTGCTAATTCAAAATCCGTCTCAACTTAAGCCATGCAGTTTGAATGAACAAGTGTCTAGATGCAAACAGTAAAATAGATGAGCATTCCTTTAGATGCTTACAGTGTATTATGAATCATTTTCCCTTCCCCTTAACGATGTGAAGACACTCAGAAAAAAACGAAAAGAATTTGAATGGTGTCATCACGTTCACAGACAGACCAGTAGAGTATATATGCAGGGAGTTGTAAAAGGATCACGCCTAGGGCTTCCCTGGTGGCGCAGTGGTTGAGGGTCCGCCTGCCGATGCAGGGGACACGGGTTCGTGCCGCGGTCCGGGAAGATCCCACGTGCCGCGGAGCGGCTGGGCCCGTGAGCCATGGCCGCTGAGCCTGCGCGTCCGGAGCCTGTGCTCCGCAACGGGAGAGGCCACGACAGTGAGAGGCCCACGTGCCAAAAAAAAAAAAGAAGAATCATGCCTAGAATCCCTTTCAGGGACCGATATCCTTCATGTAGTTATAATTTCTGCATATTTGATGGACCTACATTTATCGAGGTCAATGTATCATAATTTCCTTTCGCAGCATTTATTCCCAGGGCCGTAAGTTTTCGTTTCTTCGGTTTCTTCTGGGGTATCTTTTTCTTCTCTGCAACCTCCTCTTCTGGTTGAGGGACAATCTCTTCTTTTTCAGTAAGGATCATCTCAGTGTGTCAGGGAGAGCTCACGTACGGGTTGATCCGACCATGAGCTCTGTAATTCCTGAGCCGTATCGCGGGCGATTTGTCCACCTGGATGTGCTCGTTGACCAGAGAATCTACATCTCAGACCTTAAGTTCAGCGTTACACTTTGTATTTGTGAGCACGTGCAGTGAAGATTCAGCACTCTTTTTGGGCCACCGACCCTGCATCCAGCCCCACTGGACACACCAGCCAACTCCAGCATTGTGCCGACGGAATGGTACCCATCGCTTCTGTAAGGTGACATCCTTCAGATACTTGGTGGCTTTCGGATATGCCTACCCTTAATGGCCCGGGCAGTCTCACATGTGTTCTTAAAGTGAACACAAAGATTTGAACCTCTTGATTTGCGTGATCTTGTAGGGTTTTCCGGGTCAAGTGAATGGCAACCCATTTTTAGAGGTCACTTCAAGCTGCTTACCGGAAAAAAAAAGAGATCATAATTTCTTAAACTCTTCTTGAATTTCTGTGCAAGGGAGAGTGGGCAACGTGAAAGCCAGGACGAGAGGAGGTGGACACACTGGTGACTATGATGGGGTGCTCGTTTTAAAGGTTCCGAGAAGCAAAGCATTTGGGTGAATGTCCCAGTTCAGCAACCAGAGTTCGGAAAGAGATGACAAGGGCTTATCAACAGGCTACCCGAGGGGTGCTTGCGAGGGGAGAAGCCTACGTCCATTTTCAGAAGGTACTAGCACAGGTTGGGAGACAGAAGACCAGTGTGTCTGAATCAGGGGGTTCCGTAAATACTGCTCAGTTTGGCTCTCGTAATCAGTATCCCTGTATCGTCAACAGATTTTGTCCCTCAGATGCCAATGAGTCTTGGAAGACATGGACTCAAGTTCACCATATCTATCCCATTCCTGTTGTCATTGACACGGCCTTACTTTGGTGGGTTTCCATGTGCGCTTGTTTTGGGGGAAGGGGGAGAAATATTGTGGTACTTCTTAGCATCCGTAGTTGCACGTGCCATTTCCTGGTAATGAATTGCTTTATATCTATAGCTATCTCTATATCCTTATCTGCATCTAAATCTATACGGATATCTATCCACAGCCGCCGTCTGTATCTGTATATCTGTGTTAACGTATGTTCTATTGGTGGAGTCGTTTCTCTGGAGAAGCCTGAAAATACAGTCTTGTGCCTCATAGATGGTCGTTGAAGGTGTTTGGGGGTGGGCTGAAAACGAATGGTTTCCCTGACCACTTACCAGTTAGAAGGATCAGATATTTAAAGACAGCAAACAACTAAGAAAAGGCAGTAGTTGAGACAGATATTGTATGTTTTAAAAAGGGGAAAAAAATGGGAAGGAAATCCAAAAAAGAGGGGATATAGGTACACGCGGAGCTGATTCACTTTGCTGTACAGCAGAAACTCACACGCCATTGTAAAGCAACTCTATGCCAATAAAAATTAATTTAAAGACACAAAAAAGTTAAAAGGGGGGAGAAAGAGGCAACAGCCTCAGGATATGTCAGTCTTTTCGCTGGCAGTCACTCTCTTCTGATACGTTTCAGCTCTTCTTGTGTTTTCATACCTGGGGTGGTGTGAGATTTGAAAGATGAGCGTCTCTTTTTTTTGTTTTCCCCAAATGCCAACTTGAAGATGTCTGAGATTTCCTTGTGACCTCATTAGTCTCTCATGCCTACTGGAGCAAGTCTTGCCTGTTTGCAGACCATCAAACTGGAAACGCGCAGATCTGTGTGTGTGTGCTGTCGTGTAGAGAGATTCAGGGTCCTGATGGTTCCCTGGCCACATCAATGTCCGGGCAGTGGACACCTGTCGTAAACTAGAGTCTTGCCTGTGGCCAGGCCTGAGACACAGCGTCTGTATGAGCAATAGCCCTCCACAGGGAAGTCACCCTTTTTATCCCATGACAAAACATGACATGCCTACGGCTTGGTAAATGCATTTTTCTGCACGACGCCTGTCATGTTTAGAAAGACTTGTTGCAACACTTCTTTTTTCATCAGCCTGCTTGTAGAGTTGAAATCAAGGGCTGGATGTAATTATCTACATGTCTGAGGTTAAGAGTGGATGGGATTCAATCACTTAAAAAAGATGGCCATCGACCCAGCCTTGGGGTTTTCCTAATAACGTCCTGGTTCCCAGTCTGTCTGTATTTTACTCTGAACTATTACGTGCCTTCCCCTTGCCACCTGTGACCCACACCTCACGCTGGGAGCAGAAGCAGTTTCTCTGCTTGCAAATGCAACCTGTCCAAACTACCGCCTGCAGGTACTAATCCCACCACCAGCCGTCTACATGGGTCTGGGCCGTTACTGAATCTTCTATACCTCAGTTTTCTCACCTGTAAAATGCTCATGTATGCAGTTGATGAGGATTTGGGGAACAATACATGAAAATTATTTAGCACATGGGACTCCACAGACATTAAGTGATACAACCCCTGGCTGAGAAAAACGCCAAATATGGAGAAGAGTGAAGACAGGCACACGTGATTTTCAAAGCATGGAAACTCTCACTTACTTGGGTAGAGCCACGATGCAACAGTAAATCTTTGATCGATTTCTGAGGCCACCAGAGTTTCTTTCTTTTTTTTTTTAATTTTAAAACTTCTGTTCCAGTTTTATTAAGATATTTGACATATACCATTGCATTAGTTTAGGGGGTACAACAAAATGAATTTGGTTTATGTATACATTGAGAAATCAGCACGATATGTTTAGTTAACATCCAGTGTTTCAAAATAATGTAAAATGAAGATATTTTATATTATGAGAAATGTTATTTACAATATGATTTATGATTTCTCTAATACTACATTTATATGCATTGTATTGCATTATATATGCAAGATATATTATATATATTATATAATATTTATATAACATATCTGTTGTCTATATTATACATACTATTATATTAAGTATTATAAATAATTATATTAAATATAATATATGCATAATATGCACAATATTAAATTTTTAATATACCTAATTATGTATAATGTCTTTGTATGGTGACAGACCTTAACTAGCATCGTGGTAATCATTTTGAAATGTATATAAGTATCCAATCACTGTTTTGTGTATCAGGAACTAACATAGAGTCATAGGTCAATTACACTTCAAAAACAAACAAACTCATAGAAAAAGAGATCAGATTTGTAGTTACCAGAGGCGGGAGCTGAAGGGACGGGGAATTGGATAACAGTGGTCGAAAGGTACAAACATCCAGTTATAGGATGAATAAGGGGACTTCCCTGGCGGTCCAGTGGGTAAGTCTCCACGCTCCCAATGCAGGGGGTCCGGGTTTGATACCTGGTTGGGGAACTAAGATCTCACATGCCGCAACTAAGAAGTCCGCATGCTGCAACTAAGACCCGGCACAGCCAAAAAAAAAGAGACGAATAAGGAGTAGGGGTGTGATGTACAACATGGTGAATATAATTAACGCTGCTGCCTGTTATGTAGGAAAGTTGTATAGAGAGTATATCCTAAGAATTCTCATCACAAGAAGAAAAGTTTTCTTATTGCTTTCATTTTGTATGTATACAAGATGCTGGATGTTCACAGAACTTATTGAGGTCATCATTTCAGGATGTATGACCCTCAGAGTTACAGTTTCTTGTTTGCTTTTACTGTTTTTGAGGTTCCTACAACTAAGAGATTTTGGACGTTTGCCCTTCCAAATAGTTGGTAACAGTACTCTGTTTTCTGTGCATTTAGAGTGGTTTATAGGTTATATAAACAATTTATGGTGGTTTCTGTGCATTGATGTATAATTAGTCTTATTTATATATCACTGTGCTACATAATAAACACCTAAGTCCAATTTTGTTTCAAATCACTATAGCCAAAGGCACCGATGCAATTTAATCAGTAATTCTTGAAGGGACTATTTCTCCCTAAGGATATTTCTGTGAGAGAAAGAGAAGCAGGGCTTCAATCGCTTGGGCATGAAGGAAAAAGCCAAAAAGGACATTTCTTCTGTGTCAGAGTCCCCTGACTTAATACTAAAGACGCCTGGCATCTACCTCCTGCCCGATTCAATCAAAAGGTAGTGTATGGTACCGTAAGCCACGTTGTTTTTATTGGCATGCTGGTTCTTTGGCATTCCTTGCAAAGTGTGCTTCCCAGTTTGAGAGACTGGGATGTCTTCTTGCAGTAAGCGTTTCCTGTCTCCCCTGTCCTGCATAATCGGGCAGAGAGAACTGCTGGTGTCAGGTGAGGGGAAGAATGTCCTAGGAGAACTTGTCCTAGGGACAAGATGCACAGAAAGACAGGTTTCCGGAACGTTGAAGGCTGCTGGGGATGCAGCGGAGAGCCAGAAACTGAAAAGGCCTCTGATAAGACCTCCTGTGACCCTGGGATACTGGGAACCTAAAAGAAATCCAGTTGCAAATATTTTTTTTTTTTAAAATAGGTGTTTTCAGACTCTGCGATATTAAAAGATGATCATCCCTTCTCTCTTTGCAAATTGCATCAAGATTGTATGTCCAACCCACTGGGAATGTGAATTCACTAGATTCAGAGAATTAGGCTTCCCTACCATTATCTGTCATTGCCTGGAGGGCACCCCATCTCTGCCTAAGTATAGTCAAGAGACAATAGGACACATCTGTAAAATGCAGACTGGGCAAGATAATGTTTACTAGGTTTTTTGTTGTTGTTGTTGTTTTGCGGTATGCGGGCCTCTCACTGCTGTGGCCTGTCCCGTTGCGGAGCACAGGCTCCGGACGCGCAGGCTCAGCGGCCATGGCTCACGGGCCCAGCCGCTCCGCGGCATGTGGGATCTTCCCGGACCGGGGCACGAACCCGTGTTCCCTGCATCGGCAGGTGGACTCTCAACCACTGCGCCACCAGGGAAGCCCTACTAGCTTTTTATAAAAGCATTTGTGGTCAGAAAATTAAAGTACTGTGTCCGTTTCTTCTTAAATGTCTAATTCTTTTCTTTCCTTGTGGTCTGTAAGGTTAGGCAAGTCTCCCTTCTTGGTTAAACATTATTTCTGGTTAAAACTTCACTGAATATTATTTTCTCAGATTAAAAGAAAAGAATAGTACACAGGTGTGTATGAATACTTATTATATATGTTACATATAATATTTAGATGTGTATATAAATATGTATATATCCATATCCAGAGCAACGTTAACAGATTGAAGGATGGAAAACTGTGTCCTTACATCGATGAAAATCAAAACATGGTTAAAATACACCGTAGCCAAACTTTGCATTTTAAAAAATAATTTACTATTTGCTTTCTGCATTTTCATTCTTATTCATGTCCTCTCATTAGATGAATGCTTCCTAGAGAGGGGGCCAGTTGCAAAAGTTTTGAGAAACAGAAAAATGAACACGCTTAAAGCCTTACTTTCCATGAGCTAACATTTTTGTGTCTGAGATTTTTAAAATATTTGTTCTTCAGCTCCCTTACACATTAATACATTTTTAAGCTATAAAGGGTTGAAACCGCAGAACTTATTTTGAAAAATCAGTCAAATATCTGCTTACAGTTTATTCTTAGGAGACAAATAACATGCATTTCCAGGATGCATTTTTTCCAAAGAAGAAAGAAAAGCAAGCTTGTGTTGGGTTTTAAGAGTAGCATCCCTTTGAGAGATGCACTTCCTAAAAAATATTTTCAGCAAATTAAGGAAAATGGGAAGAGTTTTTGTTTCTTTCACATTTCTTGAACACCTTCTACAATCAGTTTACTTTATAAAATCACTTGCTTTGTAAATAGTAAAATGTAAAGGCATTTGCCGGTTGTGGAGTTTAGCGTTTACTATTCTATGATGAACTTAACGAGTGAACCAGTTAAGTGTTTCTAGAGAGAGATTTTAACTCACATGGGTTCACGAGGTCCATAGATCATGCAGTGCTGTTGCTGTAAATTTTCTTTAAATCTGTAGTTCGCTTATCAAGTCAAGAAAGGTCCGCATCTCAAGGAACTCACAAGGAGAAGACCCGCACAAAGAATGAGACAGGGAAGCAGGATCACTGTGCTCAACTTGACTTCCGAGTCGTTCTAGCCAGCTTCCGGTTTCCGTCAGTGACCACCTGATGTTTAAGTGGTGAATTACCCAGCCATAAAAAGAAACAAAATTGAGTTATTTGTAGTGAGGTGGATGGACCTAGAGTCTGTAGTACAGAGTGAAGTAAGCCAGAAAGAGAAAAACAAATACCGTATGCTAAACATATATATGGAATCTAAGGGGAAAAAAAGGTCATGAAGAACCTAGGGGGAAGACAGGAATAAAGACACAGACCTACTAGAGAATGGACTTGAGAATATGGGGCGGGGGAAGGGTAAGCTGGGACGAAGTGAGAGAGTGGCATGGACATATATACACTACCAAATGTAAAATAGATAGCTAGTGGGAAGCAGCCGCATAGCACAGGGAGATCAGCTCGGTGCACTGTGACCACCTAGATGGGTGGGATAGGGAGGGTAGGAGGGAGGGAGACGCAAGAGGGAGGAGATATGGGAACATATGTATATGTATAACTGATTCACTTTGTTATAAAGCAGAAACTAACAGCAACCAAAAAAAATAAGTGGTGAAAATATTGCCTCGTCTTCCTAGGCTGGTGACACGATGGCTCGTTGGTTCCAGGATAATCTGTTTCTGTCCTGTGGCTTCAAAACCTTATTCACTATTTACTTATTTACATTCTGTGCAGTTTTCTCTATTCTATTCAGTAATATACTTCATAAGCTGATTTTAAGTTGTCTAAATATGGACAGTCTTTGGACGCCTTGAAAATAAATGCTGTTCAAAAGAAAAGAGAGAGAGTTGGCCCTTAATTTACCTTTGAAGGACCCTGTGTAAATGTAATTACAGAATTAAGGAGTCTGGCCCCAGCAGGCACAGATTCCATCCTCTCTCAGCTCTCAGGCAAGTTCTCGGTCTGTTCTTGCTGAAAAACTGAGGAAGACAACACTTTTCTGTCACTCTCTGTTCTAGATTTCATCGTTATTCGTGCTCTTAAATCTTAAAGCAACCTTGTGAGGTGGGCAGGTTGTGTGTCCCATCAGAAAACTGCATTTTTCAAGATCACTCCATTTGTTCAAAGTCATGCATCTGGTTACAGGTGGAGGCAAGTTACAATTCCAGACCCATCTTTTAAGATACTGCATTTGGGGAGAGGTGGTTGGTGGGGAAAGAAAACCTTGGTCTTGAGGTCTTTAAAAATGGAATGGTGGGAATCCCCTGGCCAATAAAGGCCTTAATCTCTGCTTATTAAGTTCTTATTTACGTCTGTCAGTAAAACTCAGTGTTTTTTCAGGGATTAAAGGGTTTAATCCCTGGCTGGGGAACTAAGATCCCACAAGCCACGCGATGAAGCGGAAAAAAAAAAAAAGAAATGGAGTGGAGATGGGTTCTATGTTGAAAACATTACAGAGCATGAATAACATAAGTACGACTGGCCTTTTTTCACAAATCCAACTGAATCCTGTTTCAAAGAGAACTGATAATTTGTTGGGCGTTCTTCCAACTTTTAAAGATGTGAAATATGTCTTTGATAATGTCTCAATGCTCTGCCAGGGGTTGGGTGTGTCAGGCCGTGGGGTTCAAGCAGGTGAAAGTCAGACGCTATGGGTATCAGACGGATGACGCATGAGGTTGTGATGCTAAATTCGGTGATGTCAGTAGGGGCCTCAGGTCCCAGAATCCTCTCTGAGAAGCCACGGCATTTTCCTGCTGCCAAAGCTGCTTCCACGGTTGGCAAAGTTTTTCTGTAAAGAGCTCGTGGATAAAGGTTTTAGGCTTGGACGGCCATGCAGGCTGTGTCACAACCACTCAGCTCTGCTCTTGTGTGAAAACAGCCGTAGGCGATACATCAACCAGTGTGCATGGCCGTGTGCCAATAAAACTTTATTTATATAAGAGAGCCAGTGATGGGCCAGATGTCGGCCTCAGGCTGTGCCCTGTGGACCCCTGATCTAATATGAACAGGTATGTCGACGAAAATTCAATGAACTATCAAGTTAAGAAGAAAAAAGGGAACTTTATTCCAGCCAAACTGAGCATTATAAAGCAGGAAGCAGATTCTCAGAAAGTTCTGGGAACTGTCCTGCCTGTTAGAAGTTGAAGGCACAGTCATATACAGTTTTGACACAAAGGATCCTATGTGAAAATGACATACTGACATTTTACATTAAAGTTCACCTAGGATGCACAGTCGAGGTAGGCACGTACAGAGTGAGTGGTAAGTCACCATGACCCCTTACAGAGCTGGGAGAGGATTCAATCTTATAAGAAGTTGCAGTGCTAGGGCCTCCCTGGTGGCGCAGAGGTTAAGTGTCCGCCTGCCAGTGCAGAGGATGCAGGTTCGAGCCCTGGTCCGGGAAGATCCCACATGCCTCGGAGCAACTAAGCCCGTGCGCCACAACTACTGAGCCTGCGCTCTAGAGCCCGCGAGCCACTACTACTGAGCCCGTGTGCCACAACTACTGAGCCCACATGCCACAACTACTGAAGCCTGTGTGCCTAGAGGCCGTGCTCCACAACAAGAGAAGCCACCTCAATGAGAAGCTCGTGCACCGCAACAAAGAGTAGCCCCCGCTCACTGCAACTAGAGAAAGCCCGTGCACAGCAACGAAGACCCAATGCAGCCAAAAAGAAAAAAAAAAAAAAAGAAGTTACACTGCTAGTGTCAGAAGAAAGGGGAAAAAATGATCTTTACAATCAGGCAAGCATCCCATCTTTGAGGAGGTCTGGTTAATGTGTAATGCAGATGCACATTGCACATTAGATGGAGGGAAGAGACCCAGATAGAGAATTTTATGTTTACATTCTCTTGTCCTGCCTTCAAATATAAATTTTTATTTCACCAGGTATGTCAAACAGGTGTAAGTGGAAACAAATACATATATGGTAGTGCACTGTGAAATGCACAGAATTAACTTCATCTCAGAGGTGCAAAAAAAATTATTGAACTAAAATGTTACACACATACCCCCTTTCACTGGAGTGTTACCCACATTTCTAGACCCATGTTTTCATGTTCTTTTTCATAAACTCTTTCCATTCTTCCCCACTGAGAGTGTATTTTTGTATTAGGTAGCATAAGGTGACATCATTTTTTTTATTGAGATATACTTGGCATATGACATTCTATTAGCTTCAGGTGTACAACATAGTGATACGTATATGGTCTGAGATCATCATCACAGTAAGTCTAGTTAACATCCATCACCACACGTAGTTATAAACTTTTTTCTGGTGGTGAGAACTTTAAAGACCTAGTGTCTTAGCAGCGTTCAAATATACAACACAGTATTACTAACGACTGCCACCACACTGTAGGTTGTATCCCCAGGACTTATTTATTTTAAAACTGGAATTTTGTACTCTGTTCTCTGTATCTGTGAGTTCATTGTTTTGTCGTAGTTTTTTAGATTCCACATATAAGTGAGATGGTGCAGTATTTGTTTTTCTCTTAGTTCCCTAAGCACGATGCCCTCAAGGTCCATTCATGTTGTGAATGACAGGAGTTCCTTCTTTTTTGTTAGTACAGTAAATTATATATGTGTGTAAATCACAACTTATTTACCCATTCATCCGTCAATGGATACTAAGGTTGCTTCTATGTGACATCATGGTTTTTAATTAGAAATATTTATTCAAATGAACACACACTCAGGTACTTCGCATGGTGCTAATAAAAAGTGAAGGTCTTCAGTACATGTCTGTTAAGTTATTATCAACATGATTCTATTTATCAGAGAATTCTGGAAAGATGGAAGCGCTCAACTTTGTTGGTCATCCAAGAGAGTGAAAAAACACTGAGTTTTCCTGACAGACGTAAATAAGAGCTTAATAAGCAGAGAAAAATGTCGTGGTCCTTATTTGGAAGGAATTCCACAGAAAACTGATTTCCTTAAAATATATACGTACCCCACCTCCCATCCGTCAGAATGGCCATCGTTAGAAAATCTACAAACAAGAAATGCTGGAGAGGGTGTGGAGAAAAGGGAACCCTGTTGCACCATTGGTGGGAATGTAAAATGATTCAGCCACTGTGGAGAACAGTATGGAGGTTCCTCAAAAAACTACAAATAGAACTACCGTATGACCCAGCCATCCCACTACTGGGCATATACCCAGAGAAAACCATAATTCAAAAACAGTCATGTACCACAGTGTTCACTGCAGCACTATTTACAGTAGCCAAGACATGGAAGCAACCTAAGTGTCCATCGACAGAGGAATGGAAAAAGAAGTTGTGATACATGTATACAATGGAATATTGCTCAGCTATACAGAGGAGTGAAATTGTGTGATATGTAGAGACGTGGATGGATCTAAAGACTGTCATACAGAGTGAAGTAAGTCAGAAAGAGAAAAACAAATGTTGTATATTAATGCATATATGTGGAATGTAGAAAAATGGTATAGATGATCTTATTTGCAAACCAGAAATAGAGACACAGATGTAGAGAACAAACATATGGACACCAGGTGGGGGAGAGGGGGTTGGTGTGGGATGAACTGGGAGATTTGGATGGACATATATACACTATTGATACTATGTATAAAATAGATAACTAATGAGAACCTACTGTATAGCGCAGGGAACTCTACGTGATCTGGGGTGACCTAAATGGGAAGGAAATCCAAAAAAGAGGGGATACATGTATACATACAGCTGAATCACTTTGCTGTACGGTAGAAACTAACACAACATTGTAAAGCAACTATACTCCAATAAAAAATAATAAAAAAGATACATATATACCTACCCCAAATCAATATCTTCATGTTTTAATAATTCTAATGATAAAACCAATGTGGTATGTGAGTGTGTGTGTTCAAGGGTGCCGGATATAGAAAGAAATTTAAAAGGCATCATTTGAAAACATCCATTAAGACAAAGACCCATTAATTTTCTTGAAACTTCAGACTGTGTTTATGTGTGTGTGTGTGTGTGTGTACAGCCTCACCTGTCATATCACACTTCAAATGTTATTCTCACTTCACCCACATTTAAAAGTATGTTTCTAGGGCTTCCCTGGTGACGCAGTGGTTGAGAGTCCACCTGCCGATACAGGGGGCACGGGTTCGTGCCCCGGTCCGGGAAGATCCCACATGCCGCGGAGCAGCTGGGCCCGTGAGCCATGGCCGCTGAGCCTGCGCGTCTGGAGCCTGTGCTCCGCAACGGGAGAGGCCACAACAGTGAGAGGCCTGTGTACCGCAAAAAAAAAAAATTAATTAATTAATTTTTAAAAAGTAGAATTTTTTGTCATTACTTTTCTCCAAAAATTATGTATCTATGTGTGTAATTTTATAATATATGGATAGCGTGTTACCTTTTTTTGTAGACCAGACCATCTTACATAAGTACAAATTTTCTTCGGATATTCACAGAAATATTGGAAGTGTGATATGCTGCCTTTCTCCTCCTCCAGACAAGAGATCCTCGCAGTACTTTTAGTTGAAACACCTCTGATATTGCCTCTAGTATCATATATCCTGTGTTTCCTAGGGTTTCTCCTCTTTCGTTGTGTTAGGTCAATTGAGATGAATCACCAGGACCCCTGCAAAGCCCTTTATGCATCATTCATAAGGGTTGGACAGTAAAGTGTTCTAGTCCCAGTGTGGGGCTCTCTAGAAATACACTGTAAATGTCCTTCTCTTCAAGAAACCAACCGTTCATCTCAATAAAAAAGTAAATCAATTCTCCCCTTAAGAGGTGTGTGTTTGTGTGTAATGCAATGGGAAATCTATGGTTTTTGCCTTCCCATACTATCTTTCACTTTTTCTTCATTTTTCTTCTTTTTGTACATGTATATATCTATATGTCTACAGACATACATCTAGATACATTTAGCGAGACAAGGAGAGATACAGAGTATATAGAGGCAGATATACAGAAGTAGACACATCTATAGAAATATAGATAGATAGATAGCCAGACAGAAAGACAGGTGGATGGATGGATGGATGGATGGATGGATGGATGGATGGATGGATGGATGGGAAGACAGGAAGGCAGGCAGACAGAAAGGCAGGGTAGATAGATAGATGGGTAGATAGATCAAGAGAGAGAGAGATTTGTATATATCAGTAGTTATGGAAACTTAGAGAGACAGAGATGGATAACACTTTCCTCTACATATATTTGAACCACTTTGAAAAATTAATCCCTCCTTTCCTATATAGTATTTCATTACCCATTTGCAAATTCAACAGCTAAAAGGGCAGTCGACACTTACAGCTTTGCCAAGGGAGTCTGTCCCTAGAGCAAGAAAAGTGGACTTATTTAACCATTAAGTTAAACCATTTAGGCACTTAATCAGAATAAATGAAATGACAAAAAAAAAAAATCTTTCTTACCAGAATTGTGCTTTCTATTTTGTTTTAATCAGATAGTCATTTGCACAGATGCCTGCTGTGTTGGTTCATTTTCAGGTCTGTCTTATAGTGAATTTTGCACTAGTGTGAAGCTCCAGTTCAGAAACCCAAAGGTCCTCTTGTATTAACATTTATTATGACATGGTGGAAGCACTTTTGAAATTCATTATTTATACTGTAGAACAATCCTTTAATGGAATACCTCATGCTAATTTTAAAGACTTAGAAAGGCCTTTTATAAACTGCTTCTAGAAAGAAGGCACTAAAGTAATTTCAAAGGGGTGGGCAAGCTAGTTCTCTTGAAGGATGTTTGGGGGGAAGCTGGGGCAGAAAGATATTGAAACATTAGGAGTCTAAGGTGGTCATTTCCTAGAGGGACATACCCAAGGTCATATATATTATGGTCTTCAGAATACACCAAAAAAGGACCCAGATTTTTGGGACCCAGATTTTTTTTTTCTTTTTTTTTTTGGCGGTACGTGGGCCTCTCACTGCTGTGGCCTCTCCCGTTGGGGAGCACAAGCTCCGGACGCGCAGGCTCAGCGGCCATGGCTCACGGGCGCAGCCGCTCCGCGGCATGTGGGATCCTCCCGGACCAGGGCACGAACCCGCATCCCCTGCATCAGCAGGCGGACTCTCAACCACTGTGCCACCAGGGAAGCCCAGACCCAGATGTTTGATGTCCGTTCTTAGGAACTGTGAAATTTGGGAGAAATACCGGACATTCCATTATCATATATATAGAGCACGTTTTTGTAACTTTTTACCTGCAAGACATTTAAATCTATTTGATTACTATGTTGAACCTAATGAAAAAAATGATCCTATAATTTTCACTTAGACGATTTCATGTTTTTACACACACACACACACACCCCATTGGTTTTTTTTTCTTTTTTTCTGTAAACAATGAGTTTGAAGTAGGTACATGTTATTTTCATCCACTAAAAATGACTTTATTAAATGTTTGTTTACAGTGTTTTTGGTTCACAGGTATTCATAGCTCATGGCCTATGAATGGGAAGTGAGCTTACAGACACCTGAAGATGCCCCAGTTTTTGTAGAACACATTGCTACTGAGTTGAATAATTGTTACACATCTGCTCTGTCCAGTGTGGTAGCCAACAGTCACGTGTGACTCCTTACCATGAAATCAAATGAAATCAAATGCAAACCCCACTTCCTTAGGCACTTTAGCCATGTTTCCCATGTTTAATGGACACATGTGACCAATGGCTACACTTTTAAAAGCCCAGATTATAGAACATTTCTATCACTGCAGAAAGTTTTACTGGCCAGCGTTGTTCAAGGCATGGACTGTTTGGGGCAGAATTCAGCAGCCAAACAGCTTTTAAAAAGTTTAAAAATCTCTACTAGGTGTCCCAAAGGTCCCGTTTTCTGCAAAACAGCGTATGACATGATGTGTGATCTTTGAGTTAGCTTTCTCAGTGTTCTGTGTCCATATGCAACGTAGTTGTAGATTTTTGTCTCTGGAATAGATTTGCTAGAAATCAAAGCAGGGAACCAGGCAAAATGTCTGTTCTTTCTAAAGGCAACAGGTGGATGGCATGCACCTTGCAGCACTGTAAAATCTTTTAAAATCAACTTGTTTTCCAATTGTCTGCCTCTGTTAACCCCACCTGTATGAGTTTCTTGAGCCTTCTGTAACGAATTATCTCAACCTGTGGGTCTTTTTTTTAATTGAAGTATAGCTGATTAACAGTGTTGTGCTAATTTCTGTTGTACAGCAAAGTGATTCAGTTATACATATGTATACATTCTTTTTCATATTCTTTTCCATTATTGTTTATCACGGGATATTGAATATAGTTTGCCGTGCTCTACAGTAAGACCTTGTTGCGTATCCATCCTATACATAATAGTTTGCATCTGCTAATCCCAAACTCCCAATCCATCCCTCCACCACCCACCTCCCCGTTGGCAACCACCAGTCTGTTCTCTATGTCTGTGATTCTGTTTCTGTTTCATAGATAGGTTCATTTGTGTCCTATTTTAGATTCCACATGTAAGTGATATCATATGGTATTTGTCTTTCTCTGTCTGACTTACTTCACTTAGTATGATAATCTCTAGTTGCATCCATATTGCTGCAAATGGCATTATTTCAGTTTCATGGCTGAGTAATATTCCACTGTATATATGTACCTCATCTTCTTTATCCATTCATCTGTCAGTGGACATTTAGGTGGTTTCCATGTCTTGGCCATTGTGAATAGTGCTGCTATGAACATAGGGGTGCATGGTCTTGTTGAATTATGGTTTTGTCCAGGTGTATGCCCAGGAGAGGGATTGATGGATCACATCTCAACCTGTGGGTCTTAAAGACACCCTGAAGTTTATCAGCTCACAGTTCTGGAGGCCAGAAAGCAGCTGGTTGGTTCCTCCTGGAGGTTCTGAGGGAGGATACATTCCATGCCTCTCCCCAAGGTGTTCCTGACTTTCTTCCCTTCTTTGCAGCCAAATTTCCCTCTTACAACAGGGAAACCAGTCCTTTGATTAGGGTCCCCCTCATCCAGCACTACCTCATCTCGATTACATCTGCAAAGACCTGTTTCCAGATAACGTCTTATTCAGAGGCACTTGGGTTTAGGGCTTCACTGTATCCTTTTTGGGGACACAATTCAATCCATAACAATATTCCTCAGCTTTCCTTTCCACTGTCACTCCTGGAAAATACTTCTGATCTTTTGCCCCCGATTTCACCCCAGGAAATGAGCGCAAAACTCATTGCTTAGAACACGGGAAGGGTTTATTTTCAGTTAGAGAGTGAGTATATAATGTGTACCGGTTGTGGAATCTAAAGAATGAGAACAATGCGGAAACGGAAGGCTAGAAGCATTTGATGCCTACTCTCAGGTCCCTGAAGAAATATCCATCTGTGTCCTCCCGAGATGCAAGTGTTACTGGTCTCCCCATTCTGCAAGGTAATCGTGGGCATTGAATGGCGTTTCCCCCCAAGCCTATGCTTGATTACCATTTTAGAGAGGCTGGCTTCAGTCAAAACAGTCATAAAATTCAAGTAGCTGCTCTGAAGTACCATCTGATAGCCTTCATGGGGAAGGGATGCTTTAATCAAGAAGGTCACACTGAATTGTGAGGAAGAGGCCCTGAGAATAACTTTTACACCTCGCTGTGGGCTCGGGAGTCTGACTGAGATGCTGAAGAGAAATGCCTTTGAGAATTGGCAGCTTGACGGACATCCACAGAACGCTATGGGATGCAGGGTTGTTGATCGGAATCCCTGATTTATTTGTGGGGTCCTAAGTGTGGTAAGGACCTGGTTCCTCAGAGGACATCTGAGTTTGATTTGGTGAAGCAAATCCAGACTCGATCAAGAAGAGAAGTGAGATCTCTTAAATGTAGGATTCAGGAAGTCTGATTTTTAGGATTCTAAAGTTCAAATTCACACTCAACTGGGTCTGTTGACTTAATTTCCTTTTTATGGTCACCCTCTGTTTTAGTTTTCTAGGGCTGCTGTAACAAAGGACTGCCCACTGGGTGGCTTACAAGCAGCCCATAGCACAGGGAGATCAGCTCCGTGCTTTGTGACCGCCTGGAGGGGTGGGATAGGGAGGGTGGGAGGGAGGGAGACACAAGAGGGAAGAGATACGGAACATATGTATAACTGATTCACTTTGTTATAAAGCAGAAAAGAACACACCATTGTAAAGCAATTATACTCTAATAAAGATGTAAAAAAAAAAAGTATCATCTCACAGTTCTGGAGCCGACAGGTCTGGAATCTTTTTATCCAGGATTTCCACAAGGAAATATATTTATTTTTTCTTTAGCATTTGGCTCAAAACAGTAACATAAAAATATTTACATTAAAATAAATTGAGATGTGATCATTTACGATATATAATAATTATGTTGGAATATATTTGCCTTTCCGTGAATTTAATATGGTTTTGTTTTTTTAATTAATCTTTATTGGAGTATAGTTGATTTACAGTATTCTGTTCGTTTCTGCTGTGCAGCAAAGTGAATCAGTTATACATCTAGCCATTCTTTTTTAGATGCTTTTCCCATATAGGTCATTACAGAGTATTGAGTAGAGTTCCCTGTGCTCTACAGTAGGTCCTTCTTAGTTATCTATTTTATATATAGTAGTGTGTATATGTCAACCCCAATCTCCCAATTTATCCCTCCCCGCCTCACCCCCTGGTAACCGTGAGCTTGTTTTCTACATCTGTGATTCTATTTCTGTTTTGTAGATAAGTTCATTTATACCATTTTTTTTTTTTTTTTTAGATTCCACATATAAGCAATGTCATAAGATATTTGTCTTTGTCTGAGTTACTTCGCTCAGTATGACAATCTCTAGGTCCGTCAAGATTTGGTTTTAGATTCAGTACCATCCTTCTGAATATTTGGTATGAAACTTGATAGGAATAACTGATGTCAGTGGGGCTGAAACTCAGGGTAGAATCCTTCCTTGCTTCTGTCTGGCTTTTGCTAATGTCCGTTAATCCTTGGCATCCCTTGGGTCGTAAGTGCATCACCCCCATCTCTGCCCCTGTCTTCACAGGGCTGTGTGTGTCTCTCTTCATATGGCCCTCCTCTTATTAGGACACCAGTCATATTGGATTATGGACCCATCCTAACTGAACTCATCACATCTGCAAAGACCCCATTTCCAAATAAGGTCATGTTCTGAGATGCTGGGGGTGAAGACGTAAACATATCTTTTTTTGGAGGGTGGGGGGCGACACCATTCAAATGATGACATATAAAACAACCCAATAAAATCCAACTTTTGCAACTTTGGCGAACAGTATCCCTATACTGCCTTCCTCAAATACTCAAGCCCATATTCACAACTCTGTTTTTCAGAAATACCCATACAACTCAACATCCAGTCAATGTCTAATCTTTTCCTGATGTTTGTTTTATTCTTTGATAGAGAATGCTAACTTCTTCAAAAGAAGGAAATACATTCTAATGGGAGCTTTCTACTCCCCTAAGTCCTAAACAAACAAATAAACCAACAAGCAAAGAAAAAGCATATTTTTTAAAGAAATGTGGGGTGAAAAACGACTAGTATAAGATAGTCTGCTGGATGCTACAGAAAATATAATGCAACATCCTTTGATTTGTTCACTAATGGTCCCCCTTGTGAGATGACGAGGTAGATCGTCTCGTAACTCATGTACGGTTTTACCTGTTAAACAACCTGCTGTTTTTCTTAAAGCCAGTGTGGACGCTCCATGGGACAGTTCTCAAATCAGGGCAGTGCTAATATGGCTTCTTGCTGCTGTTCTGCTCTGCAAAGTCTCCACGCTCAAACTGGCTTCTTCGGCAATGGTGTTGATGAGACATCTACTTGCCTCTAGTTCACACTTAAAGAGTCTAGTCATCGTTCCATGGGAAAACAAGATTTCTGGCTGCCCTTGGTGCGCCCAGAGGGAAAACTGATTCCTTGCCTCTCTGCTGAGTTTCCCAAGTCAACGATTTTCCTTATTTCTAGCTTGACAATTACTTATTGTGTGAAATATCTACTACTGGGATAACCACAGTGAATAACACAGACATGGTGCTATGATCCAACTTATTAAGGAGTTGGCGTCTTGTGAGGGAAGGATGGCGGAACACATAGCATATTATAAGTCAGAAGACTCACGGACTACCCTGGCGGTCCAGTGGTTATAGGACTCCGAGCTTTCACTACCAAGGGTGCAGGTTTGATCCCTCGTTGGGGAACTAAGATCTCACGAGCCATGCAGTGAGGCCAAAAAAAAAAAAAAAGAGACTCGGTTCAGATCTAGATGCCGGTATTAATCATCGAACCGTCCATACTTCTGTATGTGGATCATAATTCTGATGCCTGTCGAGTGAAATGTTTTAAGAGTTGACAAAGGAACCCATGAATGGTGAGGCCAGTAAGAAGCAACTGGTCTTCCGTTGACTATAATGAAGGGTACACACATCTGCAGCAGAAAATAGGGATTCCTGTATCTACCAAATGGTCCACCTTTGCTGGTTGGGGGGTGGCCACAGGCTTCTGGTGTCACAACCTGCATTATCAGAAAAGAGTATCTGTTTGGATGTGATGCATTAGAAAGAACAACTCAAGACTGGCTGTTCATCTGGCCATGGTTTTATATGTGGGTTTGGAAATTTCAGCCCAGTTTCCGACGGGAGTTTTCCACTCATCTGGCGTGAGCCAGGGGTGAGAATAGAGTTGCCTGGTAGCTCGGTCACCAATGCCTTCTGTTTATTTCTGGGTGTTGTCTGGCCTGTGTCAACAAGATAAGGCCTTGTTTCGAAAAGGGCCGTTTATCGTTTATCAGAAGCGCAGAGGTGACCTTGGAGTCCTCCCTCCTCTATTTCAGAGTAAAGACTGCTGGCCTGCAAGTTTGTTATTTAGTTCACGGGTTCTGGTGAGCTGAAACGAGATGGACAGCAGTGGGGTTCAACAAGGGGCCGATACAGCCAGCCCCTGTGCAGCGAGCCTTTCTCTGCCTCACGCTTGCATGTTCCTTCTGGCTTTGTGATTTATGAAATATAATTATCTACCATTCCAGCAACATATCTCTGAGTAAGCTCCATCACATGTGACCCATAGGAAAGCAGTGGGAGTTTCAGTGAGGTCGTATAACCGAGCAGGACCCTAGGGGGCCTCCTGAGAACAGACCCCCTGACCAAGTTGTCTGCCTGCCTCTTGTTTGTAGAAAAGCCTTAGCCTCCTAGGCCTTCCCTGAAGTCCAAAGAATAAATTTATTCAGGGAGATGAGAAAATCCAAAAACAAAGGGAAACAGTCAAGCAAGACCAAATAATAATAGTTTAGCCATTAAACAGAGTCAAGGACCTCTAGTTCCTCCTCAAGGGCTGTAGATCTTATTCTGAGCCACAGCCTGTGAGCTGACTTGGAGATACTGAAACCCCACCGGGTGGAAGAAGTGAACTACATGACGCCCAGACTGTAGTCATGACATAAGCTGCCACAATTCCGAGAATTGGCATGAAGGAAATGGGAACAAACCGACCTTGGAACTGAAGGTTGTTAACTGTACTTAAAACAATCAAGATGACGGTGGTCAGACCACCGCATGACCAATTTCAAGATGAAGGTCAGAGCTGACTGTGCTGTTTCTGCATGGGGCCCCCTCCCCATCTGTGCACCCGTGAAACTCCCCTTTAAAAGCTCGTCCCACTGACCAGCAGGGGAGAGTAGGTTCTCTGGGACATGAGTCCACCTTCTCCCCAGGACTGCCAGCTTCCTCCGTAAAGTTCTCTTTCCTTTTACCTGACACTTGTCTCTCAGTATTGGATTCTTGAGTGACCAGCAGCGAACCTCAGTTCAGTAACAGCAGTAAGAAGAGAGGCAGAATTATGTATTGGAAACTAAAGGCAAGAAAACGTTGTTTTAAATTGAAATGTTAAGATGTTAACAGATATTACACACATGAGTGAGATGAGTCTTTTGACCATAGAGACAATGGACATGGCCAAGAGTAATCCAGGCATTATGTGCTGATTCAGGTATCAGTTCATATGCTTCTTTGGTAGAAACGCATCAGAGGGCCGTTTATCAGGCCGTGATTAAGAGAAGAAAACAAATGCCACGATGAACCAAGGGCCAGGGGTGTGGTGTGGGAGGAATGGTTCTGAACCTAAATATTCCACACGCAAGCAATGTCTCCATCACTACAGCATCTGGCAACTCAGATCTCTGTGCTTTTGCTCATGGCCGGAAGCATGGGTGTCACTTATCCGTCTGAGAAGGCAGGTCTGCCCATGCTGTCCTGATTAAGTATGAACCCAAAGTTGAGGAAGGGTGAACAGAATTGAAGACCACGTATGATGCATGGGCTGAGACTATAAACCTTACAGTATAAGGTCATCGTGGTAATTTGGTTGTGTATATGAACCTTCCTGAGCTTGTAGACTTGTCATGGTGGGAGCCAGTGGTCATTTCAGGGGTGAGAGGAGAGCATTTTAGGCAGAGTGAGAATGACTTGTAAACTATGAGCTCATTGACCTGCTGAACCTGGACACATGTCAGGGATACTGTAGTCTGATTAACGGGGCTCATGCCTCTGCTTGGAATTTTGGATCTTACTTCGATATTATGCCCCGGGCACTTCAGAAGGTGATAGAGAAGTTCCACAAGAATCAGCATCACTGCTTAAGATACCACTTAAGGGGCCTCCCTGGTGGCACAGTGGTTAAGAATCCGCCTGCCAATGCAAGGGACACGGGTTCGAGCCCTGGTCCGGGAGGATCCCACATGCCACGGAGCAACTAAGCCCGTGCGCCGCAACTACTGAGCCTGCGCTCTAGAGCCCACAGCCACAACTACAGAAGCCCGTGCGCCTAGAGCCCGTGCTTCGCAACAAGAGAAGCCACCGCAATGAGAAGCCCACACACCACAATGAAGAGTAGCGCCCGCTCGCCGCAACTAGAATAAGCCCGTGCGCAGCCACGAAGACCCAACGCAGCCAAATAAATAAATAAATTTATTTTTTAAATAAAGACCCAGTGCAGCCAAAAAATAAAAATAAAGAAAGAAAGAAAAATACTGCTTAAGAGACTCTTTTACTTTCTGGTGCATGGCCAGCAACTTAATTAATTAATCTTTGAATGGAAAACATTATAATAAAATGAAGCAATAAACTTGCTGGACACAACTTTGCAAGTTAAAAAACAAAGAGGTTTGAGAAAACCTTCATGGAAAAGAAAATGGGTAAAAGTGTGAGGTGATACAAGAAAGTGTATCGGTGCTTTAAATGTAGAAGGTAAGAACAGAGTGATGACAAATGTGTAGGTTTGAATAAAACATACCGTCGTGTAGTATATATATAGATATATAGTACAATCTATAATACAACATAATACTATAACGTAATAACGTAATGTAACACAGTATAACGTATTAAAATTCAACTGTATTGTTAAATGCCTACTTTTGCTAGGCAGTTATTGAGGTACTGGAGATAAAATAATAAACTGAAAAGAAAAAAATGTCCCAACACTCAGCATTAACTTCTTAGTGAGATAAGACCCAAGAAGCAATAGATAAATTAAATGATTTACTTATAGAGTATCCTAGAAGTTGATGGGTGTTGCGTAAAAAAGAAAAGCAGCGTGGGATGAAGAGATCTGGAAGCGCTGGGGAGCACAGGGTATTGCAATGTGAGATAGGATTATCTGTGATTGTTTTGTGTTCCTAGGAAGTACTTGGGATCATTTCCTTGAAATGTGTTGGTCTACGAGCAGTTCTTGTTGAATTTGGTAGATGCTGGATTCTGTGCTGAGTGCAAGGGTTTCAGAGATGAATAGACCTCCGTATGTTTGGCTTTTATGGACGCAGCGTGTACTTTTATGAACTTGCCACGTAGTTTTATGGACTCGCCGTGTACTTTTAGGGACTCACCATGTACTTTTACGACCTCACCGTGTACTTGAGCATTTCTGTAAGCACACATCCTGCTCTGTTTTCAGCTAACAGTGATACACAAGAGGGTGATCTGGATAGGACGGTGTAGGAAACTGAAACATTTACTTATTCCCGGTCACCTCACAGGGCACAAAACATATAAAACATATTAACAAGATTTAGCCAGCCTCAAATTTTTTTTTAAAAAAGAAAAAGGGTGAAGCGTCTCTGTGGTACAGAAATACACATCAGAGAGCAGATCCGGTGTCCTGGGCTTGTCTTGACTGTCATTTAGAAGACAGATATGGGGAGGGGGAAGGGTAAACGGTGACAAAGCGATAAAGAGGCATAGACATATATACACTACCAAACGTAAGGTAGATAGCTAGTGGGAAGCAGCCGCATAGCACAGGGAGATCAGCTCGGTGCTTTGTGACCGCCTGGAGGGGTGGGATAGGGAGGGTGGGAGGGAGGGAGACGCAAGCAGGAAGAGATATGGGAATATATGTATATATATAACTGATTCATTTTGTTGTGAAGCTGAAACTAACATACCATTGTAAAGCAATTATACTCCAATAAAGATGTTAAAAAAAATAAAATAAAATAAATTTCTAGAAAATGCCACCAAAAAAAAAAAAAAAAAGAAGACAGATAGAGGGGACCGCTGGTTTGACTTTGTTGTGGTAACAACGTCTAAATGTCCTTCATGACCAATGGGGGAAAAAGTCAGGGTTCTTGGGTAAAACCAATGGCTGGGGTGAGGAGAGTTCTCCAACCCTGGGAACGCTGCCTCGGTCAACCAAAAAGAAATGCAAGGAACTTCAAACACATGACGCTCAATGAGAGAAACCAGGCATAAGAGGCCACACGTTGTTTGATTCCATTTATAGGAAATGTGCAGAACAGGTAATCCATGGACAGAAAGCTGAACATTTTCTTTTCTACAAATCAGGTTAGGGCGATATCACTACGATCTTTAGGAGGAGATGCAAAATCAGCATCTTCAGACAAAAAAGCATTCAGCTACCTTTCCTAGCTCCTTCTATTTCCTGAGAATTTTAATGCCGATGTAGTCCTTAAATGTGTATTAATGTTTTGCTGTCGTTGCTTGCGCTTTTGGTGTCATATCCAAAAAATTGTTGCCAGCACCAATGTCAAGGAGACTTTCCCCTGTGTTTCCTTCTAGAATTTTTATGGTTTCAGGTCTTTTGATTAAGTCTGAGTGCCAGACAGGGGATGAATGGATAAAGAAGATGTGGTCTGTATACAGTGGGGTGTTACTCAGCCATAAAAAAAGAAGGACATTTTGTCATTTGCAGCAACATGGATGGACCTTGAGGTTCAGAAAATCTCTGATTCCTGTTCACAGAGGGAATGAAGGAAGACAATGTCTTTGGTCAGAGAAAGCTCAAAAAAATATTGACCGCGGAAGACACATCTTATTTCTGGAGCAGTCTTGATGGAAATGGACATCCGTGATGTTTTCCCAGAGTAGCTGCCTGAAGAAATATATAAAGAGAAAGCCATAACTTTCATATGGTTTTTCTTATGGTTCCATGTCTCATTCTCATTTTCCTCCAACTAGGTTAGCAATTTTCGTCTGTCACAATTTATATTTGAACCGCAGTACGCTCTTAGAATCTCTCCTTGAAATCGTTCAGTCCTCTCTTATATAATCCAGGCAATACCAGTGTTGTCTTTAGTTATTTATTTTTAATTTTTATTAGAGTCTAGTTGATTTACGATGTTGTGTTAGTTTCAGGTGTACAGCAAAGTGAGTCCATTATACATATATGCACTCCTTTCTTTTTTTAAGATTCTTTTCCCATATATGTCCTTACAGAGTATTGAGTAGAGTTCCCTGTGCTATACAGCAGGTTCTTATTAGTTATCTATTTTATATATAGTAGCGTGTATATCTCAATCCCAATCTCCCAGTTTATCCCTCTCTGCCCTTATCCCTGCTAACCATAAGTTTGTTTTCTGCATCAGTGACTCTACTTCTGTTTTGTAAATAAGTTCATTTGAGCGTTATCTTTACTTAGATCTCTAATTGTGATGGGACATTTAACATTCTGGCTGAAGCAGGAATGCACCCTTTAAATTCGCCACTTAGGTCACTGGGGGGCGTAAGAGTGAGAACATGGGTTGAGGTGTGGAGGCGAAGGGAGGTAGTTATGTGGTCAAGAGCTGTGGAAGGGTAGGAAACAGAAGATAGGTTATGAAGGAAGCACCCAGGGCTTTGGAGGCTGGGAAGTGACTCTATCAAGACACTGCTTCAGAATCAGCAAGACAATTTTGTGTCTGTTTCTTTCCTCAGTCCCAAGAAAACCCTGGGACCATATTCACCACAGAAGGAAATACAGCGTTATTACAATTGCCTCTGATTTATAAACCCCCAATCGTAGCATTCTTATTTCAGAGTAAAGTATTTCCATGTTGAAGCAAGTAAATCCTGCAATTTTATGGAAGGAAATTCTATCTGGAAATGTGCTGTTTCTTTCCTTCCTTCCTTCCTTCCTTCCTCTCTTCCTTCTTTCCTTCCCTCCTCCGTCCACTTACTTTCCTTTTTTCTTTTTTCTTTTTGGCAGAAGATAAGGGTGAAAGGGAATTCAAGTAAATCTAGAAAGTGCACAGTGGAAAGTGGAAAGGTTGGAAGTCCTTTGGTGCCAGATTCCATTACCAACACAGCTGCTTCAAAGTGAAAGAAATGAGATCCAAACTCAGGGGTTCCCAGAAGATTCAATTTACGTGCATTAATATTTCAGGGTATGTCTTTAGTGGCGTGAAATGGAGGCATCAGGACACACGTCGCCTGCCGTGTATTAATACGTGATGGATGGCTTACCCTGCACCTTTGACAAATGCAGCCCCGAATGTGTCTCACTCCCTGCACCTGCGTGGAATTTAAAAATCTGGGCGTAGAATGTAAGGTATTGATAAACTTGTTTCTCTTAAAAAATAATAAGAACTTTTCTCAGCGTATAATGAAAGTTCTCAGTGCAGAAAAAAAAAAAAGACCTAATGTGCGGCATGGTGACTAACATTAATAAAACTATATTGTATACTATCTGAAATTTGCTAGGAGAGTAGGTCTTAAGTGTCCTCACTCGCCCCAAATGGTAACTATGCGAGGAGATGGGTATATTCGTTACTTTGTGGTAATCACTTCACAGTGTATACATTTATCAAAACATCATTTTGTAGCCCGTAAATATGTAGCATTTCTGTTTGTCTCAATAAAGCTGGGGGGGGGGAAGAATGCCAAAAAAATAATAAGAAGAAGAATTTACACAATACGTAGTAGTTTAGAAACACCTTCACGTATGCATGTATACATATATAGATACCTTCACGTATACATGTATACACATATAGATATGATTTTATTTTATCGTGATAGTTTTCTGAGATGAGCAGTGAAATACTGTGAGACTTTGAGATCAGAAAATGGAGGCTTTCTTTTTTTATTGAAGAATAGTTGATTTACAATGTTGTGATATATATATATATATACTTTTTCAGATTCTTTTCCACTATACAATAGGTTATTACAAGATACTGAGTAGAGTTCCCTGTGCTCTACAGTAGGTCCTTGTTGGTTATCTGTTTTATCTGTTGTAGTGTGTATCTGTTCAGCCCAAACTCCTGATTTAACCCCCCCCCCCACAACCTTTCCCCCTTGGTAACAGTAAGTTTGTTTTCCGTGTCTGTGAGTCTGTTTCTGTTTTGTAAATAAGTTCAAGAAAATGGAGGCATTTAAAGTTTATTTGACCTGCCTAAATTTTAGGAAATATTGAATGGCGATGTAGAGGTCCACAACCAGGGTGTATTTTCACCACATCACAGAGGGTATCAGTAACTGATTCGAGCAAAGGAATTCCTTGTGATTTTGGTGCTGGTGTTGGTTTTACTTTGGATTATAGGCAGTTTCTGTTCTCAGGCTGAAGGATTCTCCTTAGAAAAGTTGTCTGTTCTCTGTTTTCTCTCCTCTATCTGTAAAGCTCTAATTAAAAAGAGCCTAGTTAATCAAAGACCTTCTTTCTGCTATTGTGTACAAATCACAAATTAATTAGGCAAAAGGAGATTTCTAATATCAAGTGAGATCAAACTACAATAGTTTTTCATCCGTGGGGCTGCATTTAGAAGGGCTGATAGCATCCCCGGCTGTCGGGACCACCATCCCCCGGGGGCATCCTCTTCTTATCGCCAAGCACCAAAGCAAAACCGAGATGGCAGAGTCATTGTCACCTCCAAGCTGGGAGTCTCCACTTAACTTTGTGGAGTTTATAGAGAATCATAGGAGTGTACTGTTGAAGAAAATAAGGCACCATCTGGTCCAGAGAGCCTTAAACTTTCATGTGCACCAAAATCCCATGGTAGTTTTGTTCAAATACAGGTTTCCATTCAGCACGTGTAGGAGCTAGAGATGGTGATTTTTTAAAAATTTTTTGTTTTAGCAAAAAAGCTCTTTGAGAGGTTGATACTGCCCGTCCAAAGGCCACTCTTGGAATAACGAGAGTCTTTGCTGGACGCCCCTCATTTTATACTGGAGGATTCTCATCTCCAGACCAGATGGTCCACGGAAGCTTTCTTTCAATCCGTGCTCAACTGTAGCACTTCCCAATCTGACTCTCACATAGTGATGATGTGATGATAATATGTATATTATATATATATATATATATGCACACACATGATAATGATATACACACATACATTCATACATGTATCACAATATATTAGGAGAATATATGTTTTATATGTATTATACATTCACACATATATGTATATATCATAATTTATGAGAAATGGAAATGTATCTATTATATGCATTCTGTATACTATCTACTTATCTATCACCTGTCTATCAACTATCAACTACCTATCATCTAGCTATCATGATCTATCTCTATTATATTATCTGATCTTTCTATCTACTATCACCTGTCTATCATGATCTCTATCTAATCTATCTGTTATCTATCAGGATCTATCTGTAAGCTATCTACCTATCATCTCTCCATCTTCTATCATCTATCTGTGAGTCGTCTGTTCAGCAAGGATAGATTGTAGCTATAATCTGACATTTTTTAACATTACTACATCTTCTTCCTTTCTTTTCTGCTTGGCTTGACGTTCTTCCTTGGACACCATTTCTCCTTCTCTCATTACATCTCTTCCCATTATATACAAAAAGAAAAACACGGTTGTTTTTTCTTAACCCCTTTTTTCTCTTATTTAATGGATATTGATACTCCTTTCTTTAGTGATATCCTGAGCACTTGTTTTCTATCAACTTCAGCATAGTCTATGAGAAAGAGATAAGTGTTTCTCAAACATTTCATTTTTCATGTAATAATATGGATCATGGATATATAAGAATCCCATTTTGGAGGAAGGTTTTTTCCCCCCAGGCCAGACCAGTCTCTAACATGTATCTCTAGCTTCTTGACTGAAATGAGAATTGTTACCATTTTTTTTAACCTTTTTAAACAAATTGAGATATAGTTGCTGTACAATGTTACATGTTACAGGTGTACAATACAGTGATTCACAATTTTCAAAGGTTACACTCCATTTATAGTTATTATAAAATATAGGCTCTCTTCCCCTGTTGTACAGTACATCCTCGTACCTTATTTGATCCATAATAGTTTGTACCAAGAATTGATACTTTTTTTTAATATATATATCTTGGAACATATTTGGAATCTAGATGCTGATTCAACCAACTTGAGTCAAGAAAACACAGTTCAGCTGTCATTGTATTGGAACTCGTGCTGTCCCTGCTAATATTTTTGCTGTTCTCCTATCTCAGCTTCTTGTTTTGAGAAGTCACAGGGACCTTTCTGGTTTTTTTAAGCACTAAATGCTAGAAATCTAGGCACTTCCTTGAAACCAACTTTAAAGGTGCTAATTTTCTCCCACCAAGTGGGCTGTGTTGTGGCCAGTAAATTTGTCCTTAGGAAATGGTCTTCTTTGTTATTTTTTTCTCTTTTTGACCCATTACCCACTAGAGCAATTCTGTGTGATTGAACTTTCCGTGATGGTGTGACTGTTCTACATCTGGGCTGTCGGATGTGGTCCCTCTAACTGCCTGTGGCTCGTGAGATGGTGTGAACATTGTACATCTGGGCTGTCGGATGTGGTCCCTCTAACTACCTGTGGCCCGTGAGCATTGGACATGTGGCCAGTGCAACTGGGGAATTAAACTTTTATTTTTTATTATTGGGGTAAAATACAGCATCAAATTTACCATTTTTGCCATTTCAGAGCGTACAAGTCACTGGCATTAAGTGCATTCACATGGTTCTATAACCGTTCCCACCATCCATCACCAGAACTGTTTCATCTTCCCAAATTGAAACTCTGTCCCCTTTAAACCCTAATACCCCGTCCCCTTCCCCAGCCCGACACCCACCATCCTACTTTCCGTCGCTATGAATTTGACAACTCTAGGTGGCTTATGAAAGTGCAGCTTTACAGTGTCTGTCCTTTCATGTCTGGCCTTTTTCTCTTTGCAAAGTGTCCTCAAGTTTCATCCAAGTTGTAGCCTGTGTCAGAATGTCCTTCCTTTTTTAAGGCTGAATAATATTCCTTTTCAAGGCTCATATGCTTGGCTATTGTGAATAATGCTGCTATGAATATAAATGAACAAATATATGTCCAGGTCCCTGCTTTCAATTCCTTTGAGTATATACCCAAAGGTAGAATTACTGTAGCATATAGTAATCCTATGTTTAATCTTTGGAGAAACCACCAAACTGTTTTCTACAGCAGCTGCACCATTTTACAGTCCCACAAGGAGCTGAATGTTTCATTGTAATTTAAATTTTAATAGCCATCTGTGGCTGACGGCCATTGTGCCTGACAGCAAACATTTAGGTTACTAAAATAAAACCTGAAATGAATTTTTCACTGACTTGATACAGGTGAGAGACGACAGGAGTTTGGAATCTGCGGTGATTACAGTAATAATTATGGCATCCGTTAAAAATATTTGGACTGCTGATCAGGCATCTGTTTTGCATTTAAAAAGTATACAAGCCTATCTTGAAGTTTTAGGAGTCCAGGTAGAGAGACATTGTAATTTGGATACATTAATGCCAACCGTTACTCTAAACACTGTTCGGCTGTCTTCTGGAGTTCAGTATAGAGATGGTATCCTGGCCATACCTGTTTTTGAGGCCACCCCAGGTGAAGGGTTTGTGCAGGTGTGTGGGGGAAATTCAAAGGGTACTCATGGCACGGAGGACTCGGTGTTCCACAGCAAGTGGGGGAGGTTAGGAGGGCCCTTTCTGAGAGACGTGGGACCCCAGCTGGAAACTCCCTGTGCTTCTTCCCACTCCTGCCTTCTGCTATGTAAATGCCACGCTGCTTCCCCTCCATTGCTGTTATATTGGAGTCGAGTTGATTTACAATGCTGTGTTAGTGTCGGGGGTACAGCAAAGTGATTCGGTTATACATAGACAAGTATCTATTCCTTTTCAGACTCTTTTCCCATATAGGTTACTACCGAATATTAAGTAGAGTTCCCCGTGCTATACAGCAGGTCCTTGTTGATTATCTATTTTAAATATAGTAATGTGTATATGTTAATCCCAAATTCCCTAACAATCCCTTCCCCCTTACCTTTTCCCCCTGGTAACCATAAGTTCGTTCTCTAAGTCTGTGAGTGTTTCTGTTTTGTAAATAAGTTCATTTGTATTATTTTTTTAAGATTCCACATATAAGTGATATCATATGATATTTGTCTTTCTCTGTCTGACTTACTTCACTCAATATGATCATCTCCAGGTCCATCCATGTTGCCCCAAATGGCATGATTTCATTCTTTTTCATGGCTGAGTAGTATTCCATTGTGTATACGTACCACATCTTCTTCATGCATTCCTCTGTTGATGGACACTTAGGTTGCTTCCGTGTCTTGGCTATTGGGTGTAGTGCTGCTATAAACATTGGGGTGCATGGATCTTTTCAAATTATAGTTTTCTCCGGATACATGCCCAGGAGTGGGATTGCTGGATCATATGGTAGCTCTATTTTTAGTTTTTTAAGGAACCTCCAGACTGTTCTCCATAGTGGCTGCACCAATTTACATTCTCACCAACAGTGCAGGAGCGTTCCCTTTTCTCCACACCCTCTCCAGCATTTATGGTTTGTAGACATTTTAATGATGCCCATTCTGACTGGTGTGAGCTGATACCTCACTGTAGTTTTGATTTGCATTTCTCTAATAGTTTTCGATGTTGAGCATCTTTTCATGTGCTTTTTGGCCATCTGTATGTCTTCTTTGGAGAAATGTCTACTTGGGTCTTCTGCCCATTTTTTGATTGGGTTGTTTGATATTGAGCTGCACGAGCTGTTTGTAAATTTTGGAGATTAATCCCTTGTCAGTTGCATTGTTTGCAAATATTTTCTCGCATTCGGCAGGTTGTCCTTTCATTTTGGTTCCCTTCCATTTTAATGAACTTGACATACGTAGTTATATCTCTCCATATTTGGGGAAAGGAGACACCAGGTAGGATTGAAGGGTCTTCCAAAGAAATGTCCCCCTTGGAGCACATCGCGCTTGTGTTTGCCAAATCCAAGTACGTATGACCAACATGGGATAAAGTGCACAGAATTTAAGGGGCATAGAGTATGCCCATGTAACCAGCATTCATGTGAAGATACGGGCATTTAAAGTACCTGAGAAGGTTCCCTCATAGCCTCCCCTTCCTGGTCAACCAGCAGCTCCCAGCCTGGTCCGAGTAACCTCTGCTCTGATGCCTGTCCTTGGAGATTAGATCAACGTCATCTTGCTGGAGTTAGTATTGCTGTGTAACAAATATCCCCCTATGTAACAAATATCCCCCTACCTCAGTGGTTTAAAAGAACCATGTGGTTGTGTCCACAGATTCTTTGAGCCCCAAATCTGGACTGGATGTGGGGAGGTTGGTGTGTCTCTGCTTCAGGATATCTGGAGCACTTGGTCCTCAACTGGGAAAACTGAAAGCCTGGGGCCAACTTCACAAATGGCATGTGGGGGTGAGATTGCAGGCAGTCTCATCTACTCCCTTTTCTGACCTTGGGGTATGATAACTTGGGATTAGGAAAATGGATGATGGAGCCCACATAAAGACTCTCCTGGTGGGACAGTCACTTCATTGTAGTGTGGACTCAGGATGGTAGAAGGTTCTCCATGGTGGCTCACGGTTTCAGATGAAAATACCAGGAAATCGTAGGGTTGCTGTAACAAAGTAATGTGGAGTGGGTGCCTGACAACCACAGAAATTCATCCTCTCTCAGGATAATGAATGACCACAAACCATGTAGGTTAAAACAACAGGAATTCATCCTGTCTTACTTCTGGGGACCAGATGTCTGAGACGAAGGTGTCCCAGGGCTGCGCTCCCTCCAGAGGCTCCAAGGGAGGGTCCTTCCCGCCCCTTCCAGCTTCTGGGGGCTCCAGGCGTCCCTGGGCTTGTGGCCGCATCCCTCCCATCTCTGCCCCCGTCTTCACGGGGCTTCTCCTCTGTGTCTGGGTCTCTCCTCTTCTGTCTCTTACAAGGACCCTGTCATTGGATGCAGGGCCACCCCCATCCAGGAGGACCTCGTCTCAGATCCTTCATCACATCTGCAAAGACCCTATTTCCAAATATCACTTTCACAGATTCTGAGGATTAAGACATGGATATATCCTCTTTGAGGGCCAGAGTTCTACTCAAGGTGGTCACTTCTGCAACTTTCCCTTAGCTGAAGCTGCCATGCCCCTGTCTGGATTCCAGGGGAAAGGACTTAAACGCCCCCTTGTGGTGAGGTGTAGTAAAATCGCACTGTAGAAGACGGTTCAGTTCCGGAGGTAAAGCAGTGGCCTGTTACTAAACCTTGTGACCCCCCTCAACGTTTGACCTCTGTCCACGTCAAGTCCACTGGCCTGCCCTGCTAATGTGTGACATGACGCTGCCTCTGCTTTTTCTTAAGGTTGACATTTTCTGACTATGTTCAAAGCAGAAACAGTGACTCTTTGTATTCCTTGGTCACTCCTGTACTTGCAGATATAAATATCCTAACGTTTGTTCAACACGCTCTGATTTTTTTTTAATTAATTAATTTATTTATTTTTGGCTGCGTTGGGTCTTCGTTGCTGCACGCGGGCTTTCTCTAGTTGTGGCCAGCGGGGGCTACTCTTCGTTGCGGTGCGCAGGCTTCTCATTGCAGTGGCTTCTCTTGTTGCAGAGCACGGGCTCTAGGCGCGTGGGCTTCAGTAGTTGTGGCATGCAGGCTCTGTAGTTGTGGCTCACGGGCTCTAGAGCGCAGGCTCAGTAGTTGTGGCACCCAGGCTTCAGGAGTTGTGGCTCGCGGGCTTCGGAGCACAGGCTCAGTAGTTGTGGCACACGGGCTTAGTTGCTCCGCGGCATGTGGGATCCTCCCGGACCAGGGCTCGAACCCGTGTCCCCTGCACTGGCAGGCGGATTCCCAACCACTGTGCCACCAGGGAAGCCCCAGGCTCTGATTTTTAACTGAAGTATTTCATCACAGCTGTTAATAGATGCTGCTGGCTCTTAGTTATACTGTTTCCCCTTTTACACTGGTTGATTTAGCATCTCAAGATGTGAAACATAATCACACACACGTTTATCCATCCATCCATCCATCCCTGTATACACACAAATATGTTTACAGGGGCGGGGGGAGAGAGAGAGAATTGACAGTGCTTTCCACGCTAAAAAATTTGTGTTGAGAGGCTCCTTTCTGTATTTCTGAAGTGTTCATTTCAGTGCTGGTGTGGAGAATTCGACATAGCATAATTGACTTGAAGGTCATTGCTGCATTTTAATAATATGTTGAAGAGAAGTCATCCAGCTGATCAGATAGCAGTAACACCCATTTAAGAGGGAAAATAATCGTCTGTGAAAACAAATCCAGACTGAAAGAGCTCTCTTTTGTGAGTCCTCTGCATTCAAATTGCTTGTGTGTGAGCAGAGATAAACATGGCTGGCCTTTCACGAACACAGAGGTGCTCCCCAAATCACGACCCTTATCTTTAAAGGACCTAACAAATATTAGAGAGAAGCAGGGTGATGGTCTATCAGAATGCAAACTTCTCCAGAGGGTGCTGACTACAAAAGCCGTTTCTTTTCATATTTGCTTCTTCTCTGTTAGAGCGTGGGAATCTGGGAATTTCCTTTTCAACACCACCCTGCTCAGGTTAAGAAGCTGTGCTTTGTTTTTGCTAGTGTCTCTCAGAATGAAGAGGAAATTAAATCTACGGGGCAAGCAGGGCTGCAGAGGTGTTTCTGGGAGGTCCCCTGAGGTGTACATGGACCCAAGGAGATAAAGAGACACCAGCTGAGGCTGTTCAAATTAATTCCCGATGCAGGCAGCTCAGGGTTGACCGTAACTTTGTGTGACAGTCTGCTAGGGCTGCTGTAACAAACTATCACAAACTGGGTACCATAGACCACAGAAGTGTATACTCTCGCAGTGCCGGAGGCCAGAAATCTGAGATCCAGATGTGGGCAGGGCCGCGCTCCCTCCAGAGGCTCCAGGGGAGGGTCCTTCCCGCCCCTTCCAGCTTCTGGGGGCTCCAGGCGCCCCTGGGTTTGTGGCCGCATCCCTCCCATCTCTGCCTCCATCTTCCCGGGGCTTCTCCTCTATGTCTGTGTCTCTCCTCTTCTGTGTCTTAGAAGGACCCTGTCATTGGATGTAGGGCCACCCTCATCCAGGAGGACCTCAGCTCAGATCCTCTGAGGCGGATTCCAGCCCATGCCTTTCTCCCAGATTCTGGTGGTTTGCATCACCCCAATCTCCAACTTCATCTTCACCTGGTGTTCTGCCAGTGTGTCTGTGTCCAAATGTTCTATCTTATAAGGACACCAGTCCTATTGCATTAGGGGCCACCCTACTCTTATCTTAACCTAACAACTTACTTCTGCAAAGACTGTGCTTCCAAATAAGGTCACATCCACAGGTACTGTGGGTTTGGTCTTTGCGATGTATTTTGGGAGAACTGTTAGATTCTTAGCAGCATCAGGGTGCTCACAGCTGGAATGATCGGTGCCCGTTGATGGTGTCCTTGTGATGGAGTCTGTCTATGAGTCAGTGGCTGTCCTTTGCTCATGCTTCGGAGCCAGGATGATCCAGGATGGTGAGCTGGATGGGTCCTTCCAAATCTCCGTGCCTATCACGGACTGGGAATCCACTGGTCCCTCATTTCCATGGCCAGGATGAGAGAGATGATATGAAAAGGGTAAGACACAAGCTTCTCTGCTCTTCCTTTTCTCAAAAACGTACCTACTGTCCACCCAGGCTCTGAAATATCCATAAAGAAAAAAAAAAAAGAGCTATTACACTAAGTAAGGGAGGTCGGCAGCTCAATGATAAACAGAAGTATATCCAGGATCTCGAGGAATGCACAAAGACCAGGGTGTATTTGAACTTCTGCAGGGTTTATAAATGTATTTTCAAATGCATGGTTTGGAAAAATGTCCATACAGATATATATATATATATATATATATATATATATATTTTTTTTTTTTTTTTTTTGGTCATGCCACGCAGCATGCAGGATCTTAGTTCCCCGACCAGGGATCGAACCCGTGGCCCCTGCAGTGGAAGTGTGGAGTCTTAACTACTGGACCGCCAGGGAAGTTCCCAGATATGTATTTTTCCTTGAATGAGGAAACCACCAGTTTCCTCATTTTTGGTGTCTGTGCTTCGAGTTCCTTCCACTGTCTCGACTGAATAGTAGAGCAGCTTCCTGTCTGCCCAGCTATGGCGATTTCATTCATTTGATAGCGTACATCACCTTCCTTTTCACTCGTGGCTCCGTAGGGCACACAGCTCCTCGGTGAGGGTGTGTGAGACGGTAAACCCTAACCCTATTTGGATGTATGTAACATTTGGGAAGTTCCCTGCACACTGAAGTTCTGCAAAGTTCAGATTTTGCTTAGGGTTAAGTGAAAAGTGATGGAGCTGGAATAACGGGTGGGCACAGATGCAAGATGCCTGTCTTGTTACTCAGTTTTGCTTTCCTCGTCTGTTTACCTGGGGCCCTCATCTCCTTGGGAAGATTCTTTCTCTTTCTTCATCGAAGTCAGCAGGTAATTATTCTGTTAATATGAAGACCTGCAGCCTAGACCGCCTGGCTTTTGACAGCTGGAATGACTCCTGAGGGTGTAAGCCTGCTCCATGTCTCCTGTTGAAAATGTACACCCTTGAGTTTCTACCCCCCATTTTTTTTTTTTTTTGCTGTATTGGGTCTTCGTTGCTGCGCGCGGGCTTTCTCTAGTTGCGGCGAGCGGGGGCTACTCTTCGTTGCGGTGCACGGGCTTCTCACTGCAGTGGCTTCTCTTGTTGCGGAGCATGGGCTCTAGGTGCGCGGGTTCAGCAGTTGTGGCACGTGGGCTCAGTAGTTGTGGTGCGTGGGCTCAGTAGTTGTGGCTCGCGGGCTCTAGTGCGCAGGCTCAGCAGTTTTGGCACACGGGCTTAGCTGCTCCATGGCATGTGGGATCTTTCCGGACCAGGGATCAAACCCATGTCCCCTGCATTGGCAGGTGGATTCTTCGCCACTGTGCCACCAGGGAGGTCCCGTGAGTTTCTACTTTTATGAGCCTTCTTTTATACTTCTTTGGATTGGCCATTCTTTTCATATTCAAAAAAAAGGAGTGCATCTTCAAACAAATACGTTTTAGAAATTGTCAGCAAAATTGGCGTCCTGGTCAAACACATTAGTTTCTACAAAGAACAGGGTGTTTCAACTGTATGTGATGGAGTGTGCTGTCATGCAAAGGGTTTACTTATTCACATCTATCCTTACTGAGCCTGGAGTACAGAAGAGAGAAAGCAGTGGCAGGAAAGGAGGAGCGACTCCACCGTCAAAAGCTTTCTGGTGCCAGCACAGGACCCTTAACTGCTTGTTTATGGGAACGTACACGGATGTTAATTCCAAAATTTAAATGAATTAACGCTGCTGATTGTTTCGCAAAGCTGACTTTTCTTTCATACCACTTGTCCACACCCCTTTCCCAGAACCCTCATTTCTAAAACTTGTGTGTGTGGTGGGCGGAATGGGGTCCCTCCGCCCTCCCCAAGAAAGACATGTTCAAGTCGTAATCCCTGGCACCTGTGAATGTGAACTCTTTGGAAATAGAGTCTTAAGAGATGGAATCAAGTTAAGGTGAAGTCACTAGAGTGGACCTTAATGCAATATGGTTGATGTCCTTATGAGAAGAGCAAAATAGGGAAAAGGTAGGTACGGGAAGAAAACAGCCACAGGAGACAGAGGCAGAGACGGGAGGGACGCGGCCACGAGCCCAGGGACGCCCGGAGCCCCCAGGAGCTGGAAGGGGCGGGAAAGACCCTCCCCTGGAGCCTCTGGAGGGAGCGCGGCCCTGGGACACCTTGACCTCAGACTTCTGGTCTCCAGGACTGGGGGGAGGATGGATGCCTGTGGTTTTCGGCCCTCAGTGTGTGGTTGTTAGAGCCGCCCTGGACTCTGCTGTAAGAAATAACACTCTTTTTCTCTCACCGTGCACCCCTACCCCCTCCCTCTGGCCTCCTGAAACCTGCCCGGGTCCCCGGCCCCATGCCGGGGAGCAAACTCACCCTTCCCATAGGGTGCCTGTCCCACCAGTGCACAGGGCCGCTCTGGAACCTGCCGGTGGCCAGCCCAGGCTTGGGCTGACTTGCCAGGTTCTGATTTTTATCGTAAACCCTTCCGTGCACGTAAGAGTGTGCCGGGGCCAAGCCCCTCCGTAGCCGGAGCTCATGCTCCCACGAGAAGCCCGTCTTTCCAGGCCCAGGTTGTTGCAGAACAAGTTTTGCAGTTGCTCTCTATATATGTCACAACACACATATGCATTTTCATATAGATCTATAAATGCACGACATGTATATATTTATATACACATGTATGTCTAATATACCACACACACAAATATCTTCATATATTTATATATAATCCTGGGCTGACACATATAATTTTCTTTTTAAAAACAATGTCCTACGATTTAAAAGTAACTCAGTAATTTAACTTTAGTAAACTTTACATCTCTAATTAATCAGTTTGATTTTGAGATGATTGTAGAATCGCATGCCATTATAAGAAATAATGCCAAGGGACTTCCCTGGCGGTCCAGTGGTTAAGACTCCACGCTTCCCCTGCAGGGGGCACGGGTTCGAGCCCTGGTCAGGCAACTAAGATCCCACAAGCCGCACGGCACGGCCTAAAACAGAATGAAACAAAGAAATAAGGTTGAGAGATTCTTGTGTGCCCTTGACCCAGTTTCTAACACCTCAGGCATCTTGTTGTTGGCATTGATTGTCTTATTTTTGTTCAGTTTGAGATCTTCCTGCTTCCCGGTTTGATGAGTGTTTTTTTTTTTTTTTTTATTGCCTGCTGAACCTTCTGGACATTGTGATAAGAGAGTCTGGAACTTAGTAAACCCTGCTGTTTTAGGTGGCTTTCTGTGACAGCATTACGACCTGGGAGGCGCGGGGCGATGTCTAGTTACAGCCAGGTGGGTGTAGAAGTCCGGGTCCCCTGCTCAGCCCCCACTGACACACAAGGTAGAGATGCTACTTGGTACCGGTCCTTGGACGTGGAGTTCCCACATCCCCATTAAGCCTCCGCAGTGCCCCCCTGGGTGGCAGGGGTAGGAGTACATCGTTGCTGCTTCCCGAATGGCCTCTGCTCACACCAGTGGTGGTGGGGAACCTCATTCATTCTGGCTGGTGGTGAAGTTCCCGATCCCCACTGAACCTCTTTTGACACCACCCCAGTGCAAATGGAACCGGATACCCCATTAACTGCCGGGTGCCGGTGGGATTCCAGGCTCCCCACGTGATCCCCCAGTGGAATCACCGCTGGGGAGCTACAGCTTGGCAATCACAGACGTCTAGACACCCCACTTTCACCCAGGCCACGGCTTTTTGTGTAGTGTTTGCTCTTTCCTTTAGCGCGCACACACACACAGAGTTTGGCCCAAAGGAAGCCCCATGAAGGTGGCTCACAGAGGTACTCTCTGCCTGCGTCATCGGTTATAATCATCCAACTTGTGGATTCCCTGGAGGTAAGCCATTGTTGGGAGAAACTGCCTAGGTAGCCTGGTACAGTAGAATTCTATGATTCCACACACGTGCCCGTAAAAACCTTAGCGCTTAGTAACAGGGGGTTTATTGTGAATGTCAGGTTCTCAGGTGCCCGTCAAGAGCTGGTCGCCTAAGCAGGTCCTTCTGAAGATGGTAACCTCAGGCGTATTACTTTAACGCTCTCGCGAGTGAGCATGTATTCCAGACACTATACTGCCGTCTCACCATCTTGCGTTCACTCTTCTTGGCCCACCGCGTTGGACAAGGGCTAAAATTAGGAACTGTTGACCATGAGAAAGTCTTGGGTCTCTTTCAGCTGCACTGCTCAGAAACCCCAGATCCACTGTCATCAGCAATTTAAAACCTGAGTGATCCCACATAACCGGAAGTAGCTCAGGCTGAAGGATGTCTTTGATGTTGGCAATACCTTCCATGCTTCCCCCCTGCCGTCCTAGGCGTTGGTTTCCACATCTGGCTCTTGCCAAGATGGCGGGCACACCTGGACATGGTACAAACTTTCTCTGTTACAGTCCTTAGGGTCTTCTTAGGATTGTGGGAATCTGTCATAGAATCATCCCAGCAGCCTTCCTGTCCTGTCTTTTTGGTTAGAATTTGGGTCTTGTTACTCTCCATTCAGTTCCAAAACCATACTATGGGTGTAGCAGTCTGATTGGCTTAGATGGAACTGAATCTGCCCTCTCCCCCTTTTATTCCCCCTTAGGGATGGGGATGGGTTCCAGTTCCATGAAGCATTTATCCATGTATGAAATTGGGGTTGTGTTTTCAAGGAGAAAGGGAGGAGGATGATGTATAGGGTATCAGCAAGGTCTAGGACACTGAGATACTCAGGGGCCACATCTCTGCATCACCTGTGAGGAAAGCCCTGGTGTAGATTCATTGAACATACACTCAACAAAGGTCTTAAATCAGAAACGGGTTCGAGGTTATTTGTATTTTCAAACCGTCCCTCCACTGCACTCCTTAAGGAACGCCTCACACCTCTTGCATCTAACAAGAGTCTCAATGAACTTCTTGGGAAAACAAGGCCTTCTAAGGCCCTGGAGTTCTGAGCTCGTGTCTTTTACATGCTTCCCACTCCGCTTATGAGAAGTACACTTGAGTAAGGAAGCCGTCTCCGTGAGTTCTCAAAACTTTTCTTGGATCGATAGGCTCAAAGTAGCAAGCATTCCAATTCTTTTTTTCCTTTTTTAAAAAATTTCTATTTATTTATTTCTAGCTGCACCACGCAGCTTGTGGGATCTCAGCTCCCGGACCAGAGATTGAACCCATGCCCCCTGCATTGGAGGTGCACAGCCTCAACCACTGGCCCTCCGGGAAGGTCCCTGTTTGTTATTCTTGAGTCTCACATTACGTTGATGTATAAAGGCTCTCAACTTGTATTATTCTACCCTCCAACTTGTAAAGACTGTCAGGGCCAGTGTCTCTTGCTAAGAACGTCATGGAGGCAGCAGATACATCGTTTTGGCATGTTCCCTTCGTTCCACGGGCTTTCAGAAAATATAGTTTCTCTCTTCCTAAGTGGGAAAACAAGAGAGCCAAGATCATTCATCCCCAAGAGATTCGGGGTACCTAATGAGGGCTAGATAAAATGCGTTTAGGAATGCATACGTCTTTTTTTTTCCATCTGAAATACTGGCATTTATATACTTGTCATTTTTTAATGAATAACCTTCCTATTTCAAAAGAAATCAACTTCTTGAGGAAACAAGTGCAGAGAAAACCAAGATTCTATAAAAAACACAATTTATTTATAATCACATCAACCTAGAATCACCAGGGTGCACCTCATGGTATATAGAGTTTCGCTGTCTTTCTGTCTCTCCTTTGTCCATTTTCACCCAGGACACAGAAGGAACTCTTGGGAAAGGTAAACGTTTACTTAAAATAACTGAAATGTAATCATGGATCTGTTAGGATAGAATTCTTGTATACTGAAGTATACGTATTATATATTTTATGTATACGTATACGTTTAGATATAGGTACAAATTCAGATCTGTTGGGATAGAATTCTCGTACACTTACGTATATTTTATGTATATGTATATACACACACACTTAAATATATATATTTTATTATATATGTTTATATTTCAGGGCACAAAAATTCTATCCCAACAGATCCATTGTTATCGGTAGTTATTTGTCTTCATATTCCAGAAACGACGTTCTTTCAGTCCGGTGGGCTGGGGGTACTGTAGCATAATCCAGCGGACGGTGAAGCTCCATGTAGATCTTTCTTTCTTTTTTAAATATAAAAACCTGAGAAACCTAACCACACATTACTAGCATTGACGAGGACATCTGGATTTGAATGCGTTATCATGTGATACCGCCTGCCTTATCCGCGTGCCTTTGCCCGTCCGTCCTCACCCACGGAACTGAAATTCTGTTTATACTGCGCCAAAGACGTACAGAGAGACACCAAACCCTCCATTTCCCAGCTTCCCTTTCAATGAGGAGAAGCCATGGGGCATATTGGGCCAATGAAATAAAAACGGACAAGTGGTTCATGGAGTTGTCAACATTTTTATTTTAGTATTTTTTTTAGTTGACGTAGAGTTGATTTACCATGTTGTGTTAATTTCTGCCGTACGGCAGAGTGATTCAGTTGTACACATATATACATGCTTTTTTTTTTTTAATATTCTTTTCCAGTACGGTGTGTCCACTTTTAAATCATTTAAAAGCATTCTTTTAAAGCACGTATCTGGCTTGTGCAAAAGGACCATCTCAGTTTGCACACGCTCTTTGCCACTGGCCTCTTCCTTCTTCTTCCTGCCTGGAATGTAGGTGCTTTCTCTGGAAGTCCAGCAGCTTCCTTGAGACTATGGGGACAAAATGGTATTTGCTAAGAATGGTGGAGGAGAAAAAGGGTATGTCCTGGATTATTGAACCACTGCATATCATTTTCTGGACCTGCTCTAAGAAATGACCACAGGGACTTCCTTGGCGGTCCGGGGGTTAAGGCTCCACGCTTCCACTGCAGGGGTCGCAGGTTCAATCCCTGGTTGGGAAACTGAGATCCCGCATGCTGTGCAGCAGCAATGAGAACAACAAGACAGACCACAAACTAGATGGCTTACAACAAGGGAGATGCAACCTGGGTGGACAGTGGATATCACGGTAACACCCCTTTGGATCTGCAGACATGCATAACGTCTAGGAATAGAAACACAACAAGGGCAAAGTGGCCCAGATCCTTCCCACCTTGGCACCATCATCAATCTGGGCTGCTTATACTAGGACGAATCCCTGGGGTGAAGGAGACATGTATCTTGTTTACACCCGTGTGATGTTTCATCTGTTATTGGAGCCAAAGCCAGCCCCTGCCTACCTCTCTCAGCACCTTTTTGAAGTGGTGAGCTGTATAGTAGAATCCTGTATGGAGTTCTGGATTCTCCTAAATTCCAGTTTCCCGACCAGTTTCCTCTTAATGACTTTTGTTTTCCCCAAACCTCCTTCCTGCTGCCTTCTCCTAAAAGCATACCTTAGTTCTGTATTGATTTCCAGTACTCTTAAAAAACTGTTATTGAAGTAGAGTTGGTTTACAATGTTGTGTTCGTTTCAGGTGTGCAGCAAAGTGATTCAGCTCTACATATCCATGTATCTATTCTTTTTCAGATTCTCTTCTCATATAGCTTATCACAGAATATTAAGCAGAGTTCTCTGTGCTCTAAAGTAAGTCCTTATTAGTTATGTATTTTGTATATAATAGTGTCTCTATGTTAATCCCAAACCCCTAATTTATCCATCCCCCTCCCTTTCCCCTTTGGTAATCAGAGTTTGTTTTCTATGTCTCTGAGTCCGTTTTTGTTTTGTAAATAAGTTCATTTGTGTCTTTTTTAAAAATTAGATTCCACATACGAGTGATATCATATGATATTGGTCTTTGTCTGACTTACTTCACTTAGTATGATCATCTCTAGGTCCACCCAGGTTGCTGCAAATGGCATTATTTCATCCTTTTCATGGCTGAGTAATATTCCATTGTATACATGTACCGTATCTTCTTTATCCATTCATCTGTTGATGGACACTTAGGGTCCTTCCGTGTCTTGGCTATTGGAGACAATGCTGCTGTGAATATTGGGGTGCATGTATCTTTTTGAATCAGAGTTTTCTCCCGATATATGCCCAGGAGTGGGATTGCTGGATCATACGGCAACTGTACTTTTAGTTTTTAAGGACCCTCCATACTGTTCTCCATAGTAGCTGTAGCAATTTACATTCCCACCGATACTTTTTGAGATGTTATTTTGTTCCTTTGGGCAAAGAAATTGCAGCTGTTCTCTCCTCTTCTGTGTCAGAGACTGGGAATCTGAAATTACTTATTTGTGTTGTGTAGATAATGTTTGGTGAACAGCAGGAAGGTAGAAACCATACCTGGGTTATTATTCGGTAGGTGCAGAGTGGCAGCCTTTGTCTTCTCATCTGTGCCAAGAGCTTTTTAAGACCCCCAATGGGCAACCTCTACCCCAAGAAGAGGTCATTCCCTGTTAGAAGGAATCCCGCACTCCCTTCTGTGGTGTTCCTAGACATGTATCTACAAGTCTAGTGTGGCTCTTACTTCAGCTTTGCTTACAGTATCAGTGCATGCCTGCCTGTCGACTGCACCCATTCAGACACCCTTAATGGCAGAATTCAGGTTTTACTCATTCTCTGTAGATGGGCGTTCATTTATGAGCTACATGATGTTCCAGGCGCTCAAATAAACTTGCAAAGATTAAGAGCAAAACTTCATATTTCTTGCCTTGGTCCTGTGGTTTTTATTAGGTTGATAAAGTTGCTTGAGTTTTTTTTTTTAATTAAGAGATGGACCTTTCCCCATAGCAGGCATTCCGTAAATATTTGCTGGACGGAAGTGAATTAAGGAAGAGGAAGTGAGAGTGTCAGTGCAAACATAGATACTTTATGGGGTCTCTTCCTATACTTTTTTCTACTTCTTTCTCTACAGCTGGTTTGGTGATGACTCATCCATGTAGGCTGTCACCAGCTTTCTGCGCGAATGTCCTTGCAATACTTGACATTATATTTCTTGCTTCCTCGTACGGTTTCTTTTTTGCGAAAGAGAGATGCCTCCCAGAGACCATGCCTGATGAAGGAGAGGCAGAGTCCAATGAATAAATGGATACATGATTCCCCCATTTGCCCAAAGAGTAGAGACTTCTGGCCCAAAAGGTCTTGGGGAATCCAGCACCGGTTGCCCATTGAGTGGTGAACCCTGTAAGGCATATTTATTTTTGTTTGGGGTTTTTTGTTTTTTTTTTTTGGTACTGAATTTTCTTGTTTTTTTCCAGCTTTATTGAGGTATCATTGACACGCACAAAATTGGTACACATTTAATTTGTATACATCTAGATGAGTTTGGTCATATGTATCCAGCCATGAAACCATCACCACAGTCGAAGTACTAAACCTATACATCACTTCCAGAAATCTCGTTTTCTTTTTCTTGTGTGTGTCAAGAACATTTAACACGAGACTTCTCCTAACATTTTAAAGTGTGCGATTGCATATTGTTAAGTATAGGTACCACGTTATACAGAACTTAACCATCCTGCATAATGAAAACTTTGTCTGCAGGATAAGGTGTTACTATCCAGGATGTATGAGAAACTTATACAGTTCAATAGCATAAAAACAAATAACCTGATTTAAAAGTGGGCAGATGACCTGAATAGACATTTCTCCAAAGAATATATACCAATAGCCAATAGGTACATGAAAAGGTGATCAAAGTTGCTAATCGTCAGGGAAACGCCAATCAAACCCGCAATGAGATATCACCTCACAATTGTCAGAATGGCCATCCTCAAAGAGAACAGAAATAACAAGTGTTGGCAAGGCCGTGGAGAAAAGGGAACGCTCCTACACTGTTGGTGGGAATGTAAATTGGTACAACCGTTATGGAAAACAGTATGGAGGTTCCTTAAAAAACTGAAAATGGAACTGCCATATGGTCCAGCAATCCCATTTGGGGGTATGTGACCTCAAACATGGAAATCAGCATCTTGTTCTGCATCCCCAGATCCATTGCAAGATTATTCACAATAGGCAAGACATGGAAACAACCCAAGTGTCCATTGATGGATGAATGGATAAATAAATGTGATGTATATATACACACACACACACATATATACCTACGTACGTACACACTCACATCATACACACGCACAATGGAATACACTGGAATATTCTTCTGCTTTAAAAAAGAAGGAAATCCATAAGGCATCTACTAATCAATCTTCTTTCCTCCCCTCTTTCATTTCTTCCTTTCTCATTGTTCACTGGAATCGCATTAAACAAAACATCTCTAGGAACGCCAGAATCCTTGCGATGCCTTGATACATGCCTGGGATCTGCCTCTCATAGTATGGACCACTGCGCCTCACGTGGAGGTTGTGCATGGAGAACTCCATTTCTCTCTGTAACACTGTCTCTGCGTTATGGACTCGTGCCTGATTAAAAAAAAAAAAAAAAAGAGTCAGCAAATGTGGATGGAAGGAAATCATAAACTCAAATGAAGTTGTTTAAAGAGCCTCTGGGAACTAAAAATCCATTTCCCTGAAGCAGTGACCCCAACCTGCCCTCTACACACCAATTAACTTGATTCTGAGATAGGAAAAGAAAAAAAAAAAAAAAAGACATGATTGTACTTAGGTCACTGAGCCATATGTTATGCGTCCTCCACGATCCAGTTTTTTTCCAGAAGTATCTGGGGAAAAATTTCCAATGTGAATCTGATTTTGTTTTACTGGCCAGAAAAGGAAAGAGAGCACAGAGTACACCTAGATGTTAGCCTCCACATTCCAAATGATGCACAGAGAGATGCCAGGAAGAGTCATGTGACCCTTAATGCTGCAGTTAATATTTGGGTGCAATCTGTCTACACACAAGGTCCAGCTTTTTAAATTTTTTAAAAAATGTATTTTATTTATTTTTGGCTGCGTTGGGTCTTCGTTGCTGCGTGTGGGCTTTCTCTAGTTGTGGCGAGCGGGGGCTGCTCTTCATTGCGGTGCACAGGCTTCTCATTGCGGTGCCTTCTCTTGTTGTGGAGCACGGGCTCTAGGCGCGTGGGCTTCAGTAGTTGTGGCTCGCAGGCTCTAAGCGCAGGCTCAGTAGTTGTTGTACACGGGCTTAGTTGCTCTGCGGCATGTGGGATCTTCCCGGACCAGGGCTCGAACCCATGTCCCCTGCATTGCCAGGCGGATTCTTAACCACTGCACCACCAGGGAAGTCCCGGTCCAGCTTTTAGATAAGTAACAAGTGTCTTATGTTCTCATCTCCTAATGAACAGGGAGAGTTTGCTGTTTAAATATTTGGAGACCTAAGAAACTAAATACAGTGTGACCTGTGGAATAAAGTGTTCCCATGCAAATCACAGGCACTTTTTCTAAGAAAAAGGAAAGGGATGTGGCCACAGGATTTCAGCTTTTATTACTGCACATGTGAGTGAAGGACCATTTCCACATTTTACTCTAGAAAACTGAAGATTGAATAGAAACATGTTCCTGGAAATCCAAGAGAAACAGAGATTGCTTTTTACATTCTTATTTTTAAAATATCACCTGGGGGAATATAAACTGGTACAGCCACTACAGAAAACAGTATGGAGGTTTATCAGAAAACTAAAAATAGAAGTACCATACAATGCAGCAGTCCCACCCCTGGGTATACAAAATGCAAACTCTAATTCAAAATGATACACACACCCCTACGTTCATAGCAGCACTATTTACAATAGCCAAGACATGGAAGGCACCTAAATGTCCATCTGCAGATGAATGGATAAAGAAGATGTGGTACATATATACAATGGAATATTACTCAGCCATTAAAAAGGATGACATAATGCCATCTTCAGCAACATGGATGGACCTAGAGATTATCATACTGAGTGAATTAAGTCAGAGAAACACAAACATTATATGATGTCACTTATACGTGTAATCTGAAAAATAATACAAATGAATGTGTATACAAAACAGAAACAGACTCACAGATGTAAAAAACCAACTTATGGTTACCAAAGGGGAAAGAGAGGGGAGGGTAAATTAGGAGTATGGGATTACATAGAAAAACTACTATACGTAAAACAGATATCAGCAAGGACCTACTGTAGAGCACAGGGAACTACATTCAATATCTTGTAATAACCTATAAGGGAAAATAATCTGAAGAAAGTAATATATATGTAACTGAGTCACTTTGCTCTACACTTGAAACTAATACAATATTATAAATCAACTCTGCTTCAATTAAAAAAAACAAATGAAAAAAATCACCTGGACCAAGAGAAACAGACATTTATTTTTCCATCCTTATTTTTTTAAATATCAACTGGATTTACATATGTAAATAGAAGTGTGTATTCATTTCACACCCCCGCTGGACAGATCATTTGTCCTCTTTGAACTGAGATCCAGGAAGAGAAGTAGCAGCTGTACAGTATGAAATGCATTGTGAAAATGAGGGCATGTGGCTTTGGACAACTTATTCCAGTTGACCTTGACTGTCCTTGCCACTGTAGCCTCACCGGGAAAACCGGTTGGTGAGTATAGAACCTGTAGCAGAAAATGTGGTAGCTAACTCCCGTGTATAACATTCCCTTATAAAATACAGTGTCGGGCTTCCCTGGTGGCGCAGTGGTTGAGAGTCCGCCTGCCGATGCAGGGGACACGGGTCTGTGCCCCGGTCGGGGAAGATCCCACATGCCGCGAAGCGGCTGGGCCCCTGAGCCATGGCCGCTGAGCCTGCGCGTCCGGAGCCTGTGCTCCGCAGCGGGAGAGGCCACAGCAGGGAGAGGCCTGCGTACCACAAAAAAATAAAAATAAAATAAAATAAAATACAGTGTCATGGAACACCAGGTACGAGCTCTAATTTAGCTCTTCTGTCAGATATACCTAAAAAAGATACTCGACTCCCAGAAACCACACATGTAATTAAAACCCCTGAACAGTAATAAAAACAGGCAGCATTGTGTGCAGGGTCTCACTGTGTGCAAGGTTAGAGCACATTAGATATTTTGAGAGATGCACGTCATGCTAGAAACACGAATAATGGCCGCAGCATCTATGAAATACATTATGTATGTAAAGTGTTATATACAGAAAATGCAAGAAACATAAGTAACTTGATGGTGTTTGTAAAGTGCACGCAAAGACGTTATTTAAAAACGACACAGCCTGAAATTTGCATTTTCTTCCTTTATTTTTGTGCAAAATGATATATGTTGACAGGGCTACCGCATTTAGGATTGAAAGTTTGTGTCAACACAGGGCGTTTGCCTTTTCCAACAGCACATCCATCATTTCTTTTTGGAACTTCCCTATGAAGTAAAGCGCCGTGTTGCCGTTCAGCCATGGCTGAGTTACCTTGTTTTAAACTTAGATTATACGAGGCAATCAACAGGCACTAGCCCATGTGGAGGATGCTTTTCAATAATTGGGTTAATTCCTAATCCCTTCGCAAAGTCGTGCGTTCCGTCTGACCAAAACTGCAGCAACTCATCATTCAGTAATTTCCAGATCAGAGAGACCAGTGTCCCTCAAGTCACAGTGAGAGTGTCTAAGCTTTAGCTACTCAGAAGATATCACCTTCGTGTTTGAATGGCCATATTCACTGCATATAGAATTCCATGTTCCTTTTTTTTCTTTTTCTCCTGCAAGCTCTTGAAAGCCACTCCTCAGCTATGAAGGACTTCCCCCTCTGTACGTCATTTATTAAAAACTTCATCGTGTCCATTTCCCTTCCACAGCCCCATAAATCTGTGGAACCTCCCCTTATTCTGGGTTTTTCTTGGTATTGTCATGGGAGTAATACATCCCAAACCAGAAGTGGACATCTAAGGTGTGTATTGGGGGTATGCATCTCCTCTCAATAGGCACAATGTGTGCTGTAGTGTTGTAGCAGCCAACCCTTTAGGTTTCAGTGAGAAGTGAGAATTCATATGCAGGTGCGTTCAGGAAAAAGGTTCATCCCAGTATAAACCAGTAAGAGGGAAGGGAAACTAATACTGAGAAGTAGAAACAGCTGAAAAAGATGGATCAACCCTCTTCGGGATACTCCCTGGTGACCTGAATTTGTACGCCACCCAGGCAGTATTTTACATCAGCTTGTCAAGAACATCCCTTTCAGATGTGGTGACAATTGACCCAGGTCTTTTTGTACCTCTGTGCATCTCTGCACAGAAAGGACCTGTTATCTGGGTCCTTGGTGTGTGTTCCAGTGTGTTCAAAGTTTCTTCATCTTCTCCAACCCAGCAATGGTTGAATGGATTTCTGGGTGCGCTGGGGCCCCATTGCGTGAGGTTTTCTGAAAAGGCATCGGTGTGTCCAGGTCTGTACTGGGTTCCTTGGGTCTGTTACCACTGGCGGTGTTGGACGTTCCTTTATGCAAAAAAGGTAGTGAGAGCTAAACATAGGTTTTGTGGGTGTTCTGAGCAGTGACGCCAAAGGAGCAGGCTCTTGGCTTATTGCGGGTTGGCATTCGTTCAATCTGTCCGGCATTGAAAAATGAAGCCTCCCACGCGGTGGTTCTCGTCTTTGTTAGGACTGGAATCAAACCCGCGGGTGATAAGGTTACTGAAAGCGGGGTCCGGCTGCTAACCCCTCAAAAGCCAATAAAGAGGCAAGGCTGGTGGAAAGGAAAGTTGGCTTTGTTTCAGAGGCCGGCAACCCGCAGGGGTGGGAAGCTGCGGACACCTGTCCAAGGGCCGACTCCCCCCGCCCTGAAAATCAGGGGGCAAGAGCTTTTATAGACAGAGGGAGGGGGCCCCAGGCAGACACAGCAGAGTCAGCTCTGACGGTCATTTTGAAATTGGTCCTGCGCTGGTCTGATCTGTGTCATTTTTTTCTTTAACATCTTTATTGGAGAATAATTGCTTTACAATGGTGCGTTAGTTTCTGCTTTATAACAAAGTGAATCAGCTATACGTATACATAGGTCCCCATATCTCTTCCCTCTTGCGTCTCCCTCCCTCCTACCCTCCCTATGCCACGCCTCCAGGTGGTAACAAAGCACCCAGCTGTGACCAGCATCATCTTGATCGTTTTAAGTACAGTTAGTCTTCAGTTCCAGGGTCGGTTTGTTCGTATTTTCTTTTTGTTTGTTTGTTTTTTGCGGTACGCGGGCCTCTCACTGCTGTGGCCCCTCCCGTTGCGGAGCACAGGCTCCGGACACGCAGGCTCAGCGGCCATGGCTCACGGGCCCAGCCGCTCCGTGGCATGTGGGATCCTCCCGGACCGGGGCACGAACCCGCGTCCCCTGCATCGGCAGGCGGACTCTCAACCACTGCGCCACCAGGGAAGCCCTGTTCGCATTTTCTTGAGGCCAGTTCTCAGAATTGTGGCAGCTTATGTCGTGGCTACAGTCTGGTTGTCATGTAGTAGTTCACGACTTCCACCTGGTGTGGTTTCAGTATCTACAAGACAGCTCACAGGCTGTGGCTCAGAATATGATCTATAGCCCTTGAGGAGGAACTAGAGGTCCTTGACTTTGCTTAATGACTAAACTGTTATTATTTATTCTTGTTGGACTGCTTTCCTTTGTTTCTGCATTTTCTCACTTCTCTGACTAAACTTATTCTTTGGCTAAAGTTTTTCCACAGAAAAAAGGCAGGGGGAGGACATGGGGGGCAAGGACCACAGGGTCCTGCCCCGTTTCAGTAATCGCTTTGATTCACTTTGTTCCGTAGGTCATCACGCGGTGTTACCGCTTTCCTTGGGGATCTCGCGCAGAGGGGGAATTGGTGAAGGGCTGCATTCCGATTGTGTGACTTGATCAAGGTATCATTTCAGAGTCTTTTCCATCCCACCATGATTCTCCCAAATAACAAAAGGGCTGTCCTAAAAGTCCTGGTGTTGTTGATGAAAAACTAATCTGTTGATCTAAGGAAGAAGTGGAAAATTTTATTCGAGCCAAATTTAAGGATTATAACCCAGAAAGAGCATCTCAGAAAGCTCTGAGAACTGTTCCATGCATTAGAAGTCAAGGCCCAGTTATATAAGTGCTTTGAGGCACAGGGCTGTACCACAAATGACGTGTTAGTGACAATTTACACAACCCAGATCTAAGCGTCATCGTGGCCCCTCACATCAGTAAGGAATGTCATCTTTTTAGGAGTCGTCTTGTTGATGCTGGGAGAATGCTCTCTTCATGGTTGAGCAGATATTCCTGCTGATGGGGGAGGTCTGGTTCTTGCCTAATGCGGATACACGATGCACAGTGCAGGGAGAGAGGAGGCCCAAGGGCCCGGAAAATTTGTGTTTAAATTTTTCTTGTCTTGCCATAAAATGTAAGTTTTATTTCTCAGTGTCTGTAACTAGCTTTGTGGCTTTAAGTTCAGCACTGAAAGCCTTTAGGACACGACTCTTCGAACTCCAGCAAAGATGGGGTACACTGAAGCTTTTTTTTTCTTTGTTCTAATAAATTTATTTATTTACTTATTTTTGGCTGTGCTGGGTCTTCGTTGCTGCACGCGGGCTTTCTCTAGTTGCGGCGAGCGGGGGCTACTCTTGGTTGCGGTGCGCGGGCTTCTCATTGCGGTGGCTCTCTTGCGGAGCACGGGCTGTAGGCACGCGGGCTTCAGTAGTTGTGGCACGTGGGCTCAGTAGTTGTGGCTTGCAGGCTCTAGAGCACAGGCTTAGTAGTTGTGGCGCACGGGCTTCGTTGCTCCACGGCATGTGGGATCTTCCCGGACCAGGGCTCGAACCCGTGTCCCCTGCATTGGCAGGCGGATTCTCAACCACTGCGCCACCGGGGAAGCCCCACTGAAGCTTTTTCTGCGTCCATTTCTGTCTTGGAAATGTGAATCCTAGCTCTATAACCACAAAAGTGATCTGTGCTTTAGTCCTGAAAACACCACTTGGTTGCTGCCTGGGAACTTGACTATCTGAACACGGATTCTAAAATGGAATTGGTATACACCCCACTACCCTACCTGTCACAGTGGATATCAACATCAAATTATGTAAATATGAAAGTGCTTTGATGATGGTTAATGGCGGTGCACGTGTCATTGATTACCAGTATCATCGTATGGGCACTCAGGTAGAATTTGTGCGTCCCCATCACTTTGAGGCATGATAGAAAAGCGTTGCCATGCTATTCAGTGTAAGTGAATAAAGGAATCTTACTTGCAGAGAGGCCCTCGACGAGGACACAGCGAGCGTTCGCCCTAACTGACATTCCGCGTGCACCGAGGCCGCCTGGAATTGAATTGTCTATTTTCACACCTCCCACAACGCAGAGCTTTCTCAATGCCCCGCTTTATGCCTGTGTCGGAGATTTTCTCTTGATGTGTAAAGGTGTTTCACACTTGCCCCTGCAAAAGCTCCAGCTCCATCCGGCAGGTATTCGGAGAGAGCCCCGGCGGGGTTTACATGAAATAACAAGACACTTCACAGCAGCCCTATTAACTTCCTGAACCTTTCCCGGAACTGCCCCGAGCTGTCTCATTAGCTGGGCTCTTTCTGTGACTTTATCGGACATGCTGTCTCTTTTTCGTGGGTCAGCAGCTGGTTCCCTGTGGTCGTTGGATCAGCGCCAAGCCCCGCCCACTCTGTTCTTACGATGTATTATCTCTTTGCACTTGCATTCGGGTCATCACACCCACCGCCGTGGCACCCTGCCGAGTACAGGGGCACCTTTGAAGCGATGCCAGCTCTTTACTCATGGCGAGGCTCTCGGGAGGAGAAATCGAAGCACCAGATGTTATCAGGGCCGGGACTTAGGAGGGTAAAAGGTGGAAGAATTTTCAGTGAGCCGCAGATGTGGAAAATGCCAGTGTATTTAAGATGTTCATTTATATAAATACGTGGAAGCTGGGCAAACATTGACATTTTCAGAACGACGGTTCCTTAAAACTTTGTATTGCCTTTGGCTACTGGTTCCGCCTTTGATGAATTTTTGATAACTTTCCATCGAGGTTTAATCATTAATTATATATGTATATCAATATCTGTATGTACATCTACATCTATAGCTCATCCTCCGTATCATCTATCTATGGATAGATAGATACAATTATTGATTTTAGATACATGTCGATTATAGACACACATATATATTCACATATATATAATATTATGTGTGTATGTAATTAGATTAGATGCCTGTATATGTAATTTGTGTGTACCTATATGTGTATATATAGGCACACACATACATGTAAAAATGTGTGTCTATACATGTATGTTTTTTACATATAGACATGTAAAATGTGTGTGTATATACATGTATGTGTGTATCTGTGCCTATACACATACACATATATGTATATAGACATGTATATATGCACGCATATATATATATATATATATATATATATATATATATATGTTTTTCAGTGATTAGCCTTTAATTCCTGATGGGAATCCATTATATTACTGTTACATATAGACATGTAAAATGTGTGTGTATATACATGTATGTGTGTATCTGTGCCTATACACATACACATATATGTATATAGACATGTATATATGCACGCATATGTATATATATTTTTTCAGTGATTAGCCTTTACTTCCTGATGGGAATCCATTATATTACTGTTACATATAGACATGTAAAATGTGTGTGTATATACATGTATGTGTGTATCTGTGCCTATACACATACACATATATGTATATAGACATGTATATATGCACGCATATATATATATATATATATATATATATATATATATATATATATATATATATATATATGTTTTTCAGTGATTAGCCTTTAATTCCTGATGGGAATCCATTATATTACTGTTACATATAGACATGTAAAATGTGTGTGTATATACATGTATGTGTGTATCTGTGCCTATACACATACACATATATGTATATAGACATGTATATATGCACGCATATATATTTATATGTTTTTCAGTGATTAGCCTTTAATTCCTGATGGGAATCCATTATATTACTGTTACATATAGACATGTAAAATGTGTGTGTATATACATGTATGTGTGTATCTGTGCCTATACACATACACATATATGTATTTAGACATGTATATATGCACGCATATATATATATATATATATGTTTTTCAGTGATTAGCCTTTACTTCCTGATGGGAATCCATTATATTACTGTTACATATAGACATGTAAAATGTGTGTGTATATACATGTATGTGTGTATCTGTGCCTATACACATACACATATATGTATATAGACATGTATATATGCACGCATATATATACATATATGTTTTTCAGTGATTAGCCTTTACTTCCTGATGGGAATCCATTATATTACTGTTGCACGTTTAAATCCTTTGCTTACATTTTGGGGAGCACGAGCGCCTTTCTCACCCCCGTAGTTTCTGTCTCCTCAGTAGAGTGTCTGATAAACTGCGTCGGTCTTGCTGTCTCTTGCCTTTGATTATGCTTTGCTTGTCTCCCTCTACCCAATAAGCTCTTGTTTTCATCTTTGTCTGTTGCTGCCACGCCTTTACAAAGCAATCAGTAAGGCATTGTCCCTTACCCAGTGTCGCCTCGATTTGTAAGATGAAACGGAACGTGTGTGTTTACGCCATGTCGTGTAAGTTAAACAAACTCAGGAATAGCACCCCTGGATCTCTAGAAGATCACAGGAGGTACAAACTATATTTAATTAAACAAATGAGGAGGGAGAATTAAATTCTCATAGGCCTAGAAAAGAGCCAGGAAGACTGAAGACTTGAGGGTGAGAGCTTTGGTGTCGGGTGTCTTCCCTGGGGATAGAGGGAGGACGGATTCAACCAGTGAATTCTGATTTCCACTTCTGGAGGCTGGTAAATGAAATCTGCTAGACTGAAGTGATGTACCAGCTGGGGAGCTGAACACACATGTGTTCAGTGAGAAATAGGATCTTTATACACTTTTATGAATTCAGGTTTTGAGAGTACAGAGTTCGCAGGTAGATAAAAGCATCGAGATTGAATGTGTCAGGCTGCATTCATTTGGATGACGACCCAACAGAAACCAACAAAACTTAATAGAGTAAAATGCTTTCAGTATTAGTAGCTGTGATTAGTACATCCCTAAAATGTACTGAGGTGTTACATGTGCATTTTTCATAGTGGGTAACAAACAGCTCCTGGGTTGGGAAGTCATAGGTGCCCAACAGATCCAAACATCAAACATATTGCAAAGAAATATCACAAGTCATACTTGTTATATGATGAAAATGCCACTTATTTATACTTCCCAGCTCTTTTCCTTTCTATACCAGTTATGTCTTAAACATCTTACCCATTTTCCCACTTTTAATGTTTAAAAAAGGGGATTTATTTGATCAAAATCACTAAAGCACACACCTTTCAAGTGTGTTTATTTAATGGCAACTCCTTAGGATCTTTTATATCCCATTTACATATTTGCCTTTTACATGAGGTTAAATACATCCTATCAGGCGATATTAATCAAGCCTTCATAGGAGCCCATTGGTAATAATGGAAGATAAAACTTCAGATTGGAAAAAAAAAAAAGAAGAACAAGTAACATATTTTTTTAAACTTCAGATTGGGAAGTTCTCTAAAACGTATGAATTTTGAGATGATGCTTTTTACGTGAGGTCATATTTGTACATCTTCTGTGTCTTTACCACTCAGTACCAGGTTTACCGCTGACCCACTAATACAATCTGATGGCTTATTATCCATTCTGTTCTAGTTTTGAACCATGCATCGTGTCTGTTTATATAGACTAGGAATTACACACTTCTCCACACTCCTTAATTTACTTGGTCTCATTATCCCTGTAATATATAAATTAAAAATGACAAGATCGACGAACGAGAAGATTCCCATACAGAATGCAAATTATAACTAATTGTTCACCGTGCCTCTCCTTTATCTTCAATGGCGTGGGGCTTAATTTTTGAAAATCAGCATATAAACCTTTCAGAGTCAGGAGCGTTCTTTCCCTGGAGAAAGGATGAAAATAACCCTAGATCATTGGTGACCGTTATACTGATTATGGTAAAGAGCATGGGGCTCAAAGTCAGGGACATCCAGTGTCTAGGGTGTTCTGTATATGAAAGAGTCATTCATTGAGCATCTACTATGTGCAGTGCCCTGTGCAGGGATACAGGATCCCTCCATCCAATTTCAGGTCTGTGCCCAGAGATTCTGCAAAGGTCTTTACCCACCCTTTTGGGTTGCTGGCTTCTGGAAAATAATTCCACAAGTAGGAATTTTAAAATAGTGTTTGTTCTTAGCAGGTCCATCTGTTAGATCACGCTCAAGTGTTTAAATTTCAGTTTCAGTGTTCAAATTTCAAACAGTTGGAATATCCAAATCTAAAACACTGTTTCAATAATCCATCACTTTTGAAAATAAGGGTTGGTGCACCTCTGCTCCGTGCTTCTAGGGGGCCTCAACTGTCTTTTTGGGTTATCAAACGGAAGCCTCCCTGGCTCCAGGATCAGAGAAAGCAGGTGGATGTTTTGATCTCCACGTTCCCACAATTACTGTGTCCTACTTTTAAAAGCAGCTGCTTCCTTTGTGAGAGGCCTTATAAAACTATATTGGAACTAAATATACATTTGACACGACAAAAGAAAGTTTGATACGGCTTCCCTGGCTCTACTGAGCAGTAATACCAGAAACAGGTAACCAAGAAAATAATAATAATAGTAATAATAATAATGACTGTGTCTCCTCAGTATTTGGGATCACCTTTATCATAGAGGAGCTGTGTCATCTTCATTTTATAGCCTCCAAATTTAGCACGATGCCTGGTAATTCATGCATTTTTAAAACAAGGTTTTACTGGTGTGTAGTTGATTTACAATGTTGTGTTACTTTGCGGTGTACAGCAAAGTGATTCAGTTGTGTATTATACATGTATCCACTCTTTTTTAGATTCTTTTTTTTTTTAACTTTAAAATTTTAGTATGCAGTGATGTTGAGGAAACAGCAAAATGGGCGTATTCATACTATACTGTGGTGGGAATATAAACTGACAGAATAATGCTTGAAGGAAAGAGCATTTTGCAACAAAAACATTTGGAAAATGTACCGGTAAATTACAAACAGGTCTGCTATCCAGTGGTAACAGTAGCTAATGTTTCTATTGCACTTTACTACTCCTGGGGAAGGGAGAATAAAGAGTTTAGTTTTTAGTAGATTCCCGTCTATTCTGTCTTCATCAAAACCAGCCAGGTTGTCAGGCAAGGCAGGGGATTAAAACGGACACAAAATAGCGTGTTCCCTCTCCAATGTCCAAATGTGCAAACTTTTAAGTAATACTTTTTCCATTGTATATCTAATGCGTTTTCATTTCAGACAAAGTAGAAATATAGAAAAGCATAACTATGAAAGTTGCTTGCATTTTCTGGTAGGAGAGCAATCCTGAAATCTATCGCATATCAAATTCCTACTTACATTTGTCATGCTGACTCATACGTATGAATGGAAATGACCTCATTTATTTGCAAAAAAATCTTGAACTAAAAAAATAAAAACAATTCTGCAATAAACGTATCAGTATATATATTTCTACACACTTGCATGAGAACCTCTGTTAGATAAAACCAAAAAAGTGGAATTGCTGGGTCAAAGGATATTCACACATTAAAGTTTGATTTCTCTGATTATATTAACATTCGAATATAGAAGAATTATCTATTTCCCAACCCTCATCAACACTGGGTGTTAACACAAGAACTTCAGTATTCCATCCCCCAAATACCTCTTATTGGCTGGAAACGTTTCCACTTCTCCCTTTCTCATGGTTGCTGTACATGGCTTATAAATTCCTTTTGTTTGGTGACAGATAATATGTATACAGAACAGATTTCCTGTCCTCTGCTTAGCCCTCCATGCAAAAGCTTGATGTTGACTCTAAGTCACTCTCCCTCAGGGTCCTAAGCAACCTGTGATTCCATATATCAATCTTTAATTTTCACGAAAAGAGAAAAGGCGCACAATCTAAAACTTCATTTAAGGTCAGGAGTAATTGAGAGGAGATTATTCGACTATCTGTTGATCCCTTTTATCTCCTTAACAAACAAAACTAAAATTAAGTGGAAACTATGCAAGCTTCAAAGTCTAACGGGCTATTGAGTACTGTGTCCCACAGCAGTCAGGAAGAAGGAAAAAAAGGACCTTCTAAGGAGCTTCTAGACTTGAAGAACCTAACAGTTATACTTATGAAGAACCTATGAAATTATACATAAAACCCAAGATTTTTAACAGCTGCTATAGCTACTTTTTCAACTGAATTAAGAAAGCTCCTCATTTTGGAGGGCAGGAGACAGTGGAGAAGCAACTTGGCATCACTGAAAGCAAGAAACGTTCACGACACACTGTGGTTGCAGCCCGTCTTCTACGGAGCAGTGATGGTGATGATGGTGGTGATGATGATGCTGTTCTGGAATCCTAACTTGATATGTGTTGCAGGCAGAGATTCGTGTTGGCGTGATGAAAGGAGCTCCCTACGTTTCAACTGATGTTTCTGCTTTTATCGGTCAAGTCAGCCTCAGTTGTTGTTTCAGATTCTTCCTCAGTTTGTTTAGCGTGCTTGTCTGTAAGCATTATAAGCGTGTTGGAAATATCTCGTCGTGTTTAAAGCACACTACTTTTGCGTCCACGTTGCCAGTTGCAGTCTCGTTGAGTTCTTCTGTCCTTCTGATGAGGTACTGATTGCTAGAGGAATTCTCATAGGAGGGGTAATCTCCCACCCGCTCGCCACCTTGTCCACCCGCCTGCCCGCAGAGCCCAAGCCGAGCCTCGGCTGCCGCCGCCTAGATTCTTTTAATTCGTGCATTTTTTTTAAAAAAAGAGAAAGGGATGATTGCATTCTGAAGCACAGAATAATAGGTCAACATCGTTGGTGGAACAAAAATTTGAAACAAAAATGAACGCCTGGATTTTTACCCCATTGTATCAGGTATTATAAAAACCTTATCAAAATATGAAATGCTTTTAATTACAGATAAACCTCTCTGCTCTCCAAAGATTTCTGGTTCTACATTACTTTGTCTTTTTTTTTTTGTTTTTTTGTGTAGATTCCTTTTTGTAAAACTATTATTTATTTGGTTGCGCTGGGTCTTAGTCGTGGCAGGTTGGCTCCTTAGTGGCGGCTCGAGGGCTCCTTAGTTGTGGCATGCGAACTCTTAGTTGCGGCATGCATGGGGGGTCTAGTTCCCTGGCCAGGGATCGAACCCTGGGGCCCCTTGCATTGGGAGCGCAGAATCTTAACCACTGTGCCACCAGGAAGTCCCGCATTGCTTTGAATGTAGGTATAGTTGTAGGAACTTCTTTGCAATCATCTTTTCAGATGAGAAGGTGTATTGATGTCTCCACATAATTCCAGGCATTTGATTACATTGCTCTGCAATTTAATGAGAATTAAATTGAGGCAGCTTGGACTAAACATTCTTTATTCGAGCTAAGGAATATTTTCAGCACCCAACTTTTCACTTTATGTGTATCTTCTAGTTCTTGCATTAAAGAAATAAAGACGGGCTTCCCTGGTGGGGAAGAGAGTCCGCCTGCCGATGCAGGGGACACGGGTTCGTGCCCCGGTCCGGGAAGATCCCACATGCCGCGGAGCGGCTGGGCCCGTGAGCCATGGCCGCTGAGCCTGCGCGTCCAGAGCCTGTGCTCCGGAACGGGAGAGGCCACAGCAGTGAGAGGCCCGCGTACCGCAAAAAAAAAGAAGAAAGAAATACTGGTGCATCCAGGACTCACACTCTGTCCATTGGCCTGTGTAGCTGCTGATGGGTATTTTTTCCATTTTATCCAACCTTCATAACTGCTACTGACATCCTAATTTTTCATTCTTCCTTCACTGATTGGGGAATAAAGGCTTGTGTGACTTGGAAGGGTTCGAAAGTTGACATTTGCATGAGGCTAAACATACGTTGCCATGCCGTTTGTTAGATGAGCTGGAGAATTCTTTGGGAGACAGCTGCAGCGCGCAGTCAAAGAATTCAAGATCTGACATTGATAATGATGCCCTGCTCCCAGCCTTAAATAAATCCAGCTCCATCTTGAGACATCACTGGGTATATACTAAGCTGGCCTGCTGAGTAAATACCATATATACTTGGTCCAGACACCGTTCCCACTTATTTCCATGTCATGGAAGCCTATTAGCCATGTGCATCCGTTGCTCCATGAATATATCACATTTTTTTTGTTAAAAAATGGACGGCCACCATCTTCCATGTCCAAGGTGAGTCCTTCGTGACCCAGCCGGCCGATGGGCAGCCGTGGTCTTCTACACCCAGGAAAAGCAGTGGGACACAGAGATGTTGGGTTGAGATCCCATCAGTCCAGGGGAACAAGTGACAAATGACAGAGATGGCCAGTGGGGGGCTGTGATCTCAGGTAAGGACTGAGGCAGCTGATGGGAGCCGGGATCTTTCAGTTCAGGGAAACCAGTCAGTGACCGAGATTGTCTTCCATGATTGCTCTAGTACAGGGAAAACAGTTGACCGAGATGGGGTCTGGAGTGATCACCTTAAGCTAGGAAAACTAGCTGATGACTGAGGTGGGTGACCATGATCCCATAAATCCAGGGAAAGCAATCCATGCCCGAGATGGAGGGTCCTGATTGCCTCAGTCCAAGGAAAAGAGTGGATGAGGGACCTATACTGTTTGTTACGCAAAGGAAGTTCATTCCTAGTTAAGAGAAGGGCACAGAGTCATTTTAGTTATTAGGATGCAGATGGGTTTATGCCTGCCTACAAATTAATTCCACCTTTAAGAAAACATGTAGCACATGTTGTATGTAAATGTGCTCACTGTTAAGTCTCCATCATTCGTATTTGCTGCATTTGTTCACTGATAATTACTTCAGGACAAATCTCACACCTGAAGGTTGGTTTTGTCATGGTTCTCACTCTGGCCCTATTTCCCTTGGTATTTGGGAGAATCTGCGTTCTGGGGTTCATTGAGGGCCCTGGCACAAGATGTTCCACCCCCAGGGGATTCTTCCTGTCTAGAAAACTGCTGAATGACCATAGACACTTGCTGTGTCTTAAGTCAGTGGCTTTGTGTTTAGCCGGAGGCAGGTCAAACATTTGCATTTGTAAAGGAGGGTCATTAAAACTCTGTTTTGCAAATTCTGTAATTCACTTTAAATTGACTAGAAATATAGGTGGGGTATTTAAGGAATTCTCTCCTTGCTTCTCTGGACACATCACCCGAACCCTACATGTCTTCTGATAACTGCAGTGTCCTAGGATCAGTTCTGGGAACATTCACACAGATCTGCCTCTGGCTCACACCCACAGGGACATTTTTTTTTTCATGGAAGATCTAATTTAGAAATGCTAGGCTTTGAGCAAAATGTCTGGGTGTCGGGAAAGGCAACAGTAGGTCAGCTTGCCATTGGAATACATACTTCACACTGGGGGAGTCAAAGCAAAGAGAAAAGAGCGGAGAGAACAGAAAAAGGATGGATTCTGGAAAACATGTGGAACAAATTTGAAGCATTTCTTGAAGGGGAGTGGTAGAAATGAAACTCCAAGATGTCTAATTATTATTCAGCTTAGATACGAATCATGAGCTAAGGACAGCCCCAAATGAAAATAACCAAAAAGCAATGGCAACTATACCACTGGGCTGTGGGCAATCCCTGGAGCGGGTCTCTTGCATAAATAGAAAGAGATGGTGCGTGTAACTCCCCTCGTTTAAACATGACATTTCTTGGATGTTTTCAAAAGGAAGAGAATTTGGGTAACATAATCTGGGCTGTGATTAGAAATTCCCAGATGATCCATGAAAATGTCTTTGGGGATTATGTGTGATCATGGCTTTACCTGCAGAAACAGTTTCGCTTGCGTGTCAGAACATAAATTGTATCTCACTTTATATTGATTTACAAACCTGTTTCTGTCCAGCAAAATCATGTCATGGGGTTTTCCTACAAAGTAGAGCCACCTTTGAGGAAAGAAGCCCCTTCTTGCTATCAGCAACCCCCAGTTTCCCTCAGGCATGTTGTTTCCCTGTGGAGTAACCCCAGAAGATGTGTCTCCAGCCCAAGTTTGCCAGTGAATACATAGTTTTTGGATAAATGAGATGCGTTCCTCAGTGAGACAACAGATCCAGAAGATAAAATATACTTTTTCTATCTCGAAAAAATTCTTCTATTCCATCATCAGCAAAGTGCCCTGTTTCCTATAGTAATTTTTGCAGTAGGATTTCAAGGCACGTTTTGTTCCTAAATAGGTTTTCCTGCAGAACAGTGGTCCTCACAGTGTCATCTGTATATAGAGCCCTGGGGGTCACTGAGACCCATTTGGGGGGAATGCGAGGTCAGAGTTATTTCATAACATTATTCAGAGGTTGTTGTTATTTTTCACTGGGTTGACATTTACAGAGATGCTGCAAAAGATAGTGACTTAGCACAAATCAAGATGGTGTCAGTGGATGGGAGGTGATGGTGGTTGGATGTGTTGATTCACTTGATGGTGGTCATCGCACAGTGTATACATGTATCAAATCATGTCGTACACTTTAAATATATACAATTGTATTTGTCAGTTATACCTCAGTGAGGCTCAGAGGGAAAGGTCGTGTCACTGCATCGCATGGTTTTAATTTTTTGAGGAATATCCATCCTGTTCTCCATAGTAGTTGCACCATTTTACATTCCCACTAAGAGGGCACACAGGTTCCAGTTTCTCTGCATCCTCACAAACAAGTTTCCTTCCTTCCTTCCTTCCTTCCTTCCTTCCTTCCTTCCTTCCTTCCTTCCTTCCTTCCTTCCTTCCTTCCCTCCTTCCTTCCTTTTTTCCTTCCTTCTTCCCCCCCTTCCTCCCCCCTCTCTTTTTTCCTCCTCCCCTCCCTCCCTCTCTTGCATAAAAGCCATTCTAACATGCATGAGGTGACATTTTATGCATTTAAAATTTTGTTGAGGGTAGATCTCATATTAAATGTTCTCACGGTAATAAAAAAAAAAAGGAAAGGAAAAATGTAGCGACTAAGTCATCACTATATTACTTGCTGTCATATAATAGCAAGTTTAGGTAACCTGCCCACTGCCACTTAGCTAAGAAGAGATTTATCTCCTCCACTCAGCATTCTTAGATGCTGTACTAGTATCCATTCCCAGCAGGAGACACTCTGTTTTCCAATTAATTACAGGTGTTTTTAGGTTATGAGGATTACCCACGTGAATGCATATTTCATTTATACCCCATGCTGTTTCCAATCGGGATATGAATATTATTCCAGCCTCCATGGAAATTCATTAAAATTCTCTTATTAAAAACAAAAATCAAAAAATACCCCATTCTCCAATGGCAAACTTAATTAAACAGTTCGAATTTTTGTTTAGTAATTAACGTTTCATCCTTCACAGATAAACTTAAGTAGTGTACATGCATCAGAATCTAGATTCTGATGATTTTTTGCCCTAAGATGTGAGGAAATTAGTACACCTCTTCATCTTCCTTCCAATTTTTGTTTTTTAAGGACACTGTTACATTTTCAAGTTTCCATAATGTAATTAAGTCTTTGGGCTTCATGGTTGGTTGAATTCCAAAAAAGTTCTAACTCAATAAAAATGTATTTGAAGAGTATGTAAATATTATTCATTTAAACATTTTAATTGGATTTATAGAGATGGAAATGTATTCCTACCTCACTGAAACTTTGTTGCTAAAGAAACACATTTCCAAGTGTCAAAGTCTGTTGGATTCTCTGTAAAAATGATTTTTTAGGTCTTAACTCTTCTGATTTGGTGCCTTTTTTTTAATTTATTTTACTTTTATTAAATACAGCAGGTTCTTATTAGTTATCTATTTTATACATATTAGTGTATATATGTCAATCCCAATCTCCCAGTTCATCACACCACCACCACCCCACCCCTGCTTTCCCCCCTCCCGGTGTCCATTTGTCCTCTACATCTCTGTCTCTATTTTGGCCTTGCAAACTGGTTCATCTGTACCATTTTTCTAGATTCCACATATATGCATTAATATAGATATTTGTTTTTCTCTTTCTGACTTACTTCACTCTGTATGACAGTCTCTAGATCCATCCACGTCTCTACAAATGACCCAGTTTTGTTCCTTTTTATGGCTGAGTAATATTCCATTGTATATATGTACCACATCTTCTTTATCCATTCGTCTGTCGATGAACACTTAGGTTGCTTCCATAACCTGGCTATTGTAAATAGTGCTGCAGTGAACATAGGGGTGCATGTGTCTTTTTGAATTATGATTTTCTCAGGGTATATGCCCAGTAGTGGGATTACTGGATCATATGGTAATTCTATTTTTAGCTTGTTAAGGAATCTCCATACTGTTCTCCATACTGATTGTATAAGTTTACATTCTCACCAACAGTGCAAGAGGGTTCCCTTTTCTCCACACACTCCCCTCTCCAGCATCTGTTGTTTGTAGATTTTCTGATGATGCCCATTCTAACTGGTGTGAGGTGACACCTCATTGTAGTTTTGATTTGCATTTCTCTAATAATTAGTGATGTTGAGCAGCTTTTCATGTGCCTCTTGGCCATCTGTGTGCCTTCTTTGGTGAAATGTCTATTTAGGTCTTCTGCCCATATTTTGATTGGGTTGTTTGTTTTTTTAACATTGAGCTGCATGAGCTGTTTATATATTTTGGAGATTAATCCTTTGTCCGTTGATTCATTTGCAAATATTTTCTCCCATTCTGAGGGTTGTCTTTTCGTTCTATTTACAGTTTCCTTTGCTGTGCAAAAGCTTTTAAGTTTCATTAGATCCCATTTGTTTATTTTTGTTTTTATTTCCATTTCTCTAGGAGGTGGATCAAAAAAGAACTTGCTGTGATTTATGTCAGAGTTTTCTGCCTATGTTTTCCTCTAAGAGTTTTATAGTGTCTGGCCTTACATTTAGGTCTTTAATCCATTTTGAGTTTATTTTGTGTATGGTGTTAGGGGGCGTTCTAATTTTATTCTTTTACATGTAGCTGGCCAGTTTTCCCAGCACCTGTTATTGAAGAGACTGTCTTTTCTCTATTGTATGTTCTTGCCTTCTTTATCGAAGATAAGGTGACCATATGTGCATGGGTTTATCTCTGGGCTTTGTATCCTGTTCCATTGATCTATATTTCTGTTTTTGTGCCAGTACCATACTGTCTTGATTACTGTAGCTTTGTAGTATAGTCTGAAGTCTGGGAGCCGTTTCTTTCCCTCAAGTTTGCTTTGGCTATTCGGGGTCTTTTATGTCTCCATACGAATTTTAAGACTTTTTGTTCTAGTTCTGTAAAAAATGCCATTGGTAATTTGATAGGGATTGCATTGAATCTGTAGATTGCATAGGGTATTATACTCATTTTCACAATGTTGATTCTTCCAATCCAAGAACATGGTATATCTCTCCATCTGTTTGTATCATCGTTAATTTCTTTCATCAGTCTCTTATAGTTTTCTGCATACAGGTCTTTTGTCTCCTTAGATAGGTTTATTCCTAGGTATTTTATTCTTTTTGTTGCAGTGGTGAATGGGATTGTCTCATTAATTTCTCCTTCTGATCTTTCGTTGTTAGTGTATAGGAATGCAAGAGATTTCTGTGCATTAATTTTGCATCCTACAACTTTACCAAATTCATTGATTAGCTCTAGCAGTTTTCTGGTGGCATCTTTAGGATTCTCTATATATAGTATCACGTCATCTGCAAACACTGACAGTTTTACTTCTTCTTTTTAATTTCTATTCCTTTTTCTTCTCTGATTGCTGTGGCTAGGACTTCCAAAACTGTGTTGAATAATAGTGGCAAGAGTGGACATCTTGTTTCAGATTTTAAAGGAAATGCTTTCAGTTTTTCACCATTGAGAATGATGTTTGCTGTGAGTTTGTCGTATATGGCCTTTATTATGTTGAGGTAGGTTCCCCCTATGCCCACTTTCTGGAGCGTTTTTATCATAAATGGTGTTGAATTTTGTCAAAAGCTTTTCCTGCACCTATTGACGTGATCATATGGGTTTTATTCTTCAATTTGTTAATATGGGGTATCACACTGATTGATTTGCATGTATTGAAGAATCCTTGCATCCCTGGGATAAATCCCACTTGATCGTGGTATATGATCCTTTTAATGTGTTGTTGGATTCTGTTTGCTAGTATTTTGTTGAGGATTTTTGCAGCTCTATTCTTTAGTGATATTGGTCTGCAATTTTCTTTTTTTGTAGTATCTTTGTCTGGTTTTGGTATCAGGGTAATGGTGGCCTTGTAGAATGACTTTGGGAGTGTTCCTCCCTCTGCTATATTTTGGAAGAGTTTGAGAAGGATAGGTGTTAGCTCTTCTCTAAATGTTTGATAGAATTCACCTGTGACGCCGTCTTGTCCTGGGCGTTTGTTTGTTGGAAGATTTTTAATCACAGTTTCAATTTCATTACTTGTGATTGGTCTGTTCATATTTTCTGTTTCTTCCTGGTTCAGTGTTGGAAATAGCTTTCTAAAAATTTGTCCATTTCTTGCAGGTTGTCCACTTTATTGGCATAGAGTTGCTTGTAGTGGTGTCTTATGATGCTTTGTATTTCTGCAGTGTCTGTTGTAACTTCTCCTTTTTCATTTCTCATTTTATTGATTTGAGTCCTCTCCCTCTTTTTCTTGATGAGCCTGGCTAAAGGTTTATCAGTTTTGTTTATCTTCTCAAAGAACACGCTTTTAGTTTTATTGATCTTTGCTATTGTTTTCTTTGTTTCTATTTAATTTATTTCTGCTCTGATCTTTATGATTTCTTTCCTTCTACTAACTTTGGGTTTTGGTTGTTTTTCTTTCTCTAGTTCCTTTAGGTGTGAGGTTAGATTCTTTATTTGAGATTTTTCTTGTTTCTTGACGTAGGCTTGTATTGCTATAAACTTCCCTCTTAGAACTGCTTTTGCTACATCCCATAGGTTTTGGATCATCGTGTTTTTGTTGTCATTTGTCTGTAGGTATTTTTAAATTTCCTTTAATATTTCTTGAGTGATCTCTTGGTTATGCAGTAACGTATTGTTTAGCCTCCATGTGTTTCTGCTTTTTATGCTTTTTTCCCTATAAATTATTTCTAATCTCATAGTATTGTGGTCGGAAAAGATGCTTGATATGATTTCAATTTTCTTTAATTTACTGAGGCTGGATTTGTGACCCAAGATACGATTTATCCTGGAGAATGTCCATGTGCACTTCAGAAGAAAGTGTAAAGTGCTGTTTTCGGATGGAATGTCCTATAAATATCAATTAAATCTATCTGCTCTATTGTGTCATTTAAAGCTTTTGTTTCCTTATTAATTTTCTGTCTGGATGATCTGTCCATTGGTGTAAGTGAGGTGTTAAAGTCCCCCACTATTATTGTGTTACTGTCGATTTCCTCTTTTGTAGCTGTTAGCATTTGCCTTATGTATTGAGGTGCTCCTATGTTGGGTACATAAATATTTACAATTGTTATATCTTCTTCGTGGATTGACCCCTTGATCATTATGTAGTGTCCTTCCTTGTCTCTTGTAACATTCTGTATTTTAAGGTCTATTTTATCTGATATGAGTGTTGCTACTCCAGCTTTCTTTTGATTTCCATTTGCATGGAATATCTTTTTCCATCCCCTCACTTTCAGTGTGTATGTGTCCCTAGGTCTGAAGTGTGTCTCTTGTAGACAGCATATATACGGGTCCTGTTTTTTTATCCATTCAGCCAGTCTATGTCTTTTGGTTGGAGCATTTAATCCATTCACATTTAAGGTAATTATCTATATGTATGTTCCTGTTACCATTTTCTTAATTGTTTTGGGTTTGTTTGTGTAGGTCCTTTTCTTCTCTTGTGTTTCCCACTTAGAGAAGTTCCATTAGCATTTGTTGTAGAACTGGTTTGGTGATGCTGAATTCTCTTAGCTTTTGCTTGTCTGTAAAGCTTCTGATTTCTCCTTTGAATCTGAATGAGATCCTTGCCGGTTAGAGTAATCTTGGTTGTAGGTTTTTCCCTTTTATCACTTTAAATATATCGCGCTACTCCCTTCTGGCTTGTAGAGTTTCTGCTGAAAAATCAGCTGTTAACCTTATGGGAGTTCGCTTGTATGTTGTCGTTTTTCCCTTGTTGCTTTTAGTAATTTTTCTTTGTCTTTAATTTTTGTCAGTTAGATTACTATGTGTCTCGGCATGTTTCTCCTTGGGTTTATCCTGCCTGGGACTCGCTGCACTTCCTGGACTTGGATGGCTATTTTCTTTCCCATGTTAGGGAAGTTTTTGACTATAACCTCTTCAGATATTTTCTTGGGTCCTTTCTCTCTCTCTTCTCCTTCTGGGACCCCTATAATGCGAATGTTGATGTGTTTAATGCTGTTCCAGAGGTCTCTTAGGCTGTCTTCATTTATTTTCACCCTTTTTTTCTTTATTTTGTTCCGTGGCAGTGAATTCCACCCTTCTGTCTTCCAGGTCACTTATCCGTTCTTCTGCCTCAGTTATTCTGCTATTGATTCCTTCTAGTGTAGTTTTCATTTCAGTTATTGTATTGTTCATCTCTGTTTCTTCTTTAATTTTTCTAGGCATTTGTTAAACATTGCTTGCATCTTCTCAATCTTTGCCTCCATTCTTTTTCCGTGGTCCTGGATCATCTTCACTACCCTTATTGTGAATTCTTTTTCTGGCAGGTTGCCTGTCTCCACTTCATTTAGTTATTTTTCTGGGGTTTTATTTGTTCCTTCATCTGGTACATGATCCTCTGCCTTTCATTTTGTCTGTGTTTCTGTGAATGTGGTTTTTGTTCCATAGGCTGCAGGATTGTAGTTCTTCTTGCTTCTTCTGTCTGCCCTCTGGTGGATGAGGCTATCTAAGAGGCTTGGGCAAGCTTCCTGATGGGAGACACTGGTGATGGTGGGTAGAGCTGGGTATTGCTCTGGTGGGCAGAGCTCAGTAAAAATTTAATCTGCTTATCTGCTGGTGGGTGGGGCTGCGTTCCCTCCCTGATGGTTGTTGGCTTGAGGTGACCCAACACTGGAGCCTAACTGGCTCTTTGGTGGGGCTGATGGTGGGCTCTGGGAGGGCAGACGCCAAGGAGTACTTCCCAGAACTTCTGCTGCCAGTGTCCTTGTCCCCATGGTGAGCCACAGCCTCCACACCCGCCTCTGCAGGAGACCCTCCAACACTAGCAGGTAGGTCTGGTTCAGTCTCCTGTGGTGTCACTGCTCCTTCCCCTGGGTCCTGATGCAGACACTACTTTGTGTGTGCCCTCCAAGAGTGGAGTCTCTGTTTCCCCCAGTCCTGTCAAAGTCCTGCAGTCAATTTCCACTAGCCTTCAAAGTCTGATTCTCTAGGAATTCCTCCTCCCGTTGCTGGACCCCCAGGTTGGGAAGCCTGACGTGGGGCTCAGGACCTTCACTCCAGTGGGTGGACTTCTGTGGTGTAAGTGTTTGTTCTCCAGTCTGTGAGTCACCCACCCAGCGGTTATGGGATTTGACTTTATTGTGATTGCGCCCCTCCTACTGTCTCACTGTGGTTTCTCCTTTGTCCTTGGATGTGGGGTATCTTTTTGTGGTGACTTCCAGTGTCTTCCTGTCGACGGTCATTCAGCAGTTAGTTGTGATTCTGGTGTTCTCACAAGAGGGCGTGAGCGCATGTCCTTCTACTCCGCCGTCTTGAACCAATCTCTCGAGCTTCACTGACTTCTAGCTGTCTGATTTTTCTGGAACAGGTCATGGATGTTCCTACTGAGACCCAGATTTCACACGGTTCTGCAAGCCAGAAGTCCTAGGTCAAGATTTTGGCAGGGTTGGTTTCTTCTGAGGCGTCTCTTTTGGTTTGCCTTGTGCTATTTCTTGATGTCCTAGTATTTCTCCTATTTGTTTTCATGCTAATGAAAGCCTTCCTGAATATCACTTTCACGATTCAAAAACCACATATGGGAGGAGGTAAGGTAAAAATTCTGGTTGCTTATATTTTAAACAAAGTATTTATTTTGCCTTCAGCCTTGAACGTTAGGCTTCTTACAAAATTTCTGGGTTAAACATATTTTTTTCCCCTCTCCACCTGATTGAAGACTTTGATTCATAGCTTCATAGCTTCTAGCTAGTCTTCTAGGTACCAGTGTTGTTGAGGAGAAGTATGATGTCAACCTGATTTTCATAAATTCTTAGATCTTTTCTTTCTAGAAGTTTTTACAACTTTTAATCCAGGGAGTGGGACTTTTGTTTTCCTGTGACTGAACATTTCTTGGAACATTTATTTTTATATTTCAAACATTTCTATAATTCTGGGGGAAATTATTTTATCTCTATGTACATAATAAATATGCTTTTATAGACATGTTTATATACATATATATTAGACTTATTGTATATGTCCTAGGCTACTAACACATACACACACACACACACACCTCACCCTCCTACTGTTTATAAGAACATTTTCTTGTTTTCTGTCTGGACAGTTCTCTCTCTCTCTGAGGAGAGGGAAAGGGAGTTATGTCTTCTTAATATTATACCTTTTCCTATAAGTGCATGTGTGAGTCTAATTTTATTTTATAAGTGTCAGACAGTAAGTTGCAAACATAATCTTCATTTATTTCTAAATACTTCTGTATGTATTTTAAAAAATATGGACATTCTCTTATATATCATCAGTACAGTGATCAAAATCAGGACATTAACAGTGCTTCAAGACTATTATGTAACCTACAGACCTTATACAAATTTTGCCAACTGCCCCACTAATAGTTCCCCTTTGGGAAGCACAAAAACAAAAGATCGTATATTTTCTCCTGCAGGATTACAATCCAGGGTCCCACTTCATTTTTAGTTGTCATGAGTCTTTTATCTCCTTTGATCTAGCATGCTTGCTGAGTTTTGTCTTTTGTGATGCTAGTTGATGTATTTATTTTTAGAATGCCCCTTGGTTTGGATTTGCTGGGTGGTTTTTAGTTTTTTCTTCTCAGTGTAAAGAAACATCTTTAAATATTGGCGTATTCAGCCCTGAATGTATGATGTGTGTTGTAAATATTTTCTCTATTTTTCTCAATTGCCTTTGACTTAAAGTGTTTTTCTGCCATTGAAGAAAATGTTTTTAATGTAGTCAGCCTTTTAAAAAATATGTGTAATGCATCTGGACTTTGAATCAGAATTGTGAAAAGGAATTCACGCAAGCTATTTTTTAGTACTAGTATTTTGATTTAACATGCAGTTTTCCCATTTGGAGTTTATTCTTCCCTTGGATGTGAAGTACATATCTGATGTGATTTTTTTTTTTTTTTGCAAGTGTCTAGCAGTTACCCCGACACTATTTAGTAAGAAGTAAACCTGTATCCAGTAATTTGAGATGACATCTTTTTTTTTCACACACACACACTGTATTTTATTTTTACAAGAGATAAATAAACTGACACCAAGCATTGTAAACGGATGGCCACAACAAAAGCAACAATGACTGCAATTCCCAAACATGAAACACACTCACACTATGTCATAATATTGACATTCAGTCCAGCAATCCTTCACTGTAACAGCTCCTTTACTTTGCAGTGTAAATTGATTTGCATATTTTTTGCCTCTGAGTCCTTGTAGGATTTTTTTCTTTTATTCAAACAGAAAGTCACAAAAATTATAATCATCTCATCAGTGCACTCAGTCCCATGTAATTAATTTTTTTTTTCATCTTGATCTTTTGTTAGCACTTTTATGAATTCGTCAGTTTTCCATTAGAGTTCTGAAAATGCTTATTCATTCAGTTCAGCAGTATAGTCAGTTACCAGAAACCTGTACTTGTCAGAGTCTTTTCCATGAATTCCTTGAAGATGAAACCCTTTTGTAGGAACACTTTTGCAAAAGCATCAGAGTACACCCAGAACTGTCTGTAAATGACAAAAGACTGAAAAATGACCATGGTTAAAGATTTGATGAAACTTCATAATAATGCAATTGACAAGGAAATTTAGTTATTTCTGAGATACACATTTTAAAGTAATAACTAGAATTATGACTTATAACATTATACCAGAACATATAAGATTTTAAGAAATTTCATGTAATGTCTGAAACATTTATATTAACATATTTCCATACAAATAAGCCAAAGAAAGTTTAGTATTAGTTGATTTTGTTTGTTTTTTTATACTGCAGGCTCTTATTAGTCATCAATTTTATACACATCAGTGTATACCTATCAATCCCAATCGCCCAATTCAGCACACCACCATCCCCACCCCACCGTGGTTTTCCCCCCTTGGTGTCCACACGTTTGTTCTCTACATCTGTGTCTCAACTTCTGCCCTGCAAACCGGTTCATCTGTACCAGTTTTCTAGGTTCCACATACATGTGTTAATATACGATATTTGTTTTTCTCTTTCTGACTTACTGCACTCTGTATGACAGTCTCTAGATCCATCCACGTCTCAACAAATGACTCAATTTCGTTCCTTTTTATGGCTGAGTAATATTCCATTCTATATATATACCACAACTTCTTTATCCATTCGTCTGTCAATGGACACTTAGGTTGCTTCCATGACCTGGCTATTGTAAATAGTGCTGCAGTGAACATTGGGGTGCATGTGTCTGGGTATATGCCCAGTAGTGGGATTGCTGGATCATATGGTAATTCTATTTTTAGTTTTTTAAGGAACCTCCATACTGTTCTCCATAGTGGCTGTATCAATTTACATTCCCATCAACAGGAGGGTTCCCTTTTCCCCGCACCCTCTCCAGCATTTGTTGTTTGTAGATTTCTTGATGATGCCCATTCTAACTGGTGTGAGGTGATACCTCATTGTAGTTGTGATTTGCATTTCTCTAATAATTAGTGATGTTGAGCAGCTTTTCATGTGCTTCTTGACCATCTGTATGTCTTCTTTGAGAAATGTCTATTTAGGTCGTCTGCCCATTTTTGGATTGGGTTGTTTGTTTCTTTAATATTGAGCTGCATGAACTGTTTATATATTTTGGAGATTAATCCTTTGTCCATTGATTCATTTGCAAATATTTTCTCCCATTCTGAGGGTTGTCTTTTTGTCTTGTTTATGGTTTCCTTTGCTGTGCAAAAGCTTTGCAGTTTCATTAGGTCCCATTTGTTTATTTTTGTTTTTATTTCCATTTCTCTAGGAGGTGGATCAAAAAAGAACTTGCTGTGATTTATGTCAAAGAGTGTTGTTCCTATGTTTTTCTCTAAGAGTTTTATAGAGTCTGGTCTTACATTTAGGTCTTTAATCCATTTTGAGTTTATTTTTGTGTATGGTGTTAGGGAGTGTTCTAATTTCATTCCTTTACATGTAGCTGTCCAGTTTCCCCAGCACCACTTATTGAAGAGACTGTCTTTTCTCCATTGTATATCCTTGCCTCCTTTGTCATAGATTAGTTGACCATAGGTGCATGGGTTTACCTCTGGGCTTTCTATCTTGTTCCATTGATCTATAGTTCTGTTTTTGTGCCAGTACCATATTGTCTTCATTACTGTAGCTTTGTAGTATAGTCTGAAGTCAGAGAACCTGATTCCTCCAGCTCCGTTTTTCATTCTCAAGATTGCTTTGGCTATTCGGGGTCTTTTGTGTCTCCATACAAATTTTAAGGTGATTTGTTCTAGTTCAGTAAAAGATGCCATTGGTAATTTGATAGGGATTGCATTGGATCTGTAGATGGCTTTGGGTAGTATAGTCATGTTCACAGTATTGATTCTTCGAGTCCAAAACATGGTATATCTCTCCATCTGTTGGTATCATGTTTAATTTCTTTCATCAGTGTCTTATAGTTTTCTGCATACAGGTCTTTTGTCTCCCTAGGTAGGTTTATTCCTAGGTATTTTATTCTTTTTGTTGCAGTGGTAAATGGGAGTGTTTCCTTAATTTCTCTTTCAGATTTTTCATCATTAGTGTATAGGAACACAAGAGATTGCTGTGCATTAATTTTGTATCTTACAACTTTACCAAATTCATGGATTAGCTCTAGTAGTTTTCTGGTGGCATTTTAGGATTCTCTGTGTATAGTATCAGAGATGACATCTTTTTAACGTACATCCCCATATGGATTTGGGTCTAGTTGTGAAGTTTCTCTTGTACTCTACTTATTTATCTATTAGAAACAAAGCCACATCACTTTTATGTATTTATTTCTTTTTGGCTACACCGTGCTGCTTGCGGGATCTTGTTTGCCTGACCAGTGATGGAAACCCTGCCCCCTGCAGTGGAACCTTGGAGTCCTAACCATTGGACCATCAGGGAAGTCCCAAAACATACTTATCTCTTTTTTTTTTTAACCACTTTTAACAATAGAGACACTGTATTAATTTTTAAATGTCTGATAAGGTTATTCCTCTCTCAAAGCTGATTTTTTTCAGTGTATTTCTAGTTATTTTTACCCATTTTTCCATATACATGTTAATATCATCTTCCCAAGGTCCATAAATGTAGTTTGTAGATAGATAGATAGATAGACAGATAGATAGATATATATTTTTTTAGGTCGCGCCATGCAACATGTGGGATCTTTGTTCTGCAACCAGCGATCGAACCCATGCACCCTGCATTGGGAGCATGGAGTCTTAACCACGGGACCACCAGGGAAGTCTCTGTAGTTTGTGTATATTTTTATAGGTTTGCATTGCATGTATGTATGACTGTAGGCAGAATCGACATCTGGAGATGGTTCCTGTTCCTCTTGCGTCCAGTATCTCACTTTTAAAGAACTGGGCCCTTGGCCTTTGGTGAGCATTCTATTCAGGTGTGTTAGGTGCTGGTTTCTTTCTGTACCCCACAGTGAATCTTGGTTAGAAATCACCAGTAATGTTGCAGAAAGAGTAATCCCTCCATGATTGTAAGAACAGTCATGATTACCAGCTTACACAACCTGAACATCACTGTCTAAAATACTCTTTATACAAATATCGTATATCACTTATACATGGAATCTAAAATATCATGCAAGTGAAATTATCCACGAGACAGAAACAGACTCAGGACGTAGAACAGACTTGTGGTTGCCAAGGGGGAGGGGGGGAAATGGGGGAGGGAAGGATTGGGAGTTTGTGATTAGCAGATGTAAGCTATTATATATAGAAAGGATAAACAACAAGGTCTTACTGTAGAGCACGGGGAACTCCATTCAGCATCCTGTGATAAACCATCTTGGAAAAGAATATGAAAAAGAATGTATATATATGGATAACTGAATCACTTTGCTGTGCACCAGAAACTAACACAACATTGTAAATCAAGTATATTTCAGTAACATAAATCTTTAAAACTAATATTTTAAAAAATAGTCTTTATACTGGTCAACTCAGAGAAATGTAAGATGTCAAGTTTATTCTTTTATCCATATATCATATTCCACATATTTTCCCTCTGCTATTATCCTTTTTTTTTTCTTTTGCCAGAAAAAGTTAATAGTTTTGGAATTCATTCCAGAGAAGCCTTTACTTAATCATCCACATTAGCTGGACTAATTAGACCTTTTCCTGCTAGAAGCTCCCAGACCCCTTAGCAGAATTACCTTCAAGAGTTACTTGTGATGTGGCATTAGCATTCCACAGCTGTTGTGTAATTCTGCTAAACTCCCGAGACTTTGTAGCTACAATGCCTTTTATCTGACTTCCACTTTCTTTCAATAAAGAAACAGAAGTAGTATTTTCTTTGAGATGTCTAAACCTATCCAAATTGATAACATCTGAATGACACAGTTGTGAGATTAATAAAAACCCAGGGCTGTGTTATCCAAAGGCTGCCAGACATATTTATCTTCAGAGACCGTTATTCTACACAAAACTCCAGCAGTGACTCTCATAACTTCTAAGCATATGGGCTGGGTTCATTAATATGCTAAATTCTTAACATCATTCATAGATGTTCTTCTGATCAGAAGGTAAGAGGCATTATTAAATAGCACAGAAAGAGCCTTTCTTTTCCAAGGAGTCATTAAGCCAGCAGGTCTTTCTCTAATTTTTCTGTAGCATCCATTTTGTATATTAATGAAAACCATTATTTTAAAATATTTAACAGGTCACGAAGAGAATGATCAAAGAATTGAGATAATTTAGCCTGAAGAAAGAAAGCCTGAGGACTGATTGAACTTTTAAAAGATCATGCAGAGAACAGCCACTTCCAAATTCTTTAAAGATGCTGAAATTGGAAACCAGGTAAGATTTATGGTGAAAGTTGTACATTTTAGAAATATTTTAATAGAGTGTGCTGTGTTTCTTTTTTAAGGTGTGCTTGCGTGGTGGTCATTGTATCTTCCCGTTAGATGGCTCTAAAGCCTTCATCTCTTCAGTATTTTGTTCATTCTCACAGTCAGTCCAAAAACATCTTAAGCAGTGCCTTTTGTCACACTGCCAGTTTTAGCAAATAACAGTGCCATAAGGATCCCAGTTAAATTTGCTTTTCAGATACACAGTGCATTTTTCTTTTAACAGTAAGTATCAAGTTTTTATTTCATAAAAAGGTACAGATTCAGGTTATTTGCAATTTGGGTTTCCCACAAACCGTGACGTGTTTTGATGTAAATTTTTTTGTTGTTTTTGTACTGTGTGAGAAAAATCATAGAAAAAAGAGCAAAAGTGTGTTTCTTTCCCAAATTAGAACATTTAAAAGTTTCTTATATCAAGCATAGAAGAGCATACTTTTTTTTTTCAGTAAATACAGTGGATAAACATTTTAACTTCACATCATAAAGTATGAAGGAAGAGAACGAGAGGGATAGAAAAAGAATTGGGGAGGTGGATTCAAATTTAAGAAATGTTGCTTATATCGACGGAGCATATGTTTAATATGAGTGTCCACACAGACGTAGAGAACAGACATGTGGTTGCCAAGGGGGAGGGGCTTGGGGGAGGGAGGGATTGAGAGTTTGGGGTTAGCAGATGCAAACTATTAATATTATATGTAGGATGGATAAACAACAAGGTCCTACTGTAGAGCACAGGGAACTATGTCCACTCTCCTGGGATAAACCCTAATGGAAAAGAATATTAAGAAAAGAAAGTCTTTATGTGTGAAACTGAGTCATTTTGCTGTACAGCAGAGATTGGCACAATACTGTAAATCAACTGTACTTCAATAAAAAATAACAATAATAAAAGAAAGAGTGTCCATGCAATATGGGGGAATTTTTTTTTCCCCTAAAAAAACGTATTATCTAAGATTCAAATGTAACTGGGCATCCTGTGTTGTATCTGGCAACTCTTGATTTATGTCTGCAGAATGCCATATCCCTGAACCATAATCCCCTGTTCGGAAATGTTCTGGTCTGCAAGAGTGGGTGCAGACACATTCTCTTCAGTGCAACCATGTTTTCAAGCAAATGATATGCAAAACCTGAGTATATTGAATAGACCGACATCCAGCACTGATTTGCCGTATTGGACAGAGAAGTGTTTATCATGGTGCTGGACTCACCACCATTGAAGCTGCCTTCTCTCTCCTCCCAATATGGAAGAGTCTGAAACCCCTCCTTACCGACCCTTGGGAACTTGTGTTTCTGTGTCTAGTGGTAGCAGGCATTGCCATTTTAAAAGACACTCATAAAAAAAAAAAAGACTTATTGGGGATGGTTGGGCTAACTCAAAATACATTAAGAAAAGTTAACTCAATGCCAAACCCCCAGCCGCTATTCTTCTGTAGGGTATGATTGTGAAGGTTGCCAGAAATATGGAGATAGAAAAGAAAGAATATATATTTTCTGTGTGCGTTAAATACCTTCTTGGATAAGGGAGCGTGAGATCTGCAGGGGAAAGAAATTCGATGCAACATTTACGAAGGGCCTACAGCTGAATTATGCGAGAGGCTGTCACGGATAAAATGATGAATAAAAGTAGTCGCTGTTCCCTAGAATTCATTATCAGGTAGGGAGAACGACACGAGCATAAACAGCTCTATTATAAGGCATATTGAGATAAATGGTGTTCATTTTGCAGGCTTCAAAGACAACAGATAGAATGCATGTTGCGTAACTGCCACTTGCAATTAAAAAGAAAAAACCCCAAATCATCTTCATTAGTCATGAATAATCCTCTCAACATGGGTGATAAGGGAGCATTTCCTAATTCTTTCTATGTATAGAGTCCTTCAGACAGAGTAGGATAGTGAAGGAAACAAGGAAAGCGTGACTTCTCTCCTGGGAAGGAGGAAAAGAAACCATACAGTTCATGAAATAACAGCATTTCAGCTTTGCTTTGAAGACGCCGAGAATGTTGATGACCGAAGATGGGGAAAGATGTTCCAAGAAGGGGGAACATCATTGGCAATTATTTGCTGTTCATTGAGTTTGAAAATTAGGTAATCAGGAAGCTTAGCAAATGTGGTTTCTACGCCTTTACAGCGTGAAATACAGATTATGTCGGGAGTAAACAGCAAGAAAGGGGAGCGAAATTGACCAGTACAAGATGAAGCCAGTGGCTGAGAGACAGTGATGATGACTATTATTGTTATTATCATATTTGGGGGGCAAATATCAAGGACCTCCACTCTTATCACAATAAAGGCAGAATGTTCTGCCTCATTTTTAATATATCTGATTTATGGTGCATATTTAATCTGAGATCCCAGGGATATGATGACAGGTGCCTACAGTATCTGAACAATATCTTTCTTTTTTTAGATTGGAATGTAGTTGCTTTACAGTGTTGTGTTAGTTTCTGCCGTACAAAGAAGTGAATGAGCTGTACGTATACATATATCCCCTCTAATCTTTGAAACTAGGTGTCCTACAGGCTATGTTCACCTGGTATGGAGAGCCGACCATAAATTGTTATCAAGCTGCAGAAACATTCACACCCCTCTTTCATGTGAACACGCCCGCCTGGAAAAAAAAGTGGTTTTTAACTGATTTTTGAAATTATTTTTCGTATTTAATGCAAGATGGCTGTTAACCTTTCCACTCATGTTTAGACATGTGGAATGTGAGGGTTGGAATGTTGCCAACCAAAGGCCATACAGTTATTGGTATATATTGGAATATTAGTATATGCTTTTTGATTTCAGACACGCGCATACACATTATAGACAGGGACAGATAACATGTATCTGTGTATATGTCTGTATATATAGATAGAGAAACATGCATGCATACTATATGTCTTTGAGAAGTAAACATAGGTACATACATATACTCATAGATGTATATTTGTGTCTATATATACTTGCTGTATATTTGAATAAATGGAAGAATTATATAAAATACCTATTTTTTGTGGAAGTAAGAATAATACAGGGGGTGCTTCCCTAGTAGCGCAGCGGTTGAGAGTCCGCCTGCCGATGCAGGGGACGTGGGTTCGTGCCCCGGTCCGGGAAGATCCCACATGCCGCGGAGCGGCTGGGCCCGTGAGCCATGGCCGCTGAGCCAGCGTGTCCGGAGCCTGTGCTCCGCAACGGAAGAGGCCACAACAGCGAGAGGCCCGCGTACCGCAAAAAAAAAAAAAAAAAAAAAAAAAAAAAGAATAATACAGGGAATTTATCTACTTTCCCCGTAAAAAAAACAAGGAAATAACTAGCTGCAAAAGGGCATCTCTAGCGGCAAGGAACTCTGCTCGGTATTCTATAATAATCTAAATGGGAAAAGAATTTGAAAAAGAATAGATACACGTCTACGTATAACTGAATCACTGTGCTGTGCACCTGAAACTAACACAACACTGTTAACTCTGCTCCAATATAAAATTTTAAAAAAATTGTTTAAAAAAGCATCTCATGTACTTGTAAAGATATGCAAGTAAATTCTTTAAAAAATATTTTGCCTAAGACAGTGTTCAACGTTAGCCAAACAAAAGAAAGACAAAGCTGCATAGCCTGCAAAGACTGGGGAGGATAACTGAGACGAATTCATGTATTTTTAGTGAAACCACACCATGCCCCGTTCCCCTAAATGCTAGTCATAATGCGTGTCACATTTTACAAGCCCGAAAACCTCACTTACGTTTTGGAGACACAATTACTTTTGGACAAAGAGCGTTGCTGAATACAGAATGTTCTTTTCTTTCTGCCGAGCAGAATATAAAGTGATCGCACGCTCTCCAGCCCTGCTGCGTCCGATGTAGTCCATTAACAAAGGATCCCTTTGCGATGCATCATATCCTCCTGATTCTTAAGCGTTCCTGCCAGAAGGATTCGGGCTGAGATAGCCATGCTCTAGTTTGCACCTGACAACTTCACATTTCACATGGGTTTTTATGGAATTTGAGGGAATTAATCAATCCTTAAAAACTCAGCCGAAAGCATTCCATCAGAAAAATTGCTAATATCACTCCCCCTTCCCGTTCACGCATCTTACTTTAAAGCACGTTTAAAGAGCATTAGTTGAAACATAAGGGAAAGACATAATGGGAAATGTCATGAGATAGCCCTAGAAAATACCTCCAGACCAAGATGCACATTATGAATGACAGGATAGTAAACATAAACTACCAAGGATGAAAACAGCAAAACTTTTAGAATCAGTCGTCACTGCTAAAATTCACTGAACGTGGAATATATGACAGAGAGATTGACGAACAGCTTAAGGTGACTTTTACATGGGTTTCCTGATTAGTAGACAAAACAGTATTTATCAAAGTATAATTTTGAAAGTCGATTAAATGGAGTATGTTCCTAACAGTTAGGCAGTGAATTTCTGCTGGGACTGTGTGTTATTGCTTTCATGAGTATGTACCATAACTGTGGAATTACTACAGACTCAAGGTCTTGAAATCACGCCAGGGAGCATTAAAGAACCATAGAGTTAAAAATCTTTAGGCCAAAGATTTATTCAAACATTCTGAATATTGATTTTCTTGGTCACTTTCAATGGCTCTTTTTTTTTTTTTTTTTTTTTTTGCGGTACGCGGGCCTCTCACTGCTGTGGCCTCTCCCGTTGCGGAGCGCAGGCTCAGCGGCCATGGCTCACGGGCCCAGGCGCTCCGCGGCATGTGGGATCTTCCCGGACCGGGGCACGAACCCGTGTCCCCTGCATCAGCAGGCGGGCTCTCAGCCACTGTGCCCCCAGGGAAGCCCAGTGGCACTTTTTTTAAACATGATAAATGCATGTATTATATGTGTGTATTAAATATATTATAAATACATAGATATGAGCATACATCCATACAGTGTTATATGAACTCAGTAGTCTTAATTTAATTCAACAGTTATACACACACAGGCACACACAGGGTGAGATATATATCAATATATATAAAATATATATCTAATCAGATGCCCTCTTTCTGCAGATCTAAATAATTAAATCTTGACTACTACAGATTTGATACAGCAAATCTGAAACACTCTCCTGCATTTTCCAGTATCTTTTCAAGTTCTGTCCTTGGTGTTCTTGATAAAACTTTGCCCATAGTGTTAATTATCATAGAAACCCCTGAAGCTGTGTGGGTCTCAGGCCAGGTTCTAGGGCCTTGTGTTTGTTTCTGTTTTTGTTTGTTTTGCTTTGAGGCATTCTCAACCCTCCTTTGAGGCGTCTGTGAGGTAGACCAGATACTTCCCTGAGCCCTAGGCATCAATCCTACTGTGTCGTTCCGAGGGTCCACAGCTGGCAGAGGAATGGTCCCACGTGGCCAGTCCAGTATTTCTTTCAAGGGATGGCTTGACATTGGGTTCCTCTGTTTGAGAAAAACGGTGAAGCTAGAAAATTGTTCATCCTTTAAATCTTTGTACGTAAAGTATGTTCAGCGTATTCCGTGGTCAGTGAAGAACCCTCACCAAGAGGTTCTTGAAATGGTTGCAGATAACAGGCTATGAGGGTTAAGGGAATTTGGGGTGGCTTATTTATTATTTTTTTAATTTAATTTTTTTGTGTCGAGGTACAGTTGATTTCCAATGCTGTGTCAGTCTCTGCTGTACAGCAAAGTGACTCAGTTACACGCATATAGACATTCTTTTTTTATATATTCTTTTCCACGATGGTTTATTACAGGATACTGAATGTAGTTCCCTGTGCTCTACTATAGGACCTTGTTGTGTATCCATCCTATATATAGTAGTTTGCATCTGCTCACCCCAGCCTCCCACTCCTTCCCTCCCCCATCCCCCTTGGCAACCACAGTTCTGTTCTGTCTGTGAGTCTGTTTGTGTTTTGCAGATCAGTTCATTTGTGTCATATTTTAGATTCCACATGTAAGTGGGGTCATATGCTATTTGTCTCTCTTGGGGGGTTTACTTTTATTTGAACTGATACTTGGATGCTGTGTTGATAGTCCCTTAAATTATTCATCGCAGTACAGTATTTAGAGGAGACAGTGATTGGCAATCCTACGACAGCTACAAGAAACCACTTTAATAGGCTCAAGGGATACCGGGGTTGAGCAATGTGGTGCTTGTTTCTTACTGTGCCGTCGACTCTGCAAGAAAGAAAGCAAGTCATCTGGGGTCTACTGACTGAGAAAGAGAGTTGGCTACAGGGTTGGCATAGGCGGTTGGTAAAATAACCTCCTCATTTACTTCCCTGGGGATGTGGATGTGAGGTGGTGACTTAACCAGAGAAGGAACAGAAAAAATCCAGAGATGTTTCCAGTGACTCATGAGATTTTTTTTTTAAATATTGCAGTGGAAAACTGTTTCGGCCCATTCTTTGTGGCCATTCCTTTTTTTTTTTTTTTTTTTTGAGTATTTATTTATTTATTTGTATTTTTTAAATTTTTGGCTGCGTCTTAATTGCGGCACACGGGATCTTCGTTGTGGTGCGCGGGCTTTTCTCCAGTTGTGGCGTGTGGGTTTTCTCTCTCTAGTTGCGGCCCTCGGGGTCCAGAGCGCGTGGGCTCTGTAGTTTGTGGCACGCGGGCTTCTCTCTCGTTGACGTGCGCGGGCTTAGTTGCCCCGCGGCATGTGGGATCTGAGTTCCCCGACCAGGGATCAAACCGCGCGTCCCCTGCATTGGAAGGTGGATTCTTTACCACTGGACCACCAGGGAAGTCCTGACTCATGAGATTTCGATCATTCTCAAGTGGCAGGGATGCTTGTGGGTTTGGCTGTTGCTATTAGGGGTTCATCTGTGGAAAGAAAGTACGTAAGGAAGTGAGAAGCCCAAGGAAGGTTCCAAGGAAGATGCTGCCAACTGGTTTATTCGTCAATGAACCCAAGCCCTTCCTAGATGACTTTCTTCTTCTATAGAGTCAGGACATCCTGAACCCCCCGAGGATAAGTTTCTCCATGTGTCCCTTATGCCAACCAGCAGAAGCACATACATGGAATTTGGAAGGTGAACTTGAGCAAAGAAGAGACGCAAGAGGGTTAAGGGACCTTTAGACCTTGGGTTGAGGTGTTTGTTCCTTCTTGAGACCTGAGGCAACAGTCCTTCCTTGTATTCAAAAGTACGTTAATGAGAGTGACCCTAAGGGATGGTTATGCACTTCCTCTGGCTTAATCCTTTTGATGTAAACTTATTACTTGGTTCCTCTACCTTCTTAGATATTCAGAAAGATACTTATTACCATGGGAGAATCATTTTCTTTTTAAGTTAATCACGGGATAGAGCAGAACATGGATCTATCCATTTCCAGCAGCTTCTCCAATACGTTGTACTGGAGTGTAACTCTGATGTTATTGGATCTGTAAAGATGTATCAACAGGTCTGTTGCAGGAAGGGGGATCCCTTCCAGGGCCCGAGAGCAGGCTCTTGTCTAACACTAGGAAATGAATCGTCCGAGGAGAGGCACACGTGCTGGCAAAGCAGGAGACTCTATTGGGAAGGGGCGCCCGGCTGGAGAGCAGGAGGGTGAGGGGACCCAGGAGAACTGCTCTGCCATGTGGCTCACGGTCTCGGGTTTTATGGTGATGGGGTTAGTTTCCAGGTTGCCTCTGGCCAATCGTTCTGACTCAGGGTCCTTCCTGATGGTGCGCGCGTCGGTCAGCCAAGGTGGATTCCCCGAGAAGGATTCCGGGAGGTTGGTAGGACCTGTGGACTCCTCTCTCCTTTTGACCTTTCCCAAATTCTTCCAGTTGGTGGTAACTTGCCAATTCCGTGTTCCTTACCAGGACCTCCTGTTCTAAGAGAACTCATGCCAGTCGTTGCTATGGTGCCTGGCCAGGGTGGGCAGTTTTCGCTCAGTGCTGGAAACAGGGGGACCATGGTGAATAAAACTACAAGGAAAGTGCACAGGGAGAAAACTGCTTGAAGCCGAAGTGTTTCCGCTGAGACTCACTGCTTAGTATGAAAGCCTGCATTGAAAAGCAAAGCATCAAAAGTGTGCAAATACGCCGCAGTCCAAGGCAGTATTGAAAGATAAAAGGTTAGACTCAGACACCCAGCCTGTGTGCAGTAGAAAAGATAAACAAAACAAGCTTCCACACAAAAAGCAAAGTGCCCTGAGGCTTTCTGTAAGGAAGAGAGATAAGCCCTTCTTCCCTCCTATATAGATAGCAAATGCCAAGAGCTCGTTTATAAGGACGGGAACAGGCAAGTCAAATAAACAATCCCTTGAACTTATTTACAAAACAGAAAGAGACAGACTTAGAGAACGAACTTCTGGTTACCTGGAGTTGGAGGGGGGGAGGGGGCAGGGATAGATTGGGAGTTTGGGAGTGACATGTACCCACTGCTCTATTAAACATGGAGAACCAACAAGGACCTCCTGTAGAGCACAGGGAACTCTGCTCACTATTCTGTAATAACCTAAACGGGAAAGCATTTGAAAAAGAATAGATACATGTCTGTGTGTAGCCACATGTATCCCTTTGCTGTCCACCTGAAACTAACACAACATGGTTCATCAGCGATACTCCAATTTAAAATAAAAAAATCCCTTTTAGAAAAATATGCAAAAAGGAAATGGGAGGAGGAGAGATAGTGGGAGAAGGAAAAAGAGAGCTACAGCCCCTGATGGACTCACCCCTTCACAGAGAAGGGAAGCCTTTTCTAAAGGAGCTAGTCAACTAGAACGTACTTAGAGAGATGTGAACACATTGTAAGGGTCCGGCTCAGTGACTCCTGCTGAAATCCAGGGCTAATCTCTCCAGGAAGAGCCGCCCACCGGGCATGCTTGGGGGCTTGTGGTGAACTGGAGGACGTGGCCCCCCCACCCCCACCCCAGGAGAGGACCCAGTGATGAGACGGGACTTCCTCAGTCTATAGCCCGGCGCTACGCCTGCTGCGGTTCCCCGGGGCCCAAGCCCCAGTGTGTGCGGTAGAATCCCGGCACCGAGGTGAGCCTGCGGTTCAGGAAGCTGGTGCCAGTTGCATACCTACAGCCCAGGCAGTGCGTCTGTGACATAACATGCATAGTTTATGGCCAGACAAGAAACATTTAAACAGGAAACCGATTTTTCTGCCCTGTGGTCTCCTCCCTCGTCTACTCCGCATTGCATATCTGCATTAGGCATGGACCCAGTCTGCCCTGTCAGCAGGAACATCTGCTCAACCCTAAAGAACACATTCTCCCAGCAGCAGCGAGACGACTCCTGAAAAGACAAGGCTCCTTCTTGATCTCGTAAGGGGCCACGGTGATGCTCAGATCTGGACGGTGAAAACTCAGTAATATGTCATTGAACGCACATCCCTGTTTCTCAAAACACTATATACCTCTGGACTTCTCATGGGCAGAACAGTTCTCAGAGCTTTCTGAGATTCTCTTCCCAGATTATCGTCCTCAAATTTGACTCAAGTAAACATTTCCACTTCTTTCCTAGATGGACTGTTGATTAATTTTTGTTGACCTGTCCTGACCTAGTCCTGGTACCAACTTCAAGCCCACACTCGTAGTCACCTACGAGTGTGCAGATTAGACGTGGGTCTTCCCTTCTTGGGTGTTTGCAAGATGTTCCTGGCACTGGTGATTGACACTCAAGGGAGCCAGGGAGAGAATAACCAAGGGCGGATGCTGTGAGATAAACTGTTTACATGATAACGCTCAGAGATAACCAGGGATGGCAGGGCAAACATGAGTATCACCCTTAAACTGAGGCTAGAAGGGCGTCTGTCCTGAGCCCAGGTTTCGAGGACACAGTTCTGATCCAAGAGATAAAGAACCTGCACCCACTGTAGACCCCACACCGGGTGTCTAGGACCCTCGAAATCTCTGCCCAAGTAGCTTTGCCTGCATCCACTTGCAGGGTCTTTGTGTCTTGTTCCCTGAGCTATAGCCTCAAGGACAGTGCCAGTCCTGTGGGTGGTCACGTGATCCGTCACTGGGTGGAGTATGGATGGATGTGTGTGTGTGTGTTTTTTAATTAATTTTATTTTTGGCTGCGTAGTGTCTTTGTTGCTGCACACCGGCTTTTCTCTAGTTGCGGCGAGCGGGGGCTACTCTTCGTTGTGGCACTCGGGCTCAGTAGTTGTGGCGCATGGGCTCTAGGGTGCGTGGGCTTCAGGAGTTGTGGCTCATGGGTTCTAGAGCACAGGCTCAGTAGTTTTGGCGCACAGGCTTAGTTGAGACTGTGATTAAAAATCTTCCAACAAACAAAAGCCCAGGACCAGATGGCTTCACAGGCGAATTCTATCAAGCATTTAGAGAACAGCTAACACCTATCCTTCTCAAACTCTTCCAAAATATAGCAGAGGGAGGAACACTCCCAAACTCATTCTACGAGGCCACCATCACCCTGATACCAAAACCAGACAAAGATGCCACATAAGAACAAAAATGTTCACATTTTTGAACACAGATGCAAAAATCCTCTTCTAAATACTAGCAAACAGAATCCAACATCACATGAAATGGATCATACACCATGATCAAGTGGGGTTTATCCCAGGGATGCAAGGATTCTTCAATATACGCAAATCAATCAATGTGATACACCATATTAACAAATTGAAGGAGTAAAACCATATGATAATCTCAATAAATGCAGAAAAGGCTTTCAACACCCATTTATGATAAAAAAACTTTCCAGGGCTTCCCTGGTGGCGCAGTATATCCCTGAGAAAGCCATAATTCAAAAAGAGTCATGTACCACAATGTTCATTGCAGTTCTATTTACAATAGCCAGGACATGGAAGCAACCTAAATGTCCATCGACAGATGAATGGATAAAGAAGGTGTGGCACATATATACAATGGAATATTACTCGGCCATAAAAAGAAACGAAACTGAGTTATTTGTAGTGAGGTGGATGGACCTAGAGTCTGTCATACAGAGTGAAGTAAGTCAGAAAGAAAAACAAATACCGTATGCTAACACAGATACATGGAATCTTAAAAAAAAAAAAAGGTTCTGAAGAACCTAGGGGCAGGACGGGAATAAAGACGCAGATGTAGAGAATGGACTTGAGGACACAGGGAGGGGCAAGGGTAAGCTGGGACGAAGTGAGAGAGTGACATGGACATATATACACTACCAAATGTAAAATAGATAGCTCGTGGGAAGCAGCCGCATAGCACAGGGAGATCAGCTCGGTGCTTTGTGACCACCTAGAGGGGTGGTATAGGGAGGGTGGGAGGGAGACGCAAGAGGGAGGGGATATGGGGATATATGTATACGTATAGCTGATTCACTTCGTTATACAGCAGAAACTGACACACCATTGTAAAGCAATTATACTCCAATAAAGATGTTAACAAAAAAAAAAAAAAGAAAGAAACCAGACTCGCAAGGTTACCTACTCTCTCAACCTATGGATGTGACATCCTGAGAAGGTCAGAGTAGAGGTAGGATGCTCAGATCGGTGGTTTCCAGGACTGCGGGGGAGGGGCAGGTCTGACTACGAAGGGTAGAGGTGGAAATTTCTGGGGGTGGGGGTGGGGTATGAAAATATTCTCTATGTTGGTTGTGGAGGTGATTCCTTGAGTCTATGCATTTGTCAACTGTCACAGAACTGTGCACTCAAAAGGATATATTTTGAAGTACGGGCAGTGTATTTGTTTTTAAAAATCTGAAAAATATTTTCTGTGAAAAGGTTTCCTTTTGATGAATGAAACAGAAGATTAGTGAAGAAGTGACCGGTCAGGGAAATCTAATTTTGAACATGTCACACCTGGAAGTTTGTAGATTTTTGTTGAAGTGTTCCACCAGGATGGCGCACCCAGAGCTGCTGATGGGAAACCTTAAAGGGCCTCAGCGGTGCTTTTTGGTGTGTGTGGGGGGTGAAGGTGGAGGGAATGGCTCAGAGGAAATTTAGCCTGACTTCACGGAGGTGAGCAGGAGAGCCTTCTAATATTTCCAGGAAAAACGTGGAATCCAAGTCTAATGGAAGAGACATTTTCTCTGAGTTTCTGTCAACACACTATTAAATCCTAACGTTTTATACTGTAGAAGCCACAGAATTAAACGGGGTGTCTTATGCAGAAAATTATCGGTGAAATGTTCTATTTGCAAGGAGATAGACTTGAAGTGTTCTTGCTGAGGTGGAAATTTCTGAATTGAAATGTCAGTATACCTGGGTGTTTATATCAAAAATCTTCCTGGTTTTTAACCTCTGATAAACCTGTATAAAAATGGGATGGAGGGCTTCCCTGGCGGCGCAGTGGTTGAGAGTCCGCCTGCCGATGCAGGGGACGCGGGTTCGTGCCCCGGTCCGGGAGGATCCCACATGCCGCGGAGCGGCTGGGCCTGTGAGGCATGGCTGCTGAGCCTGTGCTCCGCAACAGGAGGGGCCACAACAGTGAGAGGCCCGCGTACCGCAAAAAAAAAAAAAAAAAAAAAATGCAGACTTCTGGTGTAAACTGATAATCGACACAGCAAAAGGGGAAGAGGGCAATTCACGGTTCAGAAGTACTGGGGAATCCGTGTGTATGACTAAGCTATGGGTGCATAGGGAGTTATCCCCAAAGCAAGAAGGAATGAAGTCTTATTATTATCCTCTTGCCATCAAGTGGTTAAACGTGATCATGGAAAATACTGCATTTTCCTCTTTACGTTTTCCATCTTGAAGGAAAAGTAGAGAGCGCCAGGCATTCAACAAGCTCTCATAATTTGTTCTTTGTCTCCATCTTAGCCACGCATCATGCCGAGAAAAAGACCTTAACATATTCATAATCACCTTCCAAAAAAAATTAAGTAAGTGTCACCAATTATCATGCAACACCATTAAATATTTTCAACAGGGGGAAAAAAATAGAAACCCAAACCTCCTCTGCTTGGGAAATGGATAGCACGCTTCTAAATCGTTTTCCGGTTAACAATTAAAACTGTAATTATAATTCCAGTCGATGAGATGTAAGCCATAAAGACAGCGCATATCAAAACCTCTATGATGTAGTAAATGTAGGATTCCAGGAGCTAGCCACAGCTTAAACCATTCATTAGGAATCAAGAAGGAATGAAATCCAAGGGATTATGTCTTGCACTTGGGGAAGTAGGAACAAGTAAGACAGACTAAGTCAAATAAAATAGCGGGACGGATTCTTACAAATAATAGAAGAACATGAACACAAGGCTCTTCATATCTTCGGCCAAAGGATTTAATTTCTCCCCCAAACCGAGACTGATTCCTCAAAAGTCGAGACGCTGATAGCATTGTACTTTCATTCTGCCACAGTCACTTATACACATGAGTGACGGTGACAATTTTCCCGTTGATATAGATGGAAATCAGGAGCAAGTTGAATCCGGGCTAAAGGCTTCAGGTCTGCAGTAGGTTTTTTGTGTTTGCATCCCAGCTGCTTCTCTAGTCATCCATGTGGACACTCTTTGACCTTTGTATTCTCATAACAAATGAGCATCCTAATTGTACCAGCTCACAAGCTTATCATTAACGGAGGCATGTCTAGACTACGTAGAGTAGCTGACGCATAGCAAGTCAACCAAGGTGAAATTTTACTAAATCGTGATTTTAAAAAATCATATTATTTAATGCTGGTACTCTTTTACCATTTGGAAAGACGTCCTCGGGGTATTAGGTGTCCAGAGGAAGCTGATTTCCATTCAAGGCTGAAAATCCTCACAGCTGAATGGCACGGGATGAGTCAACTATAGTGGAGGGGAGAAATGGAAAATATACAGCCTGGAGAAGAGAGCTGAGCGTGATTTAAAGAGAAGTAAAGAGGCATTGGTGAATGCGGTCCTATATTTTTACTGCGGGAATGAATAGAAGGAAACAGATTTAACATACCGTCTGCCAAGGGCTATATAACCTCCGATTCAGGTGTCAAGAAGAAGTGCATTTTCCTTCCCCCGTTGTGTCTGACAGTGCTGCAAATACACATCTCCAGCCTGAATTTTGCTTTAAGGTATAAATTAAATGACCTATTTTTGAATTTTGTTTCCAATGGAATCACACGGACATAGTATCTCAGGAAATAAGTTCCATAAATAAGCCATGTAAAGTTTCATAGTCAACAAAACTCTGCAGTCAATATTTGACCATTGTGCCGATCTACTTCCAAAAAGGATTTGCAGTCACCAAAAGAAAAAGAAAAAGAAAAATGGATCAAGATCATTACACGTGCATAGCAGAATGAAATAATATCTAATAGTTAAATAACTGTAAGTAATATGTATTTTGGTCATTTTGGCTCATTTCTGTTTTTTTACAGAAAAGATGTTGAGGGATAAATTGGGAGATTGGGACTGACATATACACACTACTATATATAAAACAGATAACTGATAAGGACCTACTGTATAGCACAGGGAACTCTACTCAGTACTCTGTAATGACCTATATGGGGATAGAATCTAAAAAAGAGTGGATATAGGTGTATGTATGACTGATTCACTTTGCTGTACACCTGAAACTAACACAACATTGTAAGTCAACTCTACTCCAATAAAAATTACTACTCCGGGCTTCCCTGGTGGCGCAGTGGTTGAGAGTCCGCCTGCCGATGCAGGGGACATGGGTTCACGCCCCCGTCCAGGAAGATCCCACATGCCGCGGAGAGGCTGGGCCCGTAAGCCATGGCCGCTGAGCCTGTGTGTCTAGAGCCTGTGCTCCGCAGCGGGAGAGGCCACGGCAGTGAGAGGCCCGCGTACTGCAAAAAAAAAATTATTACTCCAATTAAAAAAGAGTTGCATTTTGTTGAAAATAAATTGTACAAAATAAGCCTATGTTGATTGTTGATTATGGCAATTGGAAAATCCTCCCCAGGCTTTTCATGGGGTCCTATGAAAGGGCACGATATCTCAAGACAGGTGACAGAAATGTGAGCCATGGCCCTTGGGAAATAGTCTTGGAAGAGCTGTTCTCATGTTTGCATAACTGGTAAGACCTCTGGGATCTGTGTTACTGCCCTGCTTTCGGGTCCTGGAGCCGTGGGCTGGCCGCTCTCCTGTGCAGGCCAAGCCCCACCCTGTCTTCTGCTCTCTGATCCTCTGATTTCTTCTCCTTCTCCTGATTCACAGTGTCCCTGTCCTGGAGCTCCCAGCTGTCCACAAGTTCCAACACTTCCTCAATTTTCTAGGCAACCAGAAGCAGCAACATTTTTTGATTTTTTTTATAGAAGCAAAAGCAGCAATAATTTTTTGTTGTTTATAAACTTTCATTTCTAATAAAGTGAAGTATGTAAGGACATGGAAGGGAAATGCACTATATACAGAGCAGTGTACGTCCTATATACAAACCTAGTGTCAAGTAAAGCAGATTAAGATAGAAGAATCCTTATTTCCACCCTTCTCACTGCTGGTGTGATGTAAGTTGGTGAAGCCACTATGGAGAACAGTATGGAGTCTCCTTAAAAAAAAACTAAAAATACAGTAACCATATTACCCAGCACTCCCCCTCCTGGTCATATATCTGGAAAAGAGGAAAACTCTAATTTGCAAAGATATATGCACCCTAATGTTCATTGCAGCACTATTTACAGTAGCCAGGACATGGAAACAACCTAAATGTCCATAAACAGATGAATGGATAAAGAAGATGTGATACACACACACACACACACACACACACACACACATACACACAAAATGGAATATTACTGAGCCATAAAAAAGAATGAAATTTTGTCATTTGCAACATTATGGATGGACTTGGAGGGCATTATGCTAAGTGAAATAAGTCAGACAGAGAAAGACAAATACCATATGATATCACTTATATGTGGAATCTAAAAGAAAGTACAAATGAACTTATTTACAAAACAGAAACAGATTCACAGACATAGAAATCAAACTTTTGGTTACGAAAGGGGAAAGAGGGGAGGGGACAAATTAGGAGTTTGGGATTAACGTACACACACTAGTATATATAAAAATAGATAAACAACAAGGTCCTACTGTATAACATGGGGAACTATATTCAATATCCTGTAATAACGTCTAATGGAAAAGAATCTGAAAAAAATATATATACATATATAACTGAATCACTTTGCTGTACACCTGAAACTAACACAATAATGTACATCAACTATAGTTCAAGTTCAAAAAAAAGAATCCTTGTTTCCTGATTGGCCAGAAGATACAGTCAATTTAAATCACCTTTGATACTACAAGTTTGGGTTCTTCAAAAATCAGCATTTAAGCTTTGTCTTTTCTTTGTATGTTGATGAACTAGTTAACCAGCATAGGGGAAGTTGAGAGTTTAACCATAAAGCGTTTTTCCTATGGGAGCATTTACTTTTTACTTGTAAAGGAAACAATGAAAACATCGTAAACATGGGAGAACAACAACGACAACAAGACAACTGGTCATAGTTCTTCAACTCTACTGTCTGATGAATCAGCTAACTGCCAGGCTTTGTGAAGGATAATCTTTCTGTCTGAATCACTTTACCATTTGCTTCTTGTCACACCCTCTTAGATTATACAAGTACCTGTGTTTCTTATTCTAAATTTTTTTGGGTAATCTTCTGGAAAAGAATGGCCTTGCCTAAATCTAGATACAGCATATCGTTTGAGGCTATTTGTTTCTTGCAATTAAAAAAATAAAACCCAAGAAAAATGTCAAGATGGTAAATTTGGTATAGTTAGATAAAACAGATTTTACCTTGAATATGTTATAAATCATTAAATGGAAAAATATTTCAATTAAAATATAACCACACCCACTAGGATGGCTATAATCAGTAAGATGGAAAGTTACAAATGTTTCCAGGTGTGGAGAAATTGGAACTCTTGGATAGCGTTGGTGGAGATGTAAAAGGATTCAGCTTCTGTGAAGAACAGTTTATTCCTCAAAATTTACACGTAACATGAACATATAACCCAGCAATTCCACTCCTATATATATGCCAAAGAAAACTGAACACAGGTGCTCCAACAAAACAGGTACTCCACCGTATAACGTGCACACAAGCATTATTTACAGCAGCCAAAAGGCAGAAACAACCCAAATGTCCATCTGTGGATGACTCAATTAACAAAATGTTGTCCTTGCATAGAATGGAGTATTACTTAGTCACGAGAAGCAATGAAGCACTGATACAGGCTACAACATGGATGGACCTTGAAATGATTATCCTAAGTGAAAGAAGCCAGACAGAAAAGGGAAACATGATATGATTCCATCTGTATGAAATGTCCAGAATGGCAAATCAATACAGACAGAAAGTTAATTCGTGGTTGCCAGCAGTGACGGGGACAGGAGAATGGGGAGTGATGGTAATGAGGAAGGGGTTTCCTTTTGGGGTGAAGAGATTCTAAAACCAGAGAGATGGTGGTTGCACGACACTGTGAATGTACTAAAAAAAAAAACGTTTCGGAGTAATTATTTTCTTTTTTAAATTGAGGTATAGTTGTACAATATTATATAATTTTCGGGTGTACAACATAATGATTCACCTTCTTTAAAGATTCTACTCCATGTATAGTTATTACAAAACAGTGGCTCTGTTCCCTGTGCTGCACAGTATATCCTTGTAGCTTATTTATTTGATACCTACTAGTTTGTACCTCTAACTCTCCTCCTCCTATCCTGCCCCTCCCCCTTCCCTCTCCCCACTGGCAACCACTAGTTTGTTTTCTGTATCTGTGAGTCTGATTCTTTTTTGTTATATTCACTTGTTTGTTGTACTTTTTAGATTCCACATAAAAGTGATGTCATATATTTGTCTTTTACTATCTGGCTCACTTCACTTACTATGATAATCACTAGGTCCATCCACGTTGCTCCAAATGGCATGATTTCATTCTTTTTTATGGCTGAGTAGTATTCCAGTGTATATATGTGCCAGAGCTTCTTTATCCATTCTTTTTTTTTTAAATTAATTAATTTATTTATTTTTGGTTAGGTTGGGTTTTTGTTGCTGCGCGCGGGCTTTCTCTAGTTGCAGTACACGGGCTTCTCATTGCGGTGGCTTCTCTTGCTGCAGAGCACGGCCTCAAGGCACACGGGCTTCAGTGGTTGTGGCACACGGGCTCAGTAGTTGTGGCTCACGGGCTCTAGAGCGCAGGCTCAGTAGCTGTGGCGCACGGGCTTAGTTGCTTCGTGGCATGTGGGATCTTCCCAGACCAGGGCTCGAACCCGTGTCCCTTGCATTGGCAGGCGGATTCTTAACCACTGCACCACCAGGGAAGTCCCTATCCATTCTTTGTTGATGGACACTGAGGTTGCTTCCGTGTCTTGGCTATTGTAAACAGTGCTGCTGTGAACAGTGGGGTCCATGTGACTTTTCAAATTAATGTTTTCATTTTCTTTGGATATAAAACATGTTTGACATTTTGTAACATTAAAACATTTTAAAAACATGTAATAAAAAATGCCGTTGAGTATTTTAGTCCTGTCTCATTGAGCAGACAGTGTAAGTTGAAGTTGAGTGAACTGAGGTAATATTGAAATGTCTGCAAATAGCAGAAAAAAAAATAACAAAAGGGGAAACACAGCAGAGAAGTCTTGTGAGCAATAAAGTTGCTAATTTTAAGTGAATGGAATCACTGCAGTAGAAGTCAGAAAAAATAATATTTGGTGGATAAATTCAGTCTAAGCTCAGAAGGAAGAGTTTGGTCCTGGTCCCAAGAAGATTTCGGCTTTCCGGTCAGCTTTGAATCAGAATCCTGAAACCGTGGATGAATAGCCCATGATGGCAGGATAAATGACAAGCAAATACCTGTGGACACAGGTGCGTCCACAGACACCTGGCACCGCTATTAGAATTCAACCCATGCTTCTCATCTTCCTGCTTTCTGAGAGTCAACGGGGAGGGCTCGTATAGGAAACCACTGATTTTTGCCACGCCAGCCAGACACCCACTGTGGTGTGTTATGGATGTGGCCATTACCATGGCTCTGATGTGAATTCCAATCAAATTCATGATGGAAGATAATTCAGTGCCGGGGATTTGCCCTCCCGCGATATTAAACCAATAGCAACACAGCCCTGCCTGTCAATGCAGTGAAGCGCTGACAGATGACAACTGTGCTGGTCCTTGCCTGCTCCCAAAGTTCTCGTACAAATAGCAGATGGAAATGCTTAGCGCATTGACACGGGATATATTTCGCCTCGGTGCAGCTGACTGTCTGAAATCTTTACACAGAGGGATGTGGCCCTGAAAATCGGTGATCCGGTCCTAAACCAGAAAAGAAAATGAAGATGCAGGAGGCCTAAATGTTAGAAACACAGTTCAAAGAGATGGATCTCCTCTTAGAAAACGATGGATTTCGGTACCTTGCATTAATGTTCAATTCAACCCAATTCATCGGAACAACAACAACAAAAACTTGCTAAATGTATTTTCTGACCATTTCAACATTCATTCCCTCTGTCACGAATGAAATATCATGGTGGATTCGTTTACTATTTATATATTAAAGCTGTTACTGAGAATTTAAAGTGCTATTTATTACCTTGAAATGTATTTAAGATATCTATTTTGTGCTGCCAGAGATGTTACACTAATTTTCTTTTTCACCTGGGAATCAGAGTAATTTGCACTTTCATTTTGCCATCATATTTTCTGTTTTCTGAAGTGCAACATACATTAAAAGTTGCTGTTGCTGTTTGGTTTTGTCTGGTCATCATCTCTACAGAGAGATTTCACAATCTACGGTTATCCTCCCAGAGGTCAAGATTACCTGGGAAAAAGGTAAATCCAAGAGGCAGAGAGTCAAATCACCCTGTGACTCTGACTGTGTAAAGAACTTAACAGAAAAAACAAACAGAAAAAACCATTCTTACAAGTGAAGTTGGTTTTTCTGGTTCAGAGTTTTCCACCCCCCAAAGGTTTGGTGTGAAATGCTGTTAAAACATCATGAATTGAACAGGATTTGGAAGAAAACTTTGCTATAAACATGCTGTCAGTGGACAGTTTCATGAGTCACAAACCGGATTCGGATATGGAAGTCATTTAAAAAGCCAGTTTTCCTTATAAAGACTGAATTTTCCATATAAGTTGATCTAGGTTAAATTTCACTAAAGTAGCAAATAAATATAAAAGTTAAGGTAGACATTTAGAAAACAGTGCTTTGTGGGGACGCAGAAGGCATCATAGGGCACTGAATCCCAGACTTTGGTTCCACAGGAATAGCCCAAAGTTTTTGCAGAGAATTTCTCCTAAATGTAATCCATGTAATGGGTCTGTAACATATATGCTTGCCATTAGAAAAGCAAAACCTTGCACTCAGATTCTTATAAATAATTTTCTTTGTGTCTTTACCCTGCCACGCGTGATTCTCTAGGGAAAATACATTGTCACAACGATTTCATAATTTGTCATTTACCATGGAATCTACTTTCTTTTATTATTACGGGTTTGTCGTTTAAAACGACTAGATTTTAGATATTAATTGTAAAAATGCTAAGATGAATTCGTTCTGTTTTGTACTTTAAAACCTTTTATTTGCTTAATCATGAGGATAAATCCGTTCATTTTCTAAAAAATAATTGTGCCTTTACATCGTTTTCCAAGAGCTTCATACAGCCAAGCAGTTTGGATCATTCAGCAATTTCTTGATAATTAATGACGACACATCGAACCTGGTTATTGCCCTGTTCGGTAATGTGTTGGTATGCATGTTCTTAATGAACTAATTTCATAGGCAGTTGCATTTGGAAGCAGAAATAGAAACAAAATAACCAACTCAATATTTCACTAACTAAAGTATGTTCCTCAGAGATAATACACAATTATTGTACCTATTAAAATATATTAGAGTCTTGAAAGAGATAAGGAATTTATGAATTTTAAAATGTGGTTAATTTTCCGTTTGTACCCCAGCAAAACGTGTAACTTGCATTTTTCTACGGGTACTTGAGATCTTCAACTGCTGGTTTATACCCAGATCTGTGTATTGCCCAAAGATTCCATTTCTAGAAGGAGCGTGTGTGTGTGTGTGTGTGTGTGTGTGTGTGTGTGTGTGTGTGTGTGTGTGTGTGAGATTTAGATTCCATGGACCATATTTTCTCCCAGGCGTCTTACATTTTGATCAGCTAAACTTCCCCACCACTTATTTGCATAATAAGATGTGATTGGAAAATGGGAGGAAGGGCTGGGTTCATCAGTTTGTATCGTTATGTACAGGAAGACCAATGGGTTTATGTTTTCAAAGGAGCAAATGAATATCAAGGGCAAATGGAAATGTTCTTTGGCTTAATCATGTGTTGTTTGTTTCTCTACATAAATACATCTCTGTCCTTTCATGTAGGGAATAGGATGAGAGGCCATTTCTTTCTTTCAGTTATAGGTAAAATGATAGAGAACGGTAACCTCTGCTTTTTCAGTACGCCATACAGATGGTCTGATATTCCCTCTGTCCCCTAGAACCTGTGATTGGCTTTGTTCCCTGGTCAGAGGAATTCTGGGAAATTGGAACCTTACCCTGTGTGCACTTCACTGTTGTCGCCCCCTCTAATTTGTGCATCCAGTGCATTCACTGTGTTTTTCATCGTTTATTGGAGTTGGATAAGCTTTTAATATCCCATGCCAATATACACTGTCAGGTCACTGTAATAACATCAATACAGTATTGACAAAAGGACAGGCAGAGCGATCGATAAAAGTGAAACAAAGAAAGGCAATAAGAAATAGATTCTAAAACATTTCAGAATGGAACTCAGGATACTGCTTGCAGTTCAGTAAGGTGACATAAAACTGGATTAGTTAATACATGGGGTTTGTAGCACAGACTCTACGGCAAGAAGCTTAAATTGGATCTCCATTTCAGGCATACACAGAATTAATTTGCAGGTGACATGAGAGACTTCAATTTAAGACACGAAGGCTATTGAAGAAAGAAGTGATAGTTAGACACAGGGAAATTGAGAGTTGAAACATTGTTATTACTATTTAAGTAGTTCTAAAAGAGGAGGTGGGTGAGCTTAGTATACCAACTGTGCAGCAAAAGATCACATAAGAATCATCAGTAGATTTGCGGGGAAATAATTTGCTGAGAGCTATGAGTATCGCAGATGTACACGGAGGTTTTCCTCAGTAAACAAACAGGGATGAGAAACCCCCAAAGATAAGGAGCCCAAGTAGGAAATTCATAGGAATTCAACTCCACATGGCGAGAAAATCGGTGAAAAGGAGATCAGACAGGAATGTTGGTTGTGCTGTGGCGTGGAAGTGTAACATAGTTGATGAAGTAACGGTTGAATGATTGATGGTCTAGCTCCCTATTGGGATTAGGATGTCACATCAGTCAGCGTAGTAGCATTATGCCAGGGGACACCAAAGGATTCCATCTGTTTTGGGGTAAAATGTAAGGAATAGGCAGGAAAAATACCCCAAACGCTGCACTGATCCTGATTTTGTAAAGCAATAACAATCCCTATACATGCATATTGTTATAACGTTATATATGGAGAACGCACATGCATGTAAATATATATGTGTGTATATCAGTATGTGTTTGAGTACATATTTGAGTGTCTATATGTATATATACTGTATAACAGTTGTATATATACTGTATAACTGTATAACAGTTGAAATTGTATTAAGTAATACCCGGCTATTGCATTCATTAGCTTTTTAGTTGGTGAGGTTTCTTTCGTTTGCTCCACATGTCTGGACAGTGGTGGCCAGTCCTTAGGTTGGACTCCCCTGGCTCCTAATTAAGGAGAAGGGCCAAAGACCCACTTCTGTGAGTCACCCATGACCATGGGTCACCAACGGCCAAGGGCAATGAACAGGGTCTGATTAAGTGTGAGGTCACCTGACTCCCAGATTATACTTGAGATGATTGAAAGGGAGGAAGTTTGCACTTTCCTTTTTGGGGGCACCAGGAGCTGGGGTTTGATTTACCCTCCAACAGAAATAGTTAGGGAGGTCAAGTCTGCATCATTTCTTAGGATCAAGAGAAAGGTGGCAGGATATTGGAGAACATTCCATGCTTGCCTTGCGTCCCCAAGTTGTAACTTTTTTTTTTTTTTAATGTGGACCATTTTTAAACTCTTTATTGAATTTTTACAACATTGCTTCTGTTTTATGTTTCGGTCCCTTGGCCGCGAGGCATGTGGGATCTTGGCTGTCCCATCAGAGATCAAACCCGCACCCCCTGCATTGGAAGGCGAATTTTCAACCGCTGGACCGCCACGGAAGTCCCCCCAGGTTGTAACTTATTAATATTATCTTTGGGGGAACAAAAGAGCGTTTCGAGACATTCCTTCACAGATAAACAAAAGATCACCCATGCTGAGGGGCCAGAAACCTGATTGGTAGGTGAGAATTCCCAAGTGTCTCTTGACAAATCTGGTAAGTTTTGTTCAGCAAAATGCAGGGGGTGTGGCAAACAATGAAGAAGTTCCTTCTGAAAATGACATTCCACTAAGAAAACCAGCATTTTCCAGGAAAAGAGCTTGCTTTAGTGCTCGGGTTTTCATTAAGAGAGAACTGTAAATGTATTTCTTGTTCTTATATTGGAGACTGTTTTATGTGTCTCATCTTGCTTCAGTTTACATGAAGAAGTAATGAAAAGGTTTAAAATTTGAACATAGTGAATTAAAAGACATCTGAACTGTGTGGCTGCTGACGTTTGGCCTTTAAATTCTGATTCCCAGCAATTCAACCTTCATTATCTGACCCTGTTCTAACGGATTAAAAAATTAAATATAATTGTATAAAAAGTTTATAACATTAAAATACTTAGAAAATATCAGATTATTAAGAAACGTTTCATATTTTCAGAAAGCTGGTTTTCTCCTAAAATGTACAAATTTATTAAAAGTAGAAGATACAGTACAAATTCTAGTTAACAAATTTTAAAAATGAGCTTTACAACTTGACATTTACATTGTGGCTAAAATAAGGAATGATAATCAAAGTTCCAATGTAAGTTATAGAACTACATATATATGTATATGGTACATTAAATATATGCATTATCTATATATACTATACATGTAACATATGTTATATATTATATACTATATATACTATAATTAACATATACCATATATTAAACATATACTATACATAGTAGACAATAAAAATAGTATATATAGTATACACTATATAAAAATATAGTTTTACACATGCTATATATAAGATATACATTTAGGGCTAAATATTTATCATTTAAAAAAATATTCAAGTCCTATTTTATAGATCTAGTTTTATACATACTGTGTGTAAGCTCTGTATGTACATGTGTAAGGTATCCATATATGTAACTACATATATATGTCTATACAGTATGTTATATGCATTATACAGTTATGTATATTATACATATGTAACATATAATATACATTTTATATTGTGCCCGTATACAATATATACATAAAATATATACTGTATAAAGTATATTAAAATAGTTTAAAAAAATCAAATGTATATAGTTTCATATATACTATATATAAGATATACATACATGAGATATATATATATAATTATAGAACTGTATATATAAAATGACTTTAAAATATTGTTCAGTGTCGTCACATGCTTCTCAGGGACTGTGTGTGGCTTTGGTAAGTACCATGCTAATTTATGAGGATTCCTGGAACCACAGGTGGGAAAATGAAGGGAGTTGGTGCGTGCTGGGCTGTGCTGGGAAATGATACTTTTTATTCAATCATCTTGTGCATTAGGGGTTGGCAACCTTTTTCTGTAAAGAGCTTGATAGTAAATATTTTAGGCTTCCCAGGGTAGGAGGCGAAATTTGGATGGATATTCTGTAGGTGCTTATATAACCATTTACAGTGTTGCCATGGACACACGTAAAAGCCATTTCTAGTAAGAGCTCAGGGACCCTTGTTCTGCATTCCATCCAAGAGTAAGCGATTGAGAAATTAGCGTGTTGTTTTCCACTCATCTAAGCACTTCTGTAGCTCAAATCCTCCCACACCTCAGAGCAGTGTCCTTCCTACAGACAGCAAGGCTATAACCCACAGATCGCTGGGGTATTTGATTTCCGGAACATACGTCAGTACTTTTGGGGGGCACGAAAGGTATTGGTGGGGGGCACAGATTTCTGGGTTGCAGTTACACTCACTCCGCCAGAGGCGAGCCCTGGAACCCACAGGACATGTGTGCCCTGGCTTGTGCTGTGATACAGGAAACCCTAGAAGGCATGGATCCCACGTTAGGGAGCTCTCCGTCCAGCTGTGTGGACTGAATTGTGTACAAAGATTTAGAAGCATAAACCAGATTTTAAAATATTCTTGTGTCTCTGTCCATGGCTCTGGGATTGTCTAATTTTTTCACTCATGTTTCAAAACATAATATGTAAAGTGAGATAGGATTCTCTCCCAGGAGCTCTGAGCGGCAAATGAACTCATGAGGGAGCAGATTTTTCTCAGTCCCTGAGGGAAGAAAGGAGGCTTCATAGAGGAGATGTGACTCAATGTACATTCTGGACATTGAGACTGTCGAGGGGTTTTGGGCAAGGGAAGCAGCGCAAATGCAGTAATGGATCTGCAGGGAAAGTAGGGCATTTTATTCTCAAGTGAGATTCACGGAGGTGTCCCTCCGGAGATGGGAGAGAAATGAATCACAGGGTCGGGGGCAGGGTCTCGTGTGGCACTCCCGGCAGCTAGCAAGTGCTCAGTAAATGCTTTCCGGATCAACCAACCAGTCAGTCAGTCAATCAATCACCAATCTGTCCATCAAAGCAAGGATCGGTAAGACACTAGAACCTAATCCCCCAAGGAAACATAGAATGGCGTGAGCGATTCGGGCAGGGAAAGACATACTTACGTGTATTTCGGGAGCATCATGTTGGTGGCACGAACAGGCATCTGAGAGATTGTGTAGTAGCCGTTGGGGAGAAGTACACAGCTCTGAATTCTGACACCGCTTGGGACAGGGGAAGGAGCTGATTGAAAAGGGCTTTAGGAGTGTGTTAACTTTGTACGGCTGCCGTAACAAAGTACCACCAACGGGGTGTCTTAGCACAACAGGAATCTATTATCTCATAGTTCTGGAGGCCCGAAGTCCAAAATCAGGGTGCCGGCAGGATCACGCTTGCTTTGAAGCCGGGAGGGGAAGGATTCTTCCTTCCCTTTCCCCAGGTGTCTCTCAGTGGCGGCAGCATCATGCCAAGTCTCTGCCTGCACCTTCACCCAGCAGTTTCTTCCCTCTGTGTGTGTGTCCCGATCCCCTCTTCTTATAAGGACAGCAGTCCTATTGGATCAGGACCCACCCTACTCCAGTAAGACCTCATCTTAATTATATATATATGTATAGATATATTTGGTAGGGAGTCAGAGTTCCATGCCTAACACAGTAGAGGTACAATCCACACTTCTCGGTAACTAATGCAGCGTGAAAAGTGAGCAGATCTCAGAACATCGTGCATGGTGCCGAAGTCTCCATGTTGGGTGTGGATGACCTTGACCTAACCTGATGTGAAGGACATCGCCAGCACCTTAGTTGTTGAACCCACTCCGTTTATAGTGCCTGAGAATTATTTAGGAAGGACTTGGCACCAGAGGGGTGGACTTAGGAGAACTCACAGCCCGTGGAGATCCAGGCCAGGTCACGGTCGTGTCTCTTCCATCAAGTAACCACTTACTGCAGGAAGACCGTGTAACGCTGCTTGTGTGCTGATGTGGAAACCTCTCCAGGATATACATGTGTGTGACAAAAGCAACGTGCAGGAAGGATGCTGTGTCAAGTCTACTAACATACGTGTAAAACAAACACACACGAAATTACAATGTCGACCCTCTTGTCTGTTTCCACGATGTCCAGGGATAGAAGTACGAGAGCCTAGAAACTCTGAGTGGAGTTTGGGAGGAGTACTGAGTACCATTTTGAACCTTGGGATTTGAGACCATTTTAGGCTGTTAATTATTTTTAAATTAACAGTTGGTTTGAATACGGGTATTGACACACACTGTCTGCGTCTTTGTTGATACCCCATTGAACCCTCGCTCTGAGTCTTTGTTGGGTATCATTTCCCGGTGTTTTGTAGAAAGAAGCTGAGACAGAATCCTTCAGACGCAAGGTTGGCGGAGAGCGGTTTCCTTATCCTGACATAAACGACTTCCATTCTTGAGGCTCAGTGTCTAACCCTACGGCACCCTGAGGTCTCAGAGTCTAACCCTACAGCACCGTGAGGTCCCTTATGGAAACACAGGAGACTGTGTTCTCAGGACCAGCAGCCAGCCATGCAGGAATTGCCAGTAGAGGGGAGAGTAAAGAGGAAGGTCAGGAAAGCGTGAACGTGAAGCAAGTACATGGGGAAATAATATTGCTTGTTCGAGGGGCACCTTTCGAGCTGCAAGTGGTTCTTTCTCTTCCGCCTTTGCTTTTGAACGATCGATCCAAGATGCTCTCTATTTGCAAGAGAGAAGGAGACAATTACCATGCCCGGTTGGGAAGCCGGATCTCTAGCCGTCCAATTTCACAGCACGTTGGTTTTCAGCCTGGACGGTCTGTGTAATACTGCGCATTAAAGGAGTCATTTAGGGACTTCCTTTGTGGTCCAGCGGTTGAGACTCCGAGCTCCCAATGCAGGGGGCACGGGTTCAATCCCTGGTCGGGGAACTAAGATCCCGCCTGCTGCATGACACGGGGAGGTGCATTACAAGAGTTGCTCATGTTGGAGTGGTGGTGTAGGTTGAACCGTCTCCCACACCTAAAAGAGATACGCTGACATCCTAACCCCTAGTACCTGCGAATGCAACTTTATTTGGCAACAGGGTCTTTGCAGATGTAATCGGGTTAAGCTGACGTTGTTAAAGTTGACGATTCAATATGATTTATAAAAAAGGGGAATTTTAGACATAATGACACATTTGAGACAAAAATGTCATGAGAGCTTAGGTAAATTTTAAGAGTAAATTTTTATGTACCCTTTAACTGGTAGAGCTTTTAGAATGTGCCAAAAGCAAGTGAAATCTTTAAAAAAAAAAAATGGGAAAAGATGCTGATGAATTGGTAATTAAGACTCGGAGTCACATTCCTAAGCAGTTCTCTGTCTCTGTCAGTTTTCATTACAATTAAGTTTTAATACACATACAAGCCTCCCTTTAATCAGAACGGAGAGAGGGGTGCTCCCTTGATCGGTCACGTGAAGAAAAACGTTGGCATCATCCCCCGGAAAGGTGGCAAAGGTGTGAAATCTAAGAGACTGTCTACAGTGCAGTTATTTTCACATTCCCTGCCATTGCATAATTCAGACCCTCTCCATGCTCAATTGGATATTTTCATCTTTAAAGCAAAGAGGAAAAATATAACCTTTTAAAAGCAAATCTTCAGGTGGGAATGTTGGCGTATTTGCCTGAAAACGCATTCATTTTTGCTCCAGAAGACAATTTGCAGCGGGAAATCATTTCCATCTCAGCCAGGAGATTGGAAAATAAAACTAGAATTGAGTTTTTCACCCGGCGTCCAGGAGGTGGGATGTGGCCGTGGTGGGGAATGTGCTAATATTTTAGCAGCTTTTGTAATCGCGCCCTCATTTGCATGGGATGTGTTTGGGTTTTCTGCCAGGTTGCTCTCTGGCTCGAATCTGAATCAAGGTGGATCTTTGTGCAAATTTAAATTTTGATTTGTGAATCGAGGGCAGACATTTTCCCTAATGGTTTCCAAATTGCTCAAAAGGCTTCAAATATAAATGGTAATCAGTTGATTTCAATCTGAAAGGAGTTTGTGCTCTCCCAAGAGCATTCAGACTTTAACTGACAGGTTACCAGAATCCAGCCATTAGGTCTGTTTGTGTTGACTGTAGGAAGGGAAATTCAATTCCGTGGTTCCTTTCTTAAAGGTATCCGTGAGCCTACGTGTAAATGGCATGTACCTACTGCCTCCGAGTGGGGAAGGATAATTTGCTGTGAAAAAGATTCATCGAACTTCCTGTAGAAATCCCTTCCCTCTGTTTTCTTACAATATCCAACTTACTAATGAATGGCTTGAAGTATGTTGAGAAACATACGCCGTAGTTAAGATTTATGTAAGAATAAAGGAGCTAGTGCTTGGTATCTAAAGGAGATACAGCTTTGGGAGTTTTAACTAGCCATGTCCTTTGAACTCAGGTACATTTACCTAGAGGGAAAATAAAATTTACGTCGACTGCTCAGCTTGCAATGAAGATGCAGTTTAGGGAAGAAGAAAGAACCTTATTCTGAACCTCTAGGCTCTTTGCCCTTGGCAAACTGTGTCACGTCTCTAAGGTTCAGCCTGCTTGGTTGTAAAAAGCAGATAAAGTATAGGTATGTGCTTTAGACAGTTTCACAGCTGCAATAATGTTACTGGTTTTGGTTGGTCTTCCAAAATCATGGAGGAATTAGACGGTCGGGATTAGTAAAGGTGTCTTGTGAGAAACGTTCTGTAAACTCACAGCCCGGGAAGATTGCAGTTCAAGTTCAGCTGTGGCTGGGCGGTAAGGCAGGAGAAACCTCCCTCTTAAGTCCTAATTCCAGGAATACATCATCTTGACGTCAGGCACACAGGAGAAGCAGTCTCTCTTTTTTTAAATTGAGACACAGTAGACATATAAACTGTGTAAGTTTGAGGTGTACCACCTGTTGGTTTGGTACCTTTTGTATGTTGCAATATGAGTGCCACTGTAGCATTAGCTAATACCTCTATCGTCACAGAAGCACTTCTTTTTTGTGTGGAGAACGATTAAGATCTAATTTCAAGTTTATAATACAGTATTGTTGACTATAACCTCTATGTTATGCATTAGGTTTCCAGAACATTGTTCGCTACTAACTGTTCTTTTGACACTGATGAATTTGCCAGTGCGTTTTGGTGCTCCCAAATATAGCTTGCAATGCTGGTAGTGCACAGGATTATGGATTCTGTAGACTGAACATGGCTTAGGAAAACTGGGATGGCTAGATAGTGATCACAGGTCACCTGATAAGTTTGGAAAGGTTTGTGCCAAAGGCTGGAAGCCAGCTAGCCACGGGCTAATGTGCACCTGCTTCATGTCTTTTCATGGCTTGAAAGCTCATTTCTTTTTAGCACTGAATAATATCCTATTGTCTGGAAGCACCCTAGTTCATTGATCTATCCACCTACTGAAGGACATCTTGGTTGCTTCCAGATTTTGGCAGTGATGCATAAATCTGCTATCAGTATCCCTGTGCAGAACATATACTGTGTTTTTGACATATTATATCCAGCTTAAACACTGTGTTGATGTCATTTCTTATCCTGTCTTGTACTAAATCCCTACAGGGAATTTTTCTCCTCATATTTCTAATTAAAAAGCAAAAAGAAGGAAATTCCCTGGTGGTCCAGTGGTCAAGACTCCACGCATCAGTGCAGGGGGCATGGGTGCAACCCCTGGTCAGGGAACTAAGATCCCACCTGCTGCATGGCATGGCCAAAAAAAAAAAAAAAAAAAAAAAAAAAAAAACGGATTAAAAAAATGGAGGCAATCAAAGACAGGACAAGAAAAAGCTTTGAGGGCAGATAGTGAAAAATGTTTTCATATCCACAGTGCCTAGCACAACGTATGGCGTATTTTTTAAAATATTTATTTATTTATTTATTACTTATTTATTTTGGCTCCAGCAGATCTTAGTTTGCGGCATGCGTGATCTTTAGTTGCGGCATGAAGGCTTCTTAGTTGCGGCATGCGGGATCTTTTAGTTGCGGCATGCGAACTCTTAGTTGCGGCATGCGAACTCTTAGTTGCGGCATGCATGCGGGATCTAGTTCCCCGACCAGGAATTGAACTCGGGCCCCCTGTGTTGGGAGCACGGAGTCTTACCCTCTGGACCACCAGGGAAGTCCCTGTATGGTGTATTTTAGATGTTTAATATATAGATGTTAAAATGTTATATAGCTACATGATATGTGAACCCCAAAATATTAAAAAATTGCACACATTTATAAAGAAGTGGGTAATATCAGAGAGAATCTATCCAGCTTTTGCTTTAAATAGAAAGCTTGCTCATTAGGAGGTGAAAAATGAAATATTCAGGAACAGGTCATTCAAGCGCATTAGGATGCACCCATCGACTGCCCACCTTGGGTTTCTAATTCACTGGATTCTTTGCTCCTGGTCATTACAGATACTATAATTTCTCATTAGCCCTTTCATAGAGGTGTATGCATACATACAGAATTTGGTTTAACTCACGAGAACCCTACAATGAATGACTCAATGCTTTTGGCTTCACAGCTATTCTTGTGTCTTTTGAAACCACGTAACAACCCTGATTGTTGCCTTAGTGCCAAAGACCCATCTGGGTTTTCAATCGAAGTTATGACAAATTAAAAAGGGCTTCTGATTGCCTAGCACATTTTGTCTAGACCCAACTCATAAAACATTCAACGTGATACAAAAGAGCCGTCCAGTCCTTTTAAACAGATGGCTTTGAGGAAGTTTTCCTATTTTGTATTCAAAACAATGTATTTGCTGCAATCATCCCCGAGCACATTGACCAAAGCGGGAAGATACCGCATCTGAATTGACAGGCCAGCCAGGTTTCCCATCACCGCCTTGAGACTGCTTTTGGAAATTGTGTCGTAGTCACGTTGATCCTCTCTCTAGAGAGAGGCCTGATGGAACAGAGGGACCTCACACTGAACCCTAAAATAGCAGAGACCTGTCAGTCTAGGGCTTTCCGCCATCAACAACATTATGCCAAAGACGCCTGGGGTGGTGACAGCACACCCGAAATTAAATGACTAAATGCCAGTGAAAACTGGCTCTCGCACCTCGACCAACCTCAGGGCGTGCCAAAGAAGGAGCCGCTGATCGCTCAGAGCTTCGAAAGCAAAGGGCTCCGTCAAGCCAAGCCACTCTTGGAACGGCAGTTGGGGAGGAAGCCACAGCTGTGCACGCACACACTTCGTAACGAGTCCCACCCCGCCCATCTGCATGTCTCTTCTTCAAGAACGGCCAGGGTGTACTGCGGGCAGAGGGTCTGGAAGGCTGAGCTCTGCAAAGTGGAGGAACCCCCAAGCACAACAGCCAACGTGGAACAGCAAACCTTTCTTTCTGTTCATGCAGGTGGCACGCACACACACAACTCAAAAGTCTGTGCCCACCGAGAGGATAAAAATGGACGCATAGACACGTGTGTCAGACTGCTGCCCCATCTGCCCTGTACATTCCTGCACGGGGAGTTTGCCAGAAATTCCCACCGTCTACCACTTCCCTCCCCTACGAGCACATACCCGTCCTTCAAGACTTGCTAAATTTGTAACCTTCCCAGGGAAGTCTTTTCTAACATTCTCTCCCTCAGAAATGGTTCAATGGCTATCCCAAATCATGGTCCCGCCACTTGGTGTGTCACTTGCATTGGGGACTTTCTGACTGCATTGCTCTGTGACATAGCTCTCCACACGATGCTGAGGTTGACACATCCCGGGGTCCCCCGTCAGCTCTGATTTCCTCCGTCTTCCGATGGACTGGAGACGCGTCCCTTTTCTCTTGCGTCAATCATGGATCAATCCGAACTTCAGGTGTGTCCTGGAATGGACTCTGTAAACGGAGAGCTTCCATAGATGCAGGTCACGAACATTATTATCCTAGAGTCAGGAGCTTTGTGTCTGCCCCTCACAGAACTGGCTGCCTCAGAACCTCTGACATGAGGGCACAATTTTTAAAAATTGTAGTAAAATTCACGTGACATAACATTAACCGTTTGAAGTGCAATTCTGTGGCAGGTGGTCCATTCACACGACGGTGTGTAAGCATCATCACTTTGGACTTCCATAGTATTTTCATCAGCTCAAACGGAAACCCTTTACCCATTAGGCAACCACCCATCTGCTCTCTTTCTCGACGGATTTGCCCATTCTGGACATTTCCTCTAAAGGGAACAGTGCGTCTGTTTTAATGTGATAATTCTGCAAAGGGTCGAGGGTGGAAGCTACGCTGCCTACCAGTATAGTCCAGGTGAAACATGCATGACAGCTTCCGACCACTGTCGACGGAAATAGAAAAACAACATAGTGGGATGATTGATCCTAACTCAGCTCTCCGTTTGTATTTCCATCATTTCTGAAGAGTCTGACGATTATTAGATATCTGAATCCCGGGTTGAAGAAATGACACAACCAAATCTTCCTGCTCTAACTTTTCAATTCTCACCTCAGGAGATGCTTGTGTCTTTTTTTTCTTTCTTTCCTTCTTTTTTTCTTCTGTACAACTGTCACTGTCGTGGATTGATGTCTGCTTCCTTGGGTTTATTTTAAATCATAAGGACTGAGAAAAGACGGACTCTCTACAGAAGGTCATGGATTTGAAGGAAGGTTGGACTGCCTGTTGTCGCACCGGGTGATTCCGTTGTGCAGTCGTCTCTCGGGTTCTGTTTGGACTTGTCACGTTTGCGCCGAGGGAATGAACCAGTCGGTGGTGTTTCGTATACAAGCACAGAGGACAGAGAAGATTCTTTCTCTTGACGGCAGCGAGGATGGCATGATTTCGCCGATATAATCCTTTGTTTAGGAAGGGATCATCATCTGAAACGCTGAAGTTTCGATGCGGAGAAAGCAGTAATGTCGAGAGTCACGAGAGTGTTTCCTTTTTATTTTCATTGAACCAAAACCACCAAGTGTTTGGAGAAGCAGGAAGAAAAGTAATTTAAACAAACAAACAAAATCAAATTGAGCTTTTAATAAACACGAACCTATGCAGTCCAAAAAAACAAACAAAACCAAGCTCAGTTCTTTATTTTCATTACGCCAAGCTGTTCTGTCCTAAGAAATGGTCCCATTAATACTCAGTGTAACCTTTTTGTGGTTTTCTTGCTTTTAGGCATGCGAGGGAACGCAAAGCTCAGGGAAGAAAGAAAAGGGTTTTAAATTTTAACATAAAACAATTAGCGGGTAGAGTTTGACATTGGCGTGGATGGGACAAGATGCAGATTGCGTTTTAGAGGAAACCACAGTTAGGTTTACAACAGGACCAATTATTTCTTAGCGATGTAAAGACGGTTTCAAACAACGGTCCTCCTATGTCTTTCATAAATGGCTTCCATTGCTTTCCTCTTTGTCAGTGAGAGGCTAGATGTCTTTCACTTGTTTTAAAACCATGAATAACCTGAGTCTGCATGTGACAGCCGTTTACCAGAAGTCTTGAGGTGTGAATCTGGGTCTGACCGTTGGGTTTGCCAGGAGAGGCTACCTGTTGTAGGAACAATGTCTGAATCACAGTGGCTTCGTCCAGCAAGAGTTCATGGCTTGCTGACATCACAATCCATCATGGGCGGTGGTGTCCCTTCCAGAGGTCCCTTCAAAGACTGGGCCGGAAAAGGCTTTGCCTGATCAAGCAGGTGGAGGTCACCTGGGCCACTGTATGTTTCCATACAATGGAAAAGGCAGAGGGTGGAGGAGACTAGTGCACACAGCGTGCAGTGGTATGCGTCACTCTTGCCTAAATCCCACGGATGGGAACTAACCTCCTGGAAGCTGGGCTAGGAATTCCAGCGGGGGAGAGGAAGAGGGATGCAGCCAACCTCTGTCACAAGCATACCGTGTGACGGCTCCACATCACACAACACAGTGACCTGCCACATTTTAGGGACATCACCCTAACACAGTGAAATAGGAAAGGAGGTAACTTCATCATATTCCTTGTACTACACCTTGCTTTATGTCCAGAACTCATTCTCAGTGACCCCAACTCGAGCCCCGTTCTCCCCATTCTATTAAATATCTCTGCTGAATTTCTCTCTCCCCCATATGTAGCACGGCACCCATGGAAGCCTAAATATTAGTGTTTCTTGAAGACATAAATACACATCAGTCAGGTCTTACAATTGGATCCTTCTATTATTAAATTCCATGAGTGATTTAAAACAAAATCCAACCCAATCAAAAAACGGGCAGAAGGCCTAAGCAGACATTTCTCCAAAGAAGACATACAGATGGCCAACAGGTAGATGAAAAGATGCTCAACATAGCTAATTATTAGAGGAATGCAAATCAGAACTACAGAGAGATGTCACCTCACACCATTCAGAATGGCCATCATCAAAAAGTCTATAAATAATAAATGCTGCAGAGGGTGTGGAGAAAAGGGAATTCCCACTTTTGCTGGGAATCTAAACTGGTACAGCCACTATGGAGAACAGTACGGAGGTTCCTTAAAAAACTAAAAATAGAGCTATCATACGATCCAGCAGTTCCACTCCTGGGCATATACCCAGAAAAGATAAAAACTCTAATTCAAAGCGATACATGCACCCCAATGTTCACAGCAGCACTGTTCACAATAGCCAAGACATGGAAGCAACCTCAATGTCCATCGACAGATGAATGGATAAAGAAGATGTGGTACATGTATAAGTGGAATATTACTCAGCCATAAAAGAACAAAATCATGCCATTTGCAGCAACATGGATGGACCTCGAGATGATCATACTAAGTGAAGTAAGTCAGACAGAGAAAGACAAATATTGTATGAGATCACTTCTTCTTCTAGGGAATTGAGCGATGACTTATAAACTTTACATGTGTAGCTAATATGAAAAGTCCTAGACGTTTGATATGTGTCTTCCAAAAATAAATGTACTCTTCTCAGAGTTAACAATGTCACAGTATAGTTTCCCTCTGACATACTGTGGAATTTTACCTCTGAACAATTGACAGTTATCATGGGATCCCTTTAGAAGATCCAGACTTAAATTTAATAAAATTTTAACAATAAGGAACTAATTTGATCTTTACTGTGACAGTAGCATTCGTTGAATGACACCACCGTCCTCATGGAATATTCCTGATTTTTCTGCCCTCAAATATTATGACAGTCCTTTCAAATCATTATCTTGAACTATCCTTTCAATAACTCTGTCAGATTACATAATACAGGGGAGGGAGGTCTGTACGTAATGTAGCCAATCTGCTCTAGAATTTACACATGAGTTAAAAGGTGGTCCAAGTTAGTAGTTAACATAGATGGGACTATTTGAGGTGAAACATAAGGACAAACTTCTGTTGAGGAGAAAGGATAGTACATTTGGCATGTGTTATAATAGTATGGGGCGGTTACCCTTTAATCAATGACATAAACTATTTGACAGGTTGTAGTAGCATTTATAGCTGTAGAGACGATGACACATGTCTTGAAAGCCAAAAGGAAAAGATGTTCAAAACAAAACAGTGATACAAGCCAACGTTCCAAGTGCAAGATTCCAAGGCAATGGTGTACACACATGTGCTAAGTCAGCCACTTTAATTTCCACAAATTGCTGGAGCAGGAAATTGAAATCATTTAATGGTATTTCTGGCAAGTTGAAAATTCCCGCTCTGCTTGTGGAGTTTTATATAGACTGGCAGAGAATGAAGCCTTTATCATTTATAGAGTTCAGAGACAACGGGTTTTACGAAAGAGGGCAACATGAACAGGAGACCTCTAGCAATGCCGGCGCATCTCCAAGTGCAGGATGGAAGTTGGAAACAGGAACTGCTATCATCACAATCCAGGGGAATCTATCAGCAATGCAAACCAGAGACGTTCCCAAAGGTCTCGAAGTCAGAGGTGGTAGACGTGAAGAAGAAAGCACGCATCCCCGTCACCAAAACCTGGAAAGTAATTCCTGCCATTTGGACACTCCAAATCCTCAGGCCAAACAGAATCTCCTTAGTGACCAGCATTAAGGCTCATAAGAGAGCTGTGCACTGATCAATTCTTGCACAAAAAAGAATGTGGAAAGAGCAGAGGAGGCCACCAACACCTTAGGACTTCAAAGAAAGAAGTTTCCTCTTCTCTGCCTGCCGTTGATTCAGTATGGCAAAAGGCTTTGTTGCATTCGATTCCTTAAGGGGGCAGCAAGAATTGTGGGTTGACCAGAAGGAGAGCATATGGGCAACCATTCCTTGAGGCACAAAGAGTAAACCAAGAAATAAAGCAAGAACAAGGAATAAACCAAGAAAGGACCAGAACAAGGCTTGAGGAATCGTCCTTGTGTAACTGACAAAAACAGTGCACAAAATACCCTGGGTGAAAGAGTTTTTAGACAGTGAAAACTTCTGAGAAGAAGCCCGCCAACATCTTAGGAGCTCAAAGAAAAAAGTTCTGAGATTAAATGCTTCTCCCATCCGTGTCTTGTTTTCCCATACGAGCCGCACTAAAGGGGGGATTTCATAGAATTTACTAGACTATTTATCAAATGCCTTGTCTTTCCACTGTGGTTTCTGACTTAACATATTTGAAAATGAGTCAGTTGAATGAAGCCAGGTTTTGCTCTTGTAGTTTTCTTCAGAGGTTCTACTTGGGCTGGGATTTGAAACAGTTGAGCATATTTTGTTTTATCATTTCCTTCTTCCAAAAATTGTCTAACTGACTTTCTTGAGCCATAATGTTCTTTTTTCTCTTCTTTTTTAACCACCAAACGCTCCTTATTGATATTGATAATAATCAATGCCTTATCAGGTGGAAAACCTTTGTGAGCATAGCATACATTTCCTAGTATGATGACTGTGGTCATTTCATAATTCCTAATGCAAACTTAAGTCTTTAGTCGACCTAGAATCTGAATACTAGATTTCTGTGTTTTCTCAGCTACAAAATAAATCTCCTCAGTTCTTTTCCATGGCTTTTATTTTTGTGAAAATGATAAAAGAATAAAGTTTTATTGGTTTAAGCTAAAGTGGACATAATTATTTTCTACATTAGTATTTGCACAATGTCAATGAAACTGCTTCATCCAACACCCAATTTTACATTTTTAAAATCATTGTACAATAGGGATTACGCATTCCAGAGAAATTTTGAAAATTGAGTTCATGGAAATGAAGACCATATTCTGTGTTCTTTTTAACTTTAAGGTATTCCTGAGTATTAAGATAATGATTAGAACATTCGAGATTTTCACATATTATATGATATTCAGTATAAACAACCACATATTCTTTTTATTGGAGTATAGTTGATTTACAATGTCATGTTAGTTTCTGGTGTACAGCATAGTGATTCAATTATACATATATGTACACATATTCCTTTTTCGTATTTTCCATTATGGTTTATTACAAGGTGTTGAATATAGTTCCCTGCGCTCTACAGTAGGACCTAGTTGTTTATCTATTTTATATATAGAAGTGTGTATCTGTTAATCCCAAACTCTTAATTTATCCCTCCCCGCTTCCCCTTTGGTAGCCATAAGTTTCTTTTCTATGTCTGTGAGTCTATTTCTGTATTGTAAATAAGTTCATTTGTATCATTTTTTTTAGATTCCACATTTAAGTGATATCATATATGTCTTTGTCTGACGTAAATCACTCGGTATGCCAATCTCTAGGTCCATCCATGTAGCTGCAAATGGCATTATTTCATTCTTTTTCATGGCTGAGTAATACTCCACTGCATATACGTACCACATCTTCTTTATCCATTCCTCTGTCGATGGACATTTAGGTTGCTTCCATGTCTTGGCTTGAATTCTGACCTTTCTGAAAGTTTCAGCTGAATAGGTTTAGCCTTATTGTCACTCTGTAACTGGAGTCTCACTTTTACTCCATAAAGGACTAACAATGATTATTTTTTTTTTTTTATAAATTTATTTTATTTTATTTATTTATTTTTGGCTGCTTTGGGTCTCCGTTGCTGCGCGCAGGCTTTCTATAGTTATGGCGAGAGTAGGCACGCGGGCTTCAGTAGTTGTGGCACGTGGGCTCAGCAGTTGTGGCTCGTGGGCTTCAGAAAGCAGGCTCAGTAGTTGTGGCGCACGGGCCCAGTCGCTCCATGGCATGTGGGATCCTCCTGGCCCAGGGCTCGAACCCATGTCCCCCGCACCGGCAGGCGGACTCCCAACCACTGCGCCACCAGGGAAATCCCTAACAATGATTATTTTATCCGATTTCCTGCTCCTTTTGTCAAATACATGAAATCAAAAATAAAGTCCGAAGCATCTCATCCCCCCTTACCTCCATCATTTCTGCAAAGCCAAAGCCAACGTGGAGGTACACTCTCATTGTTCCCAAATACAGACTGTACATATCATTGTTCTTTTTGGGTCCTGTTGTCTAAGTGTCTGCCTGGTACCATGCCTTACAGACACTCTCACCTAGAATAAATGTGTTACCTTGAACCTCATTTAATAAGGCTTGATTATATTCTAGAGATCTAACTGGTCTTCTGTTTTCAAACGCGAATGGATTCATGAAAACGCCTACGATAAATCTCTTCCTCAATTTTTACCCCCAAGTTCCTATTTTTTGTTGTTGTTTCTACTTCTGATGTATTACATTCAGGTTCTTCTTTGATGTACTAATCACCTGAATATTTCTCTTTTATTTCAGAAAGCTTTATTGAGAAATAATTTATGTCACAGAATGCAGATTTTCACTGTAAAAATCAGTATTACCCTGTGTGTACAGTGTAACACACAGCCCATCAAGATATGAGGGACCAGAAAGGTCCGTCATTCCCCTCACCAGAAGAAATCACTGATCAGATTCTATAGTTTTGCCTACTTCATAAAACTGGAATCCACAGTATCTACTCCTTTGTCTCATTTGTCTTAATTTTAGAATTTTTCATATTGCTGTTGATCAGTGGTTCTTTTTTTTTTTTTTTTTTTGTGGTGCGCGGGCCTCTCACTGTTGTGGCCTCTCTCGTTGCGGAGCACAGGCGCTGGACGCGCAGGCTCAGCCGCCATGGCTCACGGGCCCAGCTGCTCCGCGGCATGTGGGATCTTCCCGGACCAGGGCACGAACCCGTGTCCCCTGCCTCGGCAGGCGGACTCTCAACCACTGCGCCACCAGGGAAGCCCTATCAGTGGTTCTTTCTTATCATTGAGTCTGACTGTGTTTTTTTGTTGTTGCTGTTTTTGTTTTGTTTACTCACCTGTACATAGTTACCTGGCATATTTCTACTTTCCACCTATCATGAATAAATCTGCTATCAATCTTCTTGTGTAACACGTTTTGAAGACATGCATCTTTATCTTTCTTGGTTCCATACATATCCACGGGAATTGCTGGTTTATGGAAGTTGTATTTATGTAACTTTTTAAGACACAGGCTGACAGTTTTCCACAGTGTTTGCACCATTTTAAACACATCCTCACCAACATTGGGTGTGGTGATCTCCTTTAAATCTTAGCTATTCTAATGTGCACTAATGACATCTAATTTTGGTTTTCTATTGTAGTAGTTCCCTAATCCTAATGACATTGAGGTCATTTTAATATGCTTATCATTCACTTGTTTAGCTCTTTCTGAGAAGAATATTTAATTTTGCAAAAACGTAATTTAATCATCTTCCTCGTGGTCAGTGCTTACATTTTAAATCATTTTGAGTTGAGTTGTATGCATCGTCAGAGGTGGGGGTTGAAGTTCATTTTTATCCGTATGGATATCGACGGATTTCAGCAACCCTCGTTGAAAATATTTTCCTTGCCCACTGCATTTCTTCATCACTTTTGTTTACGAAAAGTCTACACGTATGCAAGTCAAATTCTAGACCGTTTTATCCCTTCAATCTGTCTCTCTCTTCTTTGGCTACTATCTCATTTTCCCTCCCCCCCCCCCCCCCGCCCGCCCGCCCAATTTTTTAATTGTGGTTAAATACACGTAACATAGCATGTACCGTATATTCATAATATTGTACAACCACCACCAAGCATCCATCTCCTGAACCCTTTTCCTGCTGTAAAACTGCCCATCTCGGCTTCCCTGGTGGCGCAGTGGTTGAGTCCACCTGCCGATGCAGGGGACGCGGGTTCGTGCCCCGGTCCGGGAAGATCCCACATGCCGCGGAGCGGCTGGGCTCGTGAGCCATGGCCGCTGAGCCTGCGCGTCCGGAGCCTGTGCTCCGCAACGGGAGAGGCCACAGCAGTGAGAGGCCCGCGTACCGCAAAACAAAAACAAAAACCGCCCATCTCTTCCTCCAAACCCTGACAACCAATATTTTACTTTCTGAGTCTATGATTTTGACATTTTAAAGTCCTCGTGAGTGGAATCACAGTTTGATATCAGTAGATGCAGAGAAATTCTTGGTCGAGTGCGAATTCTCCACTTTTTCTTCTTTTATTCCAGGCATTATAATACAGAAATTATATCCTTATATATAATATACCTAATAGTAGTAGATAAATAATATTGTTTATTCATGATATAATTAATACTAATATTACTTTAATATTTATAAGTGGTATCAATATGATTATGTCTGATGTATATAAATTATTTAATTTCTGTAATATAATGCCTGGAATAGACAAAAGAAAAAAATATGTATTTTTCAGGTACAGGTATCCCATGTTTGTCACTCTTATCCTGAATTAATTCGTCTCTTGATACTGTTGTGAATGCCATTTTACTCCAATCCACTGATGGGATCTCTAGTCTGTTTCTCCAGTCCAGGGAAACTCATGAAATCTCTGCTCAGCAATTTGGCTTTCCCGAGACCGTTCTGTATTACGGTCCTTTGAGGCTCACACTGAATCGATGCAATGAGCAGTCAGGCCAAGATTTTTAAGGGAATTTGTACTGACTTTTGAGCACAGCCTTCTGTGACCCCCCTTCTTTGCAGACGGGCACCCCTGATTTACAGGGTCATGGGCTGTCTTGAAGGTCAGCCTCTGACTTGCCAAGCTGGAGAACGGGTGATCTTCCCCCCGGTTACTTGTGCTGTCACACAGGAAGTGCCCTCAGGTGACCAGTCAGATACGTGCCCACATCTCATCTATTTTTCTCTCTCTTTACACGAGGATGTTGACACCTCGCATTCTTCTGTTTGGTTGCCCTGCTTCAGAAATACAAATTTTTAAATATTTTGATTCATTGTTATTGGCAGAAAGATGAGTCCAATACAAGCCATTTTCCTATCACCATAAACAGAATTCCTTGCCAATATACTTAGTGTTAGAAATTTTACACTTAAAGTCATTATACTGAATTTGGAGGAGAGACAAGAGCTAGATCTGAAAATGCATAAAATTAATCACCCTCATTGAAAAGTTACCGTTAAATTAATTTGGAAAACATCACATTATCTAACTTGACTGTGGCTGTAGCCCCCATATTGGATATCTAAGTTCTCGGCATTTGAAATGTTTAATAAATTCATTTTGACTTCCTCTTCTTAAGTCTTAATAGTAGGTTAAATAAAAATCGGACACACATACACTTTGAGGTAAATAGCACAGAGGGAAGTTACAGAATGTGTGAATTTCTCCACATATTTCCGTTTCCCTTTTCAGTCACTACTCCCACCTACCCAGTAGCAGGCAAACCAACGCTGATGTAATTTTTCAAAATATTTTTAAAATTTGTTTATTTGCTTATTTGGCTGCTCTGGGTCTTTGCTGCGGCATGCAGGATCTTCGTTGCTGTGTGCGGGATCTCTAGTTGCGGCATGCAGACTCTTAGTTGCGGCATGCATGTGGGATCTAGTTCCCCGACCAGGGATAGAACCCGGGCCCCCTGCATTGGGAGTGCGCAGTCTTAACCGTTGGACCACCGGAGAAGTCCCCCGATCTACTTTTATCACTCTAGATCAGATTTATGTTTTTCTCGAATTTCATATAAATGGATCACACACCATGTACTCTTGTTTCTGGCTTACTTTGTGCAGCAGAATGTTTTAGAGAGTCTTGAATGAACTTTTGTGGTTCAAGAGTTGTCCTATTATTCTTTAAAGCAAATGAATTTTTTTTTTTTTAGAGGAATTTTAGGTTTACAGAGAAGTTCAGCGGAAAGTATATAGTCCCTGTACACACGTTGTTCTCCGGACATTTTAGCAGCATCTCACATTAGTGGTGTGTGTTTGATACAGTTGATGAACCCACACTGATACACTCATGAAAATACCCAGTTTACATGAGGATTCGCACTTCATATTGTACAGTGTTTGGGGTGTTGAAAAATGCTTAATGTCAGGCATCCAGCATTAAAACATCAAACAGAATAGCTTTACTGCCTGTAAAACTCCCCTGTGCCTCCCCCCACCCCCACCGCCAACCTATTCCTTCCTCCCTAACCCTGTACCTCTCGCAACCAATGATTCTTTTGTGTTTTACTCTTTGCTTTTTCCAGCATGGCACAGAGTTGAAATCGTATGCTGTGCAGCCTCTTCAGATGGGCTGCTCTCACTTACTAACATGCATTTAAGTTTCCTCCCTGTCCTTTCATGGCTTGATAGCTTATTTCTCTGTCTCTCTCTCTTTTTAATACGTCTTTATTGGCGTATAATTGCTTTACAGTGGTGTGTTAGTGTCTGCTGTATAACAGAGTGAACCAGCTATACGTATACATATATCCCCATATCTCCTCCCTCTTGCGTCTCCCTCCCACCCTCCCTATCCCAGCCCTCTAGGTGGTCACAAAGCACGAGCTGGTCTCCCTGTGCTATGCGGTTGCTTCCCACTAGCTCTCTGTTTTACGTGTGGTAGTGTATATATGTCCCTGCCACTCTCTCACTTTGTCCCAGCTTACCCTTCCCCCTCCCCGTGTCCTCAAGTCCATTCTGTCTATGTCTTTATTCTTGCCTTGTCACTAGGTTCATCAGTATCATTTTTTTTTTAGATTCCCTATATATGTGTTAGCATACGGTATTTGTTTTTCTCTTACTGACTTACTTCACTCTGTGTGACAGACTCTAGGTCCATCCACCTCACTACAAATAATTTTGTTTCTTTTTATGGCTGAGTAATATTCCATTGTATTCCATTATTAGAGAAATGCAAATCAAAACTGCAGTGAGGTATCACCTCACACCGGTCAGAATGGCCGTCATCAAAAAATCTAGAAACAGTAAATGCTGGAGAGGGTGTGGAGAAAAGGGAACCCTCTTGCACTGTTGGTGGGAATGTAAATTGATACAGCCACTGTGGAGAACAGTATGGATGTTCCTTAAAAAACTAAAAACAGAACTACCATACGACCCAGCAATCTCACTGCTGGGCATATACCCTGAGAAAACCGTAATTCAAAAAGACACAGGCACCCCAATGTTCATTGCAGCACTATTTACAATAGCCAGGTCATGGAAGCAACCTTAGTGTCCATCGACAGATGAATGGATAAAGAAGGGGTAGCTTATTTCTTTGTATCACTCAGTGTTCCGTTGGCTGGATGGACCACAGAGCACTTGTCCATCACCTGTTGAAGGGCATCCTGGTTGCCAATTCCATTTTAAGGCAGGTAAAGCTTTTACTGCATCTCCTCCCTGCTGCTCTGTCTACTTTATTACTTCTTCCTTGGCTGCCTAGAAACATTTCAGGCCTCTAATTTTTCTGTCCTTTCCTAACATATTCATATGTTATAAACATAAGAATCTAAGTTGTAGGATAGGATTAAAAATAATAACGATCTTCCCAATAATAGCTAAAAATCACCTTCCCCAACTGCCCATCCTTCTCTAGGTGGTTGAAAGAGGAGAAGTCTTCACTGTTAGAAAGTAATAGAACTATGAGGTACTTCTCTCCAGCTCAGCTCTAGCTAATGGTTTTAAAAGGGGTTGTTTTGGGAATACTACTCAGCCATAAAAAAGAATGAAATCATGCCATTTGCAGCAACATGGAAGGACCTAGAGGTTATCATACTAAGTGAAATAAGTCAAAGAGAAAGACAAATACCATATGATATCGCTTATATGTGGAATCTAAAATAATGATATAAATGAACTTACGAAACAGAAATAATAATATAAATGAACTTATTTACAAGACAAAAATATACTCACAGACATAGAAAACAAATTTATGGTTACCAAAGGGGAAAGGTAAATTAAGCATTTGGGATTAGCTGATACACACCACTATATATAAAGTAGACATACAACAAGGACCTACTGTAGAACACACAGAACCTTATTAAATATCTTGTCATAACCTATAATGGAAATAATTTGAAAAAGTGTGTGTTTGTATGTGTATATATAACTGAATCACTTTGCTGTATACCGGAAACTAACACAGCATCGTAAATCAAATATACTTGTTTTTTTTTTTAAAAAAGGTTGCTTTTAGTTATCCTAAAGATGAGTGTTTTTTTACTGTGAGTCCACTGAGATTCTGGTCCTGAGTACTTTCTCAGTTCATATCAAGAGCCTGCTGCTGGAGCATACTGGAATCTCACTCTAAGAGTGACAATTATCCTTATCTTTTAAAAAGCAGATATGTTTGGTGTCCGTGTCATTTAACGTTTTAGGGATAATAATCGAGGCCCTGATGGTTCTGCGTGTGCGTCTTCAGTACACTGGTAGAGAGGGAAAAGAAAGGATGAGAAACAATTGAAGTCACGGTGATTAATTCTGCATGTGTACGGCAATTTTAGAAATGCCTGCTGGGGAAGCAAAGGGAAGCGCTTAGCTCCTGTACTGGGGAAGCGGCTTTCTGAATTGCCCATCTTTGGGGATGGGGGAAGTCTGCAGGCTGGCAATGGGAATGTTTCTGTATTCTCATAAAGTAATACATGAGCTGTCATCATTAATAGAGCCAGGAAAGGGTTGGCCCATCCAACAGAATCAGTAAGAAAAGAGCATGAGAGCCTGTCCGGGACTAATGAAGCTGACAGATTAAAGATACTCCATCATGGTACTTTACTAGTACACCTGGATTCTCTTCATTAAAAAGGCATTTATCTAATGATCCATTGCAAGCTATTACCAGAAACGGAGAATGGTGTTGTTGATGGAAAGAGGATTGAAAGGCATTGAAGAAGGAGTATTTCCTCACTGTAATAAACCTTGATAAAGTATTGACCTTTAAAGCAAAACTGTTGGTTTTGCATTTTGCACCGGGCTGTCAAGATTAGTTATGGAGAGACTCATTTAGCCAAATTCCCAGCACTCTGCGTGAATGAAGTCAAGACTTTTATTTCTTCTATCAAGTAATTTTTATACAAAACAGTAGTTCCGTGATTGGGATAATGCTGAAAGAAAATTCCTTGTTATCAAACAAGGCGATAGGATTACTGTGAGAAAATCCATCCCCCATTTGGTACCTTATTCTAGAATATGTCAGTGTGTCTGATTAAAATGACCGGTTGCAGTTGTGAAAATTATCTCACTCTTTTCAACCACCACTGGGAGGGCGGGACAGACTCCATGCACCAAACTAATGCATAATATTCCTAGTTGTTGTTGGATGATTAAACAGTTCTGGGGAAAATAACTACCAAATGCCCTTGCGGTAACGAGTACACTTAGAAAAATGTACAGAGAAGTTAGAAAATAGGACAAAGGGACAGAATTAGCCATCTAAAATTAGGTTACAAACTTTACAATGTATTTTTGTCTGAGTATCTGTTGCTTCACTCCTATATACAGGCTACAACATAATATTCTTCCAAGGTATTTAAAACCACACAAGCTTGCTACAGTGTACATGAACATCTAGCAACTGTTAGGTTTGAGTGAGTGTGTTCACTATATCAGGTCAACATAAGGAATATCTATTTGCATTACGTATACATTGTCTGGAAATTGTATATACGTTTTAGTTTAGCAGTGACAATTTTTCTAGCACCTCTACTGTGATTGTTCATAATATGTATTTAAAACAGAGAAAGCACTGTGCTCAGTGAAAGAAGCCCATCAGTGAAAGAAGCCCGTCATAAAAGACACAATGTGTGTGATTCCGTTTATGTGGAATGCCTTGTAAACATATGAAAATGTATAGAGACAGAAAGCAGATTGGTGGTTATAATCTGGGACGGAGGGTGGGGAGGGATTGCTAATGGGTAAAAGATGTGCTTCTGGGCTTCCCTGGTGGCGCAGTGGTTGAGAGTCCGCCTGCCGATGCAGGGGACGCGGGTTCGTGCCCCGGTCCGGGAGGATCCCGCGTGCCGCGGAGCGGCTGGGCTCGTGAGCCGTGGCCGCTGGGCCTGCGCGTCCGGAGCCTGTGCTCCGGACGGGAGGGGCCACAGCAGTGAGAGGCCCACGTACCACCAAAAAAAAAAAAAAAAAAAAAAAAAAAAAAAAAGTGCTTCTAGGGTGATGAAAATGTTCTGGGATAGACGGTGGGGATGTTTGCACAACTCTGAATATACTAAGAAACCACTGCACTGTACACTTTAAAGAGTGTATTTTTGGGGGCTTCCCTGGTGGCGCAGTGGTTGAGAGTCCGCCTGCCGATGCAGGGGACACGGGTTCGTGCCCCGATCTGGGAAGATCCCACATGCCGCAGAGCGGCTGGGCCCGTGAGCCATGGCCGCTGAGCCTGCGCATCTGGAGCCTGTGCTCCGCAACGGGAGAGGCCACAACAGTGAGAGGCCCGCGTACCGCAAAAAAAAAAAAAAAAAGTCTATTTTTAAAAAATTTTATTTTATTGAGCTATAGTTGATTTACAATGTTGTTAATTTTTGCTGTACAGCAAATTGATTGTTATACATAAATATATGCATTTTTTGTATTCTTTTCAATTATGGTTTATCACAGGGTATTGAATAGAGTTCCCAGCGGTCTACAGTAGCACCTTGTTGTTTATCCATTCTCTTTATAATAGTTTGCATCTGCGAATCCCAAACTCCCACTCTATCCCTCCCCCGACCCCTTCCCCCTTAGAAACCACAAGTCTGTTTTCTATATCTGTGAGTCTGTTTCTGTTTTATAGATAAGTACATTTTTGTCATATTTTAGATTCCACATAGAAGTGATAACACGGTATTTCTCTTTCTGTATGACTTACTTCGCTCAGTATGATCATCTCTAGGTCCATCCATGTTGCTGCAAATGGCACTATTTCATCCTTTTTTACGGCTGGGTAATATTCCATTGTATATATGTACCACATCTTCTTTATCCATTCCTCTGTTGTTGGACATTTGGGTAGCTTCCATGGCTTGGCTATTGTGAATAGTAAGAGTGCATTTCATAATATGTGAATTACATCTCAGAAAAGCTGTTAAAAACGTGACAGGATTTGTAGCTAGTACCAACCCTGGGTACCGTGCCTGCATGTTTACACAGCTCCATCTCGTCAGGCGGAAACCAACACTAGTGCCTGTATGTTACCACAAAGCCGTCAAAACCCAACATTCTTGGTTTTGGGTCTGCAAAGTGTGGTCTTTAAAATAAGCAGCATCAGTATTTTGTGCTGGGGGGCGGGGGGGAGGGTCACTGCAGAATCTCAGGTCCTGAATCAGAATCTGCAGTTTAGCAAAATTTCAGAGGGATGGTCTGCATGTTCCCACGGATGTGGAGAGAAAGCACTGAGAGGTACCCTGTGTCATCCAGGAATGTTTGGTTGGATTATCTGCTTCTGATCAGAACACATGTCTTTTGGGTTAATGTTTGAGCTAAATTAATGTCCTTGATGGAAGCAGAACTGCTTTTGTCTTGGGACCCCAGGCCAAGAATTGTCCTGTCAATTGTATGTCGGAGCTGGACTCAACGTTGCAGGCAGGGTAGGTGGGTGACAAAATGACTGGATGAGTGACAAAATAAGTCTTAGGAAGCCAACAGTGCCCCTTTGCTATAAAAATGCCACGTGATCCATAGAATGGCGTGTGTAACCACAGGGTCACTGTTAGAAATATGCATCTTGAAAGACACAATTTCGAGCAAAATATTAAAAGGAGCTACTCCCAATGAATTCCAGTATATGCGTGAAGACACACTATCCAATTTAGAGACTGTAACCATGAACTTAGAGTACAACCATGAACTTAGAGTACAATAAGCTTAGGACACGTTAGTGGTTTCTGTCTTCAGTGTGTGTGAATTTGACAAATTTCAGTATTTATGAGTCTCCATCTTCGCCCTCCTTCATTCAAAGAGTTTTGATCAAAGAAATGGGGTAGGTAAAAATGTTCCGTAAGTCCGATACTACTTCGTACTGAACGGATGGTTTCTCCGTGGAAAACACTTCAGTGATACTGTGATCAATTTGAAAATGTTCCTGCTTCTACTCCTAAATCCAAGCTCAGGCAGTCTTGTTTCCGTATGTGAGATAATTTGCATTAGGAAGTATTGTCTTAAAATTTATTTTTTCTAAGGTTGATTGCCTCATCTTTCATGGTGCTTTCGTGCGGTCTGGCATTTGACTTTCTTAGCTAGCTGGTGGTTTGGCTTTGCCAAAGAGAAAAACCGGTTAAATGAAACCGTAACATCTCAGAGTTGCTTTATTTATTCAATAGTTATTAAATCTTAGTGTGGCAAAGATTTAAGAAAGGGTGTCACCACCCCTTTTTAAAGCTGGAACAATTTGCTCAGTGACCTTTGTCACACCATGAGCTCCAATTCCTTCATTCTGACGTTTTCTTCTGCCACGATGTCATGCATTTTATACTTACTATCTGTTTGAAGTTGCCAATTGGCTTTATGGGAGAGGTCTTGCATGTATTACCTCTATAAACGCCTTATTATAACTTATCTTTAATTGAAGTATAGTCGGTGTACAATATTATATAAGTTTCAGGTAAACAAAACAGTGATTCACAATTTTTAAAGGTTATACTTCATTCGTAGTTAGCGTAAAATATTGGCTGTATTCCCCGTGCTGTGCATTATATCTGCGTAAGTTATTTTATACATAGTCATTTGTATCTCTTAGTCCCCTAAACTTTTTTTTTAACAGCACCATTTTACTTATTCCTGAATATAATAAGCCCATATTCCTAATGCCTCAAAGTACTGAGAATGCACAAATGCTCTGAACGCTAAATGTGGTTCTATATAATATGAAGTAATATGTGCGATGGTTTCATTCATTCACTCTGCCAGAAATAGTTATTGAGAACACAGCAGGCACTGGAGTTTATGTTCCATGCTGAGAATTGACAGGGAAATATAAAGGACAAAAATCTCTTCCGTTTTAAACATGAATCCAGATAAAAACATCAAGGGATCTTCTTGGAAAAATATGTAAGATTAACATATTTGTTTTCAAACATCTCAATATACAGATATATGCCCCAGAGTGGAATTACTGGGTCATATGATAGTTGTATTTTTAGTTTTTTGAGAAACCTCCATACTGTTCTCCATAGTGGTTATAGCAATTTACATTCCCACCAGCAGGGTACGAGGGTTCCCTTTCCTCTACATCCTCGCCAACATGTTATGTTCTTTTTCATGCTAGCCTTTCTGACAGGTGCGAGGTGATGTCTCATTGTGGTTCTCATTTGCATTTCCCTGATGATTAGCGATGGTGAGCATCTTTCCACGTGCCTGTTGGCCATCTGCATTTCCTCTTTGGAAAACTGTATATTCAGTTGTTCTGCCCGTTTTTCAATTGGGTTGTCTTTTGTTTTTGATGTGGAGTTGTAGCAATATGAGCTGTTTATATATGTTGGATATTAATCCCTTATAGGTCATATCATTTACAAATATTTTCTCCCATTCTGTAGGTTGTCTTTTCATTTTGTCCATGCTTTCCTTTGCTGTGCAAAAGCTTTTAAAACACCAATTTGAAAAGATACTACCTCAATGTTCATAGCAGCATTTTTTTTACAAAAGCAGCATTAATTACAAGACATGGAGGCAACTTAAGTGTCTATCAACAGATGACTGATATAGATGATGTGGTATATATAAATATACAATGAAATAAGTCATAAAGAGAAACAAAATTTTGCCATTTGCAGCAATTTGGATGGACTTGGAGGGTACTATGTAAAATGAAATAAGTCAGACAAAGAAATAGTATATGATAATCAGTTATATGTGGAATCTAAACAATACAACAAACTAGTGAATATAACAGAGAAGGAAACTCACAGATATAGAGAACAAACCAGTGGTTCCCAGTGGGGAGGGGGGCGGAGCGAGATAGGGGTGCAGCAGTGGGAGGTATAAGTGGGTGTAAGACAGGCTCAGGATGTATTTTACAATACGAGGAAATAAAGGCAATATCTGGTAATAACTGCAAATGGACAGAAACCTTTAAAAAACTATTAAAATTTTAAATGAAAAAACTAAAACATTTAAAAAATTAATATGCAGAAAATAAATACAGAAAATGGAACATCTTCCAGTGCTCTCCCTACACATGTAAAGCTTTTTTTTTTTTGAATTTACTTAAGTTTGGCTGCGCTGGGTCTTCGTTGCTCCGCGCGGGCTTTCTCTAGTTGCGGCGGGCAGGGGCTACTCTTCATTGCGGTGCGCGGGCTTCTCATTGCGGTGGCTTCTCTTGTTGCAGAGCGTGGGCTCTAGGCGCGTGGGCTCAGTAGTTGTGGCTCACGAGCTCTAGAGCGCAGGCTCAGTAGTTGTGGTGCATGGGCTTAGCTGCTCCGCGGCATGTGGGATCTTCCTGGACCAGGGCTCAAGCCTGTGTCCCCTGCCTTGGCAGGTGGATTCTTAACCACTGCGCCACCAGGAAAGGCCCACGTGTACAGCTTTTTGCAACAAAACACCGTTCTACTCTGTCTCTATGAATATGACTGCCCTCGGTTCTATATAAGTGCAGTCATATAGTATTTGTCTTTTTGCTTTTCTGGGATTGCCAGTTTTCACTGAGCATGAAATCCGCAAGGGTGACCCATGTTGTAGCATGGCGGGATGTCCTGCCTTTTTAAGGCTGAATTGTAGGTATGTACCACATTCCCTCGCATGGATGGACCACGTTTTCTTTATCCATTCATCCACTGATAGACGCATGGGTATACAAGTGTTTGTTAGAGCCCTGCCTTCGGTTCTTTGGGGGTATTAACCAAGGACTGAAATTTCTGGGACTTAGGAAATTCTGTTTAACTTTTTTAGGGAACTGCAATACTGTTTGAAATGTAAGGTTTTAAGAAAGTTTAAGGCAGGAAAGTTATGCACTGGAAAAAAAAAGAAAAAGAAAAAAAGCACAACCTAAAAGTTGACGATTATGTTTCACTTGGTGGACATTCTGAGGACTCCAAGCCCAGGACACAGCATCTCAGATAATGCTAAGAAAGCGTTCTGAAGAGGTGAGGGAGGATCCAGGATATGTAGGCGGTTTTGCAACAAAGATCGGGTAGTCAAAATCAAAAAGATTACTGTGAATGAGAGAAAACCAGTTATCTCAAGTTAAGCAATTTACATAGCTTCTCTAGGTATGGCGAGATGCAAAGTCTGGGCTCACTGAAATCGTTCCTTCGATCTGCACCTCAGCTATCTGGGACCAGCATCCTGTGTCTTCCGCATCCCGAGTCTGCTCTGTGCACTTGTTGGAGTTGGCTGCAGTGGTGGGCATTTCCAACCTGAGTTCCCTCAGGGCTGATCGTCAGGGTGGCTGTGATGTAGTGGCTTGACGGCTACAACATCCTTTGTTTACTGATACTGTAACCAAAAGTGGGGTCCAGCTACTCGCCGGTCCAAAGCCAATAAAGAAGCAAGGTGGTGGAAAGGAAAGTTTGCTTTATTTTGGGTGCTGGCAACCAGGGGGAACTCCGCCCCCAGCCCGACAATCAGGGGGCAAGAGCTCTTACAGACAGAGGGAGGGGGCTACGTGCAGAAACAGCGATGTCAGCTCAGACCGTCATCTTGAAATTGGTCCTTGGTGGTCTGACCAGAGTCATCTTGATTGTTTTAGGTACAGTTAGCCTTCAGTTCCAGGGTTGGTTGTTCCCATTTCCTTGACGCCAATTCTCAGAATTGTGGCAGCCTGCGTCATGGCTACAGCCTGGTCATCATGTAGTTCACATCTTCCGCCTGGTGGGGTTTCAGTATCTACAAGACAGCTCACAGGACGTGGCTCAGAATATTATCGATAGCCCTTGAGGAGGAACTAAAGGTCTTTGACTTTGCGTAATGACTAAGCTATTATTATTTAGCGTTGTTGGACTGTTTTCCTTTGTTTCTGCATTTTCTCACTTCTCCGATCAAACTTATTCTTTGGCCAGAGTTTTTCTACAGACGAAAAGGCAGGGGGAAGACGTGGGGGGCAAGGACCACAGGGTCCTGCTCCGTTTCAATATGGCGGGCAGTATTGCTGCTCTGATAATAATTTAAAATGTTTTTTTATTGGAGTAGAGTTGATTTACAATGTTGTGTTAGTTTCAGGTGTACAGCAAAGTGACTCAGTTATACATATATCCACTCTTTTTTAAGATTATTTTCCTATATAGGCCATTACAGAGTATTGAGTAGAGTTCCCTCTGCTATACAGTAGGTCTTTATTAGTTAACTATTTTATGTATAGTAGTGTGTATATGTCAATCCCAACCTCCCAATCTCCCAATTCACCTTTCTGCCCCGGTAACCATAAGTTTGTTTTCTACGTCTGTGACTTTCCTTTTGTTTTGTAAATAAGTTCATTTGTACCCTTTTTCCTTACTTTCCACATATAATAAGTGATATCATATGATATTTGTCTTTCTCTGTCTGACTTACTTCACTCAGTATGATCATCTCTAGGTCCATCCATGTTGCTGCAAATGGCATTATTTCATTCTTTTTTATGGGTGAGTAATGTTCCATTGTGTATCTATGGACCACATCTTCTTTATCCATCCATCGATGGACATTTAGGTTGTGTCCATGTCTGTTGTAAATAGTGCTGCAGTGAACACTGGGGTGCACGACTCTTTTTGAATTATGGTTTTCTCTGGGTACGTGGCCGGGAGTGCGATTGCTGGGTCATATGGTAGCTCTATTGTTAGTTTTTTTTGAGGAACCTTCATACTGTTCTCCGTAGCGGCTGCACCAGTTTACATTCAGTTGTGCTTCTTTACAAGAGTGAATCTTCACAAGATTCTGGTATCACTCATGGCTGTTCCCTTGCTCTGTGCTCTTACTGGCTGGACGATTTATTTCGTAAGAGGAATGACTGCCCGTCTGCGGCACTGCTTCCTCTCACACGACTCTGTACACCCCGTTGTGGCTGTTTAGTGGGCAGTGCGAGACCAGGGTGCCGCACATCTTCTGGAAGCAGGATTCCTGAGATTTGACATCTGATTCTTGATGCCTCCTACGTCCAGCCAGACATGAGTCTCCTGACATTCAGCAGATGTCTTGCAAATCAAGTCACGGGATTCTTCTGTGTTTCTTAATGCGTCCTCCTCTGATGTAACATTTAGGAATTCTATTTGAGATACTGGTCTTGCTGATCACAACATAGTGACGCGTTTCGAATGAGTGCAGGACGTCCGACAGGGCCATGCATGGAATAATCCTCAGTGTCAGCTCTAATTCTGAAATACGTTTCATATTCCTACTCTGCTTTGGGTCACTTTGTGTTAAACGTTACCAACTATATTGTGGTCATAGCTTTTACTTAAAAACGTGGGTACGTTGTTGAGGAAGTTTTCTCTTTTCCGTGTTTCCATGGCTGCTGGGGAGTGGCAGTCATGGAACCCCATCGTAAGTCTATGAACTTTTAGCCTTTTGCTATAGACTGTGGACCTCTCAAGGGCAAAGATCCCGGACCGCTTATTTCCCTAATTCCATTTTCAGCAGAAAGCCTTAGAAGTGGAAGGTACTTAATCCACATTGAGTGCATGAAGGAAAGAAACAAGAGATAGAAGGGGGAGAGAAGGAAGGAGAGAAGGAAGGGAAAAGAGAGGAGGTGTTTCTTGAGCAGTGTCAGGCAAGTGACAAAGCATTCAGGAAGGTGAAGTGTTTCCCTTTTCCTAAGTCATATAATTAAGCTTGTTGGAAACAGTCCCGCCGTGATTCCGCCCACTGAGCCTCAGAACATCTTCATACCGTGTATCCCCTGAAAAGAGTGGCCAGATCTCACCTGTCAATCTCTTCTTCCCCATGTCCCTAAACAGAATCACTGACTTTTAGAAAGGGTGGATTTGACTGTCCAGTTGATGGGAGATTTCCAATCAGGAGCAGCTCTAGCCTTTCGGCTTATGGACTCCAGAATTCATCTCAAAGGCGTGGGATTGGTGATCTGTGTGGCTGATGTGAGCTCAAGTTAATGACTGACCCAGGAGACATAGATGACCCCCCCCTTGCTACCCTACACCTGGCCTCTTCTTGGATTTTTCTGCTTCCAGTTCATGGGGAGACTAAAGTACACCAGGGAACTCTATGCTACACCTGGTGTGTCCACAGGTAAATGATGACCTGTGATATCCCAAATCCCACCTCTCAGCAAGGACCCCTTCACCTGTCAACCCCTGCTGGGCCCACCAAGTCAGCCAGATAAATCTCTGTACCTTCCTCTCAACTTTTCTATGAAACAAAAACTACTCATAGACTCTCTTCAGAAGAGAAGTGCAGGGCTTCCCTGGTGGCGCAATGGTTGAGAGTCCGCCTCCCGATGCAGGGGACACGGGTTCGTGCCCCGGTCCGGGAAGATCCCACATGCCGCGGAGCGGCTGGGCCCGTGAGCCATGGCCGCTGAGCCTGCGCGTCCGGAGCCTGTGCTCCGCAACGGGAGAGGCCACAACGGTGAGAGACCACAAAAAAAAAAAAAAAAAAAAAAAAAGAAGAGAAGTACAACAAAATCAAATGCTTTACCAAAAAAATACAAAGGGTATAATTTTAGACACTGGAATGAATTTATATGCCCAAAGCTTATCATTGTGACATTTTTTCCCTAAAATTACCTGTTATCCACAGTTAAGTGAGTAGTTTATATATTAGCATATTTATTATAAATAGTCTATGGTCCCAGCCTGGAAAATTCCATTGATAGAATTGTCCTGTGGCAGTAATATCATAAAGCAGTTCTGAAATTGTAATAACATTTTGGAAACTTAAGTTTTGACCAGAATTAATGGTTATGTTAAAATTTACAGTGAAATCATTGTGACGTTATGATATAGCATAAAAAAAATCAAAATAAAACCCTGTGTTTCATGTCCGGTTTGGTTTCATGATCAAAGCCTGAAACACCAAATTAAAGGTCATTCTACAATATTTGTGACACTGTCTCAAGCCAGAAGTATAAATTGAAGGCTTCTCAAGAAGGAGCAGAATCTGATTAGGAAAAAAAAAAAAAAGCCGTTAAAAGTTCAAGACAATCTCAAATGAAATTCCTGACAGAAGATTTCTTAGAAGTCAGTTAAATTTTACTGTCTATATTATCATCTTTATAGGAGTTGGAAAACCTCTAGAGAAGTGAATTAAAGTTGATTCTTTGGCTTGTAATAAAATAATTTACCTAAGGGGATGTCTTCAAAATGATTTTTAAAGTAAAAATCATAAAAGAAAAAAAAACCCAGGGAGATTGTCTACATCATTTTTTTTCCTTTTTCTTTTTTTCCCAAGGAATTATATAACTAATGCTGCTTCATAAACCTGGGATCTGTCACTTGCTAACTTGAGCCCTTCCCTGGAGAGATCAGTGGATTTGTTCTCTGCTGAAGATATGCCAGTTGCAGTCCACAGCGAGCGAGTGGTAAGTCTGCCTTCTCATATGGCAAAAACACCATTCGCCCATGTTCTTCCCTACGCACGGTGGTCCAAACCCCATAACCTTTTCCCTGAATGGAGCTCACGTCACCCATTCACACAGTCATTATCTAAACAGCCCAAATCCCAGTGATTTATGGGTTCTGCTGCAGCAGGGCTAAAATGGAAATGTGGATGATAACTCATTGTCAGGTTCAGAGCTGGCACTGTGGGTCTAAACTGATTCTTGACTGTTCGTTGCCTTGCCAACAGGTAACGCTGCACTTTGTCTCTCCCTGCAGCCACAGACACGGAGGAACAGATTTGTCTCTTGAATGCGTTAGGTCTCCCTTGATACCTTTTCCCAGAATATGACTGTGTTTTCCTCTGCAAGTCATGGTGAAAAAAAATCTTTTGTTTAACAGTTGGGCTATATGTAGCGGTATCCCTGGATTCACGGATACCCATACTGTGAGGGAATAAATATTAATTTATTGGGGAGTTTCTATGAAAACTCACAGAATCGTTTATATGACTAGTTCTAGTGATTTGCGAACTGTGCATTCCTGGCTTCTTGCATTTAAGGTTGAAAAGAGATGCCAACTGACCTTGAACATGCTTGGTGTCTACACCCGTATTTATAGTGAGGTGAGGGGGGGTTCACCAAGGACCCTGACATGGAATACTTTCTCCCCAAGTTTCTCTCTCTCCGCATCCTATTAACTGCATGGTGTTGACAGTGAGTTCACGTAGTCTCATTTCTGTGTTTCTTCTTGTTTATTCTCTGCCGCTGACCCAGAATATGAACACCATGAGTCCAGAGATTTGTGTATCTGCCTGTTCAAGTATGTAACCCCTGGTAAGTAGTGGGTACACAATAAATATGTGTTGATTGGATAAAAGAAAAACATATATATAGTTATCCATATATAATACATTTTATAAAACATCTTTATTGGAGTATAATTTCTTTACAATGTGTTAGTTTCTGCTGTATAACGAAGTGAATCAGCTATATGTATACTCATATCCCCATATCCCCTCCCTCTTGCGTCTCCCTCCTACCCTCCCTCGTATATATTATATACTAATAAGTGATATATTTTATATGTAAATAGTAATGTATAATGCATAATTAATGTATTGTGTTTATCATTAAATCAATAATATTTATCATCATACATATATGACAAAAAAAATAAGACAGTGTTAAAAGGGCATGGGGTTCAATGAATCAGAAACACACACAAGAGTAGTTTCAAAACAAATTACTTTAAGAATATTCTTAACCTAATAATATATAATAATATCTAGCTATCTATCTAGTTATCTATTTATCTAGAGAGAGATTGGATGTTTTCATTCCCACTGCCACCCAATGTGATGGTATTAGGAGGTGGGGTCTTTGGAAGGTGATGAGGTCATGATGGTGGAGCCCCCATGAATGGGATTAGTGCCCTTATAGAAGATGGCACAGAGCTTCCTTGCACCTTCCTCCATGTGAAGACACAGCAAGAAGATGCCGTCTACAAACCAGGAAGAGGATCCTCACAAGACACTGAATCTCCCAGCTGTTGGATGTTGCATGCCCAGCCTCCAGAACTGTGAGAAATTAGCATCTGTGTTTTGTAACACCTGCACCCACCCCCCTGCCAGTCTGTGATTTTCTGTTACAGCAGCCTGAATGGACAAAGACATATATAAAGTAGGTGGGGGGTTTCCCTAGTGGTGCAGTGGTTAAGAATCCGCCTGCCAGTGCAGGGGACATGGGTTCAAGCCCTGGTCCGGGAAGATCCCACATGCCGCAGAGCCACTAAGCCCGTGCACCACAACTACTGAGCCTGCGCTCTAGAGCCTGCGAGCCACAACTACTGAGCCCACGTGCCACAACTACCGAAGCCTGCATGCCTAGAGCCCGTGCTCTGCAACGAGAAGCTCCTGCAATGAGAAGCCCACGCACCGCAACAAAGAGTAGCCCCTGCTCGCCGCAATTGGAGAAAGCCTGCATTCAGCAACGAAGACCCAATGCAGCCAAAAATAAATCAATCAATCTATTAAAATAATAAATAAAGTAGGTGGTAGTGGTTAGCAATATATTGACAACTTTAATGATTTCACAGATAACAGAATAAAGTAGAACTACCTCAAAAAAACCAACTGTGAGGGGCTTCCCTGGTGGCGCAGTGGTTGAGAGTCTGCCTGCCGATGCAGGGGACGTGGGTTTGTGCCCTGGTCCGGGAGGATCCCACATGCTGCAGAGCGGCTGGGCCCGTGAGCCATGGCCGCTGAGCCCATGCATCCGGAGCCTGTGCTCCGCAACGGGAGAGGCCACAACAGTGAGAGGCCCGCGTACTGCCAAAAAAACAAAAACACAAAACAAAACCAACTGTGGCCATACAGACAGACATTACAAGGGAATATTAATAACATCAGAGGATAGATCATAGAAAATGGACATATTAGAAAGTGTTCTTTTCATCTGCTAGACCTTACGTTCAAGAGAGAACATTTTAAACAGCTTGACACGACATTTTTCTATTTCCCTATGAACCAATTCAGCAAACTTTTAGTTTCCATTTTATTCTCATTAGTCTTTTTTATTGATGTATAGTTGATTTACAATGTTTCGTTAGTTTCTGGTGTACAGCAAAGTGACTCAGTTATACATATATACATTCTTTTTCATACTGTTTTCCATGATGGCTTATTACAGGATATTGAATAGGTTCCCTGTGCTCTACAGTAGGACCTTGTTGTTTATCCATGCTATATGGAATACTTTGCATCTGCTAATCCGAAACTCCCAATCAATGCCCCACCCCACCTTGGCAACCACAGGTCTAGTCTCTTTCTGTTTCATAGTTAAGTTCATTTGTGTTATATTTTAGATTCCACATATAGGTGATATCATATATTTGTCTTTCTCTGTCTGACTTACATCACTTAGTATGATCATCTCTAGGTCCATCCATGTTGCTGCAAATGGCATTATTTCATTCTGTTTTATGGCTAATATTGCATTGTATATATGCACCACATCTTCCTTGTCCATTCATCTGTGGATGGATACTTAGGTCGCTTCCATGTCCTGCTATTGTGAATAGTGCTGCTATGAACACAGGGGTGTATGTTTCTTTTCAAATTACAGTTTTCTTTGGGTATATGCCCAGGAATGGGATTGCTGGATCATATGGTAGTTCTGTTTTTAGTTTTTTGAGGAACCTCCATACTGTTCTCCATAGTGGCTGTATCAATTTCCATTCCCATCAACAGAGTAGGAGGGTTCCCTTTTCTCCACACCCTCTCCAGCATTTATTATTTGTAGATTTTTTGATGGCCATACTAACCGGTGTGAAGTGGTACCTAATTATAGTTTTGATTTTCATTTCTCTAATAAGTATTGATGTTGAGCATCGTTTTATGTGCCTGTTGGCCATCTGTAAGTCTTCTTTGAAGAAATGTCTGTTTAGGTCTTCTGCCCATTTTTTGATTGGGTTTGTTTGTTATTTTGTTATTGAGTTGTATGAGCTGTTTATTTGGGAAATTAAGCCCTTGCCAGTCGCATCATTTGGAAATATTTTTCACCTAGTCCATAGGTTATCTTTTCAGTTTGTTTATGGTTTCCTTCACTGTGCAAATGCTTATACGTTTGCTTAGGTCCTATTTGTCTATTTTTGCTTTTATTTCTATTGCCTTGGGAGACTTAACTAAGAAAACATTGGTATGATTTGTGTCAGAGAATGTTTTGCCTATGTTCTCTTCTGGGAGCTTTATGGTGTTGTGTCTTATATTTAAGTCTTTAAGCCATTTTGAGTTTATTTTATGCTGTGAGGGAGTGTTCTAACTTCATTGATCTATGTGCAGGTTTCCAATTTTCCAAACACCACTTGCTGAAGAGACTTTTTCCCATTGTATATTGCCTCCGTTGTTGAAGATTAATTGACCGTAGGTGTGTGGGTTTATTTCTGGGCTCTCTGTTCTGTTCCATTGATCCATATGTCTGTTACTGTGCCAATACCATGCTGTTTTGATTCCTGTAGCTTTGTAGTATAGTCTGGAGTGTGGGAGGGTTCTGCCTCCTGCTTTGTTCTTTTTCTTCAGAACTGCTTTGCCCATTCTGGGTCTTTTATGGTTCCATATAAATTTTAGGATTATTTGTTCTAGTTCTGTGAAAAATGCCATGCATAATTTGTTAGGGATCTCATTAAATCTGTAGATTGCTTTGGATAGTATTAACAACATTAATTCTGCCAATGAAGAGCATGGGATATTTTTCCATTTCTTTTCTTTTGCAGTATGCGGGCCTCTCACTGTTGTGGCCTCTCCCGTTGCGGAGCACAGGCTCAGCGGCCATGGCTCATGGGCCTAGCTGCTCCACGGCACGTGGGATCTTCCCGGACCGGGACATGAACCCGTGTCCCCTGCATTGGCCGGTGGACTCTCAACCACTGTGCCACCAGGGAAGCCCTCCATTTCTATAAAACGTCTTCAATTTCCTTTATGGTTCTCAGTGTATAAGTCTTTCAGCTTCTTCGTCAGGTTTATTCTTAGGTATTTTATTTCATTTTTGGTGCTATTTTAATAGGTACAGTGTTTTTTACATTCCCTCTCTGATGTTTCATTGCTAGTGTAAAGAAATGCAACCAATTTTTGAATGTTAATCTTGGATCCTGCTACTTTGGTGAATTCATTTATTAGATCTAGTAGATGTGTGTGGAGTCTCTAGGGTTTTCTGTATAGTATCATGTCATCTGCACATGGTGACAATTTTACCTCTTCCCTTCCAATTTGGATACATTTTATTTCTTTTTATTGCCTCAGTGCTGTGGCTAGGACTTCCAGTATTATGTTGAACCTAAGTGGTGAGAATGGGCATCCTTGTCTTGTTCCAGATTTTAGTTGGAAGGCTTTCAGCTTTTCACTGTTGAGTATTATATTGGCTATGGGTTTGTCATAAACAGCTTTTGAGTATGTTCTCTCTGTACACACTTTGGTAAGACTTTTGTAAGACTTTTTATCATGAATGGATGGTGAGTTTTATCAAATGCTTCTTCTGCAACTACTGAGATGATCATATGGTTTTTGTCTTTTATTTGTGTGGTAAATTACATTGATTGATTTGCCTATGTTGAACCATCCTTGTGACCCTGGGGTGAATCCAACTTGATCATGATGTGTGATCCTTTTCATGTGTTGTTGGATTTGGTTTGCTACTATTTTGTTGAGAATTTTTGCATGTATATTCATCATAGATATTGGCCTATAATTTTCTTTTTGTTGTGTCTTTGTCTGATTTTGGTATTAGGGTGATGGTGGCTTCCCTTTCAGTCTGTGTGTGTCCTTTGACCTACAGTGAGTCTCTTGTAGGCAGCATATTGTAGACTCTTGTCTTTTCATTGGAGCATTTAGTCTGTTGATGTTTAAGGGAATTATTGACAGATATGTATTTATTGCCGTTTTAAACATTTTCCCGTTGAGTTTGTATTTCCTCTTTTTCCTATTGTGGCTTGATGGTTTCCTTTTGTATTATGCTTATGTTCTTTTCTGTTTGGTTTTTGTGAATTTTTCGTATATTTTTGATTTGTGATTACTTGTTTTACATGGTTAGTCATACAGGCTCAAGCACATTCTTTTAAAAAAAAAATCTACATGTTCTTACTCTCTCCCCCCACATTTTAGGGTTTGGCTGTCCTTGTTTACGTCTCCACGTTTATCCTTCTGCTGTCCATTGTGATTATCATCAGTCATAAATCTTTTTAAAATATCTGTATACTAGCTTATTTATTTCAGTGATTTCCTTTGCCATAGATTCTTGCTGCCTCTTTATTTAGAGAAGACCTTTCAATATTTCTTTTAGGATACGTTTGGTTTTGCCGTATTCTTTTAGGTTTTGCTTATCTGAGAAATTCTTTCTCTCTTCTATTCTAAATGATAATCTTCCTCGGTAGAGTAAACTAGGCTGCAGATTTTTCCCTTTTAGGAATTTGAATATATCTTGCCACTCCCTTCCAGCCTGCAACGTTTCTGTAGAGAAATCAGCTGATAGCCTTCTGGGGGTCCTCTTGTAATTAACTCTTTGCTGGTCTCTGGCTGCCTTTAGAATCGTCTCTTTAACATTTGCCATTTTCATTATAATACACCTTGTTATACGTCTGTTTGTTTGGGCTCATCTTGTTTAGACCCGCTATTCTTCCTGTACTTGGATATCTGTTTCCTTCTTTAGGTTTGGGAAGGTTTCAGCCAGAACTTCTACAGATACATTTTTGATCCCCTTTTCTCTTTCTTTTCTTTCTGGAATCCCTATTACACATAGATTGGCATGCTTTATATGATACCATAGATCTCTTAGATTGCTTTCGTTTTTAAAATTTTGTCTTTCTCCTGTGCTGGTTGGTCAATTTCCATTATTCTATCTTTCAGATCACTTATATTCATTCTTGTGTATTATTCAGTCTACTAACCATTGCCTTTAGCTCAGCTTCCGTGTCAGCAAGTGAATTTTCTAATTTTCCTTGACCCGTGTTTATATTTTGTAGTCCCTTTTAACAGTAATCTGCATTCCTATTGATAGCCTTTATTTTTTAATTTAATTTTTATGTTATATTATAGTGGATTTACACTGCTGTGTTTCAAGTGTACAAAAAGGTGATTCAGTTATACATATACATTTATCCATTTTTTTCACATTCTTTTACATGACAGATTATTGAGTAGAGTTCCAGTAGGTTCTTGTTGATAATCTATTTTATATATAGTGGTATGGATATGTTAATCCCAAACTCAACCTTCCCCCAAGCTTTCCCCTTTGGGAATCATAAGTTTGTTTTCAAGGTCTTAATCTGTTTCTCTTTTGTAGGTCAGTTCATTTGTATCATTTTTTAGATTGTACATATAAGTAATATGATATTTGTCTTTCTCTGACTTACTTCACTTAGCATGATAATCTCTAGGTCCATCCATGTTGCTGCAAATGGCATTATTTCATTCTTTTTTATGGCTGAGTAGTATTCCATTGTATATAGGTACCACATCTTTTCCCATTCTTCTGTTGAGGGACACTTAAGTGGCTTCCATGTCTTGGATAAACAGTGCTGCAGTGAACATTGGGGTGCATGTATAATACTTTTGAACCACGTTTTACTCCAGGTATATTCGCAGGAGTGGGATTGCTGGATTATACGGTAGTTTTATTTTCAGTTTTTTAAGGAACCTCCACATTCTTCTCCCCAGTGGCTGCCCCAATTTACATTCCCATCAACAGTGTAGGAGGGTTCCCTTTTTCTCCGCACCCTCTTCAGCATTTGTTTTGTAGACTTTTTTTTTCTTACATCTTTATTGGAGTATAATTGCTTTACAACAGTGTGTTAGTTTCTGCTTTATAACAAAGTGAATCAGTTATACATATACATATGTTGCCATATCTCTTCCCTCTTGCGTTTCCCTCCCTCCCACCCTCCCTATCCCACCCCTCCAGGCGGTCACAAAGCACTGAGATGATCTCCCTGTGCTATGCGGCTGCTTCACACTAGCTATCTACCTTACGTTTGGTAGTGTATATATATGTCCATGCCTCCCTCTCGCTTTGTCACAGCTCACCCTTCCCCCCCCCCCCCCATATCCTCAAGTCCATTCTCTAGTAGGTCTGTGTCTTTATTCCTGTCTTACCCCTAGGTTCTTCATGACATTTTTTCCCCTTAAATTCCATATATATGTGTTAGCATACGGTATTTGTCTTTCTCTTTCTGACTTACTTCACTCTGTATGACAGACTCTAGGTCTATCCACCTCATTACAAATACCTCAGTTTCGTTTCTTTTTATGGCTGAGTAATATTCCATTGTATATATGTGCCACATCTTTATCCATTCATCTGATGATGGACAGTTAGGTTGTTTCCACCTCCAGGCTATTGTAAATAGAGCTGCAATGAACATTGTGGTACATGACTCTTTTTGAATTATGGTTTTCTCAGGGTATATGCCCAGTAGTGGGATTGCTGGGTCATATGGTAGTTCTATTTGTAGTTTTTTAAGGAACCTCCATACTGTTCTCCACAGTGGCTGTATCAATTTACATTCCCACCAACAGTGCAAGAGGGTTCCCTTTTCTCCACACCCTCTCCAGCATTTATTGTTTCTAGATTTTTTGATGATGGCCATTCTGACCGGTGTGAGGTGATACCTCATTGTAGTTTTGATTTGCATTTCTCTAATGATGTTGAGCATTCTTTCATGTGTTTGTTGGTAGTCTGTATATCTTCTCTGGAGAAAATGTCAATTTAGGTCTTCTGCCCATTTTTAAATTGGGTTGTTTGTTTTTTTGTTATTGAGCTGCATGAGTTGCTTATAAATTTTGGAGATTAATCCTTTGTCAGTTGCTTCATTTGCAAGTATTTTCTCCCATTCTGAGGGTTGTCTTTTGGTCTTGTTTATGGTTTCCTTTGCTGTGCAAAAGCTTTGCAGTTTCATTAGGTCCCATTTGTTTATTTTTATTTCCATTTCTCTAGGAGGTGGGTCAAAAAGGATCTTGCTGTGATTTATGTCACAGAGTGTTCTGCCTATGTTTTCTCCTAAGAGTTTGATAGTCTCCGGCCTTACATTTTTGTCTTTAATCCATTTTGAGCTTATTTTTGTGTATGGTGTTAGGGAGTGTTCTAATCTCGTACTTTAACATGTACCTGTCCAGTTTTCCCAGCACCACTTATTGAAGAGGCTGTCCTTTCTCCACTGTACATTCCTGCCTCCTTTATCACAGATAAGGTGACCATAGGTGTGTGGGTTTACTCTGGGCTTTCTATCCTGTTCCATTGATCTATCTTTCTGTTTTTGTGTCAGTACCATACTGTCTTGATTACTGTAGCTTTGTAGTATAGTCTGAAGTCAGGGAGCCTGATTCCTCCAGCTCTGTTTTTCATTCTCAAGATTGCTTTGGCCATTCGGGGTCTTTTGTGTTTCCATACAAATTGTGAAATTTTTTGTTCTAGTTCTGTGAAAAATACCAGTGGTAGTTTGATAGTGATTGCATTCAATCTGTAGATTGCTTTGGGTAGTAGAGTCATTTTCACAATGTTGATTCTTCCAATCCAAGAACATGGTATATCTCTCCATCTATTTGTATCACCTTTAATTTCTTTCATCAGTGTCTTATATTTTCTGCATACAGGTCTTTTGTCTCCTTAGGTAGGTTTAATCCTAGATATTTTATTCTTTTTGTTGCAGTGGTAAATGGGAGTATTTTCTTCATTTCACTGTCACATTTTTCATCATTATTGTATAGGAATGCCAGAGATTTCTGTGCATTCATTTTGTATCCTGCTAGTTTACCAAATTCATTGATTAGCTCTAGTAGTTTTCTGGTAGCATCTTTAGGATTCTCTATGTATACTATGTCATCTGCAAACAGTGATAGCTTTACTTCTTCTTTTCCCATTTGGATTCCTTTTATTTCCTTTTCTTCTCTGATTGCCGTGGCTAAAATTTCAAAAACTATGTTGAATAAGAGTGGTGAGAGTGAGCAACTTTGTCTTATTCCTGATCTTAGTGGAAATGCTTTCAGTTTTTCACCATTGAGGACAATGTTGGCTGTGGGTTTCTCATATATGGCCTTTATTATGTTGAGGAAAGTTCCCTCTGTGCCTACTTTCTGCAGGGTTTTTATCATAAATGGGCGTTGAATTTTGTCGAAAGTTTTCTCTGCATCTATTGAGATGATCATATGGTGTTTCTCCTTCAGTTTGTTAATATGGTTTATCACATCGATTGATTTGCGTACATTAAAGAATACTTGCATTCCTGGAATAAACCCCACTTGATCATGGTGTATGATCCATTTCATGTGCTGTTGGATTCTGTTTGCTAGTATTTTGTTGAGGATTTTTACATCTGTGTTCATCAGTGATATTGGCCTGTAGTTTTCTTTGTGACATTCTTGTCTGGTTTTGGCATCAAGGTGATGGTGGCCTCGTAGAATGAGTTTGGGAGTGTTCCTCCCTCTGCTATATTTTGGAAGAGTTTGAGAAGAATAGGTGTTAGCTCTTCTCTAAATGTTTGATAGAATTCGCCTGTGAAGCCATCTGGTCCTGGGCTTTTGTTTGTTGGAAGATTTTTAATCACAGTTTCAATTTCAGTGCTTGTGATTGGTCTGTTCATATTTTCTATTTCTTCCTGATTCAGTCTTGGCAGGTTGTACATTTCTAAGAATTTGTCAGTTTCTTCCAGGTTGTCCATTTTATTGGCATAGAGTTGCTTGTAGTATTCTCTCATGATCTTTTGTATTTCTGCAGTGTCATTTGTTACTTTTCCTTTTTCATTTCTAATTCTATTGATTTGAGTCTTCTCCCTTTTTTTCTTCATGAGTGGCTAATTGTTTATCAATTTTGTTTATCTTCTCAAAGAACCAGCTTTTAGTTTTATTGTTCTTTGCTATCATTTCCTGCATTTCTTTTTCATTTATTTCTGATCTGATTTTTATGATTTCTTTCCTTCTGCTAACTTTGGGGTTTTTTTTTTTGTTATTCTTTCTCTAATTGCTTTAGGTGCAAGGTTAGGTTGTTTGAGATGTTTCTTAAGGTAGGATTGTATTGCTACAAACTTCCCCCTTAGAAGTGCTTTTGCTGCATCCCATAGATTTTGGGTCGTCGTGTCTCCATTGTCATTTGTTTCCAGGTAGTTTTTGATTTCCTCTTTGATTTCTTCAGTGATCACTGTTATTAAGTAGTGTATTGTTTAGCCTCCATGTGTTTGTATTTTTTACAGATCATTTCCTGTAACTGATGTTTAATCTCATAGCGTTGTGGTCAGAAAAGATACTTGATACAATTTCAGTTTTCTTAAATTTACCAAGGCTTGATTTGTGACCCAAGATATGATCTACCCTGGAGAATGTTCCATGAGCACTTGAGAAAAATGTGTATTCTCTTGTTTTTGGATGGAGTGTTCTATAAATATCAATTAAGTCCATCTTGTTTAATGTATCATTTAAAGCTTGTGTTTTCCTTATTCATTTTCATTTTGGATGATCTGTTCATTGGTGAAAGTGTGGTGTTAAAGTCCCCTACTATGAATGTGTTACTGTTGATTTCCCCTTTCATGGCTGTTAGGATTTGCCTTATGTATTGAGGTGCTCCTATGTTGGGTGCATAAATATTTACAATTGTTATATCTTCTTCTTGGATCGATCCCTTGATCATTATGTAGTGTCCTTCTTTGTCTCTTCTAATAGTCTTTATTTTAAAGTCTATTTTGTCTGATATGAGAATTGCTACTCCAGCTTTCTTTTGGTTTCCATTTGCATGAAATATCATTTTCCATCCCCTTACTTTCAGTCTGTATGTGTCTCTAGGTCTGAAATGGGTCTCTTGTAGACAGCAAATATATGGGTTTTGCTTTTGTATCCAGTCAGCCAATCTGTGTCTTTTGGTGGGAGCATTTAGTCCATTTACATTTAAGGTAATTATAGATATGTATAGTTCCTATTCCCATTTTCTTAATTGTTTTGGGTTCGTTATTGTAGGTCTTTTCCTTCTCTTGTGTTTCTTGCCTAGAGAAGTTCCTTTAGCATTTGTTGTAAAGCTGGTTTGGTGGTGCTGAACTCTCTCAGCTTTTGCTTGTCTGTAAAGGTTTTAATTTCTCCATCAAATCTGAATGAGATCCTTGCTGGGTAGAGTAATCTTGGTTGTAGGTTTTTCTCCTTCATCACTTTAAATATGTCCTGCCAGTCCCTTCTGGCTTGCAGAGTTTCTGCTGAAAGATCAGCTGTTAACCTTATGGGGAGTCCCTTGTGTGTCATTTGTTGTTTTTCCCTTGCTGCTTTTAATATGTTTTCTTTGTATTTAATTTTTGACAGTTTGATTAATATGTGTCTTGGTGTATTTCTCCTTGGATTTATCCTGTATGGGACTCTCTGTGCTTCCTGGACTTGATTAACTATTTTCTTTCCCATATTAGGGAAGTTTTCAACTATAATCTCTTCAAATATTTTCTCAGTCCCTTTCTTTTTCTTTTCTTCTTCTGGAACCCCTATAATTCAAATGTTGGTGTGTTTAATGTTGTCCCAGAGGCCTCTGAGACTGTCCTCATTTCTTTTCATTCTTTTTTCTTTATCCTGCTCTGCAGTAGTTATTTCTACTATTTTATCTTCCAGGTCACTTATCCGTTCTTCTGCCTCAGTTATTCTGCTATTGATCCCATCTAGAGTATTCTTCATTTCATTTACTGTGTTGTTCATCGTTGCTTTTTTCCTCTTTATTTCTTCTAGGTCCTTGTTAACTGATTCTTGCATTTTGTCTATTCTATTTCCAAGATTTTGGATCATCTTTACTATCATTATTCTGAATTCTTTTTCAGGTAGACTGCCTACTTCCTCTTCATTTTTTAGGTCTGGTGCGTTTTTATCTTGCTCCTTCATCTGCCGTGTGTTTCTCTGTCTTCTCATTTTGCTTATCTTACTGTGTTTGGGGTCTCCTTTTCGCAGGCTGCAGGTTTGTAGTTCCCATTGTTTTTGGTGTCTGTCCCCAGTGGCTAAGGTTGGTTCAGTGGGCTGTGTAGGCTTCCTGGTGGAGGGGACTAGTGCCTGTGTTCTGGTGGATGAGGCTGCATCTTGTCTCTCTGGTGGGCAGGTCCATGTCTGGTGGTGTGTTATGGGGTGTCTGTGGACTTATTATGATTTTAGGCAGCCTCTCTGCTAATGCATGGGGTTGTGTTCCTGTCTTGCTGGTTGTTTGGCATAGGATGTCCAGCACTGTAGCTTGCTGGTCGTTGAGTGAAGCTGGGTGCTGGTGTTGAGATGGAGGTCTCTGGGAGATTTTTGCCATTTGATATTATGAGCAGCTGGGAGGTCTCTTGTAGACCAGTGTCCTGAAGTTGGCTCTCCCACCTCAGAGGCACAGCACTGACTCCTGGCTGCAGCACCAAGAGCCTTTCATCCACACGGCAAAGAGGAAAAGGGGAAAAAATCAAAGTCCGCCTCCTCAATTTGGGATGACTCGTTGTCTATTCATGTATTCCACAGATGCAGGTACATCAGGTTGATCGTGGAGATTTAATCCGCTGCTCCTGAGGCTGCTGGGAGAGATTTCTCTTTCTCTTCTTTGGTCGCACAGCTCCCGGGGCTCAGCTTTGGATTTGGCCCCGCCTCTGCGTGTAGGTCGCCGGAGGGCGTCTGTTCTTCGCTCAGACAGGACGGGGTTAAAGGAGCCGCTGATTCGGGGACTCTGGCTCACTCAGGCGGGGGGGAGGGAGGGGTGCGGATGCGGGGCGAGTCTGTGGCGGCAGAGGCTGGCGTGACGTTGCACCAGCCTGCGGCGCGCCGTGCGTTCTCCTGGGGAAGTTGTCCCTGGATCCCAGGACCCTGGCAGTGGTGGGAGGCACAGGCTCCGCGGAAGGGGGGTGTGGATAGTAACCTGTGCTGGCACACAGGCCCCTTGGTGGCAGCAGCAGCAGCCTTAGCGTCTCATGCCCGTCTCTGGGGTCCGTGCTTTTAGCCGCAGCTCGCGCCGTCTCTGGAGCTCCTTTAAGCGGCGCTCTGAATCCCCTCTCCTCACGCACCAGGAAACAAAGAGGGAAGAAAAAGTCTCTTGCCTCTTTGGCAGGTCCAGACCTTTTTCCCGGACTCCCTCCTGGCCAGCCGTGATGCACTAACCCCCTGCAAGCTGTGTTCACGCCAACCGCAGTCCTCTCCCTGTGCTCTGACCGAAGTCTGAGCCTCAGCTCCCAGCCCAGCCCGCCCGGGCTGGTGAACAGACCAGCCTCTTGGGCTGGTGAGTGCCGGTCGGCACCGATCCTCTGTGCGGGAATCTCCCCGCTTTGCCCTCCGCACCCCTGTGGCTGCGCTCTCCTCCGCAGCTCCAAAGCTCCCCCTCCACCACCCGCAGTCTCCACCCGCAAAGGGGCTTCTAGTGCGTGGACACCTTTCCTCCTTCATAGCTCCCTCCCACTGGTGCCAGTCCCGTCCCTATCCTTTTGTCTCTGTTTATTCTTTTTTCTTTTGCCCTACCCTGGTAAGTGGGGAGTTTCTTGCCTTTTGGGAGGTCTGAGGTCTTCTGCCAGCGTTCAGTAGGTGTTCTGTAGGAGTTGTTCCACGTGTAGATGTATTTCTGGTGTATCTGTGGGGAGGAAGGTGATCTCCACGTCTTACTCTTCCACCATCTTCCCAGAAGTCCTGTAGACTTTTTGATGATGGTATTCTGACCGGTGTGAGGTGATACCTCATTGTAGTTTTTGGTTTGCATTTCTCTAAGAATTAGTGATGTTGAGCATCTTTTCATGTGCTTTTTGGCCATCTGTATGTCTTCTTTGGAGAAACATCTATTTAGATCTTGTGCCCATTTTTGATTGGGTTTTGTTTTTTTAATACTGAGCTGCATGTGCAATTTATGTATTTTGGAGATTAATCCCTTTTCAATTGCTTTGTTTGGAAATACTGTCTCCCATTCTGTGGGTTGTCTTTTCATTTTGTTTATCATTTCCTTTACTGTGCAAAAGCTTTCAAGTTTAACTAGGTCCCATTTATTTACTTTTATTTCCATTACTCTAGGAGGTGGATCCAAAAAGATCTTGCTGTGATTTATGTCTAAGAGTATTCTGCCTATGTTTTCCTCTAAGAGTTTTACAGCGTCTGGTCTTACATTTAGGTCTCTAATCCATTTTGAGTTTATTTTTGTGTATGGTCTTAGGGACTGTTCTAATTTCATTCTTTTACATGTAGCTGTCCAGTTTTCCCAGCACCACTTATCAAAGAGACTGTCTTTTCTCCATTGTATATTCTTGCCTCCTTTGTCATAGATTAATTGACCATAGGTGTGTGGGTTTATTTCTGCGTTTGCCATCCTGTTCCATTGATCTATGTGTCTGTTTTTGTTCCAGTACCATACTGTCTTGATTACTGTGGCTTTGTAATGTAGTCTGAAATCCAGGAGCCTGATTCCTCCAGCTGTGTTTTTTTCTTTCTCAGGATTGCTTTGCTATTCAAGGTCTTTTGTGTTTCCATAGAACTTTAAAAATTTTTTGTTCTAGTTCTGTGAAAATTGCCATTTGTAGTTTAGTAGGGATTGCATTGAGTCTGTAAATTGCCTTGGCTGTTATATTCATCCTGAAAATATTGATTCTTCCAATCCCAAACAGGATGTCTCTCTCCATCTGTTTGTGTCATGTTCGATTTCTGTCATCAGCATCTTATAGTTTTCACAGTACAGGTCTTTTATGTCCTTAGGTAGGTTTATTCCTAGGTATTTTATTCTTTTTGATGTGATGGTAGATGAGATTGTTTCCTTAATTTCTTTCTGATCTTTTGTTGTTGGTGTATAGGAATGCCAGAGATTTCTCTGTATTAATTTTGTATCCCTTTTTACAGTACTCTGCATTTCTGTTGATAGCCTTTCTTAATTCCTTCAGTATATTCATTACCTCCTTTTTGAACTCGATATCTATTAGACAGAAGAGGTCTAGTTCAGTGTTTTCTCTTTCAGGGGAATTTTCTCGGTCTTTTAATTAATTGGGAGTGGAACCTGTGCTTCTTTTTACTTACATATTTCTCTGATTCTGTGAGTTTAGGGGAGACAGTTATCTAGTGTGGTATTCGAGGGCTGTTTTTATGTGGGAGCATCCCTGTGTGGCCTGCCTCAGTCTGTTATTTTGGTCCAGGGGCTCTTTTTAGTATGGTCGCCTGCAGCGTATTTTCTTACTGTGTGCTGGCCGTTGTCCCCTGGGTAGGGAGTGTGACAGGTGTTGTGATGATGGGAGCCTGCCCTGGCTATCCAGGGGGCCCTCCTTGTTATCCTGTTAGTGTCACCACTCTGTTAGGATGCAGGGCCTACTTCTGAATTATTGCAGTAGAAGCCCCCAGATCTGTTTCTCTGAGCTTTAGTGTGAGGTAGGTAGGACTGGAGCATTTCCACTGGGAGAGAAGCCACTGAGTATTCCTCCACCAGAGCTGTCCACCCACCAGGGACTGTGCTCTGTGGTATCACCTGTTGTACAGGTTCTAAAAGTACACTGTTGTTGGCACTGCCCTTGGCCCCACCTCAACCATGAGGATGCCATCAGCCATGGTGTCCCTCAGGCGCAGTGTTCACAGAGCCACCAGCGCAGACACACTGAAGTCAGGTCCCAGGACCGCAGGAGTTGCGCACCTGGACCCACTATGTGAGGTATGAAGCATCCCAGACCCTGGCCCTACCTCTGCATCTTTGAACCCACAAAGCCCACAGCTGCTAAGGCTGAACCTGTCCCAGGCATGGGAGCAGTTCTCCATGCTCAGATGTCCCACAGGTGCTGCGTTTCCAAAGAGGGTAGTGATAGCGTAAATCTGTGGATTGCACAGCAGCAGGGAGACGGCTCAGATTTCAGCCCTGCTTCCTAAGTCATGGCCCCTGGGGCTCAACTCCCATTTCAGCTCCCTCCCATGGGCTCATGTCCTGTCCCCATTGCTTTGTGTTTTTTCTTTTTGCATTTCGTCCTGCCTGATTACGTGGAGATCTTTCTTGCAGTATTCGGTGTCTGATACCTTCTGCCAGCATTCAGTAGGTATTCTGTGAGGACTGTTCCACATGTGATGCGTTTTTGATGTACTTACGGGAGGAGATGAGCTCCACATCCTTCTATTCTGCCGTCTTGATTCCTCTTCTACATTAGACTTTTGTATGTTGGGAGGGCAGACTTTATCTCAGATGGCTCCTAGGATAAAAAAAAACTACATTCTCATATGCCAGAATATTTTTTAAAAACAGGAAAACTGCTAACCAGTTTGCAAAATACTTAATCCAATCTCCTCATCTGTGTTTTAATATTTGCACAGGTCTAGCATAGCTAAAAGCTCCACAGCGAATCTTGCTGTAAACAGTCAGTTCTGGCTCTTTTGTCATCACAGCATCTACAGAAGCAAACACAGTGCCAGATGGAGGGAAGCCACTTCATTATACAGTTGTGTGTTAGCTTATGGGATGTGGATGGAAACCACTGGGTACACATTTCAGTCACTCATCCAGTTGACTTTTCCTCTTGTGTGTGCTAGGACATGGACGTGATGTGGCAGAATACCTAGACAAGGTCACCTTTTATGGAGATGGTGGAGAAACAAGAGCTATCCAGGATAATTTTGGATGAATCCAAAAACAGAGTTTCCATTCTCCTCAAATATGCATCAGCTAAGACATTGATGTGCAAGAGATAAAAGTTCCAATGTTGGTCAACAGATGCATACACACCTGGTTTAGGTTAACGGATAGGTCATTTATCAGAAATGGAAACTGATTTCAGAAAATGGTGTATGCTTGATACTTCCGTATTCTAATGGTGTATGTTATGTATAGAGCTCTTATAATAGAGTGTACCTTTTTCATTCTTGACGTATCCTTGTTGCCATCATCTTGGGAGACTGGTGCAGGAAAACTCTGCATCTGGGAAAAGAACCATTAACCAAGAATGGGAGCGCACTAGAAAGATGTTTGTTATCCATGGAAACTTTCGGCAAAAAAAAAAGCAGTTTTTTTAAACAAGAGCATCTCATTTCGTATCCTTGTGGAGATTCTCACATATATTGAAATGATCGTTTTGAAAGCATTTTTTCCTATTACTACTTAATTAGAGGTTTTTTTAAATCAATGTAGAATAGGAACAGGGGCCTTATGTGTCAATAACCTCCATGACTCAAAATATCCTGAACATGAAATGAGTTTCCTGCTTGCATCTCTCCTAAGGCTCACCGCACTTTTTACGACACATCCCGTGAATTTGAGAGACAGTTTCAATTTCTGTCACTGAACCATCAAGTTAAATTACTCCCTAGGATACTTCTCGCAACAAGTTGGGTCATCCCGTTGAAAACTTTTGCCAGCTGTTAGAAATGAGGGAGTTGGTTTATTCTAAGAATCTTACTGTAATGGTAACTATAAATTTTGAGGTTCTGGGTTTCCACAATCATACCCACCACTTAAATGCCTAAATGGAAAAATTCATGCCCTTTTGAAGAATGCCTAATTCCCTCTAGTGAGATATAACTGTTGAGTTTCTCTTGATAAACCCTCATCGTGGGTGGTGAGATGAATTTGAAAAGTTAAATTTATATGTGTATTTTGCTGACTAAATATCTTAAGAAGATAAATAAAGAGTAGTCCATGCTGTTTTCTTTCCAACCTACAGAATGAAAACACAGGTAAGAAATGCAATCTGGAACACCATGTGTTAATTTTTCAGTCTCCGTTAAACTCTCCAAATGTTTCTTTACCTCTGAAATTAAGCCATGGCGGTTTTGTTTAAAATGAGGAAAAAGGGCACATTTCCTTGGAATCACGTTTGTTTGTGAAAATCAACAACTACGCTAACTAAAAGATCAGAACATATATCCCAGTGTGGGTTAATCCTTCTCCCTTGCCTTTGGGGGAGTTTTTATGAAAGGAAAATATATTCAAGGATTCTGACGATTGGAAGGCCTAGGGGAATACACATTTAGAGGACGTCTGACATGTGCAGGCTTCATTAAAAGTGTATTTGAATGTAGTTGTGAATTAGCCTGTGAACGTTCTGAGTCTCTCCTACATGCAAAAACAAATAGAAATGATAATCATATTTCAGTAACTTGCTTACCATTCCATGAGTTGATCTTGTGGCCAAGGTTATCAGATGTTTCTAAGCCAATAAAAGGCAGGGCTTCCCTCCATAGAAAAAGAATAGGATTAATCTCAAGTCACACATGCACTGGAATGTAACATTTTAACTAAATTCAGTAAATCAGCTACCTTATCTAATCCACAGACACCGCTCCTCCAAGGAGAATCAAATAAAAAGTGTTTACGGTTTAGTTTGTTTTCACGCCCAGTGGCGGATGGTGTAACAGTTTTTGGCGAAGTTGAATACTTTCTACTTTAGAATACATTTTAGAATGCATACTGAGTCTGTTAATCAAGACAGAACATAGATTAAAATTTGTTGTGTTTTAGAATAAATTGCAATAAAATAGACATTTTGCCTGTGAGCTGTTTTTTCTTGCATTCCTCACTGGTCACAGTGAAATGTGATTGGCAGTTATCCCCATGCTTGGGTGATCAAATAGACATGAAAATTACAAAGAGACACAAGAACAAGTGCTGGTCAGAAAACTCAGTGTTCTACATTGTAAATTATTGCTATAAACTTTGATACAAGAGGAGAAAAAAACCCCACAGTTACCTTATAGAAGAAATGAAGGGCTATGAGTATGTTTGTTACCTATGGAAATAATAGAACTCATCACCACCACCATCGTCATCATCAACTTATTATATTCTCGTGAGGAAAAATATGCATTTTTATTTCTCATCAACGTGGGGATTTTCTCCAATATACTGAAAATGTATGTATTTATGCAAGGACCATCTTCATGAAAATTTGACCAACGATTTTATAATCCACGGAAAATTGAGAAGGAAACAATGAGTTGGATTATATCTTCCAAAAGCTTCCTCAATCAAGACTTATAGAAATTAAACAAATAATAAATAAAATTGTAGGGGAAGCACCATAGGAAGCTTTATAGAGAAGAGACTTTAAAACGTCTGGATTATTCCCCATCGAGATGATATATGACCTTAAGCAGAATGAAAAGACAGCCCACACAATGGGAGACAATATTTCCAGACAAAGCGACTGACAAGGGATTAACCTCCAAAATATATAAATAGCTCATGCAGCTCAGTGTCAAAAAACACAACCCAATCAAAAAAATTGGCAGAAGATCTAAATAGACATTCCTCCAAAGAGGACATACAGATGGCCAAGAGCACATGAAAAGAGGCTCAACATCACTAATTATCAGAGAAATGCAAATCAAAACTACAATCAGGTATCATCTCACACGGGTCAAAATGGCCATCATCAAAAAATCTACAAATAACAAATGCTGGAGAGGGTGTGGAGAAAAGGGAGCCCTCCTGCACTGCTGGTGGGAATGTAAATTGGTGCAGCCACTGTGGAGAACAGCATGGAGGTTCCTTAAAAACCTAAAATTAGAACTACCATAGGACCCAGCAATCCCACTGCTGGTCATACATCCAGAGAAGACCACTAATTATCAGAGAAATGCAAATCAAAACTACCAATACAATGGTACCACACCAGTCAGAATGGCTATCATCAAAAAATCTACAAATAACAAATGCTGGAGAGGGTGTGGAGAAAATGGAACCTTCCTACACTGTTGGTGGGACTGTAAAATGGTGCAGCCACTGTGGAGAACAGCATGGAGGTTCCTTAAAAAACTAAAAATAGAACTACCATACGACCCAGCAATCCCACTCCTGGACATATTCCTGGAGAAAACCATAATTCAAAAGGATACATGTACCCCAATGTCCACAGCAGCACTATTTACAGTAGCAAAGACATGGAAGCAACGTAAATGTCCATCAACACATGAATGGATAAAGAAGGTGTGGTACATATATACAATGGAATATTACTCAGCCATAAAGAGAACAAAATAATGCCACTTGCAGGGACGTGGATGGGTTGAGAGATTGTTATACTGAGTGAGGTAAGTCAGAAAAAGACATCATATCATATCGCTTATATATGGTGTCTTAAAAAATGGTACAAATGAACCTATTTGCAAAACAGAAATAGAGTCACAGATGTAGAAAACAAACTCATGGTTACCAGGGGGTAGGTGGCAGGGGAGGGATACATTGGGAGATTGGGATTGACATATACACACAACTATGTATAAAATAGATAACTAATAAAGATCTAGTGTATAGCACAGGGAACTCTACTCAGTACTCTGTAATGACCTATATGGGAAAAGAATCTAAAAAAGAGTGGGTATACGTACAACTGATTCACTTTGCTGTACATCTGAAACTAACACAACATTGTAAATCAACTATGCTCCAATAAAAATTAATTTTAAAAATAGATGATACGTGTAAGACATCAGGGAAACACAAAACCACAATGAGATACTACTTCACACACACACACACACACTCTACAGTCAAGAAGACAATACCAAGTGTTGGAGAGGATTTAGGGAAATTGGAACTGTTGCCCATGGCTGGTGAAAACATAAAGTGGTACGTCTGTCTTGGGAAACAATCTGGCAGTGCCTCCAGTAAGTACAGAGTGATCCTATGACCCTACAAATCCATTCCTAGGTATACACAGAAAAGCAAGGAAAACACATCTACACAAAAACCTGTACACGAGTGTTCACAGCATCATTAATTCATCACAGCTTAAAAAGTGGAAACCACCCCAATGTCCGTCATCAGATAAATGCATAGAAAAAATATGGTCTATGCATACAATGAAATACCATTCAACACTTAACAGACATGAAGTCATGTTACGTGCTAGGACGTGCATAACCTGATGTCAAGTCAAATAAACCCTGCACAGAAGATCACATGGTATAATATATGATTCCATTTATATGATGTGTGCAGAATAGGTAAGTCTATAGTGACAGAAAGTAGATTGCTGGTTGCCTAGGGTTGGGAGGTGATTGCTAAGGACTGTGGGGTTTTTTTTTTTTTTAAGGTAACAAAAATATTCTAAAAATGGATTACAGTGATAGCTGCACCAATCTGTGAGACTATTGAAAAACCAGGGAATTGACCCGTTAAATGGGTGAATCGCATAGTATGTAAATTTTAACTCGATAAACAGTTTGAAATGCATACAGTTTAATAAAGATTATACATGCGTATTACAGAGGGCAGGACAGAGGTGGGGAGAGCGGTGAGGTAAAAAGAGAGACGGGTTCATAAAGCTGTTTGTGAAGTTCCTTCCTCAGCTTGGAATCTGCCGTCCAAGGAGGAAATGTATATTGTCCCAGTGTTGGGGAGTAATCCTGGCGTTAGCAAGGTTCATGAATTAAAATGAGATCCCATGATCAGTCCTAACATTTTAGCAGTGCAGAAGGGTATGCCAACAAGATGTAAAAGAAGAAACTGGTAGGCATTTTTCCTGGTGCGGAGCATGACCTGTACTTGAAACAAACTGAAGCAACAATAGGCAAGAAAACATCCCTAGACATACTTGATTTCTTCTTTTTTAAAAAAATCTGTTGGGCTTCCCTGGTGGTGCAGTGGTTGAGAGTCCGCCTGCCGATGCAGGGGACGCGGGTTCGTGGCCCGGTCCGGGAAGATCCCACATGCCGCGGAATGGCTGGGCCCGTGAGCCATGGCTGCTGAGCCTGCGCGTCCGGAGCCTGTGCTCCGCAATGGGAGGGGCCACAACAGTGAGAGGCCTGCGTACTGCAAAAAAAATTATTTACTTGTTTATTTTTGGCTGCATTAGGTCTTCGTTGCTGCACGCAGGCTTTCTCCAGTTGCGGCAAGCAGAGGTTGCTCTTCCTTGCAGTACACAGGCTTCTCATTGCAGTAGCTTCCCTTGTTGCAGAGCATGGGCTCTAGGAGCGTGGGCTTCAGTAGTTGTGGCGCATGAGTTTAGCTGCTCCATGGCACGTGGGATCTTCCCGGACCAGGGATCTAACCCGTGTCCCCTGCATTGGCAGGCAGATTCTTAACTACTGCCCCACCAGGGAGGTCCCCATACTTTATTTCTTAATGTGAGATGCAAGAATAGTGCATTGCAACAGATAAAATGAAAGAAATCATGCTGTTGGACTGAGCAAAAATGTTTAATTTCCTTTCCTACCCTTTCCAAGTTGTTAATTGACAGAAAATATGCTTTCTATTAAAAAGGATTACGTTCCTGATACTTCTTAATACCAAGAAAGCTATGTCGAAGCCAGACAAAACAGTCAGAGTATAAAGAGCACATACCACCCAAACATGGCAGAAAGTCTGTTTTACATAAAGCCTCAGAGTCAACACACTGCGGGGAAGTTTTTTAAACGAATAAATAAATCATCACGGAGCAGCTGGAAAGAGGAGTATATTCCTCAGAGACGGGAGAAATGGAGCAAAAGTCCAAAGAAGAAATGGAATTGGGAACTGGGAATTTTCCCTTTCGTATAGGCACATGCTGACCCTGGTAACGTAAATGCTGGTTTGTACACGAGCACATAGAAGCGAGTAGGAGAAAGGGATGGAAAACATCGTCTGGTCCAAGAAGGTTAGGCAGGCATCCAAAAACAAGCCTCAAACACTAAGATCCCCCAAAGAAGTGTGCATTTGCAGAAAATGAACAGTATGTAAGGGAACTCTTTTTTATTTAAATTGAGGTATAGTTGCTCTACAAATCATCAGTTACAGGTGTCCCGTATGGTGACGCACAGATTTTAAAGGTTATACTCCATTTATAGTTATTGTAAAATGTGGGTTATATTCTTCGTGTTGTACAATACGTCCTCGTAGCTTATTCTAAACATAATAGTTTGTACCTCTTACTCCCCTCCCCCATCTTGCCCCTCCCCGCTGGTAACCATTAGTTTGTTCTCTAGATCTGTGAGTCTGCTGCTTTTTGTTATATTCACTAGTTTGCTGTACTTTTTTGATTCCACATATAAGTGATATCATACAAGGGAAGTCTTGTTGAAAAGCACATCATTGAGAATACTTCCCAGTCTGAGCTCGGTGTGGATGAAGAGAAATAAATGAATGAATGAACGAATGAATGAGAAAAAACCAGAATCTCCCCCCGATACGTCCAAGAAAATCCTTTACCTGTGTGTCTTTACCACCAGAATTCATTCCATTTGTTTGCCTGACAATCCTAAATTGAAACCATAGCTTAAAATAGTTCTAAACTGGATGTACCTCCAAAGGCTTGGTAGAAACACACTGACATTTTCTTCAGAGGGATGCACTTCAAATGGATCCTCAAAGAATTCCTATAAATACAGTGCCAGGAACACCAACTCATCTAAACATCCCCAGAAGAACAAACAAAAACCAAAAAATCATCCAAGGAAAAGAGGCACCAGGAGAGAAGCAGAAACAAAAGAAACAACAACCCACAGAAAGAGGTCTGCAAATGCAAAAGCAATCGGGCCCCTAAAAGTCCAAATGAAAAAGAAGTACATGTAAAATATCAGAAGAAATAAAATATGCATGGGAAATATGAAGAAACAAGGTTATATCCACAATTTTGCCAGCCGACTTGCAAAACGATTGACTTAAACAGCAAATGAAGAGAAAATTAGTAAGCCAGAGGGTAGACTGGGGCACATTAGAAAGAATGTTGCAAAAAAGACCCCCCCCCCCCAAAAAAAAAAGGGAAAGTAGGAAAGAGGCATTAAAAGACATAGAACAAAGGGGGTGAGAAATCACTGCCTACATGTAATTAGAGTTTTACAAAGACATGATAGAGAGATTGGGAAGAAGGTAGTATCAAACGCATAATGATTAAGAAATTTCAAGAACAGAAGCAAGACACCATTGCCTGGATGGAGACACAACCTATCTGAGAGTGTAAATGAAAAAAAAAAAATCCAAGGCAAGGTATGTTGTCGTCAAAGAAGCAAAGAACACAGAACACAGATGTTAAAGGAGCTGTAGAGGGAAGAGCCACGTTTCTACCTTTAGTAGAAAAAAACTAGACTGTCTCCTGACTTCTCGTGGAAACGAGTAGCCACTGGAATTATGCGTACCTTCAAAACTCTGAATGAAAATAACTGTCAAGCTAGGATTGTATGTCCAGAGAAGCTCCTTTTAAGGCAAACAGGAAGTAAAGGTATTTTTAGACAACAAAAAGGAGAGGTCTGCCGATAACACTGCTTTCTTCAGTGAAGTCTGAAGGGTGCATTAAATAATTAGAACATATTCAATAAAGGATGCGTTAAAGAAAGAACATATTCAAAGAGAAATGCAGAGAATGCGGAGGGAGGGGGGAAGAAGCAAACGGGGGGGAAAACTCTAAACAAAGTTTAGATTGTATAATGATACACATGAAAGGCTGCAGCAGCCTAACACTTGGGGATTTGATTCGAGTTGATACACACGAATGACGTAGATTACTTTAGGACTTAAATATGTGCATTAAAGTATCCAGAGAAGTCATTACAATCATGCACAGAGGGTATATAACTTCTGGAAATGTAACAGGAAAAACTGGAGGGCTAGTTGCAAAGAATCAAAGAAAGGAGGATGGCTATGGAAGGGGAGCCGCGTAAGATGAAAGAGAGTAGAAAGCGCACAGATACATCAAGATCCTACCAAATGCTAATCAAATCAATTTTCCTATTCCAAGATGACAACTGGAGGATTGGGTTATCAGAAAATGCATCTGTATGCCGTTTGCAGAGAACACAGATGTAAGAAGCAACTAGATGTAAAAAGAAATGTCACATACCTGCTACTCAAGAGTAGGTGGATGTAACTCTTGATATGGGAGAAAATGAACTAGAAGTCACAAAGGATTATTCCATGTAAAGAGGGTCAGTAGACGTAGAAAACAAACTTATGGTTACCGAAGGGGAAGGGGTAAATTAGGTGTTTGGGATTAACAGATACAAACTACTATACATAAAATAGATAAACAAGGATTTACTGTGTAGCACAGGGAACTATACTCAGAATCCTATAATAACCTATAATGGAAAATAATCTGAAAAAAATATATATATAAATGAATCACTTTGCTGTATTCCAGAAACTAATATTATAAATCAAATTCAATTAAAAGAAAATACAGGGTAAGTACGTATTGCTAAGAAGTTCACTGCTCCAGGGAGATACACCAAGTCTAAACTTGTGTGTGTTTATTAGCAGCGCATCAATACTTGAAGCACATTTGGCGTAACAATGAGAAATCGACCAGTCCATAACCTTAGTGAGTTAACTTTCTGCTCGTGGCAATGGGTACATTAAGCAGATTACATCAAGAGAAAATACGGAGTATTTGTATAGTACAGCTAACGCACAATGAATACATTTCCTAAGGTGCACATGTAGAACACGACTGCCCCCAAACCGGAGACTCAACATGCGTCTCTGAGTCCCACAGAACTTTAACAGCAAATGAACACATCGCGAATTATAAAGCCAGTCTAAAGAAATGGGAGGACGAGTTACACAAAAGTTTGAAAATTAATCACCTCTCTCCTCAGTAGCCAGTGGGACCATGACAGCACGATCATTTAAATTAGAAAATATTGGAACTGAATGAAGGCGGAAATGGTACATCTTGAAACTAATTCGACTACATTCAAACTAAGACGGAGAGGAAAGGAAAAGAAGCCACACACTTATAGAAACGGAAAAGAAGCCACACACTTATAGAAGCTGTTTGCAATCATTTTAACTGACAAAACATTAGAACGCAGGATATATAGATATGTATATCTATGTATGAACCAACTGGGAAAAGCTGAATAGAAAAATCGACTAGTAAGTTATGGAAGAGAGTGGAGCGTCTGATGAACATGTTTGTTTCATGCTAATTTGACTGAAACAAACTAAGCTTTTGAGAGAGGATTTTCCATCATTCTTACATTTATGAATAGTTTCCTTCTCAAAGGTTCACGGCAATAAATAGCTTTACTCTGAGTGGTACATGTGTGTAAATGGGATACATTTTTATTTACTGTGTTTTCTGTAACTTCTGTTTTGCATCGTATTAATGTAATTCCCTCTGATTCCTTTTGATCTGGCTCGCTCCAGGCCACAACTGGTTTTTGTTTTCCTTTAACCTTCCTGAATCATGTATTTTATCTATGCATTCTTAAGGGCTGAATTTAATCAGTATTTTTCAAGTGAAATCACTATCTTTCTGTCTTTATAGGTGATTGCAACTGATTCATTTACATTACCATGAGTGACACATATAGGAACACTTTCAAAATTTTGGTTTATGCATTAAACATGATTTTACTGACGTTAGAATATGTAGCTTTTCCTAGTAAAACATCATATGTATACAAACACATACGTAATATACAAACCTGCAAAAACATACTATGTGTATACACGTATACATTTACATATGTACATATACATAGTCTGTTGTTGCAGGTATCTATATATTTATATAGACGCATATGCGCGCGCACACACACACACACACACACACTTATGATTTAACTTTCTGAAGGGATATCCATTTACTTTTTAAAAATATTCAGGTCTTCTGTCCACTTTTTAATTGAACTGTTTGTTTTTTATATCGTATGAGCTGTGTATATTTTTGGATATTAACCCCTTATCGATTGTATCATTTGCAAATATTTTCTCCCAATCAGTAGGTTGTCTTGGCGTTTTGCCGATGGTTTCCTTTGCTGTGCAAAAGCTTTGGAGTCTAATCAGGTCCCATTTGTTTATTTCTGCTTTTGTTTTCTGAGCCGCAGGAGACAGATCCAAAAAGATATTGCTACATTTTATGTCAGTGTCCTGCCTGCGTTTTCCTCTAGGAGTTTTACAGTATGCAGGAACCAAAGAGCCCTTGGAAATGAGGGATTGCTCCTGAAAGACAATTGCAGACCATTCTGTTGATGTCCCCTCAGTGTGTTCCCAACTACAATACGAGTGGGAAACAATCTGAAACTTCTCCATGACGGAGGACAACCCTCAACTGGTTCCTGTTTTCACCAAAGATCCGTGTTTCTTTGCGCGTTCGATACCATTTGTTCCAGAGAGTCGATTAACTATAAGTTCTATGAGCTATATCCACTCTACCCCACAGCCTTCTTGAGACATGAACCCCACATCTAACAGACCTTTGCTCTATCCACAGCACTTAACTCCAGTGCCATGGACGATATGGTCCATCACTCACGGGTCAGCCCTGGCTACATCAGTGGACGGGTACCAGGGAGCATCAAGGTACGGTGTGGGCATCGGGCAAGCACGATCCACTTTTTCACAGCGTTTAGACTTGAATGGATGTGGGAAACTATGGAGTTAGTCAAGAAATGGTGAAAAAAGCAAACTTGTGAAAGCTTGTAGAAGAGAAGTGGAAAAATGTTTACCGGTAACTGACAATGTGAAAAGCAATGTATTAAACTTGCTATCGAGTTTTGCTTAAAAGTTAGTTTAGCAAGAAAGAATAGATTTTTTTTTTTTTTTTCTCAGAGTGATGTTTTTGGTGTTTCCAATCTCCTGGAGTGTGTTTCATGGTGAGCAGGGGGCGGGGAAAATGATGCGGGCAGAGACATTTCCTTGGGAGTTGGTATCTCGTCTGATCCCACAATTCTTTTCTTCTTCCCTTCATTCAAAAATGACTTTTTCTTTGTCTACCAGAAGCCCAGAACTCCTCTATGTCTTGGGGCACACGGTGAGACAAAGTGGAAAAACACAGCGTTCCCTCAAGGAGTCAAGGTTTTGAGGGTAATACCGACAAGCTGGTTTGCAAGGTGTGTCCCTCAAGAAATAGTTACATGATATACAGTATCACGTTTTCTGAATATTCAGTGATATTAAAACTGATTTTTAAATGCTGTTAAAAATTGGTGCTTTAAATTACATGTCTAAAAAGTGATAATTATAAATGAGTTGGGTTGTATATATACCTTTCTTACAAAAGTCTTTGAATGCCAAATGCCTCTGTTAATAGCAGCTATTAAACTGGTGAACGAATGACTTATACATATTAAATATAATCATTAGATATATATACACAGAAACATGCACACACACCTCGATACCTTACGCCTTATAAGAATTTTCTGTAAGGAGAATTAGATAGACCTTTATAGCAACGGAAACCTTTGCAGACACTGAAACCATTATTACATAGAATATAACCATACAACCCATTTGGTTCACCTTAGCTGCACTTTCACAAGCCCTTAAAAAGTTGTCTTATGGTAGAACTACAGAGGAACGTCGGCATGTCCTTACATTGGAGGATTTTTTCCCCCTCTGCAATTTTTTTTCATTCATAAATGACATTTGGTATATCATAGATGTGGCACTCATGGGAGTGGGGAAAGGCTGGTTGACACAATTTGATATCCGCTAGAGGAAAATGAAATTTGACTTCCAACCTCATACTCCGCCATCACCTGCATGCTACACACGCACATTAGAAAATTTCCTGCATTTGTACGTTTGGACGCATGACATACGAATGTTCATAGAAATACTGTGTGTAAGAGTAAACTTTTAAAAACTCAAAACAACACAAGTCCATAAAGAGTAGAATGAAGAAATAAAGTGTGGGATGTTTAGCCAGTGAAATACTATAGTGCCATGACCCCCTCTGCATTTTTAAAAAATAATTTTTACTGGAGTAGATTTTTAATGTTGTGTTAGTCTCTGCTGTACAGCAAAGTGAATCTGTTATTCCTATACATGTATCCACTGTTTAATTTAGATTCCTTCCCCGTGTAGGTCATTACAGAGTATTGAGTAAAGTTCCCTGTGCTATACAGTAGATCTAAACCAGATAGTTGCCTCTTTGCTTTTCTTTTTTTTTCATTGTCACTTTTCTTAACTCATTAAAGTCACTTCGAAGCCAGTCCCCATTTTCCTTTGTCATAAACGAACCTATTTTGTTCAAGGATGAAAGTGTCGTTTTATAGAGAAAAAATGGTCGAATGTTGGGGATTTCATACGTATAAAATGTGTACTGGGGCTAGTTGCCTTTAAAAAAAGAGGGCATAGAGCTTCATTCAAGCCTACATCGATCTAATTCTGAGGAGACTTGGTTATTCCTTTATTAGTCATATTGTTCTTTTTTCTGTTCCTGGGCCTCTCACTGTTGTGGCCTCTCCCGTTGCGGAGCACAGGCTCCGGACGCGCAGGCTCAGCGGCCATGGCTCACGGGCCCAGCCGCTCCGCGGCATGTGGGATCCTCCCGGACCGGGGCACGAACCCGTGTCCCCTGCATCGGCAGGCGGACTCTCAACCACTGCGCCACCAGGGAAGCCCGGCTATTCCTTTATTAATTTCATAAAAATGTTTTTATATGTCAGCACTTTTATTAGGAGCTGAAAGCAGAGGGAATATTTTCCTAAAAAGGCTCTAAATACATGTGGGGATAAGATGGGAATATTTTGGCTAAGGTTGGACCTGAGACAGCATGTGCAGTGGCTAATGCCCATCTTTTCCTGCACGTTCAGCAACCCTTTCACCCCAGCTGTTCCTCCAGCCCTCAGAAGCCCCCGTCCCAGGGGTGCTGTTGCCTTTTCCCCTGCTTGGTCTGTCCATGAACTTGCTTGTGGACAGCGTACCGCAGCTGGCTGTGAGCCTGACTTTCCCTCACCCTGGCAAGCTGTGTCCCTCTTGGGGCTGCTGCCTTCTAGCCAAATCCTAGATCAACTGCACAAAACTCAGCCAGCTGCCCTCTTCCGCATCTGCACAGCACAACGCCTTATCAGAAGGATATTTGTGCCACGGCTCATGAATCCCTAGACCCCAGTGACCCCACGGTAACCGTCTGCAAGATAGCAGGTGTGTAAGATCAAGTTACTCTGCCTGGAGGGCGACTCCCAAACAATCCAAAATCATCCCGTTAAGACACAACAGATCCAGGGGAAGGATCAGAGAATAAGGCAAGGAGGTACGTGTGCTTCTGCCTGTATGTAGGAACAAAGCATGATCCTAATCACGGTGTAGATTTGTGGATGTAAAAGTTTACAGAGACTTGGCTGTGCTGCAGGTGGTACTTCTTCAGTACGGTTTAACTTTTCCTGTTCTGAATGGCTTATGTTCACATTAACTAAAGAATCTGAGTAGACAGAAAGGAAATAAAAGACTATATGTGCATTATATATGCTTACATATTTATATTTAATATATGTACCTTGATTTATGATATAATCATAGCCTCAAAAATTTGCATCTGTAATATGGTTATAAAAAGGTGATACACAGCACAAAAACAGAATTATACGTCAGTGGTAAAGGATAGAAAACCCAGAGGTAAACCCATGCACCTATGGTCACCTAATCTATGACAAAGGAGACAAGAATATACAATGGAGAAAAGACAGTCTCTTCAATAAGTGGTGCTGGGAAAACTGGACAACTACATGTAAAGAAATGAAATCAGAACACACCCTCACTTCATGCACAAAAATAAACTCAAAATGGATGTAAGACCTAAATGTAAGACGGGACACTAGAAAACTCGGAGGAAAACACAGGAAGAACACTCTTTGACATAGATCACAGCAAGATCTTTTTTGACCCACCTACTAATGAAAATAAAAACAAAAATAAACAGATGGGACCTCATGAAACTTAAAAGCTTTTGCACAGTAAAGGAAACCATAAACAAGACGAGAAGACAACCCTCGGAATAAAATATTTGCAAACAAAGCAAGGGGCAAAAGATTAATGTCCAGAATATACAAACCACTCAGGCAGCTCAATACCAAAACAAACAATCCAAGCAAAAATTGGGCAGAAGACCTAAATAGACATTTCTCCAGAGAAGACATACAGATGGCCAAGAGGCACATGAAAAGATGCTCAACATCGCTCATTATTAGAGGAATGCAAATCAAAACTACAATGAGGTATCACATCACATTGGTCAGAATGGCCATTATCTAAAAATCTAGAAACAATAAATGCTGGAGAGGGTGTGGAGAAAAGAGAATCCTCTTATACTGTTGGTGGGAATGTAGACTGGTGCAGCCACTATGGAGAACAGTATGGAGGTCCCTTAAAAAACTTTAAAAATAGAACTACCATCTGACCCAGCAATCCCACTACTGAGCATATGCCCTGAGAAAACCATAATTCAAAAAGACACATGCACCCCAATGTTCACTGCAGCACTATTTACAGTAGCCAGGTCATGGAAGAAACCTAAATGTCCATCGACAGAGGAATGGATAAAGAAGATGTGGTACATATACAGAATGGAATCTTACTCAGCCATAAAAAGGAACGAAACTGGGTCATTTGTAGAGATGTGGATGGACCTAGAGACTGCCATATCATACAGAGTGAAGTAAGTCAGAAAGAGAAAAACAAATATCGTATATTAATACATATATGTGGAACCTAGAAAAATAGTGCAGATTAACCTATCTCCAGCGCAGGAATAGAGACACAGACATAGAGAACGGACATGTGGACATGGCAGGGGGATGGGGGGCAGGGGAGGGTGGGATGAAATGGGAGAACAGGTTTGACATAAATACACTACCATGTGTAAAATAGCTAGCTAGTGGGAACCTGCAGTATAGCACAGGGAGCTCAGCTCGGTGCTCTGTGGTGACCTAGATGGGTGGGATGGGGGTGGGGTGGGAGGTCCAAGAGGGAGGGGATGTATGTATACATAGAGCTGAATCACTTCATTGTACAGCAGAAACTAACACAACATTGTAAAGCAATTATACTCCAATAAAAAAAAGGTGATACACATATGTGTATATACATAAATACATACATATATATGTATATATAAACATATTCTTGTTACATGCAAAAGTATAATTGCGTATAGATACTTATATTATAACTGCAACTATACTTCTGCGTGTAACAAGGACATATATTTAAATTAGCTAACCTAGAGATTACCATACTGAGTGAAGCAAACCAAATATACGATATCACTTATATGTGGAATCTAAAAAAAATTATACAAATGAAATTATACAAAACAGAAATAGACACACAGACATAGAAAACAAACATGGTTATCAAATGGGAAAGGGGGAAGGGAAAAATTAGGAGTATCAGATTAACAGACTCACTACTACACATAAAATACATAAACAACAAGGACTTACCGTAGAGCACAGGGAACTATACTCAGTATTCTCTAATAACCTATGATGGAAAAAAGCCTGAAAAAGAATGAATATATGTGTATATGTGTAACTGAATTGCTTTGCTGTACCCCTGAAACTAATGCAACATTGTAAATCAACTATACTTCTATTAAAAAAAACCTCACTATTGAAAAAATAAATTAGCTAACCTAAATTCTGATATAATTTAAATGTGATACATATATGTATTGTATAAAATTGTCTTTGCAAGTAACAATAATGATGTATTTAAATCAACTTACTTAAATAGTTGTGATACAAATACATACGTGTATCATATATACACAATTATGCCTTTGCATGTAACGATAACAAAGGTATTTATGTATCTTCCATTATGTGCCAGGCACTGAACAAGGCTCCAGAAACATAACTGTGAAAGAACATTCATTAATTCATATTTGCCTCAATGATGGTAATGTACTTTTGCTTTCATGGTAAAGGATTATTTTGAAGTACACTTAAAATATACAACTATCTTACAGGAGGGTTTGATTTCCCATATTGTGTAAATCCAGTATTTTCATTTTGCATCACAACAATTTAACTAACGTCGTAACTTCACTTCATGTTGGGTGCGTGCTTTGTAACCTGGTGGGGAGCCAGTTCTGGTATTCAGTCTTGGCTTCGTTTCTAAATTGCTATGAAACTTTAGGAAAGTCATTTTATCCTCTGATTCTGTTCTAGTTTTTCATGTGAAAAATGCAAATAAAAACACAGATATTGTGGAGTTGCAGAGGAATTAAAAATAACTGACGTGAGATTTTTACCTAGATGTGAAAGACCTGAAGTAGCGGGTTAAAATATTTTGACTTTCATTCCGTAGGCAACAGGCAAAAAAGTACAGGATTTGGGGAAGGTGCACACAGTTACAATACATCTTACTTAGGGAGTGTTGCGTTCCCTAAGCAGAAATGGGGGAGTGAAAAAGTGCCAACTCACAGCATCAGAATATCAAAAGACCACATGCAGACAGAGTGAACTGGGGACATCTGTTGAGATCCTCTAAACCGAAAAGCAATGATTAAATTTTTCATTTGCAACCTGACATGGAATTTTCGAACTCATTAGAGAAACTCAAATAACATGAGAAACGATAAAAAATAAAAAAATAGGTGACTATTCCACGGAATCGGAATTATGCAGCTACTGTCACTATCTCGAAGGTGAAAACTAACCGTGAAAATGACAAACCGTCCTATTGTGGATTTTATTAAGCTCGACAGAGAAGTGCAACTTTACGCAGTTAAAAAATGATAGAATCCATTCTCTCTTTTATTTACTTAACAGATATTTTAGTAAGAGTCTTCAGTACGCTGGAGACCATGAGAGACAGCAAGGTTCATAAGCTTTGGTCCCCCAAGAGAATAAAAATTCAGTGAATAAGACAAAACAATAAAGAATAAGCCAGATATAGGGCATCCATCATACACAACTTCTGTATATGTTCATGGGAAGGAAAAAGGACATTTGTTACGGTGAGCGGAAGCAATGCAAAGAGGAAATAATTTTTTTAAATAAAGATAAAAAGAGCAAATGGAGTGGATATGGGGCTGCTGGTGAGACTTCAGGAAAATAGGATCCGTTGCAGCTGACAGAGAGAGCAAGACGGGGCGATGACCAATGGGTTTGGCCACAAGGAGATCATGGGGAGAAATTGTAAAAAATGGCTCTGCGGGGGCTTCCCTGGCGGTCCAATGGTTGGGACTTCACCTTCCAATGCAAGGGGGGTGGGTTCGATCCCCGGTTGGGGTGCGGGGATCCCACATGCCTTGCAGCCAGAAAACGAAAACATAAAACAGAAGCAATATTGTAACAAATTCAATAAAGGCTTAAAAAAAATGGCTCTGTGGCGTCCTGGGGACTGTAGTCTGACAGGAATGGACTCGAGAGAATAAAGGTGCAGAAACAAGGTGATGAATGCACTCACATGATCGAGGAACTTTTCTGAGAAGGGTTGCAAAGACAGATGGGGTATGTGCTAGAGCTTTGTTTAAAAAGTATCGTAAAATGAGAGAGGTGATGGTGTAACTTCTGGTGGGAGTAATCAAGGACAGAGTTGAATGTTTGGGGCATGCGGGGGGGGGGGGGGTTGAACATCTTGGCCACTTGCCAAGGGTGTGAGCTTCAGCGAGTTAACTTATTTCTAGAGTCCATCATATCCTTGTGTACAAAGAATAATGAGATCCATCTTGAAGGGTCATCGAGGAGATGCGAGACAAACAGAAAATGCACCAAAGACAAAACACAGATGTGTCTTGGAGATGAGGGCAGTGTTGAGGAAGAAGAGATGGTTAAGGTAAAGATTCAGGAAGAAGCACCCGAGGGGGACGACGAGGGGGCAGAAGAGATTAGGAGGAGATGAAGAAACAAGCAGGAAGGAGGTCAGAGAAGCGAGGAATCAACAGGAGAGGAGAAAGGCCAGAAAAAGCAGAGAGAAGACGACGGCACCAGTCCATTGTGTGGAAATGTCACTTTACATTGAACGCAGGAGGGAAAGGTAAAGACATTAGTTACGGGGCTGTACGTGCAGTGAACACTAGGATAAAAGTATGTGATGACGCTAACGTGCACTGGGTGGCCAATAAAAAAACAAGAAAAAAATGAAGGGATTTCACATTTCCTTTGAGAATATTAACTGAGAACACTGTCAATGCCAGGGGAATGCTAGAATCCCAAGGGAAGAGCAGAATTGCAGCTCTTCTAAAAAGAAAAATGTTTTCCAGCTAGAGATGCGGTAAGGACAGTGTGGAAGACAGCTGGGCCAAAATCAGCTGGAAGGATTCAACCCCAAATGTACAAATGATGAAGCCTTTAAAAGAAGAGGGGACTTTGACAGGAGGAGTTGGAATTGGGGGCTGGGTGGTTCGTCTTTGGAGAGTTGGTGGAGGTGAGGTGCTGGCAAGGCAGCTGCTAGGAGCCATGCAAGAGATGTTTGGAAATGTGAATCTGGGGCACGCTGCAAATGTCCGATTAGGGAATAATCTGCCTGGAGGGGATCATTAAAGCTGAGGAGGTTGTGTTAGTTCAAAGTTGAGAAGAAAATAAACAAATAAATAAGCTTTAACAAAAGAGGCTGGGACTTACTTCCCCGGTGGCACGGTACCGAAGAATCCGCCTGCCAACGCAGGGGACACGGGTTTGAGCCCTGGTCCCCGAAGATCCAACATGCCGCGGAGCCACTAAGCCCACGAGCCACAACTACTGAGCCTGGGAGGCACAACTACTGAGCCCACGTGCCACAACTACTGAAGCCCGTGTGCCTAGAGCCCGTGCTCCGCAACAAGAGAAGCCATTTCAATGAGAAGCCCGCGCACCGCAACGAAGAGTAGCCCCCGCTGGCCGCAACTAGAGAAAGCCCACGTGCAGCAATGAAGACTCAACACAGCCAAAAATTAATAAATAAATTTAAAAAAAAAAACAAACGAACAAAAACACCCCCAAAGAGGCCACTTATCACCTGAGCCGGCTGGGGGTCCACTGGGAGAAGGTGGCCTCCGACAGGACTAAATCCATGGATCAGCGACTAACCTGATGTATTTCCTCTTCTCTCGTGGCAACATGCATGCCTTTCTTCTCCGACTTTCCTCCCCCTCCCTGTCCTTCTTCTTCTTCTTCTGCAGCTGCTGCTGCTTCTGCTTCTGCTACTCATCTCCCCCTCCTTCTCCCCCGGGGAGAAAAACAATCTAAGCTTTTCTCTTGAGCTTGACACATTTGAGATCTTCTGAGATGATCAAATGGGGAGACCACAAAAGTCAACTGATTTTATAAAATGAGAGTCTAGAAAGGAGGCCCTCGGGCACAACAAAGGAGAAATCAACTGATGTAGAGACGAGATTTAAAACATGGAAATAGAAACAATAGCCAAGACATGGAAACAAAGTAAGTGTCCATCACAGAGGAATGGATAAAGAAAATGCGGTACAAGTACACAGTGGAATATTACTCAGCCATGAAAAAGAACGAAATAATGCCATTTGCAGCAACATGGGTGGACCTGGAGATCATCATACTAAGTGAAGTCACATAAACAAAGACAAATACCATATGATATCACTTATATGTGGAATCTAAAATACGACACGCATGAACCTACCTATGAAACAGAAACAGACTCACAGACAGAGAGAACAGATGTGTGGTTACCAAGGGGGAGAGAGGAGAGGGATAAATTAGGAGTTTGGAATTAACATATATAAAATGTATAAATTACTATATATACAATAAACAACAAGGTCCTACTGTATAGCACAGGGAACTATACTCAATATTTTGTAATAACCTATAATGGAAAAGAACCTGAAAAGAATGTGTATGTGTATAAAGCCCTCAAAAAATCTAGCCACGGATAAGAATTGGGGTAGGTGGTTGGAAAAGGATGTGGGGGGCGTCCAGAGAGGCTTAACTTTTGGGCCAATGTGTCTGCAATACATCTAGCATATATATCTCTCGTAATACGTAAAAGAAAACTGAAAGAAAAAAAATTGGGTGACAAAGCTTCAGGAGGCTCACTCAGTTTTTTCTCTCTGCTACATCAAAGTACAACAAGTTTAGAAGCTTTAACTACCAGTCATTTATTATCTCACAGTTGCCATGGGTCAGCAGTCAGGGCCCAGGGCAGAAGATCTAAACAGACATTTCTCCAGAGGAGACATACAGATGGCTAAAAAGCACATTAAAAGATGCTCATCATCACTAATTATCAGATAAATGTGAATCAAAACTACAATGAGGGCTTCCCTGGTGGCGCAGTGGTTGAGAGTCCGCCTGCCGATGCAGGGGACGTGGGTTCGTGCCCCGATCCGGGAAGATCCCACATGCCACGGAGCGGCTGGGCCCGTGAGCCATGGCCGCTGGGCCTGCGCGTCTGGAGCCTGTGCTCCGCAACGGGAGAGGCCACAGCAGTGAGAGGCCCGCGTACCGCAAAGAAAAAAACAAAACAAAACTACAATGAGGTATCACCTCACACTGGTCGGAATGGCCATCACCAAAAAGTCTACAAACAATAAATGCTGGAGAAGGTGTGGAGAAAAGGGAACCCTCCTGCGCTGTTGGTGGGAATGTAAACTGATACAGCCACTATGGAGAACAGTATGGAGGTTCCTCAGAAAACTAAAAATAGAGCTACCATATGATCCAGCAATCCCACTTCTGGTCATATATACAGAGAAAACCATAATTAGAAAAAGTACATGCACCCCAATGTTCATAGCAGCACTATTTACAATAGCCAAGACATGGAAGCAACCTCAATGTTCACTGACAGATGAATGGATGAAGAAGATGTGGCACATGTATACAATGGAATATTACTCAGCCATAAAAAAAGAATGAAATAATGCCATTTGCAGCAACATGGATGGACCTAGAGGTTATCATACTAAGGGAAGTGAGTCAGACAGAGAAAGACAAATATCATGAGATATTGCTTATATGAAGAATCTAAAAAAAAAGATACAAATGAACTTATTTAGAAAATAGAAACAGACTCACAGGCTTGGGGAACGAACTTATGTTTACCAAAGGGGAAAGCGTAGGGAGGGGGGAGGGATAATCTGGGAGACTGGGATGAACACATGCACACTACTATGTACGACAGGTAATCCACAAGGACCTGCTGTATAGCACAGGGAACTCTACCCAGTATTCTGTGATAACCTATATGAGAAAAGAATCTAAAAAAGAATGAATATATGTATTTGTATAACGGAATCACTGTGCTGTACACCTGAAAGTAACACAGCATTGTCAATCAACTCTACTCCAATAAAGTGAAAATAAAAAAACAGAAGTCTGGGCCCTGCGTGGATGCCATGTGTCCTCTGTTTAGAGTCTCACAGGGTCAAAATCAAGGTGTCAGCAGGGCTGTGATCCCTCACACAGGCTCTGGGGAAGTCCGGCTTCCGAGTTCATACATCATTGTCTGAATTCACTGCCACGCGGTTGTACAACAGAAGTCCCGGCTGTCAGCTCTGTGCCTGCCCTTGCTGCTTAAGGCTGTCCTCACTCTCAAGAAATGGCAGGTTGAACCCTTCTGACGCTAGGAATCGCTCACACTTATTTTTTTTTCCTGCCACAGTATCTCTACCCTATAAACCAAGATAGTTCTCTGCTGTTAAGACCTCATGGGATTAGACTGGATTTACCTAAATAATCTAGGACTCTCTCCCTGTGTAAGATTCTGAAATTTAATTACATCTGCAATTTCCCTTTTACCGTGGCATGTTAACATAGTCACAGATTGCTGGGCTTACTAATTTTTTTTTTACCATTTCCTTATGCCAATTGAAAAAGAAATGCACACTATGGAAGTCGAGAATTACGCTTCGTTCGGCAGACATCCTGAGGCCTTAAGCCCAGAAGACAGTCTCTCAGGTAGCTCTGGGGGACAGCTCCAAAGAGGTAGGGGAGGAGCCTGGATATATACGAGGTTTTGCAACAAAAACCAGGTAGTAGGAACGTCAAAAGATTACTGTTAATTAAAGAAAAAACAAACACCTCAAGTTAAAGATGTATGGGAAGATGCAAGAGTCTGGCCTCATTAAAGCCATTCCTTTGATATGCACCTTAGCTACCTAGGGCCAGCATCCTGCTTTTCTCCATCCTGAATCCCCTCAGGGTGCACATTCGGGGTGATGCAGTGGCTGAGGGCTTGATGGCCTCCACATCCTTTGTTTAGCGATACGGCAGGTGACTTTCTTTGTCCATACTTAGATCCTAAGTTGTTTATTTCTTTAAAAATAAAATATAAATATTCATTCCAAATTCCTCTCTAGTTTGTCTTCTGTAGAGGTTCAAAAGCTTCGGAGAACACCAGACAGCCATGCCTACCTACAGTTAAATGGCTAAAAGCAACCCAGCTAACTTTTCCAAGGTACGAGGTGACATCTTAACTACTTTTTCTTAGTCCGAGATGACTCACTTCTGCTGTGGCCACAGTCAACCTTCTTTCTATAACAGAACTTCACTGCCTCAAATCCCACATTTTCTTAAGGCAGCCGGTTCCCTTGACATGTCTTTTGAAGCGATGATTATGATCAGAGCCCATGTAATTCTGTCACTGTTTTCAAAGAAGGAATTTAATCTAATAACTTATTACATTGTTGGTTCTCGCCGCAGCAGGTCTGAAGGATAGTCAAGGTAAACCATCTCACATCAGAATTCGGCGGCTGGATACCCTTACCCTTCCTAATGAAAATTTATTTCAGGCTAGTAACACATTCTGCTCTCCGTTATATTGTTAAGGAGCTCTTCACGTGGGCTTTTTTGATAGGCTAAGTTTACAACCGATAGTTTATGCTTGCCTGTTTTCCATTTAGAAATGAATGGCAAATAGATGAAGCCCTAAAGAAGAAAATTGGATTTTTAACTCACTCAGTTGTCTTATTAGGGAAAAAAAAAAACTAACCAGGTGATGGTTTACACTTGGTGTTAAACCAGATACGCATTAACTCTACCGAAGATGGAAACCACAATGCCACTATTTAATTGGCCATGTCTTTGCTGTCTTGCTTTGTCTCTAGGAAGTAAACTTAGATTTACAAAATTACCAAGTGTCAGACCACTCGATCCGTTGCAGTGCTTGCAAATTAAAATTCCTTTAGGGCCAATGCTAATAATAAGGGACATAATGGGGCATGTAGGATACTGATGATGTATGTTGGGCTTAAAGTACCTGCAGGTTCAATATTTTAAAAAATCCAGTTTGCAGGCCAAATGAAAAATACTTGTGAACTCAGACAGTCGATTTGTCACCTGCTTTGGCCCCAAGTCCAACCTCTACCTATATCATTCCCCTTCTGTCTCAGTCATAGTTTCCTCAGATGCCAATGGTTGATGCCACCTGGGGGACAGGCATCCCTTTAGTGAGGGGTTGTCCCCTGTTCTTATTAACTGTGACAAAGGTGGAAGATGGTGGTCAATCATGGAATCAGGCAGGAGCGAGGCAGCACACGAAGTGGCATGTAAATAACATGTGTCACCCACTGCCTTGCTACCCTCCAGTCTCCCTTGGGGCTTCCTGGAGCAATGTTCTGGAATTCCATCCCCCAGGCATCTGGGGCTTTCTCTGCATCTTTGCTGAATGTCTTCACTCAATGGGAATGTTCTCTGGTCCCCACAGCATCACCTCTTGCCTATGTTCCCAATATCTTTTACATTAAAAAAACACCACCAACAGCAGTAACACATCTCCATTTTTGGAGACAGGACCTTTTTTAAACACACTGTCTCGAACTGGAAGTCTGCAGAGATCTCTTTTCTGATCGGTTGTGGATTCCTCATATTATCGACAGATGAGTGGATAAAGAAGACGCGGTGCATATACACAACGGAATATGACTCAGCCATAAAAAGAATGAAATAATGCCATTTACAGCAACACGGATGGACCTAGAGATTGTCATACTAAGCGAAGTAAGTCAGACACAGACAATTATCATATGCTATCACTCATATGTGGAATTGAATTTAAAAAATGATACAAATGAACTTACTTACAAAACAGAAACAGACTTACAAACATAGAAAACAAACTTAGGGTTACCAAAGGGGAAAGAGGGGGAGGGATGAATCAGAAGGCGGGTATTAACATATACACGCTACTATATATAAAACAGATAAACAACAAGGACCTACTGTAGAGCACAGGGAAGTATACTCAATATTTTCTAATAACCTATATGAGAAAAGTATCTGAAAAAGAATGAAAATACCTACATATATATATATATATATATATATATATATAGCTGAGTCACTTTACTGTACACCTGAAACTCACACAACATTGTACATCAACTAGACTCCAATAAAATTAAAAAGAAAAGAAAAGCTGATTTCGCCATGGGTGGCAGGCACAATGGCACACGGCTACTCTTGGAAATACATGCATTACAGATCCATGCTGAAGCCAGCAACTCCAGGGTCAGGGGAGGGGTGACCCTAAGCATCTATTGATGTAATTTCTGAAGGCAAGTCTTCGTGCCAGCTGATTACAAGTTTATTCATACTTGGTTCCCTTGCTGTAACAAGGGGTGTGTTTTTGGTCATTGTTTTTGTTGCAGGTGTGTTTCTGCTAATGCTTTATTTTTTCCTTCTGCTGTCCAGAATCTCTGATGAGCACTTCTTTCTAACCATTCTTGTCCGTGCCACACTGCACTGACGTTCGTAATATCCTATGGCTTTGGATATATATATATTTTTGCCCCCAATGCTAAATAAAGACTAAATGATTTTAAAGTTGGTGAACACTCATTGTAAGAGAAAAAGCAGTGCATAAATGTGCCGTTCCTGTTATTTGTGGAAAATGGTTATGCTGATGGATACGTTGCAGATTGTTGATTCCTTGAACAAAATGGCATTGTAACCATGCACCCTTTGGGGGAGGGGTGGTAAAGACACTTTCCTACGGCTTAGGTAGTCGTTTCGATTATTTCTAAATAATACTTCCCTGTGATACAATACACCAAGGCTTCCGACACATTCTTCAAGCAGAATCTTGAATCTGTGGGCACTGACAAATGGAATTCTGTCGCAGTGATGATCTGCTTTGGGTCGAAATGATTTATTCCCCCATGGAGTCCTTAAAAGGCTGTACCAAGACAGGATCCCGAGGAAACGGAAAGGAGAGTTTGGCTTCAAGAAGTTTTATAAAATTCACAGATGCAGACAATAACGCAGTGAAAACTGACCTTAAAGTCAACGTATGCTCACTCCATCATTTTAGACATAAGAAAATAGGCTACAAGGAACCGTTGGCAGTTATTAATATTTTGGGGTCACGGAGCCTCTGAGCGTCTGATTAAAATTACGAGCCTTTGCCTAAACCAATGCATATGTGCGTCAAACACTGTACGTTCTCTTTGGGTCTCCAGGGACTTGCTAGAGAATTTTATCACTGGACTTCAAGAACCCTGAGGTTGGATGATTTCTCTAAGGCCACTCAGGTGGGTCTCATGAGATATCCCTGAAGAAAAGAGTCTTCGGCTGGAATTGAAACCACGTATTGCAGGAATAGGGAACCACAGGTACTGCCTTCATAACTAATCTCCCCTATAAAATGGATGGAACCTTCAAATGCTGCCCCAAATACTGACACACTTACCTCAAACATGCTCATTTTCAAGGGACAATTTAAAACTGATAATTGGTGTTAATTGGGATTTTTTTAAGTCCTAACTGCTTTGTTTCAGTGTTCTGCTTTCCTCTTTATTTACTTTGGGCAACTACATTCCTAGTGTGTGTAAGATACTCATCACTGAGAATAAAAAGATAAATAAACCCTATTTTACCCATGAGAGGGTCACCATCTCCTGGGGACAGCAGGATATAGTATCTAAAATAAAACCCTTGTTCCAAAGACCCTGAGTTACATTCTACTCCTCAGATCTGAAAGCCCTTTAATATTCTCAATATTCTTGCTGATATCTTCATGTTCTTCCAAGAGGTGAAAATAAAAATTTTGTTAATTGATACCATGTGTGTCATTCCAACACACACACACACACCCACCCACACACATATATATGTGTGTGTATCTTTCTTAGAATGAGACATTACACATTATTTCAAACAAAGGTACCCATAATTGTCCCAATTCAAAAGGTATGCCAGCCAAAAAATCCCCCTCAAATCCTCAGGGTTGATCTTTTTTTTTTTTTTTTTTTGTATCGTTTCTGCCCAAGGTCCTAACCTCCATCCTTTTGAAACAAATGCACAATTTGGGGGCAAAAGTCACTGTCTAACTCTGACCTCACCTCCCACACTTGACAGGTTTTAAAGTCTCTTGTGCTTATATATTATTTATATTTTATGTAAATATAACATTTATAAATATAAGTAAAAAATATTTATATTTTTAAAAATTTAAGGTTAGACCAGCAAAATGAATTACTCCACTTTTAGCAAGAGCTTAATACATATTTAGAGTTTGTAAAAAATAAACTCAAAATGGTTTAAAGACTTAAATATAAGACATGACACCATAAAACGCCTAGAAGAGAACACAGGCAAAACATTCTGTGACATGAATTGGACCAATGTTTTCTTAGGTCATTCTCCCAAGGCTATAGAAATAAAAGCAAAAATAAACAAATGGGACCTAATGAAACTCACAAGCTTTTGCACAACAAAGGAAACCATACACAAAATAAAGACAACCTGTGGACTGGGAGGAAATATTTGCAAACAATGCAACCGACAAGGACTTAATTCCAAATATACAGACAGCTCATACAACTCAATAATGAAAAATCAAACAACTCAATCAAAAAATGGGCCAAAGACCTAAATAGACATTTCTCCAAAGAAGACAAAGAGCTGGCCCACAGGCATAAGAAAAGATGCTCATCATCACTAATTATCAGAGAAATGCAAAAACTACAGTGAGGTTTATCACCTCACACTGGTCAGAATGGCCATTATCAAAAAGTCTACAAATAAAAAATGCTGGAGAGGGTGTGGAGAAAAGGGAACCCTCTTGCACTGTTGGTGGGAATGTAAATTGGTGCAACCACTAGGGAGAACATGATGCAGGTTCCTCAAAGAACTAAACATAGAACTACCATATGATCCAGCAATCCCACTCCTGGGCATATATTCAGAGAAAATTCTAATTCAAAAAGATACATGCCCCCCTATATTCACAGCAGCCCTGTTTACAATAGCCAGGTCATGGAAGCAACCTAAATGTCCATCGACAGATGAATGGATAAAGAAGACGTGGTATAAATATACAACAGAGTATCACTCAGCCATTAAAAAGAATGAAGTACTGCCATTTGCAGCAACATGGATGCAACTAGAGATGATCATGCTAAGCCAGAGGAAGAAAATATCATCTATTACTTGTATGTGGAATCTAAGAAAAATGACACAAGTGAATGTATTTACAACACGGAAATAGACTCACAGACATAGAAAACAAATGTATGGTTACCAAAGGGGAAGGGGGTGGGGGATAAGTTAGATGTTTGGAATTAACAGATACACACTACTATATATAATACAGATAAACAACAAGGTCTTACTGTAGAGCATAGGGAACTATATACAATATCTTGCAATAAACCATAATGGGAAAGAATATAAAAAAGAATATGTGTATGTATGGATAACTGAATCACGATGCTGGACACCGGAAACTAACACGGCATTGTAAATCAACTCTCCTTCAGTAAAAAGAGTATGTGGTTGTTTATACTGAATATCATATAATATGTGAAAAACGTGAATGTTCTAAGCATTATCTTTTTTTTTTTTTTTTTTGCGGTACGCAGCCTCTCACTGTTGTGGCCTCTCCCGTTGCGGAGCACAGGCTCCGGACGCGCAGGCTCAGCGGCCATGGCTCACGGGCCCAGCCGCTCCGCGGCATGGGGGATCTTCCCGGACCGGGGCACGAACCCGTGTCCCCTGCATCGGCAGGCGGACTCGCAACCGCTGCGCCACCAGGGAAGCCCTCTAATCATTATCTTAATACTCAGGAACACCTTAAAGTTAAAAAGAACATGGAATATGGTCTTCATTTCCATGAACTCTGTTTTCAAATTCTTCTGGAATGGGTAATTCCTATTGTACACTGATTTTAAAAATGTAAGACTGCGTGTCGGATAAAGCAGTTTCATTGACATTGTGCAAATATCGCTGTAGAAAATAATTATGTCCACTCAAGCTTAAAGCATTAAAACTTTACTCTCCTATCATTTTCACAAAAATAAAAGCCATGGATAAAAACTGAGGAGATTTATTTTGTAGCTGAGAAAACACAGAAATCTAGTATTCAGATTACAGGCTGACTAAAGACTTAACTTTGCATTAGGAATTATGAAATGACCACAGTCGTCATACTAGGAAATGTATGCTATGCTCACAAAGGTTTTCCACATGATAAGGCATTGATTATTATCAACATCAATAAGGAGCGTTTGGTGGTTAAAAAAAAAAAAAAAAGAAAAGAATAAAGAACATTTTGGCTCAAGAAAGTTAGTCAGACAATTTTTGGAAGAAGGAAATTATAAAACAAAATATGCACGATTGTTTCAAATAACAGCCCAATTAAAACCTCTGAAGAAAACCCTACAAGACCAACACCTGGCTTCATTCAACTGACTCACAAATAAATATGTTAAGTCAGAAACCACAGTGGAAAGACAAGGCATTTGATAAATAGTCTAGTAAATTCTATGAAATCCCCCTTTTAGAGGTGGCTCATATGGGAAAACAAGACACGGATGGGAGATGAATTTAATCTCAGAAGTTTTCACTTCCAATGCACAAGAAATAAATGGAAATGATACAGTTTCTTTTTCTCTTTCTTTTTTTAAAAATAAATTTATTTATTATGGCTGTGTTGGGTCGTCGTTGCAGCGGCAGGCTTCTCATTGCGGTGGCTTCTCTTGTTGCAGAGCACGGGCTCTAGGCGCGTGGGCTTCAGTAGTTGTGGCACGTGGGCTCTAGAGCACAGGCTCACTAGTTGTGGCGCACGGGCTTAGTCGCTCCGCGGCATGTGGGATCGTCTGGCGCCAGGGCTCGAACCCCTGTCCCCTGCATTGGCAGGTGGATTCTTAACCACTGGGCCACCAGGGAAATCCTGATACAGTTTCTTTTTAACTGCAAATTCTGTATTTTAAGTTTGATAACATCGTTGCTCATTGGATGGAACTGGAACTGGTTTTGAGTTACTTTGGCATATCCGAAAATTGTCTGGATATCTATGAAAATATTCTGTTCACTGTGAAAATTGAGATTCCTCTTAGAAATATTTCACTCAGGTAAACAGATGAGCAAACCAGGAAAAATGGACCCCGCACTTAAGGTTTGCATTTTTAAAATTGAGCTTGGAATCTCAAATGTGCGAACACGTGGGTTTTGCAGGGACGGGCTCTCTTCTCAGTGACCTTGAGTGAACTCAGCCCACTGATTTGTTAACAACACATTCCAAGGCGCACTCAGGCTCTGTCTCAGAACTCTTTCATCCAGGGTACTTTCTGCACCATTTTTGTCAGTTACACAAGGGTGATTCCTCAAGCCTCGTCTGGTCCTTTCTTGGTTTATCCCACCGACAGCTACTCTTTGTGCCTCAAGGAATGTTTGCCCATATGCTCTCCTTCTGGTCAACCCACAATTCTGTCCGCCCCCTTAAGAAATCGAATGCAACAGAGCCTTCAAAGGTCCCAGGGTACGTCTGCAAAATGCCCACAGAGTGCTACGTCCAACACTTCCTCATCCTCAAAATCAAATGGATTCCTTTTACGTGCTAACACTTAACAGAATTTTTAAAATGTTATTTTTTAAAACTAAATGCTCAGGAACTTCCCTGGTGGCGCAGTGGTTGAGGGTCCGCCTGCCAATGCAGGGGACACGGGTTCGTGCCCTGGTCCGGGAAGATCCCACATGCCACGGAGCAACTAAGCACGTGCGTCACAACTACTGAGCCTGCACTCTAGAGCCTGCGAGCCACAACTGCTGAGCCCACGTGCCACAACTACTGAAGCCCGTGCACCTAGAGCCCGTGCTCCGCAACAAGAGAAGCCACTGCAAGGAGAAGCCCGCGCACCGCAATGAAGAGTAGGCCCCGCTCGCCGCAACTAGAGAAAGCCCGCGCGCAGCAACAAAGACCCAACGCAGCCAAAAATAAATAATTTTTTAAAAAGAAGAAAAAAAAAAAACCCTAAATGCTTAATCTATTTTGTTTAGCTATGACTATCAGGATGGTATATTCTCTTCTTGTAAATTCAAGGGGTTCAGGATTTAATATTTCCTGGGGAAGGCTAGATAAGTTTTTGGTGCCCTTGTTTGGGAAACTTATTATTAATATTGTTTTGCAGAAACAAATAACTTTTATTTTCTCCCAAACAAATGACTCACTGTGGAACCATGCAGGCACTACACGTAAGCGTTTATAAACTCTGAACCCTGTAAGGCTCGTGAGTGATAGACCAGCCAAACAGGGCCAGGCTGTGGGCTTCTTCAGGGTGTGCATGGTGTATCTCAGAATTCTCCTGTCTCAGATAATATTTCTCCGTTAAACTCTGCATTAGTTCAAGCTTAAATTCAAACAAGTAAGAAAATGTTTTAAAATCTATTTTATAAAACCTGGCCACACTCATTTTCTTTTCAATATCGATGAACGTTCTGCTGGAGATTGCTTTTAACACGCTTAAAATATTGTGACAGATTTCGATGACAACCTCGGGCGCCGTTTTTTAAAAAGATTCTATTTCATTTTACGAATTAGTCCTTTGGTGGTTCAGACATCACATGAAGCCATTTGGGTATACGCAAGATTAGAGAATTTTTATGGGTCTTCCGCAAATAACTGCGTGCTGAAAAACACTGACTACGTTAAAGATGGTTATTTATCCAGAAATTAATGAATTTTTAAATGCAGTATTCTATTTTAAAAAGCTGTTATCTCCTTCTAATTAATTTTCCACACCATTACAAACAGCTCAAGTTTCTCCTAGCCACAATTATTTGGCTGGCTCTCCCTGTGCATTTCTATAATATCCTAAGTCCTTAAAAAAACTCATAACGTACGTAAGCAGCTCATGCATGGGTTTAAGATACGCATGATTCCTTGCAGTCTATTTTCATAGAGCATGTGTACTGGTAGCTTATTTGTTTTTATCTTCACAATGTAAAATTTAAAAACGCTGTTCACTGCTGGCCGAGGACTGGAACAGGAGGAAGGGAAAAGTGCTGAAGACACATAGACGTTTGGATAAATTTCTCTCCACGGGCACGACGGCATTTGGCTAGGCACAGATGCTTACAGCTGTCCAGCTCATGGACATCTCTTTCTCCTTTAAAAATCTTTCCAAGGCAGATACTGTTTGAACAACACAGCGTAAGGTGCATTCACGTTGGTCAAACAACAGACTTTCATTTTCCCTTTGGTTGTGTACTTCTTACCAGAGACAGAAAAGAAAGTTGGAAGGCAGCAGCACTGGGGAAGAATCTGGCTCTTTGCATGGACAAAGGTGATATCCTTGGTGTGGTCACCCCTCAGAGCTGGGGGGGGGGGTGGAGCTTCACCCCCAAATTTGGATTGGTTTTTGAGACTGATGCCTGCACACACACACACACACACACACACACACACACACACACACAAGGCTATGAAAAGTTTATGGCTCACACAGGGAGACTTTTTGGGGAGGGCCAAGCAGGACGCTTTCTAGCTCATCCAAAAATATCTAGACAGAACAGAGAAAGAAGACTAGGGTGGGGTTTTTATTGGGTTCAGTCTTGGTGCTGGGGTGAACTTCCTGCTGGCACACAAGGGAGGAGCAACAAGCTTTTTAAAAATTAGTTTTCCCTGATAATGAACAGGAGACAAGGCAGGCAGGAAGCTTCCAAGCTGGCAGGAGTGCCCACTGAAGAAAACGGAATCCCACTTTTCATTACGGACTGGGACGCAGATGTGCAAGGCTGTGCGCATGGGCTATCTGACAGCTGTTCTGTGAACAGAACATCACAGACCTGAGACCAGGTGGGATAAAGGAACTAACATAGTGTTGTAGGTCAATTATACTTCAAAAACAAATGGACACGTGGTAACCTAAAGGTGACCTAAATGGGAGGGACGTCCAAAAGGGACGGGATATCTGTATGTATATGGCTGATTCGTTTTGTTGTGCAGGGGAGGCTAACACAACATTGTAAACAGCCATACTCCAATAAAAATTAGTTTAAAATGAACAAACTCATAGAAAGAGAGATCAAATTTGTGATCTCTTACCACAGCAGGGAGCTGGGGAGGGGGAATTGCGTGAAGGCGGTCAAAAGGTACAAACTTCCAGTTAGAAGATAAATAATTGCTAAGGATGTAATGTACAATCTGATAAAGGGAATTAACACTATCGTACCTTATAAATCAAAGTTGAGAGTAACATCCTAAGATTTACAGAAGGAAAAAGTTTTTTTTCAATTTCTTTTATGTTGTATCCAGATGAGATGATGGATGGTCACTAAACTTACTGTGCTCATCATTTCATGACGGACGTAAATCAAATCATTACGCTGTGCACCTTACAGTTGCACGGTGCTGTACGTCAATTATATCTCAATAAACCCGAAAAAAATTTAAGGTAAATATAATTATATTCTCCCCCCCACCAAAAAAAAATCCCTGAAGATATCTCAGAGCAACTATAGCAAATCAGGAACAGTGAACCTCTAGCTTGTTAAATGAATTAATAGGCACCCCTGTCACTTGCGTCTGTAGGAAATGGGTCACCTCCGCTTTTGCAGCAACTCATGTTCTAGATTTGTCACCTTGGATTCTTCCATGCCACCTTGATTTCAGCATAAGAGTGGTCACAAGCATTGCAAGGTACACGCGAAATAGGATGATGTGCACCATCTCTCCCCGCATCTCTGCTGCCTGAAGGACAGCCCTGATTCCTCCCAGGAAAGAAGTGTGATTAAATCAAAAAACAATCCAATCCAAAAATAGGCAGAAGACCTAAATAGACATTTCTCCAAAGAAGACATACAGATGGCCACAAAAGCACATGAAACGTTGCTCAGCACCATTAGTTATCAGAGAAATGCAAATCAAAACTACACACTGGTCAGAATGGCCATCGCCAACAAATCTACAAACAATAAAGGCTGGAGAGGGTGTGGAGAAAAGGGAACCTTCCTACACTCTTGGTGGGAATGTAAATTGGTGCAGCCACTACGGACGGAGGTTCCTTCAAAAACTAAAAATAGAACTACCATGTGACCCAGCAACCCCACTCCTAGGCATATATCCGGAGAGAATCATAATCTGAAAGGATACACGCATCCTCATGTTCACTGCAAAACCATTTACGACAGCCAAGACGTGGGAGCAACTTAAATGTCCATCAACAGATGAACGGATAAAGAAGATGTGGCACATATATACAATGGAATATCACTCAGCCATGAAAAAGAATGAAATAATGCCATTTGCAGCAACATGGATGGACCTAGAGATTGTCATACTATCTGAAGCAAGCCAAAGACAAATGTCATATGATATCACTTATATGTGGAATTTAAAATATGACAGAAATGAACGTATTTACAAAACAGAAACAGACTCACAGACTTAGGGAAGGAACTTATGTTTACCGAAGGGGAAGGGTGGGAGGAGGGATAAATTAGGAGTTTGGGATTAACATACACACTCTACTATATGTAAGATACATAATCAACAAGGACCAACTGTATAGTACAGGGAACTCTACTCAATATTCTGTGATAAGCTATATGAGAAAAACATCTAAAAAAGAACGAATATATGTATATGTACCACTGAAAGACTTTGCTGTGCACTTGAAACTTGTAAATCAACTATACTCCAATAAAATTAAAATATTGAAAAAAAGAAAGGTGATTAAAATGTTATACCTGTGAAAAACACCCATCCCACTTTCTTTTTGCTCTGTCATGCTTACCACACATCCTGGCTGTCAACCTTTAAGCACTATTTTACTCCCTAAAGCTTACTTAGCAACAGAGGTTCCAAAAGGAAGATAAATTCCAAAAGAACATTACAAAGGACGAAAAAGTATAACAGAGTATCTGGAAATGATGCATCTTTGCCGCTGCTGGTGTGTACCCCAGAATAAGTCACAGTAAAGGAATAAACACTGCTGGGACGCCTCCCCCCGCCCACCCCCATGAAATATGATCACACAAGTCAGACGTACAGTTTTTTCGCAACATTCCAAGTGTATATGTGTGATTTTAATAAAAAATTAGAAATTAGTAATTACGTAACATTTTCCGAGATGTAAAGAGTATGATGATTTGGCGAGACTCATTACACCTACCCATCATAAAGGACCTGACAGTTAACGAGTGATGGCCATGACATAAAAATCACAATATGTTCGCCTCGATAGATGTGCCCCTGATGGTGTAAATGGATCAGCTGGGCAGGTGTGGCAGAGATGTTCCCAACAAGGAGAAACGTAATCCCTTACATGTTTGTGGTGCTATGTTCAACTCTGCACTGTAGAATGTGGGTCGGGGCATGAGTGCCTTCTGAACACATGCCAGCCCCTGACGATGATGCCAAGTGCAAGTATATCCTATATCCTGCCCTCTCTGTGTCCTTTACATCTAGCACCTGTAGGAATGGAGCGTGAGGCTGTATGGGAAACGGAGCATTTACTGCTGGGGTGTGGGGTGACTCCACCCACACACAGCGGGACCTCTTGGTTTCCTGAAGTGATTTCTGCAGCCTTGGCGCTTGACAGCGCAGAGGCTGACCTGTGGGCTGCTTTCATCTTTAGCTGACCACGAATACCGCGGGATCTTCAAAGCTCTGGAGAGGGCATGGGGAACGGTAAACACTACAGAAAAGCAAGTCACAGCTTAACGTGAGACGTTTTCGGTAGAGAGTGGGAGGAAGAAAGGGAAGCAGGGGATGGTGTTGACGGCTTGTGTTCTCAGAAGCACAAAGTGGTGCGTTGCATCTCCCTGTGGAGAACTCTGGAGGCTGTGAGACCCCGACGCGGTGTCCTAGAAGAACTGAACTCTGACTCGAGAACACAGTACAGTTTTTTGGAGGTGATAAGATACGTGTAGTGTTTGGATTATAATGATGGAATCAGGGGTATGCATTAAATGCATTCATTTTTTGTGTCTCAGTTAACTTAAAAGATATCGCTATACATAGAAAGATAGATGAACAGATACAGAATGATGGATGAATGGATCGATAAATAGATGAGGCACAGGTAGATGACAGACAAGTAGACAGATGCATAGATGATAAATAGAAAGGTAGGTAGATAGGTGACAGATTGATAGATCGATATAGATGATAGACAGAATGATGGAATGATGGATGAATGGATAAGATAGACACATATATACATAGATGATAGGTAGATGATAAGTGGGTGGGTGGATAGATGGATGGATGAATGGACGGACAGAAAGACAGACAGATAGATAAAGTGTCCCAGAAGAACGGAACTCCGGAAGTTGAAATTACTGAGTGCATAATCCACATTTCAATTTTTCTTTTGACTGAAAAGAAGAAAAAAAAAAATCGGTGTAATTTTGAGAGTTTTCCCTCTGACTGCTTAATGTGTTTCCGATATGATTTTTGCCTTCAACTTTTTTCTCAATAAAATAAATCCATGTGGCTGAAAGGTCATATCATGTTAGGAGGAGACATAATACTTCTCGGGTGCCCTGTGATTATTCAAGGTGAATTTCTCTGTGATGAGCTTCCTGGAGGTCTCGTCTGTCTGCGGGCATCTCTTACGAAGCACCAGAGGGCATCTGCTCTCATTGAAAAAGAAAGATGGGAAGACGTACAGATGCCACCTCATCTGCATCTCACTACGGGCTGCTTTCTTGACTTACAGAGGCTGCTCCTGTTTCCTCCTGGATATTGACACTGCACACCCGTGATGTGGAGCTTTAAGATATGGAGAAAACTGCCCACCAATTTCTATTGGACCATTTTCTCCAGTTCTTCCATGTCTTGATTACACAGCCCTTGTATTAGTACCGATCCCATTTGGGCCAACAGGAAATGAGCATAGAAAAAGATACATGAGTAAGTGAATGAATTAGCCCACCTAGACTAGAATATTTTGGGTCTATCTATCTATCTATTCCTCTATCTTACTTTAAGCTTTACTGGTTTATAATTGATAAAAAAAAATTGCACACACTTAATGCGGACATCTTGATGAGTTTGGAGTGATGCATACACTTCTGATACCACCACTATAATCAGAACGTTAAACACATCTATCATCTCTAAAAATTTTACTGTGTTCTTTATTTTGGGTAAGAACACTTAACACGAGATCTATTCTCCTACTGCAATTTAAAGTGCAGGAAACTCTACATCTTGATTTGCACATCTATCTGTGATACTGGGCTTGTTCATTCAACTCTCTTTGCCTCAGTTCTCACCTCTCATTACACCACGAGCTGTTAGATCACATGATATCTTAGTCCCTTCAGGGGGCTACAACAGAGTACCCCAGGCTGGGTGGCTTACAGGGAACAAACATTTAGTTCTCACAGTTTTGGGGGGGTGGAATTCCAAATCAGGGTGCCAGTATGGTCTTCTGAGTTTCAGACATTTTGCTGTGTCTTCACAGCAAGGAAGCTCCCTGGGGTCTCTGTTATAAGTACACTAATCCCATTCACGGGGGCTCCACCCTCATAACCTCATCACCTCCCAAAGGCACCATCTCCTAACACTGTTCAGATTTCAACATATGAATCCTGGGAGTGGGGGGTGGAGACACACAAACATTCAGATCACAGCAAGTGATAACCCCCATGCATGGTGCATTTATTATTATACAACAAGGAATCTAAGAACCAAGAGAACAGAGAGTAGTGCTTGACTTCCGGGCTTACTCTCATAATGGAAACCAAAGTCATAGTCAAGATAATTCGGAAAGCATGGGACAAAAGCAAGTCAAGAAAGTATATCCGGGGCTTCCCTGGTGGCACAGTGGTTGAGAGTCTGCCTGCCAATGCAGGGGACATGGGTTTGAGCCCTGGTCTGGGAAGATCCCACATGCCGCAGAGCAACTAGGCCCGTGAGCCACAACTACTGAGCCTGCGTGTCTGGAGCCTGTGCTCCGCAACAAGAGAGCCCGCGATAGTGAGAGGCCCGCGCACCACAATGAAGAGTGGCCCCCACTTGCCACAACTAGAGAAAGCCCTCGCACAGAAACGAAGACCCAACACAGCCATAAATAAATAAATAAAAATTGTTTTTCTAAAACAAGAGAAAGTATATCCTTATACCTTGGTCACCAGTGGTGACCCGTCTATCTTTCACCATGTCCATGAAGAGAAACAGATGCCTTCTCCGTGAGAATCTACTCTTCCAAGTTCCACATTTCATTCAGGGAACTTATACGGAGCCAACTTTCAGTGTGGAGTCCTGTATCACGGGCACAACATACGAAACCTGGCACCTAATACCCGTTCTGGCAAACATGGTAAGTGTCTGATGAATGAAGGGAATGAGACGGGCAGGGTAATTCAGTTCAGCTAGAGGGTGGGCAGGTGGGGAGCAGATTTACGGAGGGTCTTTCAGGTCATGCGAATGAGCTTTGCGCCTTATCCTAAACAATGCTGGTGAAGGGAAGGTTTGGGTTTCGTTTAATAAATTTATTTATTTATTTAGTTTTGGCTGGGTTGGGTCCTCATTGCTGCACGCGGGCTTTCTCTAGTTGCAGCGTTCACTGCAGTGTGTGGGCTTCTCATTGTGGTGGCTTCTCTTGTTGCAGAGCACGGGCTCTAGGTGAGTGGGCTTCAACAGTTGTGGCACGAGGGCTCAGTAGTGGTGGCTCGCGGGCTCCAGAGCGCAGGCTCAGTAGTTGTGGCGCAAGGGCTTAGTGGCTCCGCGGCATGTGGGATCTTCCCGGACCAGGGCTCGAACCCGTGTCCCCTGCGTTGGCAGGCGGATTCTTCACCACTGTGCCACTAGGGAAGTCCCAGAAAGGTTTTGAACGGTGGAATTCTCTTGATGGGTGAGTTGTGTTTTAGCAACGTTACCGTGGAACCAACGAAAAGGAAGCAAGGAACGCTTGTAGAAGGCAAGGATTCCACTGATGAATTACTGGAAGTAAAAGGAGGGAGGAAGGAAGAATATTAGACAATTCATGAAGCTTGAATGTGAGTGAAAGATGGACTGTTGGATGGATGATTTCGTTGGATGGTGGTGGCTTTGTTGTGGGAAAAACTGAAGGAGAAGGCAGGTTGGGATCGGGCGTAGGGAACATTTCAATTTGGGCAGGAGCCAGTGTACCTTCAATAAGAAATGACCAGAAGAAGGGGCTTCCTTGGTGGCGCAGTGGTTGAGACTCTGCCTGCCAACGCAGGGGACACAGGATCGAGCCCTGGTCCCAGAAGATCCCACATGCCGTGGAGCAACTAAGCCCGTGTGCCACAACTACTGAGCCCGCGAGCCACAACTACTGAAGCCCACGCGTCTAGAGCCCGTGCTCTGCAACAAGAGAAGCCACCGCGATGAGAAGCCCGCGCACTGCAATGAAGAGTAGCCCCCGCTCGCCACAACCAGAGAAAGCCTGCATGCAGCAATGAAGACCCGACACAACCAAAACTAAATTAAAAAAAAAAAAAAGAAATAACTAGAAGATATTCCCAACATCTCGTATGTGTATGTATGTGTACGTGTGTGTGTGTAAAGAGAGGGAAAATGCAGTCTTTCAAACTAAAGACTCCAGAAGGTAATTCCACAAAATACAGTGAGTAGAACAATAAACTGAGTTGGGGACTTTTTTTTTTTTTTTTTTTTTTTTGAACAAGAGGAGTTCTCATGTAATACTGTGAAAAACTGGGTCAGGACATGGAAAATGTAGGCGACAGGTCAAGTTAGGAAGGATTAAAGAGTAGACTTTCAAGAAAAGGGGTGGCTGAACATTCCCAACGTGTACAGTCACAGAATGACAGATAAGGAGTGAACATAACCCATTCGGTGTGGCAAAGAAGATCTTTCTTTTTTGCTTTACAAAAATTGGGGCTAGAACAGTTTCAGTCATTTCAGGAGGCTACCAGACAACTGTCAGCTGATTGGAGAACCCGTAGTTGGAAAGTAGGATCATTTGCTCTGCACCCCCTTTCCCGTGTGGTTTAGCTGAGAAGAGTAGGAAGGGTCTGTACCAGGTAGAGAAAAACGAAAGACCGAGAGCACGAGGTCTGCTTTCGTTTTCATCATCAAGGAGAGTGTTTTATTCTTCATGAAAAGTGTGAAAACGAGATGGATGGCATGATTCTGTGCCTCATGGGATACGTCCGCGTTACAAGATATAAAAGGTACTTCATCGAAGTAGAAGAATAACCAGGAAAAAGCTGGTTGCAGAGGACATTCCCCGTAACTGTGGTAATATTGCTTTCAGAGTCAGGAGAGGAGAGAAAACGGCACTTGGGGAAACACAAAATGTCCCAGTGAAGTTTAGTACACGTCTCCAGAAATCTAAGCTATCAACGCCCCGTCCTTAGTGACACCCATTCAAAAGCTGAGCTTATTTAAAAAAATAAAAAATAAACATAAACACACACACACACACACAAGTGCAGGAGTTTCGGAATAATCACTTGCTAGGGCCCCTGTCCCTGCCGTATTCCATAATAGCAATGAAACCCAACAGGCTTTTTAAGAGCCCACACCTGCCTCAGAAAGAGACCGACTATGATCCAGTCATCTGAATTCATATTGTTCAGCAGATGCAGCGCCCCTTCCCCATACCCAGCAGGCAGGTCTCTGCAGGCGCCCAGCTTGGTCACCTTTCCTCAACATGACAGAGACACGAGCGCTTGGAGCAGTGTTCACCCATTAGCAGGCAGGACCAGCTTCTTGGCCCTACACGTTGTTTCCTCTACTTATAAAAGTTGCTTTATTTATGCAAAAATAAAGCCTGTTTACTCTGTCCACAAAGCTCTGGACAGGCAGCCGCCAGGGTGCTCATTTGCAGAAGCGTCCGCCCGCAATTAAGATCCAGGAGTTGGTGGCAATGTAAATTGGTGCAGCCACTATGGAGAACAGTATGGAGGTTCCTTACAAAACTAAAAACAGAGCTACAATGTGATCCAGCAATCCCACTCCTGGGCATATATCCAGAGAAAACCATAATTTGAAAAGATACATGCATCCCAATGTTCATAGCATCACTATTTACAACAGCCAAGATATGGAAGCAATGTAAGTGTCCACTGACAGATGAATGGATAAAGATGTGGTATATATATATCCAATGGAATATTACTCAGCCATAAAACAGAATGAAATAATGACATTTGCAGCAACATGGATGGGCCTAGAGGTTATCATACTGAGTGAAGTAAGTCAGACAGAGAAAGACAAATATCATATGATATCGCTTGTATGTGGAATCTAAAATATGATACAAATGAACTTATCTATGAAACAGAAATAGACTCACAGATGTAGAAAACAAACTTATGGTTTTCAGGGGGAAAAAGGGGGGATGGGATGAATTGGGAGATTGGGATCAACGTATACACACAACTATGTATAAAATAGATAACTAACAAGGACCTACTGTATAGCACAGGGAACTCTATACTCTGTAATGACCCATATGGGAAAAGAATCTAAAAAAGAGTGGATATATGTATATGAATAACTGAATCACTTTGCTGTACAGCAGAAACACAGCATCATAAATCAACTATACTCCAATAAAACTTAAAAAGAAAAAAGACTGGGGAGCAGAGAGGAATGTCAGAGCCACTGGAGCCTCTCACCCTTTCTGCTTCTCTCTTTGAAATGTTCCCCAGTAGAGTGGCTCTAAATTATTTGTAACTTTGACAGACATTCTTCTTCCTCAACCTTCCCTCTGACATATCTCATGTATTAAACATCAAAACAGCAGGCCCTGGAGATCATGATTTTGGAGGATACCATTTGGAAAAAACCATATATTTTGTAATATCAAGAGGTTTTTCGTTTGTTTAAATAAAAGCTTTTAAATCACACATACACCCTCTTTAATGATGCTTTGACATGCTTCACAAAGGTTAATATTTTCCTCCGTAAAACCAAAGCAGACTTTTGTAAAAGACTGCTGCATCTTTCCTTTTTATCCTGGTGGGCTCATTTGCAAATTAATTCATACAGTAGAGGGTGATATGTAAGACAGGCTGTGCTGAGTTGGCTAAATGGGAAACAGAGCTCATTTCTGGAAGTCTGATCTTAATTCTGGTTACTTAGTTCTGAATACTTCTCAGTATGAGGAGAAGAAAGTTTCATTGGGGGGATAAAGAAGAAGACAAGCTGTTCTCTGAATTCTGAAAATTTCTCTTTCCAGGATGGGTGAATAATCATTTCGGAAGGGTGATTACTGTGATGTCCCAGGACAGCCACAATCCCACCCTCACAGCCCATTGTGATTCTGAATACAAGCCTTTCCTGACCAGGAAAAGATATATTATCAAAGTGAAGAGCTACATTTTATATCAGTACATTTTCATTGTGACTTTACAATCTGCTGGATTGTTGCATTATCTCATCTTATCGTTTTTATAACTTTATTAACATTTTATTTCTTTTTTGTATGTTGACAAATTAAGGCCTAGAAACACTCAGTAAATTGCCCAAGGACACACAAAACTATAGCATGTGAGGATCTCAGTTTATGTCACGTGGGCTCTCTAACACAAAGCCACTGACATTCTGGACCAGACCATTCCTCGGGGTGGGGCTGTGCTGTGCAGTATAGGAAGTTTTGCAGCATCTCTGGTCTCCACCTACTAGATGCCAGAAGCACCCGACCTTTCCCCCAGAGATGTGACAACTGGGATGTCTCCAGACATTGCCAAGAGTCTAATGGCGGCTAAAATATTCCACGTTGAGAGTCGCTGCACTGGATTATTCAAGTAGACGAAAACAGTAATTCTCAAGGTATCCTCCCAAGACCAGAAGCATCATCACACTCTGAGAATTCTTGGAGTTTTGAATTCTCAGGTCCCACCTCAGACCTACATGATCAGAATCTCAGATATGGGGGTAGCAGTCTATGCTTTAACTTCCCTCCAGGTGGCTCTGACAGTCCCTCAGGTTTGAGAGCCACTGGATTACAATCATCCTTCATAGCTCTCCACACTCGTGCTTTAAAGGGAGAGAACGTTGACAGAGAAGAAGGAAATTCTTCTCAATCCTCACAAAATATCAGGGGCTGCCGGTTACCCTTTAGTAACACGTATCAATATTAGATGGAAACTGGCTGAAATGACGTCTCCAACTTATAACTCACTGCGTTTTGCCTTCTTCATCTATAAAGTAAAGAATCACAAGACTTTCAAGTTCCTAAGCATCCTGACTTGCATTTGAGTTGTCTTTGCTGGATACGCTGATTTGAAAAAAATTAGGAATATTTCTCATCTAGTCCTTCAGGGAGGGATGGCAGACCCCGGTGTGTCTCCCTAAGATGGATGACTGTCCGACTGAGTAAAAAAATAATTTCCAAACTCCTCCACCATGAACCAGGGTGGCCATGGTGTGAGGGTGTATGAGGTTCTTGCTGCTGCTGTAACTAACCAGCACAACCTTGGTGGCTTAAAAGAACACACATTTATCCTTGTACAGTCCTGGAGGGCAGAAGTCCAAAATGAGTCTTAAAGGGGTAACTTCAAGGTGTCTAGCAGGGATGGTTCCTTCTGGAGATTCTAAGGGGAGGACCTGTTCCTCGCCCTTTCTAGCTTCTAGAAGCCACATTTATAGCGGTTGCTTCCTCCATCTTCAAAACACATCCCTCCCATCTCTGCTTCCACCACATCTCCTTCCCACTGCCTTGACATTCTTCTGTCCCTCTTACAAGAAGCCTTGTGGTAACAGTGGTCCACTGAGACAACCCAGGATCATCTAGTCATCTCAAGACCCTTAACTTAATCGTGTCTTCCAAGCTGCTTTGCCACATAGGCTGACGTGCTCACGGGTATCAGAGATTAGGGTATGGATGTCTTCGAGGGCCAGTTACAGAGGAGCAGATGTGAGCATGCGTCCAGACATGTCCATCCAGACACCGGTAGCTTCCTATGGAGGCCACCATCAATCCAGGCAACATGGTGATGCCTACTGTTTGCAAGTCACACTGCCTCTCCCAGCACATCTTGAGGTACAGTCCTTTGGAGGAAACACATCATGCTCTCTTTACACCCACCCCTGAGTCATAAACAAAAGAGGGACATGGGCTAGGAAGGATTTGCATGCCCATAAAGGAACTGAGTCACACCTTGCAAGGATTCAGCTCTGATTGTGATCAAAGGCAAAGCCGTGGGACCCTCCATTCCAGTCAAGGCTCCACTATATACCACCCTAAAGGAAGTGCTATAATCTCTCTGGACGTTGTTTCTCTGATAAGGAAAACGGGCCTAAGAAGAGTCTGTTCACTATGTCATTGTCATGATTTCATGAACCAATGAACGGAAAATCCTTAGCATGGTGTCGACAATACTGTAGGCCCTCAATGATTGACGCTAACATTTTTAAGGGATTTAAATGCCACCAACTCCAGCCACTGTGCCTTTTCTCTTTATTACTTGCTATTTACTGTTAGTAAATAACTTTCAAGTGCCTGGTAGATGCTAAGTCCCCAGAAGAGAAATAGAAGTTTTGGTCACTGACCTCAACAGCTAAAATTCTAATCTAAAAAATTGGGGTAGATTTAATTAGCAAATATTCATCATCGAGTCGTGTCCAGTGGGCTTCTAATTGAATTAAGAGTAAAGGAAATCATGTCAACTGTCCGATTCTAGGTACTGCCTGTCAACTGTCCTATCTATTGCATGTCAACTGTAATAGTCTAGGTATTGCATGGCCCCAACAGTTGAGTCCCCGGAGAGCTGACTTTTTTTAGAATTACTTTTGCAATAGGGAGATTCTGGGCTCATACTGTGCACATATATGCAACCAGCTTCCCTTTAATCCTACAGGCCACACCCACCACAGGGGCTATTACTTTATACATCCTGGGTACACAGCGAGATTTTTGTCCAATAAAATGATGCATGTTCATATGGGAAATACAGTTCTGGAGGGCAGAACCTTTATGAAGAGGCAAGTGCTACCTTCTTCCATCTTCACTCCCTAGAGCCACACTGTGCGTTCCTCGACCGCGTCGACGCCATTCATCTTTAACATAGTTGATCTCATTTTCTGCACCAAAGAGGAGACATACGTCCTCCAGGAAGGAAGCCACGAAGAGGGAATTAATACTATTAAAAATTTTGACGAATGATTGTCTTCTCAAGTTTATCCAGTGATGGAAGGCGTAATAATGTTATTACAAGCGCACCTTGGAGATACCAGGGGTTCGGTTCCAGATCACACGCTAAAGGGAGTATCGTTGATACATCAAGTCCCGCAAACTTTTTGGTTTCCCAGTGCATATCAAAGTTATGTTTCCACTGGACTGTAGTCTATTTAGTGTGCAACAGCACTGTCTTCAAAAACAATGTACATATCTTCATTCATACTTTATTCTAAGAAATACTCACCATCCTCTGAGCCTTTAGCCAGTTGTAGCAGTAGCGTCAAAGCTCACTGATCGCAGATACCATGACAAAAATAATAATGCAGAAGTCTGAAATATCGCGAGAATGACCAAAGTGTGACCCAGAGTCACCACGTAAGCAACTGCTGTTGGAGAAACGGAGCAGATAGATTTGCTCAGTGCGGGGTTGCCACAAACGTTCCATTTGTGAAAAACACAATATCTGTGAAGCACAGTAGAAAGAAGCGTGCCTGTATTGCATGAAAAAGATGACTCCACTTCCTAATAGATGGTAAGGCATTTCTCGTGTTAAAATATATATATATATAAAAAGCACTCACATGTGCCTAGACCTGTTCTAGATGCCAGGGACAGGGACGCACAGTGCACTGGTTAGATGTAAAGGATATCGACTTGTGATGCATGTGATCTATTTCTTGGCTTCTGGTAGGTAATCTGGTAGGAACTGCTGATGAGTTTTGATGCTAATGAAGGTGCCTTTTGAGACCCCTTACTATTACTGCTGCAGCAGAAACTACAATACATTAGTGACGGGATCACATTTATATTTTATTCTTATTTGTCTTATTTTTCAATGTTTCTTTACATTCAAAGAGAGGGAACTGCTCTTGTGTCCTCCATATACCACCGATTTTATATTTCAAAAGCTGGGTTTAATCTGTTAACTTTATTTTTATCTGTTTTTGTCATTATTGCCTTGCTTATCTCCAGTGTAAGCCAGGTGACCTTCTGAGGAAAAAAAAAGATCTTTCTCCCCTTATATGTGTTGCTGATAGAACGCTTTGGTCCAAACTACACAAAGACTTCATTTGCTTTTCAACTTATGGGACACTAATTCTCCCCTAAGGCCGTATTAGTATATTCCTACAGTGACATATACCGTGGTCAAAAGTAATTAACTGGAGCTAAATACACATTATAAGTGAAAGTTGTAGTAATTTGAATTTTAGCGCAACAAAATATTATATAGCGATTGAAAGAAATCAGTAAGGACAAAGCCTCATAATATATATGAAACGTTGCAATATCTGAGATGAAACAGTGAGTCCTAACCTGTTACAGAGTACAATACACTTTTATATAAAACTTAAGATATTGTCTTAAAGAATACAGACATACAACCCATGTGAGGCAATAAAATAAAACGTACAGACTGAAGGTAACAGAAAGAAGGAAGGAAGGGAGGGAGGGAGGGAGGGAGGGAGGGGAAAAAGAGGGAGCAATTCGTGGGCCAATAATGACAGTATGTCAGAAATCAAGGGTTATTTTTAACTGGTGTCCACGCAATGAGTTCAACTTGAAAGGGAGGTTCTACAAGTATTAAAACCATTAAATGGTGGAAATTCTGACGTCAAGAAGGTCCTCATATCGTGTAATTCTCTAGTAGGTTGAATTTTGAAAAGTGTGGCACTATAGTTTCTGACAGTTTATGGATTGGAGTGTTATAGAAAAAAAGTTGTCTAAATAAAGAGCAATTTTGGGTAAAGTTTTAACCTCCAGCTTGTGCGTGCGTGTGCGTGCGCGTGCGCGTGTGCGCGTGTGTGCGTGCGTGTGCGTGCGTGTGCGTGTGTGCATGCGTGTGTGTGCGTGCGTGTGCGTGTGTGCGTGCGTGTGCGTGTGCGCGCGCGCGCGTGTGCGTGTGCGTGTGTGCGCGTTCGTGTGTGTGTGTGCGTGTGTGTAGATTCATCTCTTAGGTCCTTTTTTCGTCCTTCTTTGTATTATCACACTGATGTCATATATATATATAATATATATATTATATATATATATACACTTGTAGAATCAAAGGAGGGTATACTTACTCTTTTAGCCTCACTTGCAAAATTAGTTAAAATTCTCCAAATTCAACTCATTGCAACTATGCATACGTTTCATATTTCTTAACGTTCTCACCTTACACTTTGCTTATGCATATAGAAATGATTTCATCTGTGTCATCACTTATCTGTGTATAAGCTTTCCGATTAAACACAGAACTGCTTTAAATTTTTGCCATTAGGTGCCTCTGTTGCATATTTTGACTGAACGTAATTTAGACATAAAGCGGGTGTTTAATTTTAATTTGTATGATAACTTCAGTTTGAAAAGATGCACGCACCCTAGTGTTCACAGCAGCATTATTTACAATCGCCAAGATATGGAAGCAAACCCTAAAAGTCTATTTTTTCATGGAATTCTTGAGGAAACATTAAAACGGATTTCTCTCTGGATGTGTGTTGTCAACGGTGGCCATCACAATTAATGCCGGTATAAATATTTTAACCCGCCCCTTGCAAGGCTCCAGGTTCTATTTTGAGAGGTCTGGTGGACAGGCTGGTAATTGCATCAGACACGGGCTTTCAATCAACTCTGCAAGCCGTGCGTCAATGATGCGCAGAGACCGTGATAATTAATCATCGACTTTTCTACAAGATAAAATTCCGACACCTCCAGGAGACGCCTAAGTACACAGCCGCCTCTTCCCGGGAAGGGTTAGTTACTCAGAGCGCAAAAACCTGTGATTGTATCTTGCCGAATGTTACAAGGGTGCTCTGTCAAAGGCTCCCCCAAGGTAACTTTTCTTTTCCCCTTGGAGGACAGTCAGATTAATCACCGCTCATCCCCACTCTGCTGGGCCCCATCCCAAGCACGTAGGGAGAATCTGTCAGTGGCCTCCTAGTCACACGTTTTCTTTAAGCCAGACTCCATTTGCCCAGAATCTTTTTTAGCATTTACCTTATTACAAATTCTTCAGAACAAATTAAAGATATGAGTTAAGGCTACTCTTAACATGGCAATGATGGTAGAGAAAAATATAGAAACGATAACCGCCCAGATTCTATAGTGTCAAGGCCCAGGGTGTTCTGGGGATAGAACAGTTTGATCAGCTAAATCCAGAAGATGAATGAAAAGCAGGATAAGGAAGGACATTGAAATTCACAGTATTTCCCAGTAAAAAATACTATCAATTGAGGCAGAGGGAGAGCAGGATATGCAAATTTCACCGGGAAACAAACACGCCTGAAGAAATCCGTAAGATGGAGAAGGGTATTTGCAAATGGATACCAAGAACGGGCTATGGATTGAATCGGTTCCCATTTGGTGACAATTCATCTGCAGCTTTAAGCATCTTGCATCTCCTTAATGGGAGGGCTTTTGATTTTGTGGGGGAACTTCCCTCTGCCTGCAGGCTTTGATGCCGTCTGTGTCTATCAGGTTCATTGAAGGGTGATTCTGCCTGTGAAAGTATTTACTATTTGTCAGGGCTTGTGGTGAGCACTTGCCGCTTGCCGACCACTGGGAAAATAAGCTTGACGTTAGTTAGGGCATCTTGCAAGTTTGGCTCCTACATAAAGCAAGGAGGTGGGGCTAATATACACTGCCCTCTCTACAGATGACAGAGATGGTGGGTAGCTCCTTAAAATGTGGTAGAGGAAGGGAAGAGGGGAGGGAAGGAGGGAAGAAGGGTAGGAAGGAGAGAAAGAGGATTATTTTCATGAGTAACCAAAGGAATCACGGTGGTTGTGAACTTGACCCAAGCTGGAAGTCTTGCTTTCTTATCTGCCATCTTCCCGGTGCCCCAAAGAAGGGAAGAAATACACCCTACAGACATACAGGACATGGGATGTTAAGATGGGACTCTGCAAAAAAGCCTGAGTCCTCTCCTGGGGGGAGAACATCAAATTCTTTGAGCTCAAGGTACCAAAAAAGGTAGCAAAAGAGAGCAGTTGGTGAACCTTAAAACCTATGACAGTTACAATGGTTTAGGGAGTGGCCAGGAGAAAACCGCTGTAATATTCTGAACGGAGATGAGGTACCATCTAAGAAACAGCTGCTTTTCTCAGACAGCTGTGTGTGGAAATGTAGGGAATGCCCTGGCTGGTTCTAACAGTGGAATTAGTTGGCTGTGAGCAAACTTTGGCAGCAGTCATGGAAAAACTAGAATAAAACACAAACACAAGTGGAGACTTTAGCTTTGACCCTCTGTGACCCACCAGCTAGGTGTCCTTGCAGACATCAGCTGCTCTGCACGGCCTTGAAAACTTCTCGAGTTTCTAAGGCTCCTGAGCTGCAGTTGAAGTATTTTTTTCTTAATTCACTTAGAATGATTAAAACAAGGATTTTGAGGAGGTCCACATTATTTGAGAATACTAAAAAAACCCAAAATCCCACAAAGTGAAATTTGGTGGAGTTAAAACCAGAGCTGAAATTTCAGAGTTAAAGAGTAAAGAAAGGGCCTCGCTGGGACCTTCCCTTGAAAAATAAAACGGAATTTCTACAATGTTTCTTGAGCTGTTGACACGGCCAGGTCCACATTTCTCAGGGATTTGATGTGGTCCTAAATATTCATATTGGGGGCTTTCTGAAATGCCACATCTGTGATAAGACCTGGCAATTTCCCTTCTCAAGGATCTGCACCGAACTTACACTGAAGTGTCAAATGTCTGGGAGAGAAGACATCAGTTAGGGGCTGACAGACACCAAGGGTATGGAGCCGAGAGGGACGTCTGACGAAGAATTTGTGACTATTTTGTATTCGAGTAATTCCACCTGTTCTATCCATCCCAACAGCAGAGACCTCGGTCATGGGAAACCCCACCCCAGACCCACACCTGGTTGAAGAAATAATAACAATAAAGAAGACGGTGAGAGAAACAGCAAGGGGGTTAAAAAATAAGAGCGAATATCTCCAGCCCCTTGTTGAACTGGCCACCCAAAGTCTACCTGAACCACTGCTAATTCTACCTCCTCAGCTGGTTATCACCATAAGCCTACAAAATATGTTTATACAGGCATGACCCGGACATACTGCTGCTTTGCTTCCACTAGACTGTCATCTGTTAAGTGTGCAATAGCATTATCTAAAAAACAACAATTACCTTAATTAAAACATACTTTATCACTAGCCGGCGCTAGTCACCATCTTCACCTTCAGTGAGTCGTGATCTTTTTGCTGGTCTGAAATATTTCGACAATGACCCAAATGTGACACAGAGACACTCAAGTGAGCAACTGCTGTTGGGAAAATGGCCCCAGTGGACTTGCTGGACGCAGGGTTGCCACAAACATTCAATTTTTTTAAAATGCGGTATCTGTAAAGGACAGTGCCATGACGTCTGCCTGTATGTACAGACCTCAGAAAGAAATTTCTTGCGTTTATACCGATTCCCAACGACCTTGGTCCCCGCCCGTGCAGATCTAGAGCACCAGGAATGATTTAGATGACATGATCCACGAAATAACAATGGGATTTTTCTCTGAAAATATTTTCTCCTCCGTACTCTCATCACAGAAGCGTGTTGCAAACAAACATTTACAACAGAGGCGTGAATTGAGTGTCTTCTCTCTTATTCTTGCAGCACAGATTTCCTCCAAAGATCCCATGTATTACAGAAACAGAGGAGAATTACCTGGGAAATATTTTCATTATATCACTGAAAAAAAAAGTAAACTGGGAGGGTGGATGACTTTTTAGAGTAGCTTAATTTGTGGAACTGCAGAGGATTGTGTTTTAGAGCAAAATGTAACATGTAAAAGCCATTGTGGATTACATGCACAACTAAGACATGCAGAGATTCTAGCTGCTTGGTGACCCTTTGGGCTGCTGCGTCTTTGGGGAGAAGCCCAGTAGATCGGGGTGTGGGATATATTCACTGTCTTTACATAGATCATCAAGTATGCCTTGTAAGCAAAGGAAAGCAGCTAGAGTTTTCGTTTACTTTTTATTTTTGGCTTACATTTGCTGGAGAATTTTATGCATGTCCACAGATCATTAAAGGATCTTGGTTTAAAGATCACTGTGTTTTCCCTAAATCAACACAGCCTAAGGGTGAAAATCTAGTCTTTCCTTAAATCCTGCTGATAAGGGTTGAACTGCACCACTTCAATATATATTTATTTTTATAACTAAATATTTATATACCGAAGTCCTACCTCCCAGTACCTGCGGATGTGACCTTTGGAATTAGGGACTTTACAGAGGTCACTGAGTTTAAATGAACAACCTATTTTCATGAGGGTGTTCCTAATCCATGGTGTCCTTATAAAAAGGGGAGATGAGGACACAGACACACAAGGAGGGACGACCACGTGAGGACACAGGGAGGAGATGGCCGTCTACGCACCAATGAGAGAGGCCTCAGGAGGAACCACCTCTGCTGACACCTTAACTTTGAATTTCTAGCCTCCAGGACTGGGAGAAGTAAGTGTCTATTGTTTAAGACCCCCAGTCTGCAGTCCTTCATAATGGCAGCCCTAGGAAACTAATACACCTGCTGATTCCCTCTATAGGGTGATGCCCCATGTAACAGCAGATGGTGTCTGTAGGGGAAAGATGCCACACACTCCCACACACATAAAACCTCATACACACGAACCCACCATACACACAGTTTTGGACCGTGGTGTTCTGCTCCTTTATTAACCTCATCCCACTTTAGGGAAAGACTGCCTTTTTGCCAGCAAAGAAATAAGGAGAGAAATATGCTGCCCCCTGACCTTCTTTTTTTTTAAAAAATGAACTACCTTTCTGGAGTTAAATTTTACAATCCCAAAAGACAGAGACACTTTAAGAAGGCAGTATCAATAAAAAACCATAACTAGGAAGAAATCCCCGTATCCATTTCAGCCCGCGCTTCCAAATCCTTTGACAAAACTGCGGCATCCTTTTAGGAGCCGAGAACACGGACGTAATTCACAAACCACTGCGGTAAACCCCTCTTTCTAATTCTCTAGACACAACGGCTCTTAATGCGGTGAGTGAATACAAATTAGCACATGGAAGAGATACCACAAAGACTGTTAAATTAAATTTAGCAGAACCTTCCTGCAGGGGATACTTCTGCTCCCCCAAATTATCTGGAAACTTCAAGAATGAGGTGAAATAGGACTGCATTGCTGCCTTCCCGATGCAGGTGAAAACACAATTACAAATCTCGCTAACTGACAATGTGACCTCAGTTTCTACGGCCGCTATCTATTCAAGGCTTTGAACTAAAATGTCTATTCAAGGAAACTCTTTGGCGTTTCTGATTTTATTCATGAAGCACCCCTCCCTTTTTTTTTTAGGAAATCATAAATTAAATGCTATCACATTGATAACAATAATGTTGGTTTAATGTTAAAAACATCCCCACAGGTGCCCTGTGGCAGCCATCCTTACGCTGCACTGACAAACATCACAAGCTACTAATAAGAAACCCACTAGGTAAAAACAGGATTATTCATTGAGAAGTGGAAACCAAAGAAGGAGACATAAAAATGCAGAACGAATAGGAAGGTTCTGAAAGGCCATGCAAATTTCCGGAATGAGAAAGAAAACAGGAACATGCAGTGCATGTATAAACTTTTTAAGCCTAAAACGAATCCTTCTCTGCTTAGATAAATATTCTGTCCACACACTTGGTAGGGATTATTTTACATAATTGAAGTCACCTTCTGCGTGTTTATTTTGCTCTCATTTTCACTTCAATTATCGGGAATTTATTTCCTTGGTTAGGAAAAATTGTTTTAAATGCAGATGTTACAGATCAAGCTGTTTACTGCTATTCAGTACTGGGATTTTTGTTTTATTGTTACATATATATTGCTATACATGCACATAGAGATATTATGCACATATAGATCATATACATTTAGGTGTCTATACGTTTATTATATATGCATATAATTTACATATATTGCACTATACATGCAATAAATACATGCATATAGAGGTATACACGTTATTTATACACGGACTCATACCGATATGCAGTCAGTGAAAAATACGCAATTCTACATAGTTCTTAGCCACAGGAGAAATGATTACATGAACTTTTGTTCATACCCAAAATGCCAGATGCCTTTATTAGTAATAGACTAGGACCTAAGGATTATTTATATTTGTATACTTTTTCACATTGAGTGAAGGTTGATTCTGGGAAAATATTGTGGGGTTTTAACCAATAAAGAAACGGTGAATATGACGATATACATGTTGCATGAGGTCATGTGCAGACACAGAGATTTCACCCTGGATGAAATCTGGAGGGAATCAAAATATGGGGCAAGATGCTGGGAATCTGATAGAAGGTGGGAATAACCCCAAAGAGGTGATCCTTGAGTTCATCTGTTCACTGAGACAGTCTGGAGAAGAAATGAGATATATACTTGTGGGAATATAGTAGCAGAAAGTAGCAGAAAGGAAGCTGAATAACAAGCCAATGAAAAAGCCATCTGAAATGATGGGTCAGAAAGAGGACAGTACAACAGCCTGCTGTGGAGGAAAGGGAGTGAAATTCTGCTGTAAAAAGGCATGGGGGGGGGGGTGCTTCCCTCGTGTCACAGTGGTTGAAAGTCCGCCTGCCGATGCAGGGGACACGGGTTCGTGCCCCGGTCCGGGAAGATCCCACATGCCACGGAGCGGCTGGGCCCGTGAGCCATGGCCGCTGAGCCTGCGCGTCCGGAGCCTGTGCTCCGCAACGGGAGAGGCCGCAACAGTGAGAGGCCCGCGTACCGCAAAAAAAAAAAAAAAAAAAAAAAAAAAAAAAAAAGGCGTGGGTAGGGGGAGGAAAAGGAGAGAAAACTTTGAGTTTGGCAGTCTTACTTGATATTTGGAAACTCAGTGACATGAAAAGTTCTGTTATTACTGTTTGAAATAGTATTTCCCTCGTTATCAGGGAAGGTAATCACCCTTTTTACAAATTCTTTATTCTAATTTTTCTGTTTGTACCTTGGCTACACTATCTCCTTTTAATGCCCTTACATTATTTCCTTTTTTCCTGCCAACTTGGGGTTTAACTTGTTCTTTTTAACAATTTCTTAAAATGGAAGCTGGGTTCATGGACTTAAGACCTTCGTTCGTTTCCAGTTTAGTCATTTAAAGCCATCGTTCCTGCTAAATACTGCTTTTCTGTCAACCTGCACATAACAAATTGTACTTTCTTCATTTTGCTCAAGGTACTTTCCGATTTCCCTTTTTATTTTGATCCATTGATGACACAGAAGTGTGTTTTGTAGTTTCCAGTATTTGTCGATTTTCTGGACAGGTTTCAATCACTGATTATAATTTAATGCCGCTGTCGTCAAAAAACATACATTGTGTTGAATGGACTTTTAAAAATGTGACGGAGACTTATTTTTAGGCCCAGAATATGGTCTAACTTGGTAAACATTCTTTGTCTATGTGATCATTTATACAGGGATACCCTGTTTTATTGTGCTTTGCTGCATTTTATAGATTATATTTTTCACAAATTGAAAGTTTCTAGCAACCTTGCATTGTCAGAGGATGGTTAGCATTTGTTAACAATCAAGTGTTTTTTAATTTAGGTATGTACGTTGTATTTTTAGACATAATGCTATTATTGCACACTTAATAGATGACAGTATAGTATACACATAACTTTTATGGGCACTGAGAAACCAAAAAGTCTGTGTGACTTGCTTAATTGCAGTGGTCTGGAATTGGATCCGAAATACCTCTGAGATATGCCTGTTTGCATCTTAGAAGTAAGCTCAGTAATACTTCCAGGATAAAGATTCAACACCCAACAAGGTAAATTTTACAATGTCTGCCATACAAACAAAAATTGCCAAGCATGGGAAGCAGCTGGAAAGTATAGCTGACATAGCAAAGAATAAAAGCAATCAACACGGACGCACAAATGACCCAGAGGGTACAGTATACAGAGAGTAACTTTAAAGAGTTACTGTAACTGTATTTTATAGGTCCACAAACTTAGAGATGTGTAAGGCATGAAAAGATCTAAATCAAACATCTAGATATGAGAACTACAGGGGGTGAAATGACAAATCCACTGAGCGCAGTAACAGTAAGTGAGACTTTGGCAGAGAAATGACTCATGGACGTGCAGACAGGACAATAAAAACTCTACACATTAAAACACAGAAAAGACTTTTAAAAATGCATAAAACTTCTGTGAGAAAATGTTAAGCACCTTTCCATGTAATTGAATTTCCTGATAAAGGGAATCACAAAAAATATATGAAGAAATAATGAGAAATCACTTTCCATATTTAATGTAAAATTTATCATACCAAGCTCCAAGAAACTCAGTCAATGCAAGCACAAGAATTATGAAGTAAACTATGATTTATCAAAATTGTAAGATGACGGTAAAGCAGTATTAGGGTAAACTCCATAAGAAAGAAACTCCATAAGAAAACTGCTGTAAAGTAGTGATTAAGAGAAAATCTGACAGCAACCAGAAATAAAAGTTAGCTTACATACCATGAAGGAAAGAGAAAGATGATTGCAGATTTCTTCGGAAAAACTATGCAAGCAAGAAGGCAATGGCATAACATCTTTAAGGAACTGAGGGGGAAGAAAGTCAGTCAAGATTAGAAAAGATACTTGCAACCCCTATGTTCATAGCAGCACTATTTACAATAGCCAAGACGTGGAAGCAACCTAAATGTCCACTGACAGAGCAATGGATAAAGAAGATGGGGTACATATATACAATGGAATATGACTCAGCCATAAAAAAGAATGAAATAATGCCATCTGCAGCAACATGGATGGACCTAGAGATGATCAATACTAAGTGAAGTCAGAGAAAGACAAATACCATGTGATATCACTTATATGTGGAATCTTAAAAAAAAAATGATATAAATGAACTTATTTCCAAAACAGAAATAGACTCACACACTTTGAAAACAATCTTATGGTTACCAAAGGGGAAATGGGGGGAGGGATGTATTAGGCGTTTGGGTTACATATACACACTACTCTATATAAAATAAGTAAACAACAAGGACCTACTGCATGGCACAGGAAACTATATTCAGTATCTTGTAATAACCTACAATGGAAAAAAATATGTATTTATATGAATATATGTATGAATGAATCACTGTGCTGTACACCTGAAACTAACACAACACTGTAAATCAACTATACTTCAATTTAAAAAGAAAAATAAAAGTAAAAAATCAAAAAATAAAAGCTCAAAAAAAAAACATACAACCAGCAAAAATATATTTGAAAAGTAAAGATGATGTAGATATTTTCAGACATACAAAAGCAGAAAGAATTCATTAACACAGACTACACTACAAGAAATGTTATGGGAACCCTTCAAGAGAAAGGTGTGATTTTGGAATGTATTTATACAATGGAATAAAGGAAATTGGAAACTGTAACTACATTGAAAATGTGTAAAAATTTTTATTATTATTTAAATCTCTTTGAAGATATTTGATTACTTAAATATGATGATAATGTGGAAATTATTATTACATGGGTAAATATTTTTCTTATTATTTAAATCTCTTTAAACTAATTGATTCTTTAAGCAAATATGACCTGCTCGGGTATTATAACATATGTAAATGTAAAATGAAGGGCATTAGCACAAAGTTCAGAAGGAGAGAAACACACGTACAGTCTGGAAATATTCTTAAGCTCTGTGTGAAATACATTGTCATTTCAATGTAGATTGTGATGTGAATAAGCCATACTACGAATCCTAAAGCAACAGCAAAACAACAAAATGAAGAGTTACAGCTAACAAATCTACACAGGAAGTAAAACGGAATCATAGGGCTTCCCTGGTGGCGCAGTGGTTGAGAGTCCGCCTGCCGATGCAGGGGACGCGGGTTCCAGCTCCGGTCCGGAAAGATCCCACGTGCCGCGGAGCGGCTGGGCCCGTGAGCCAAGATGGCTGCTGAGCCTGCGCGTCCGGAGCCTGTGCTCCGCAACGGGAGAGGCCCCAACAGTGAGAGGCCCGCGTACCGCAAAAAAAAATAATGAAAGAAAAATAAAAAATGGAATCCCAAACAAACTTCAATCAATACAAAGCAAGTGGGAAACAGGAAAAAGAACATAAAACAAATGAGACCAAAATATAAAAAACGAAAAGCAGGTATTTCAAACCTTGCCATATCAACAATAACATTAAATGCAAATGGTCTTAAAACCCCAATTAAGAGCAGAGCTTGCCAATTTGGACAAAAGGCAAGACCCAAACTATATGATATGCTGACAACTATTAATGTTTCTTTAAAACTCCCTTTAAATATAAACATGTAAGGAGGTTAAAAGGAACTTGACAGAGAAAAGTAATACCATGCTACCTCAGACAAATGCAATTTGGTGTGGCTGTATTCCCATCACAGAAAAGAGTTACTACTTTTTTAAAAAAAATTTATTTTTATTTTTAGCTGCATTGGGTCTTCGTTGCTGTGCACAGGCCTCTTCTAGTTGCGACGAGCAGGGGCTACTCTTGGTTGCGGTGCGCGGGCTTCTCACTGTGGTGGCTTCTCTTGTTGCAGAGCACAGGCTCTAGGCGTGCGGGCTCAGTAGTTGTGGCACCTGGGCTCAGAAGTTGTGGCTTCAGTAGTTTCAGCACACAGGCTCAGTAGTTGCAGCACACGGGCTCTGGGGCACGCGGGCTCAGCAGTTTTGGCTCGCGGGCTCTAGAGCGCAGGCCCAGTAGTTGCGGCGCACAGGCTTAGTTGCTCTGTGGCATGTGGGATCTTCACGGACCAGGGCTCGAACCCGTGTGCCCTGCACTGGCAGGCGGATTCTTAACCGCTGCGCCACCAGGGAAGTCCCAAGAGTTACTTCTTGACAATAAAAATGTCAATTTACTAAGACAAAGATGTCTATTTACCAAGACGCATATACACCTAACAAGAGACTCCTCAAAAGGCAATAGACCAAAACTCGTAGATATGCATGGACAGCCAGAGAAACTCACAATTTAAGTTTAATTAATTTAATCGAGTTAAGATTTAAGTACTCTTTCTTAATAACTGACAGAAAAAGGAGACAGAATTAGTAAGGATATGAGAGATTTGTTCAACATGTCCAACAACCTGTCCTAATCGCTATAGAACTGTCCACCCAAGAACAGGCAAATAACATTGTAAATCAGCTACACTACAATAAAAAATTCAATATTCTAAAAAGAAAAACCCACAAAAAAGAATTTACAAGCTATTGCTGTACATCAGCTACACTACAATAAAAAATTCAATATTCTAAAAAGAAAAACCCACAAAAAAGAATTTACAAGCTATTGCTGTACATCAGCTACACTACAATAAAAAATTCAATATTCTAAAAAGAAAATAAACCCACAAAAAAGAATTTACAAGCTATTGCTCTGAAATTTTACCCACTGCATTTAATCCTAAAATGTTAACTTAAAAATATATTACAATTAAAAAGAAAAAAACTAGAATAGCCAAAGAGGCATTAGTTTCAAGAGAACACATTTAGTATGTTAGACCATATTCTGAAACACAATACTTTTCTTAGTCAATTTAAAATGACTCTGGTCATATCTAGAACATTTTTTTTAATTTTAATTTTTTAGTTCACATTTAAAAAAACAGAAGTATAGGTGACTTATTATTTTATGTTTAATTAGAGATTTCTGGATCCTATTGGAAGGGTAAAGGGAAATATTAGTTACCTTTTAAATCAGTATAGAGGGTGCTTACTCTCTGTTTTCTATACTTAATTTTATACTTATAATACTTATCATTTGAAAAATTAAAATTATATATTAAATAATTCTGGAATATTATTTCCTTTTATGTAGTAAGTATAAATTAGTACCTAGTGAATCTAGGTACTACAATCTAGTGAAAATCTAGTGACAATCTAGTGAAATGCATGGGTGTTCACAACTGTCAAATTTTTGCATACTAGTATTCCATTTCTTAAGAAATCCAAGGACTCTTTATTTTTCTTCTTCAAATACAACATTCTGAGGAGTTTCATGTGAAATTTCAAGCATGACAAAATGCTATCAGAGGGTTGATAACTACGACTTCAAAAGAGGCTGAAAAGAAGCTTTGCTCCAGTATTAAAAGACCCGGGTTTGACCTTGGGGTGCAGAGAATCGTATATTAAGAGAGCAGAGAAATTCCGTACAAATTCTGACATGAAGGATACAGTGAGTGAGAGGATGAAGCAAAGTGCAAAGCAGCTGCTTAAAGGATGAATATACAGATATATCACGAGCAACCTCCTAGATGTGGACCTTCTTGAGACTTTATAAAGAGCCCTGAATAAGAAACGCGCAAAACTGACTCTCAAGGAGGTTATTGGTCTATGGCTCCTGCATTAATCTCATCCCGTGGGCTTCAGTAGCCAATACGACCTGCACATTTTAGAGCCTGAATTTCTCGGGAGTGTGAGAAGGAAAGATATGAGTAGGAATTAACTGTAGCCTCTGGGCTTAGAGTAGAAGGAGTACCTCTTCACTGCTGGTGAGTGGGTTAAAGATGTAGATAGAATTGAGGATGAAACGACTACGCCATTTGCAGCAACATGGATGGATCTAGAGATGATCATTCTGAGTGAAGAAAGTCAGAGAAAGACAAAGATCATAGGGTATCACTTACATGTGGAATCTAAAATATGATATAAATGAACTGATTTATAAAACAGAAACTGATGCACAGACATAGAGAACAGACTTGTGGTTGCCAAGGGCTGGGGTGAGGAAAGGGATGGATTGGGAGGTTGGGGTTAGCAGATGCCAACTATAACATAGAGGACGGATAAACAACAAGGTCGTACTGGATAGCTCAGGGGACTGTGTATAGCATCCTATGATAAACCAGAATGGAAATGCATATATATGTATAATATATATGTACATATGTGTATATAAATGTATAACTGAATCACTTTGCTGTACAGAAACAACACTGTAAATCAACTGTACGTCAGTAAATTTTTTTTAAAAAGATGTAAATAAAATTAAAATCAGAACACATGAATTTATTTTTCTGTCAGTCTAGATAACTTTAACTAGATCATTCCCAAGGTACGCTACACAGCAAAACCAGCACTTCTCTACCTGAGACCAATTTAATGTGTTCCTAAAATGTAATCTTATTTTCTTTCCATGCTGTGAATTGCCTTTGTCAGCTCAATACGGACGAGAGTGTAGCAGTGAGCATTCTGTTAACATGCGTGGACCAATTGGGGGTATTAAACAAACATACACGAGGCTGAGGAAGAACTCTTGTCCCTAAAATGATTCAGTTTTAGATGTTTTTCTTTTCAGAACAGGTGTTGTGCATGAAAGTTAGTGATAAAAATTTCAAAAAGCGTTTATCTGTTTGCAAAGATCTCCCAGCCGCTGGGTATTTGAAAGACTTACCGGGCTCTATGGAGCTTAGTAGATAGAGGTTTCATTTAAAGGCAAAGAAAAAAGAAGGGAGGGAGAGGGGAGAGAGAGGACACAGATGGAGAGAAGAGAGATACACAGAGAGGGCAAGAGATAGAGACTAAGAGACACAGAGACGGAGCAGGCAAACCCGAGTCCAAAAGACATCCCAGGCACCAGCTCCCTGGGGTTTTTTTTGTTTTTTTTTTTTTTTTTTTTTTGCGGTACGCGGGTCTCTCACTGCTGCGGCCTCTCCCGTTGCGGAGCACAGGCTCCGGACGCGCAGGCTCAGCGGCCATGGCTCACGGGCCCAGCCGCTCCGCGGCCTGTGGGATCTTCAGGGACCGGGGCACGAACCCGCGTCCCCTGCATCGGCAGGCGGACTCTCAACCGCTGCGCCACCAGGGAAGCCCTCCCTGGGGTTTTATTTTTCCATGTCCTGTGCTACGTCTCAGAACTGGACCTCCCACGCCTGTAGGGGAACCTTCATCCTTTCTTGGTAAGAGTCACATCAGAGGGCTTCCCTGGTGGCACAGTGGTTGAGAGCCCACCTGCCGATGCAGGGGACACGGGTTCGTGCCCCGGTCCGGGAGGATCCCGCATGCCGCAGAGCGGCTGGGCCCGTGAGCCATAGCCGCTGAGCCTGAGCGTCCGGAGCCTGTGCTCCGCAACGGGAGAGGCCACAACAGTGAGAGGCCCGCGTACCGCAAAAAAAAAAAAAAAAAAAAAAAAAAAGAGTCACAGCAGAACTTCCCAGCAAGCTCTGAATCCCCTTTTGCAACCACGCCACAGCATGTCACCAGTAAGGCCAGCTGCACACCACCGGTAAAGAAACTGAGTCTTGGGATCACCACGGGAATTTCGGACTTCCATCACACATCACAAAATCCCACTGCCCTTGTGCAAAAATCAGAGAGAGAGAGACGGCTTTTCCAGCCTGCCTGTGGATCAGCTCTATCCTTCATCACTGTTACATCTGTCTGGGGAGCGACGCATTCAGGATGAACTGAGGGAAGAATATGTATTCATGGGCTGATCCTCGTCTCCAGAGGGTCACATGTGACACTTGGGTGCAATGCACGAAGCATCTCGAGGTTTATACAACAAACATCACAAATTCCTAGTATAATATACCCTCCCGGTAACTACAGTCACCAGTCTGTGTATGAGATGCTCACAACGTATTCATCTTATAACTCCAAGTCAATGATACCTCAGTAAAGCTGGACGACTAACGCCAACACCACAGTTAGGACTTGAAACTCGTGGACGTAAGCTCTGTCATCTACCAATCAGGAGTGAGCAGAGTTACCTGCTAGCTAAAAGCCACTAAATCAGTGGCTACTTAGGGAAGTATCATAACCAAAAGCCAAATAACCACCACCACAAATTAAAAGCAAACAAAACCCAAATACAAGAAGTTTAACTCCTGTGACTGTCGTGAAATCTACCCCAGTTAAACACCGGGTAACTGGTAACTCCCACAATGAGCATTGTGATCTCTGGGGCAGTGGTGTCACGTGCTTTAAGAAGGCACATGCACACTTCTGGTTTATTCTTTGTTAATCTTCTTTATCTTTTTTAACTTTTTATTTTACATTGGAGTAGAGTTGAGTAACAATGTTGTGTTAGTTTCAGCTGTACAGCAAAGTGATTCAGTTGTACACAGACACGTATCTATCCTTTTTCAAATTCTTTTCCCATTTAGGTTGTTATATAACATTCAGCAGAGTTCCCTGTGCTGTACCGTAGGTCCTTATGAGTTATCTATTTTACATACAGTAGTGTGTACATGTCAATCCCAAACTCCCAATCTATCCCTCGCTCCACCCTCCCCGCCCCAGACATAGAGACTTCGTTCTCTAAGTCTGTGAGTTTGTTTCTGTTTTGTGAATAAGTTCTTTTGTATCAGTTCTTTATAGATTCCACCTATAAGCAGTATCATACGATCTCTCTCTTTCTCTGTCTGACTTATTTCACTCAGTATGACAATCTCTAGGTCCACGCTTGTCCTAACCACTGGGGTCTGCAGGTCAGGGAAGTGGTTGCATAAGGAGATTTTCTCCAAGTGGTACTGCACTGTGGTCTTAACCATGAGAAATACTGGTTTAAACAAACTCAATTTGTTCCCATTTCCCCTTTACCCGGGGCTTCAGGTATTAACTGACCAACCTCCAGGAAGGAGAGTTAAAAGAAAACAGCTTCTCAAGCATATTTAACCTCAAAACCAGATTTTCACGGAATATCTCATTTTGGGAAATACGGACCTAAGACAAGAGTTCCTGAGCTCAGGGGACGGATCAGATATGTCTATGGAGCTTTTAGAAACATATTCAATCCTGTTTGTCAGTCTAGACCTCCTCCTGAACCAGGGTCTCCAAGGTACCCCACGTATTCCCAAACTATCTCTTCTGGTGTTTCGGGGAGAGAGTAGACATGCAGGCATCTCTGTCTCCCCATGAGTATGCACTTTCTCCAACATCTTTAAGGTAACTGTTGCAAATGCTGATGAAAACCGTGGGACTTTAGATCACGTGTGTCAAAGGAGAGGAAACAGCAAGTCAATAACTTGGTCGTCAGGGTATGGCTCAACGATCCCTTTTAATTTTTTCTTTTTATAATTGCACATTGACACGACTTCCATTAAGCTTTGCCAGGGCTCCCATCACTTTGCCTGTCAAGGTGTCAGGCATCTGTTGCAACTGATTTAGATGACAGTGGCCAGATGACCCGCAGGAGTCAGGCAATTAATCAGATAACAGGAAACATGCTACTAAAATAGGCAAGTAATTGAAACAGCTTGCCTGAGGAGCTGTAATCAATCTACTCGTTCCTTAGAAAATATATGGATATTGAATAAGGATGTCACATCCCTCCCCCACCCTACGCCCAGCAAGTTTTAAAATATTTGGGTGACGCTTAGCTGCATATTTTAGGGGTATCAGCCTTTTAGTCCCACCCCTCAAAAATCCTTCCCCTTCCTCTCTCCAAAGGGAAGGTGGGAAACAGGAAAGAAGTATCAAAATAGGAAGAGCCGTCTTTTCTTTTTAAAGCAAACTAAGCTAGCATCTGTTTTTGAGGATCCGTAGTTTCCCACGCAATTTTCCATGAAGGACAGACGGAAATCCGATTTTGCATTTAAAATAAAGCCAAAGAAGACCTAAAAGACATTTCTGCAATGAAGACATACAGGTGGCCAACAGGCACATGAAAAGACGCTCCACATCACTCATCATTAGAGAAATGCAAATCAGAACCACGATGAGGTAGTACCACATACCAGTCATTATGGCCGCCATCAAAAAGTGTACAAACAATAAATGCTGGAGAGGGTGTGGAGAAAAGGGAACCCTCCTGCACTGTTGGTGGGAATGTAAATTGGTACAGCCACTATGGAGAACAGTGTGGAGGTTCCTTAAAAAACTAAAAATAGAACTACCACACGACCCAGCAATCCCACTCCTGGGCGTATATTCAGACAAAACTATAATTCTAAAAGACACATGCACCCCAATGCTCACCGCAGCACTATTTACTATAGTCAAGACATGGAAGCCACCTAAATGTCCATCAACAGATGAATGGATAAAGAAGATGTGGTACATATATACAATGGAACATTACTCAGCCATAAAAAAGAACAAAATAATGCCATTTGCAGCAACGTGGATGGACCTAGAGATGATCATACTGAGTGAAGTCAGTCAGACAGAGAAAGACAAATACATATGATATCACTTACATGTGAAATCTAAGAAAGGGATACAAATGAACTTACTTACAAAACAGAAACAGACTCACAGACAAAGAAAACAAACTTACGGTTACCAAAGGGGAAAGCGGGGGAGGGATAAATTAGGAGTTTGGATTAACAGATACACACTACTATATGTAAGACAGATAATCAACGAGGACCTACTGTACAGCACAGGGAACTCTGCTCAATATTCTGTAATAACCTAAAAGGGAAAAGAATTTGAAAAAGAATAGGTACACGTATAACTGAATCACCTTGCTGCACACCTGAAACTACCACAACATTGTAAATCAACTATACTCAAATATAAAATAAAAATCAAAAACTGAAAAAACATTTATATGCAGGAAAAATGAAAATGAGTAAATGACTTCTCCAGTAAGAGTGGCAACAGAGACCTTACCCCTGGAGAGTTCAACTCTGAAATCACTGGGCCAATTTCAGAGGTGGACAGTGCAGGATACAGCCCGACAAGAAGCAAGACAAATTCGGAATTAAAAGAAAAACTGATTCCCATATACAATCTTGTCTCTGAGTCATTTATAACTTCATCTTGTTCCACTGCTGATCAAATAGTAATGACCTCCTACAGGCTGCAAGATAGCACAATAATTTACACATATGTTCGTACTACAGGCTTGCAAATAATTATCTGGAATGGATTTTATAGTCACTAAGCTTTGGCTTCTTGCTTCATTATAAAAATATTAAAATAAATTTACTCGTGATTTTTTTTTTTCTGAGGCCATCAGCTTACGTGCTTCTACTCTGTTCGGATTCTATTAGGCTTCCCTCAAGGAGATAACTTTTTCTGGCTTTAGATTTTTAAAAGAAAAAGCATGTTTAAAAGTCAGAGAAAGGGCGAAAAAGAAAAGGTTAAAACAATCTAAGTTCCTCATAACTTTGCCCACTGATTACACACATGGCCCCTGGAAAACGAAAAGGGCACGTCATCAAGGGGAGAGTTTGTTTTCTCAAGTCTGGAAAAGTAATCACTTGAACTTTCAGGGCGACAGACTGTCTATTCGTGACAAACTAACTCAATTCTGACCATACAATGCTTGTGGATTCGTGTGGGCATTTCCCCCCCAAATCACTGCCATGGAGTGGGCAGGGGGGAGCATTGGGGCATCTTGTTTTCTTCTGTTGAGTTTTGTTTTGGTTCCCCTTTTAGAGATGCTTTTCACTGTCATTTCAACATAGATCACAGAGCCTCTGAATACCTCTTCTGATGGCAGGGATTAAATGCCATTTATTCTAGAACAGAAGGTGGTGTGTGAAAATACACACTGTGCGTTTCACGAAGCAACAGAATCAACCCAGAGGCTGCAGATAGGAGGGACCACTTAGGTCCCCGGGGAAGAGGGCTTTCTGGGAGAGCTGCTAAGGGGTCTTTGGCAGGTGGACACACCAGGAAGATAAACTGCACACCAGGTGCACGAAGCCGCAGAAGAGAATCCCATGTTCAGACAGCAGTGGGTGTTCGAACAAGACGTGGTCTCCTGAAGCTGCTGGCTGCCTTTCCCAGGATCAAGCCCTGAAGAACGCCAAGGACAAGAAGGAAAAGAGAGAGAGACAGCCGAAGCCCACGTTTGCCTGGGGGCCGTTGCCACTGGTGTGTTGATGGGGTGCGTGGAGAAGTGGATGGCGGGGTTAGCCTGGGGTAGCCCTGAAAGTGTGTGGAGACCAAACTAAGAGGAGGAGAGCCCGCCTTTTGCTTTCGTTTCTCTGCCACCGTGGCCTCCTCCTTCACCTGTCTTCTCGAGGCTCCTAGCCTCCTGAGTCACACAAAGGCAGTGTGAGTGAAAAACGTGTCACCTGCCGTAACAGTGAACAAAGGATGGTGCAGCCATCGAGCCCTCAGCCACTGCAGCTGCCCCGATGTTTTGCCCTGAGAGGATTCAGGATGGAGAAAACCAGGATCCTGGCCCTAGAGAGTTAAGGTGCATATCAGAGGACTGATTTCAGGGAGCCCAGGCTCCTGCATCTTCCCATGCATACCAAGTGCTAAATCCTTTAACTTGAGATATGTGGTTTTCTTTCGTTAACAGGAATCTTTTGACGTTCTGGCCTTTGTTGCCAAAACGTCTATACATCCAGGCTCCTCCCAGAGCTCTTTGGAGCTGTCCCCCAGAGCTACCTGGGAGGCTGCCTCCCGGACGTACGTCCTCAGTTTTGTCCTCCAAATGAAACGTCATTCTCAACTTGGAGGTTGTGCAGTTTTTTCAGTCGACCAGCAGCATGGGGAAGTTTGAGTTTGTGAGAAGCTGAGAAAGACAGGCGGTGGGCGGATCCCCTCTGCATTGAATGTGTCTCATGACTGCACCTTTGGGGATGACAAGAGGAAGGGGACGACGGCATGGGTGTTGGCCCCCAGCCTGCATTTGCCGAATCTGACCCCCTATACGCCCCGACGCCCTCCTGTTGGCCCTGAGAGGTCGAAGAGGTCTGCAGTTTTGAAAAGGTACTGTTTATTTTTTTTCCTTTTTTCTTCCAGTTTTTTGGGACATAATTGACTTCCAGCACTGTATCAGTCCAAGGTGTACAGCATAAAGATTTGACCTACATACCTCATGAAATCATGATCACAACACGTTTAGTGAACATCCAGCATATGGTATAGACACAAAAGTAAAGAAACGGAAACAAAGCTCTTTCCTTGTGATGAGAGCTCTTAGGATTTACTCTCAACAACTTTCACATAAAATGAACAGCAGTGCTAATTACATTCATCACGTTGTACATTACACCCCTAGTACTTATCTATCTTGTAACTGGAAGTTTCTGCCTTTTGACTACACCTTTATCCAGCTCCCCTCCACCCAACCCGTCCCTGGTATCCATAAATCTCAACTCTTTTTCTGTGAGTTTGTTTGCCTTTGAAGTATAACTGACCCACAACGCCGTTAGTTCCTGTTGAAAACACCCACATACGACTCTTCAAATCCTACATGGACTTGACCACCGAAGCAATAAGCGTAACAGGTGGTACTAAATGATTCTGAAGGGTCTAAAAGTGTGTAGGTGTCACAGAGACCATTTAAAGCTATATTTTTTCCTAAGCACTTACAGACTATTACAATAATTAAGTCATAAAAAATTTCAACCAAGATCAAAGATAAAGTATCCTAGAGACCATACTTTCTGTCTCTTACTTCATATTATGTGAACATTGATTGACATTAATTTATACATTAATAAGAAGGTAGATAATGAATTCTTGCATATTTAATAAAATATAGAAACGTGCATAGGTAAATAATCGAGTTACAGAAGACATCATCACCAGAATTCTAAAGATGAGAACTAAAGAATAATGGAAGTACTACCTATCAAAATACTATGTTGATATAAAATTGGGTCACGGAGGGAATTACATTCTTAAAATTTTTAATTAAAAAATAAACTATCTCAAAAGCGATGATGTACATGTTCCTATAAAGAGAATAACAAACAGCAGAGACCCCAAGAATGTAAAAGGAAAGCAATACCATAAATAAGAGAAGAAATAAGCCATACAGAGTAGGAAAGGACAACCGAGAAATTCCGCACCACCAGGAGTTGTTCTTTAGGGGGAAAAAAAAACAAAACTGGAAAACGATGCACACCTCTGACAGTAAGAGATAAGGAGATGAAATACAAAATAACAACATTCTAAATGGAGACGGAGTCATAACTACAGGTAAAATAGAGATTATAAAACAAAGAGAATACCATCACGCCTTCAAAGACTTTGCCGTATGAGACAAACGTCAAGGCAAAGTTTAAGAATCATTTTAGGGCTGGTTTACTAAGAAGTAAAAAGATGGAAGATCCTATGCGTTAAAGACCCTGCAGTAGAAGCTAGAAGTCTCCCCACAGAGTTTAAAACTTCAGGCCCAGAAGACTCCCATGGGCTGTTCAAGAATAGATCATACTACTAGTTTTATGGGGGAAAAAAAAACCACGCAGAAACCAATGAACAGTGGAAATGGAACAGCCCCCAACTCACTCTTTAAGGCTGAGTGAGCTCAACACTCAACCTTGACAAAGAGACCGTGGGAAACAAAGCAAAGCAGAATTCCGTTGCGCTCACAGCTTTCGTTTCAAGTATCTAAAGAAATGATTCACAAGCCCTCTTCCACCATGGATAAAATAAGAGTGAGCCACGACCTCCTTGGGCACGTCCCTGTGCATCAAAGGTTTTTTTTATTAGAAAGCCTAGAAATGCAATTTCTCACAGTGTTGCCTTTTGAGAGGAAAAGCGGCATCGTCGGAATGGAAGGAGAAAACGCAGGGATAATACTGGAGTCTCGTGTCTCAGCACACTGTCATCAGGAATCCACTGGAAATTACACAAGAGGTGATAACGTTATACAAAAATGATACAGCGAACACCGCCTTAGATGGGGAAGCACCAGCTTTACATCGGACACGAGAAGGGGACACGTGCCTTGAGGTGATATTTGACCCTCCTGAGTTTGGCAAATTAAGTGACTCTGCTCAGATGAAGCGAAGGTTCAGATGTGAATCCCCAGCATCCCTCATGCATTTTGGGCGGGAAGAAGGAATTGGGTCAACCCACTTAGGAAAGCATGATCTCCCAAAGCTGACCACAGACAGAGCCTACAGCAAACCGATGATTACCCTCTTGGGTGCACGTACAACCCTGTGAAACACCAACAAGATTGCAGATGGCATGCAACCCTTTCTTTGTAAAAGGCAATGAAAATTAAAAACATATATCCAGGGCTTCCCTGGTGGCGCAGTGGTTGAGAGTCCGCCTGCCGATGCAGGGCACGCGGGTTCATGCCCTGGTCCGGGAGGATGACACATGCCGCGCGGAGCGGCTGGGCCCGTGAGCCATGGCCGCTGAGCCTGCGCGTCCGGAGCCTCTGCTCCGTAACGGGAGAGGCCACAACAGTGAGAGGCCCGCGTACCGCAAAAAAAAAAAAAAAAAAAAAAAAAAAAATCCACATAAATATCTTTGTATCAAGTTTTAAACTCCGTCAAGGAACATACTTCATGCCTCAGCTGGGAGTGAAAGGTATACAAGTGGTCTACTCAGAGGGGTTACAAGAGGAACAACTGTTTTAAGTAGAAAACTGCAGCTAGAAGCCCCCTGGGTTATCACGAGTATATCATAGACTCCTAAGGTGCAAGACCAACGCCAGGCAGGCTCATTTTAAGTGCATCTCCTCTGCTACTTCCACCAGCAGCCTGGAGCACACACCCTAGCTAAAGACAGGAAATGTAGCATTTGCTTCTGACAAAATTTTTTCGAAATAGAGTAACCACCACCCATTTGAGAGCTAGTTAAAAATACTGATACGTGGGACTACCCTGGCGGCGCAGTGTTTAAGAACCCGCCCGCCGATGCAGGGGACACGGGTTTGAGCCCTGGTCTGGGAAGATCCCACATGCCGTGGAGCAACTAAGCCCGTGCACCACAACTACTGAGCCTGCGCTCTAGAGCCCGCGAGCCACAACTACTGAGCTCACATGCCACAACTACTGAAGCCCTCGCGCTACAAGTACTGAGCCCACATGCCACAACTACTGAAGCCCGCATGCCACAACTACTGAGCCCACATGCCACATCTACTGAAGTCCGCGCGCCTAGAGCCCGTGCTCCACAACAAGAGAAGCCACTGCAATGAGAAGTCCATGCACCGCAATGAACAGTAGCCCCTGCTCGGCAACTAGAGAAAGCCCACGTGCAGCAACAAAGACCCAACGCAGCCAAAAAAAAAAAAAAATATATTGATACTTGCATTCTATTCCAAGAGAATACATCGTTCTGTGATGGGAGGGGTAGGGAGGGCTGTTCCAGAAATATATAACTTCCTACAAGCACCCCCAGATGAACCGGATTCTGATGAGACGGGCACAGTTCACACTGGGTGCCTCAGATCCACGCAAAGACTCACACACCTGGGAGAGTCCACAATTGGCTCTCAGTACTCAAGGAGACTGGCTCAGCCCCCAGCTGGGTGGGGAGGCGGATGGAGGTCTTGGGGAGAACGATGGGGAGTGTTGGTCCAATGAAAGCGGACGGTAAAAAAAAAAAAAAATTAAAAAAAGGGACTTCCCTGGTGGTCCAGTGGTGTGGCCACCAATATATAAATAAATAAATTTAAAAATTAAAAAAATTTTAAATTAAAAACAATTTTTAAAAATTAAAAAATTATTTTTAAAAAAAAATTAAGAAAAGGAAAGAAAGGGCACTGTAATTGGGAGAAGTTCTGGATCCTAATAAAAAGCTTACCCAATTTCCCGCCATGAATAGGACTAATATGGAAGTCTCGATGCACAGGATCTCTTCCATTATTCACCAGGTAATGAGTCCCACTCAGGAGACGGATTCCAGCAAGTGGGTGGTATGCAAAGGGTTCACACCGTGGTTTGAAAGATGTTGTGCACTGTCCAAGATTGAGACGCTTTCTCAGAAATGAGAAGGTCCTCTCTCACGGGCACACGTCCCCATCAGGGGAGTGTTCCACAGACGTGCCAGTCCTGGAAAACTTGATCAGGCTCCATTGGGTGACGTAACATTATTCAAATAGATGCATGTATTCGTACTGAGGCTTTGGAAGCAGGTAATGGCCAGGTAGTACGCGTTTCCTTTCCACGAGGGGGCATTTTGCTCTGTGTGAGGTTATTGTTTTGTCATTAGCAAATGCATGAGCCCATTTTAATGCCCGTTTTGTGTGTGCCGTTCTGTTTGTCAGATGCAGAGACTAGTGAATGATGTTTTAGGGCAGATGAATGAACCTGATACAGAATTCTCTTGGTTTTGAGGTGCCAAGTTTTATTGTTTTCAAATTCAATTGTTGTATGAAAAGGGAACTGTATCTATGCCTTTATGAGATAATATAGCTCCAAGGAGATACACACACACACACACACACACACACACACACACACACACTCCACCATCATTTAGGGAAACAAAAATTGGGGAAGAATATGAAAAACAGCATCTAACTGAGAAAAAAGAGTAGGAGATTGTAAAGCATCTTTAATTAGAAGATGCAGAGATGTCCCCTGGTCTGCCTCACACACCCAACTCCAGACATGACAGCAATTATATAACAGACGCAATAAATTCAGGGTCACAGAGACACCCTCTTCCTCCCAGACTCCTTGATATTTTGTTCCTGAATCTTCAGCATCTAACACAACATCCTCATCACTGGACGAATGAATGAGTTTATTTAGGTTGTTATCACTTTCCTACTATTTTTGCATGTACCGTATCTCACAAGTACTGTGGTTTTGTTTTAAATCTCAAATAACCTTTAAAAGGTAGGCACGGGATTTTACTTAAACAAAGGAAAAAAATGAAGGTCCAATGAGGTTGAACTTGCCTAACGATTAGTTGGATATTACGGGAGACGTACACTGAGGTGAAGTTGCGAGGGCCAGTGACACGTGGGGGGAACACCTCCGAAGGGTGAAAGGCTGGGGGAGAGCTGGGCAGGAAGATTCCGCAGAATACGGCACAGATCTGATGCCTATGAGGGCAAAGGACGAAAGGGAGAAGCAACATGGCACAAAGGACGCCCCCGACAGACGTGCTGATCTAACTGGGGCATAGCCGGCCCAGGGCAGGTTCTGAAGCAAGACTGCCCCTTGGCGGGGTCTCCCACTGCGAAGACTCGCTGAGAACCCCGTTCTGCTCAGTCCCGGACGGGGGGCAAGGTCCGAAAGGCCCTAAAGCTGGAAGCGCTCCACCAGAGGCACAGCTCGCAACTGCGTGGTGAGTCCCTGAACACAGATCCGAGCCACACTCTCCGGGGCCATCACGGTCACGGCACAAGGCCAGAACGGGGCACAGCAGAAGCAGAATCCAGCCCCTGAAACCCCCAAACCGCGGTTCCTCGCCGGCTGTTGCAAAGACAGACGACACTGATGAGATCTGCCTCCCAGGACGACGTTGGGAAAGGCTGTTTTCAAACGCCTTACGTGTCTACTCAGGGCTCTTTGTCGTTATGCGTCTCAGAGGCCGACGACCCAGAAGCAGAGGTTTGCTTCGAGGACGGAGCAGATGGCGCATCAGAACCCGGAACAACAGAACTGCGGGCTGAACTCCCGCCGCTGTGTGTCTTCAACTTCCCCGCCCGCCGCCGACGCGGAAAATCCCACCTTGAGGCATCCTCGCCAGGCAAGGGTGACAGCTGCAGAGCTGCAAGGCTGCAGCCTCTGCTGGTTTTGCTTCTAGAATTTTACGGCTTCCCTCTCCCCCCTACGGTGATTTCCTTAACCTGCTGAATCCCTACTCCTTGCAGCTCACGGAATACTTCTTTATATTCTAGGTACAAGAGCCTCCTGTGTCCACACCTCAACCTCCTCTAACTGTGCTCTCTCCTCTTTTATTCTTCCAAGAAAAGGTGAATACATAACATGTCTTTGTTGCCGCTGTTGAGCGCTATCTTACAATACCTGGGATATTCACCCAGGAAAACCTTTTGTTTCAAATAGCAGCTAAAAATTTGTAGTTTACTTTGATGCAGTTCCAAAGTACTTATGCCCAGAATTATGAGAACCTAATTTGCTATGGCAGAAGCAAAACGCTCTACTTTCAAGACGCAAGATTGCATTCTCCCCCGATGTCTCAATTAATGCTCAATGTTAACAGTAGCCTTCTGTTTTCACAGTTACGTGATAATTTAGGGTGAAATGATGTAATTCACATCAAGTAAGGGTCTTGAGAATGGTAGAGACTATTGAATGCAATCCACTACTCTTCCAAACGTTCATCATTCCCATCAAAGATTTCTAGATAATGTATTTGAGGTGCTGGACTGTTTGGAACATTTTTAGAGGGTAGGGAAAGGGTTTAGATGCCTTCGGCTTTAAAACTGTCAAGAGAAGCAACATGAAATTCTGCAAAATGCAGGCTTTGCATGTAAAATCCCAGAGCCCTTTAAAGGCAGCTCCTGAGAGAAGCTTTGTGGAAAGTAACGAAAGTGATTGGTTAAACAACAACAACAAAAAACTGTTAAATGTCTACAATTGAAAGTAACATGTCTGTAGGCATATCTTATTATACACTCATTTCTATTTGTGATCAAACAGCCATTAGGATTGCAGCAAAATAAATGAGTCATTCTGAGCAGAAAACGAGCTTTGATTTATTACATGAACACCAGGTCTTGCTACAGCCTGCAACTCTTAACGTTCCTTTAAATTGAAATTGATTCTCCTTTCTACAGGAGTGTAATTTGAAACACTCTGCAAACAATCATCCTGAAACGAAATTACTGAAAATGTCCATCGGACAAGGTGCATTTTGAAGTAAGTACCTGGTGCATTTGTTAATGAACGCCACGACAATCCTGGAAAGTGTTTATAGAATTACTAATACATATTCCACAGAAACCTATCGAATTAAGGGTAAAAACAAGCGCTCTCGGGTGTCTTTCAGTTTGTTCTTTTCCCCCAAATTATCAAGGAGGATTACAATCTTGCGGATAATGTTGGCAGATACAGTAAGATGTGATTAGATACAAAGAAGTTGTCTTGGAAATTTATTGGAGGCTGGAAAAAATGTATACCGTCCTCTTCTTCTCAAAGTATTAAGTGTTTCTAGCCATGATCTAATACTTCTGGGTCTTGGGTTTTAATCCATTTCAGAATAAACGGTTGATCCTCTCCATTGAACTGTCAGTATCTGTAGCAACTCTACTGTCACTTTCTAAAAATTTATTTTCTTCAAGTAGAGTTGATTTGCAATGTTGTGTTCACTTCTGCTGTACGGCAAAGTGACTCAGGTATACATATACATGTATCCTTTTTCATATTCTTTTCCATGATGGTTTATCACAGGATATGGAATATAGTTCCCTGTGCTCTACAGTAGGACCCTGTTGTTTATCTGTTACATATATATATAAATGTTTTTTTTAATGTCATCTTAATTTGAGTGTGAAAACACAAGCTACCATTTCAGGCCTATTCTCTACGTTGCGTCGTGAAGAGAGGAAGCATTGGTCTTACGTGGGAAAACAGGTGGAAACCATCAAGGTGGGACACAACTTCAGAAGATTTCCCTTCTGCTCGCTTCTACTCCATTAAGGCTTCGTCACCCCAAATCCAGCAGAACTTCATTTCAAGGAATTAGTGAGGAATACAACTCTATTGTCCACTCTGGAAATGATTTCAAAAACAATCCTTACACAGAAAACAGTCCTTACTTTTCTTTAGTTCTCAACACCCTGATTTAGTTGAAAAACTCCCTCTATCTGAAGCAGGGTGTAAATATATGTCTGTTTTCTACTTCATCCTCCCCAAGTAAAAAAAAAAAATTTCATTGGGAGAACAAATTCATCACAGAAATTCAAGGTAGTCAGTTCTAAGAGTGTAAGTCTCAAATCACCCATGGAAGACAAGAAAAAACATATCTGAAGAGACTGCTGGGACAAAGCGTGTTCCATTCTTGATGACATTAATATTTCCAGCAAAATGTGCTTTTGATTTAAAATGGTCTTTTTATCCTACAATTTAAGTCTGTGGGCTATCCGGGATACAACACTGAGAGACTAGATTTTCTGGGTAATTTTACCATCTGTCAAGAAGCTTCAAGGACTGAGCTGCTCCATTCAATTACGAAGTACTTCTTTTAAAAAGAGGTCCCTAAAAAAAATTTTTTTTAATAAAATTTAAAAAAAAAGAGGTCCCTGACTTTGTATAACATTTTTATATTCATGCAGAATCTAAGGAGGCAACCTCTCAGATTGCCTCACTACAGAACTGAGAAGTAGACATAAAAGGTTCGTGTCCTCCTAAAGGTCTCCAGCTCAAACCTTCTGAAGACACATCCACGGCTGTGGGTACCACCTCTTGGGTCTCCATCAAGCGTGAATCCACAGAGACCCCCAAGTGACTTTGTTACAAAGAAGAAGATGAATTAAATGACGTTAATATTTGTAAAAGAGACGATAGAACAACCCATAAGAAGGCAAAGAAACAAGAACAAGAATGGTAACGAGAAACATATACAATAAAACAGGAGGAGGAGAAATGCACCCCACGTGAGTGGGATGATATAAACGAGGATACTCTGCTCCAACCTTGGAGGAAACATTTGGAAAAAAAGATTTCACTGGAGTCCCTGTGGACAGAAACTCTTGGTTTAAATCTGCGAAGATACCTGCCTGGAATAGACTGTTTCCGCCTCATAAAATGTGCCAGTGTTTTGTGTTTACGTTGGTGACCTGCCCTCCTGTTTCAGTAAAGCCTTACGCCTTCACACCAAATCAACAGCAGTTGTTGTGGTCCAATAAATAAATGCACACGGATGAGTCAGGCAGAAAGCTGTGAATGCCCCGTTAATTTGGATGCGCTGAGAAGTGCATAATGCTCGTAAGATTTAACCTTCACGGGGCACCTAGAGATTTCGGGGGGAGACAAGGAACTGCCATGTAGTCGTATTTCAGTTAACAGGGGTGGAAAGATTTCTTTAAGCTATTTTGTTGCAGTAGTCACCATTATTGAGCCATCCATGTGAAACAATCCCAAAGGATTTTCCACCTAGAAGATATGACTAGGATTAGAGGCAAACCTGATAACTATATTTAAATACTGTTGACTCTGTCCAAGCAGGAATGCATTTGTTCTTAATTTCAGGAGGAAGATCAGGAATGAAGAATTGTTCCACCCAGATGTCCTAATGGGAAACTCAGCACGCGGTACATTTTATATCTACTTGCAGTAAAGATGCAGAAATGATTTAAAACAAACAAATATATACATGCATGTGTGTATATGGTAATACCCGCAGTCAGTATGGGGATTTCTCAGAAGACCAGACACAAAGGTAAACAATGACACCAGACAGGAAGCAACTGAAGGGAGACATCAGAAGAGGCACCCAGTGCAGGGACTTCTGAAGGTGAAGGGTAAAGGACCAGCCATTGGAAATAGAGCACAAGGCAATTCTTTTTTTTTTTTTTTTTTTTTGGCTGTGTTGGGTCTTCGTTGCTGTGCACAGGCTTTCTCTAGTTGCGGCGAGCGGGCTTCTCATTGCGGTGGCTTCTCTTGTTGCAAAGCACGGGTTCTAGGCACGCGGGCTTCAGTAGTTGTGGCACGCGGGCTCAGTAGTTGTGGCTCACAGGCTCTAGAGCGTAGGCTCAGTAGCTGTGGCACACAGGCTTAGTTGCTCTGCAGCATGTGGGATCTTCCCGGACCAGAGCTCAAACCCGTGTCCCCTGCATTGGCAGGCAGATTCTTCACCACTGCACCACCCGGGAAGTCCCAGAGCACAAAGCAATTCTAAAGGAGAAAATAAGATGCTGGGTGCGGGGGCTTGGACTATTACGAGGAGAATCTGGGGCCGTAGATCCCCAATCAAAGTCATTCCCGTGGATGAGTGAGATGGGTCAGCAATGTTGGAAGTGCTTGTCTCCAGGTGAGAACAGCAAGCATGGAAAATTGACTCGAAGACTTCGCGGCTACTAAGAGAAATGAAGAATCTGGAGGGTAGCATCCATCCCCACTGACGTGGAAAACAGTATTTAACCTATCAAGAGCTAAATGCACACTCCTAGGCAGCAGACTAAACAGAGGCTCTATCAGACGAATGGATACTCAGGCATCAGCTAATCTGATTAAGCAGGCATTCAAGAGGTGGAAGTCAAACGGATGAATGTGGATGTACGGATCAATAGGCATTTGAGAATAAAACACATAAAAGAAACAATCCATTTGAAAAAGCCAAGAACCCCATCCAAGTGAAGAGTTAATCAAGGGAACAAAATTATGTTTAAGTTTGTTTAATAGAGTCACAGTGATAAACAAGAGTAGGTGATCGTGAAACAAGAACAGTTACCAAAAAAAAGACAGATTCGATTTAATGCAGTGGTAAACCTAAAGAACAAAGAAAAACCTCGGCGAACAGGGATCAGCGAGGCTTACTAAAGATAAAATGCAAGGTTGTTAAGAGTTGAAATGCCCCTAAGAGAGGTGTGATTCAGAGCCTATGCTGTGAACCAGCGCAAGACGGCAGAACTTATCAAAGGATTGCCACATGAAACAGAAATGGAATGCCCAAAGGAGAGAGGAAAAAAAACTGGTGTGTAGCAGCCCTTGTTTTAGCCTCAAGCAATCACACCTTTGCTGCTGTAGGAATACCTCTCCGATTTAGGTCTCCAGAAATTTCAAACATTAAGATCCACCAAGTAAGAGTTTTCAACCAAAAATCATTTGTCACAATAAGTCAACAAAAACTAAACAGCCACACTATGGATACTAGAATAACTGCATTAAGAATATCAACTGTGTGTGCAATACAGAGACAGAAGATGTAGAATCACATAACTTCTATTACTAGAACAGCCGTTCGATACTCTCAAGTGCACTGGTCTTGTAAACGCACAGAGACAAAATGAGATAGAATGGAAATAGAATTCTTCCTCCAAGATGTGAGAAAGACGGGTGTGCGTGTGTGCATGCAAGAGAGTACGTGCACATATACCCACGCTGATCTGTCGGCTAAAACAATTTCGTCTTTGCAACATTCCACTTCCATTCTGTGCCCTCGCAAAATAAAATAGAACGTGTAAAGGATATGCAAGGTACTCTAAGGAAGTTCATCCCTTGCTTTAATAAAGAAATGAATCTGCTCATCCAGGGGTCGTTAAAACTTTTCTGTGAACACTAGATAACAAATATTTTGACTTCATAGACCACACGGTCTCTGTTGCAAATACTGAACCCTGCTACTGTAGCGAGAAAGCACCCATGGACCAAATGTAAACGAATGCCATGACCGTGTGTCAATAAAACTTTATTTACAAAGACATCGGGCGGAGCAGAGTTGGTCTATGGGCTGTACTCACTGGGCCATGCTTCCCTTGCCACACAGCTTCGGCAGCCTTGGGAGGTGATCAGGACCACAGTCCCACCAAGACACGTGGAAGCAGAAGCTGTATTGTAACAAGAGGTCCAAATGAACATCTTAAATGTGTTGCTAACCATTCTGTTATGCTCTGTCATCTTCTAAGATGCAGGAGCAATAAGGTTAGGTATGCTCTGTGGTCCCGGTGTATGATGAACAAGCGCACGCACACATGCATCGTGCACAGACATGCGTTCACACACACCAATGTTTGAAGAGCACTGCTCCCGACACACGTTATTAACAATGACAATTATTGATGAATGGTCCTAGTTAGTTCCTTGTTAGAGGAAATATCTGCATTGTTGACACTACCTGAAGAATTGTCATGAAAGACTCAAAGTGGGGAAAAAACAAAAATAAACTCCAGAAGGAAAGAATCAGAAACCTGCACCTGTGGCAGCAACAGCACCTCACTATAGAGACTTAGCACATCCAGTGTTCATCCATGGATGGTAAATGGCGCAGATACAGATGTAGATGAAGATGACAGAGACAAGGATATATGGATGCAAGTACAGATGTAGACGATGACATAGATGCACAGGTAGATGTAGATGATATAGATGCGGATGTAGGGATGCAGATGCTGATGAGATAGATAGATAGAGGTGATGGGTGGATGGATAGATAGATAGATGATAGATACATAGATAGATGATGGATACACAGATAGATAGATACATAGGTAGACAGATAGATAGATAGATGATTGATACAGATAGATAATATAGATAGGTGATAGATGAAAAGATGGATGGTAGAGATGATAGACTGATAGATAGATGATAGATACGTAGATGACAGATACATAGATACAAACATAGATACATAGATGAATAAATAGATGCAGATTTACATGATGATATAGATGTAGAAGTAGATGTACCTAATATAGATACAGATAAAATACATAAATACAGATGTAGATGATATAGATAGATCTATATAGATACAGGTAACTGCAAGTAGATGTAGATGATATACATAGACATAAGACAGATACAGATGCATGGATGTAGATGCAGGTGTAGATGATGATACATAAGTAGATGCAGATGACACAGATAAGTTATATGGATGCAGATGTAGGTGTAGATATGGATGGTATATACAGATACAGACACCTGGATGTAGATGATGATACAGATGTAGATAATGTACGTAGAGACACAGATGTAGACACACATCAATATGGACGCTTAGACTTGGATACGTACTTCCATATACCCAAGTCTCTCTGTCTATTTCTATCTCTGTATCTCCGTCTCAGCCTGCAGCCACCTTCAAAGAACGTCACGACTCCACAGCTTCCCACACTTTGACCTTCTTCAGATGCCACTGAATGTCCCACCCACACGACCAACTACAACACACCAACTCTGCAGCTCTGAAGGTCTGCATGACACAGATGAGGCTCACTTGCAAGACTCCCAGGAAAAGAAGGAAAACCTCATCACTTATGGTCAGTGTTCATCACTCCTGTTCATATCATTTATGGACCGGTAGTTAACTTTCCCTTCGCCAGACTTTGAGCTTCAGGTATAAGAGGAAGAAATAGAGTAAAAAAATAAAAAAAAAAATTAACTGCTGTAACAGACATACTGAGTAAACTACATTCCATGTACCTATTTAGACAAATGTATCCTTTTCCTTGTATTTCAAAGATTTTCGTCCTATTCATTTGAATTTTTTCCTCTACTTATGCTTGGGAATAAATTTTATTTGGATGGCTACCTCTTATAAATGAATACAAAAGGAATCTTTAAGAAACACTGAAAATAAAGGCTTGACCCTTCTGTTATGAAATGTAGTCTTGTAAATTTCAACAGGAGTAGTTCCAAGCACTCACTGTGGCTCCAATAAATGCCTTGAGTATGCGTGCACGCACACGCACACGCACACGCACACACACACACACACACACACACACAGACAATACCACAATAATATACATTCCACACACCTTAGGCAACTGCGGTACCACTGCCATGCAATTAGCAATAGCTTCATCCAACTTATGAGTGAAATTTCCAGTATAGGAAGAAAAAAGCCCCATCTGTCTCTTGACGACTAATTCTAACAAAACTAATGAACCTACCACAATCAACACAGAAAATAACAAAGTGAAAAAATAAAGTTGATGTTGTTTCTGCACCAATCTTCGCTTACCATTATATACCAAAAATATTTAACAAGTGATACTTAATATCAAAAAAACTGCCCATCTCTGCTAATAACCTCAATCCTGTTGTGTTAAAATCAAGACTATAGTGAAGAAGGGAAAAGGAAGAAGATAGGGAATCAAATAGACTGTAATTCCCATTAAACTGGTGACTTGGACATGAAATCTATTCAAGTTTCCGCAGTTCTCCCAAACCCCACCTCTTTACACACACCAGGAGCCCTGAAGAATTCCTCTCATCACTTCTGTTTCTTGAAAGACAGGTCAATTTTTGTTCATTTCCTTACACACCCTTGCTTCTCCAGACTTCTATCTGAGCAGCTACTGAAAAAAATGCCTTCAATGTTTTCAACCATTAGTCTTTTGAAAAATCCTTTGGAAAACTGACAGCACCTACCTTATGGGAGTTTACAGCTATATCACTGTATCCCTGAGTTCCTCAAGTGACCAAGATAAACTGTCTCTTTGCCAGCTGTCAATCCCTAATGGAGGGTGGACAAATGAGATACATGTGGGTTGATTCAGGCTTTCGTGATGGGGGGGCTGTTGGTTACGGTAGCATCCCCCTTGCCTACCTGACAAATACATCACTTTCCCCAAGGATGTGCAGTCATACCTTGCAACGTCTCCAAGAAAAGCCTCAAACACATACTTAGGTGAAGAGTCCAAACCAGTCTTATGTTTTGAGGATGCTTCTGCTTCTTTTGGGTTCCATCAAGCATTTCTACTCTGCCCAGCATTCACTCTTGGAGAACCTGCCAGCTGAACCCTGAATTAAGTTACTGACAATAAATTAAATAGTGGTATTATAGGACTCCCCTGGTGGCGCAGTGGTTAAGAATCCACCTGCCAAAAAAAAGAATCCACCTGCCAATGCTGGGGACACGGGTTCGAGCCCTGGTCCGGGAAGATCCCACATGCCGCGGAGCAGCTAAGCCCGTGCGCCACAACTACTGAGCCTGCGCTCTAGAGCCCGCGAGCCACAACTACTGAAGCCCGCGTGCCACAACTACTGAGCCTGTGCACCCAGAGCCCGTGCTCCGCAACGAGAAGCCACCGCAAAGAGAAGCCCGCGCACCACAACAGAAGTAGCCCCTGGTCGCCGCAGCTAGAGAAAAGCCCGCGCGCAACAACGAAGACTCAACGCAGCCAAAAATAAATAAATTTATTTTAAAAATAGTGATGTTATGAATTAATGAATAGCAATATTAATTTTAAACATCTGCCCATTGAATTATTTGCCTATTAACACAACATAATCCCTTCCTACTAAATACCAGTAGTTAAATTTCAGGTTATAATGAAAGATGGGTGCTTGAAAGATTTTGAGGAATGACCTCAAGGTCTATTAGAATGTACAAAAAGCCTTTGCCTTAATTAAGAGAATCAATTAAAGTTTTGGTCAATATTTGATTAAATCTGCTTGCCCGTTAAAATCCTATTTGTGGGAAGAAGTAGATCAATGTGGAATAATTAAACAGTGATTACTTTTATTGAAATGTATCTAATATATCCCTATACAAATCATATCTCAGGTTTATGTCCTACCTGTACAGTTTAATTCAGAACCCCTGGATGGAATTTGGGTGGTGCTAAAAACTTAGAGAACATGGATTTTATCCCTGATTTTCTGTAGAAATGCAGTTTCATACCAGCAAGCTTCAGAAGCAATCAGCAAAACCTGTGCATTACAAAAAATAAAAATAAAAACAACTCCACACACCTAGACAGTTATGGTAAGACCAGCAGACCTTGAGTGAGGAACAAAATTTTAGTCTAAGATAGCATCCATTTTTAATAGCGTTTTTTTTTTCATACTCTAGATGGAAACACAATGCATTTTTGAAGAGGACAGGCTGCAAATAAATATCAACCATGGTCTCTCACTGAATCAAATGTTGGCTAGCAGGAGGCAGATAGAGGCGTGAAATGGACACCTTGAACGCATTTTGCCGCATCTGTGGGTTATGTCACGCGTGCAGTTTTACATCTCAGCTTATCGTGTTGGGGAAGGCACAGTGGTTTAATTCAAAGGGGTCCTGACTATCGCTAGCTAAGTGATGGTAGGCATGTACCTCAGGTTCCTCGAGCATCTTTCTTCATGTATAAAAGAGAAATAAGGTACACCGGATAAATATGTGCATTGCAGAGCTCAGTGGCAAGGCTCGTATCTGGTTAAGAATCACGAGGTGAATGAGATACGTCCTCTCTGGAAAACAGGTCGTCACGAATACTCCAGGCGTGTATGTCAGGAGCCTCCATCCTTCCTTGAAGTCTATTATATGAAGAGACGTTTCAGAGAACACGCAAGCAACTAACTGGTCAAGGAGGTGACTTAGTGTATTTGCTCTGGGAAGTTTTACATAGATAAAGGTCAGAGTCAAGACTGCCCAGGCTCTTGCCTGAAAACTGCCTGGATCTCTTTGGTATGAGGGTAAAGCAGAATCCTTTTATGTATCATGACATTCAACTGAACAGTGATAGATAGACAGATAGGTAAGATAGTAGATAGACAGACATAGATACATAGTTACAGAGAGAGAGATGACAGCTAGCTAGCTAGCTAGATAATATTGATAGATAGAGATAAATGACAGACAGATCAACGATAGATGATTAGATAGGTAGAGAGAGAGAGAGAATACACAAAGTTAACCATGAAAGTTTAGTGTCAAACGTAGTGTATTTCCCAGCACTATTGAGGTACAATTTACATACAGTAACACCCATCTTTTTGAAGTGTAAAGTCTGTGAGTTTTGTCGACTGTATTATTTTGTGTAATCACTGCCACGCTCAAGATATAAACCCCTGTGAACATCCTCACAAGTTTCTCCATCCCCTTTGCAGCCCGACTTTCTTACTCCCAGCCCCAGGCAAGCATGGATTCATTCACTGTGGCCCTGGCTTTGTCTTTTCTAGAATTTCATATAAATGGCTCTTGCGGTCTGGATTCCTTCACTTCGCACAGAGTTTTTTGAAATGCATCTATGCTGCTGCATGTATTAATGCTTTGTTCCTTCTGACTGATGAATACTATTCACTGTACGAATGGGTAAACAGAAGTTGATCCATTCAGAATTTGATAAATATATGGTGTTTCCAGTTTTTCTTTTCTATTTTAAATAAAGATATTATGGATTCATGTTCAAGTCTTTGTGTGGACACGTTTCATGTCTCTGATAGATACCTGTGAGTGGAATTACAGGATCATGTGATTAGTACACATTTCAATTTGATACAGTCCAACTGTTTTCCAAACGGGCAAAACATATAATGAATTACTGATTTCTTGAACTTTGAAGGTTTAATACTTGATTACAATTGTTAGCAAACAGTAATAAGTTAAGATTATGGCTTTGCGGGTCTAAGCCTTTTAATTTTTAAAAATTCGAATATAGATACCTGATGTGTTCTATGTTATTTATAATAAATGCACATGGTCAAATACTTAATCTAAGAATAACTGTACACCAATGTTTAATTTCACCCAGCACTGTAGAATTCCTTGGAATATGTAAGTCATATTTCACAGGCTACTACTGCAAACACACATCTTTAATTAACGGCATATCTAACCGACCACCTTACCATCTGTAAAAATTCAAAGTATATTGAATATATATTTTCAAGACAGAGGTTTCTCAAATTTGTCTTGTTTAAGATCACAGCATGTGTGTCAAAAGCCCACCAACTCAATAATCGCCTTTGGAGTTCCTTTCTGTTTTATCCCGTTGCAATATATAATAAATAATTTTGCAGGATGGATGACTAGTTCTCTATGCACTGATTTCTTTTTCTCCATTTTTTCTACACGATGCCCTGATGCTTTTCACTCATCACAACAGTGAATAACACTCTCACTGACGGTTGTACATCAGCGAGTAGGTACATAATTTGCTCATCAGGTTATTTTTTTTTAAGGTGTCAGCTTGCTCTGTAAGATAATTTAAACTGAAGAATACATTTTTTTTTTTTAGAGTATGCTTTTGCAGAAGGCAGAGTTCACTCTTCTTCAAAATGATTCACCGATCAGAAACTTTCCTTGTGTTCTAGCCTCACATCTTCATGGAATGCTAATCTATTGTCAGAGTGTTGAATGATACATGATTGTCTGATTAGACACACTGAAAAAATGTCAAGTCCAAGTTTACTACACCATAAATTTTTGTTGATCCTACTGAAGACTGCCCATGCTGTTACCCGCTTTCAGAGGTGGCCAAAAACATCCAAGTGAATAATTACATTCTCAAGGACAGCAATTATGGCATACTTGCATGTCGACCTTCGCCCTCAGATAGAAGGCAATGTGAGGCTTTCTAACACTGCCAAAAGGAGCCATAACGAAGCTTCCCCGTTTTGAAAGGCAAATTACATTCTGTTTATCAAGCTTACTGGACAAATGAAATCCAAGTCTTCTATAGTTAAGGAGAGATTATTCTGTGCATTCTACGGAAGCGTACTTTTCTTGGAAAAGCAAGGTCAATACAAACAATGAAAAGAATGAGTGGTTGCTCTGTTTGAATATGTGATTTCAACTATAGTTCATAGAATTCTCAATTGAAGGAGTTCTCAGCAGTTAAGAGTTGAAGCATATTCACGAAACACCAAGTTTCAAGGACAGAAGTTATTTCCTCATTAAAATAGGGCAGGAGAGAAATAAAGCTTTCGAAAATAATTATCCCATAAAACACCTTTAAATGCATAATTCCTTTTTTTAATCTTCTGGGCATTTGAATATATGTGAACTTCCCATTTTAAATTGGTTTTTGTTATTCATCTCATCAGTGGATGTTTAGTTAAGTAACATATTCACTTGACCCATTTCCCTGCCCAAGAATTGGCTTTTAGGTCAGAAGTCAGTACATCATCAGATTATATAGCGCTAAAGAAAATAAACTTGTTAAATGAATTTGCTGACATGCATATTGGAGATTCTAAACCTGGGCTTGTAGATTTCATTATGTTTTGTCTTTAATCCATTGTTCAAGACTTAGCAAAGAATCCCCAGATGTGCTTTACAAACCTCGTTTTCCTCTACCACAATCGAGATGAAACTTACTTAGGGCGGTGAAATCAACTACAGCCAAGGCAAATACCACAAACACAGTCGATGTTTTAAGAATAAGATTGATTTCTGGATGCTAAGAAGCCATGTGGCTACTACAAAATAATTCAGAGAAAAACAACGATCCTTTGTATGAGGATGGATTTATAACATTCAATCCGATTGTACCTTAACTTCTGAGAAGTTACTTAAAATTAATGAAATAAATATAAAAGGACCCAGAACGTTACTAGATTAGTACATTTTTCGAACACATAGAAAAGCACTGTATTGGCTGGAATAAACGGCAGCTGAACGTGGATATATACCCCGAATTCTAACTGGCTTTATACAATAGAGATATATTTTTCCTATCATGGTCACGACCACCACATGGACAGAACTCAGGCATCTGGTTCCCTCCGTACTCTACGTAAGTTCTATATATAAAGAGATACATATATTTATACACACACATATGTGGATATGCACTATATATCCATTATGGCTATCTATGTAGCTATACATATATATATATATATATGTAGGATGTCTACATAGGTAAGCTATCTATCATCTACGTTTGAAAGCTTTTATTGCCATGAAGCTTGTAAATTGTCAAGAAAAGAACAGAGTTCAAATTTCTTTTCTTGATGGTAATTCCAGTGTTCAAACACACAGCCCATAAATAACCAATGCCTGACACCTGTTATTCATAAATATATAAATTCTATTTTTGTGATATTTCCAGAACTACGAATGCCAATAAATGTCACTGCCATCCTGTTCCTACTACAACAATGTCCCTTCTGCCATCCAGGCTCCATCCGGAGGAGAAAGGACCAGTTTCCTACAAACGCCTGCTGTACGTCTATGGATGCTTTCGTGCAGCTTAGAAAGACATGTATTTATTTTTCTTCTCATCCCTCATTCTATCCAGCCATGAGGAGGGGATGTGTCCTCTTTGTTCCTGTGAGATGCTACCTGACTATTCTTCATTTCTCCACCTGAAAACACCCAATTCTGAACGTTAAGCACCACAACCTGAATTGTTCACCGTCATCCTTGTAGAATCATCTACCTACAGACCAGGTCTCAGAATCATCCTTAATAAAACATCTACCTGCAGACCAGGCTCACCATCATCCTTGCACAATCATCTACCAACACCCAGGTCTCTGTCTCGAATTCCTTGGCTCTGTTAACTTCTGGCTTGCTGTCATCACATCCAACATGGCCTTTGACTTTATTTTTGCTGATACCCATGTGTTTTTCCCCTTAGCCTCAAGGACCTTGCTTTCATTGACTCTCTGCCATGGTCATACCCTAGATCGCCATCAGAAAAGTTGTATCACCTCCGTGCCTTCCACTCCTGTCATCCCAGTGTCTGGCCATCACCTTGTATCGTTCGGCTTTTCATCAGTATTGCGAGTCCAACGAAACTTCAACACACTGGGATATAAAAGTCCGCTCACCTGACCTTTGTTCACACCCCCCCATCCCTTACATTTGTAGGAACTCTGCCTAAAAATCAAACAAAATCTGCATTATTCAGTTCACGAATCACTTTTCTATTGACTCACCAACTCTGGGCGATATTTGTGATTAAATGCAGTATTTATTAAACACTGTCTGAGTTTTATGTACTGTAACAGACAATCAGGTCACATCATGTGACTGACGGGCTGATGGATGAAGGTTATATTTCTCTGTAACAATCCTATTAGTAAAGCAAAATAAACTCTGATAGCCTTTAAAATTCCCTCGACCACTGCAGCTAATTTTCTCACTTTGTTATTATTTCCTTAAGAATGCAAGAGATTTATATTTATATATACTTTCTTATTGCCATTTTATGGCAACTAGCAGGTGATTAATATTTGTTACAATGAATGTTTTATTTTAATTAGTAATATATTTATTCTAAATCTACTTTATTGTAGTAACATTTCTTATCCTGTATTCCTACATCTCTTGTCCTGTATTCCAATTCTTATTGGCACAAAACAAAAATTGCTTCTCCCTAGAATTGTTAATTCTTGCTAGTCAAACCTCCCTGATGGATTCATAAGCCCATTATTTTTTAAAATGCAGTCTCTTTTGTACTTTTGATACATCCTTGATCTTTTCAAATTGCTGAACGTTTCTTCATTGATTTTTCCCCTGAATGGAATGTAGCGTCTTATTTTAAGTTAAAGAGAAGTAGAATCTTGATGGGCAAATCGCACTGGAAAATACAATGGCTTGTGTCCTCACGTCCATGTTCAAAGAAATCTACAAGCCCGTGATCTCCGTCAGTTTTATTTGACAGTGCACCTGTAAGAATCACTACACATCTGCACAAACATTTTTGATGCCCATTAGCTGGATTACATACATTTCCCATATGCCATAGTTGAAATAAATATAATTATTAATATCTAAAGACTCTTAGTGACATTAGCTTTGCTATTTTTTCCCCTTCTATTGATGTATAGTTGAATTTGCCTATCTATGGGAGTAGTTTCCTGAAATACTATCTTTCAATACCACTCCAGTCCTGAGTCCTATGTACTAGGATGTGAACTCGAGTTGAGGTCCTGCGGGGGGCTAAATTATGCCAGACATGGGGACTAAGGTCTGAAAATGAAATGAAAAAGCTGAAAGCTGAACTTCAGCCATCTGGTATCCTCAGGGGTGAAGGTGACATGTATATTATGACAGATGATGATATACAATTTTATATGTATTAATTGCTGTGAACAGGGGTATCCATGGCTAGCTTGTGCTTTTTATGGGGACAGTCTTGTGGCCTGGACGGTTGTATCCCCTGTCTGGGTCACTTTGAGTTTTGAAATGTCCACATCCATTTCCAAGGCTCTCACCAATGCTACAAATTAATGGCCACATGTGAATAAGTCAATGCCTGTTTAAAGTCACTGGAAGACTTTCCACCGTGAAGAACGCAGACTTCGGGAAATGTGAACTTGATCGTCCTGGCTTTAATTAGTGGTTCGCTGAATGGTTTTGCCAGTGAGCGCAGGGATTCAAACATTCCCAAGGAGTCCCACAACATCTCAAAGACGTGGTCATTCTTTTCCAAACCTCCCTTCCTTCCCAGCCCTAATTTCATCCTTACATGTATTGTCTATTTATTTATTTATTTATTCATTCAGATTTGTCATAAATCAGCACTTTGAATAGAAGAGACATGTTGCTAAATAAAAATCTGCAATGTGGGAATTAGTCCAAAGCAAGGCACCTTCATCACAAGGATATCAGTATGTTTTGTTTTTCTTTTTTTTGATTGATGGATTTTTTAAAGTTTACTTATGTTTGGCTGCGTTGGGTCTTCGTTGCTGTGCACGGGCTTTCTCTAGTTGCAGCGAGCGGGGGGCTACCCTTTGTTGCAGTGCGTGGGCTTCTTACTGCAGTGGCTTCTCTTGTTGCAGAGCACGGGCTCTAGGTGAGCGGGCTTCAGTAGTTGTGGCTCGCAGGCTCAGCAGTTGTGGGTCACGGGCCCTAGAGCGCAGGCTCAGTAGTTGCAGTAGGCGGGCCCTAAAGCGTGCGGGCTTCAGTAGTTGCTGCGCATCGGCTCAGTATTTGTGGCTCGCGGGTTCTACAGCACAGGCTCAGTGGTTGTGGGCACGGGCTCAGTTGCTCCGCGGCATGTGGGATCTTCCCGGACCAGGGCTCGAACCCGTGTCCCCTGCATCGGCAGGCAGATTCTTAACCACTGCGCCACCAGGGAAGTCCCCCTACATGTTATTTTAAGAGTACTCACATGGAATATCTAAGAGCAGATTCGTGTTCAATTCTATTACATATTTTAAGGAAGTTTTTGTTTCAAATTTTTCTTCTTTGCTCCATGTTAAGACTTGCCAGCTCTTACTAAAATTTCCCCAACATGATACTTCCAGGTACCTTTGAATTCTGGCATCTTTCTCTGGAAATAACTGTGATTTTCTATGTTCGCATGTGGTCCAAGCTCTAAACAAAACCCTGTAATGTTTATCAAGACCTGTGACATATATGACCCTCCAATGAAACTGAAAACAATGCAGTCTTTGGGGGAGGATTTTGGATTTTTTAAATGAAAATAATTTTTTTTATTGAACTATAGTTGATTTATAATTGTGTTAGTTTCAGGTGTACAGCAAAGTGATTCTATTATACATATATTTTTTCATACTCTTTTCCATTATAGGTTATTACAAGATATTGAATATAGTGTCCTGTGCTATACAGTAGGTCCTTGTTGCTCATCTATTTTACATATAGTAGTTTGTATCTGTTAATCCCAAACTCCTAATTTACTCCCCCCACCTTCCCCTTTGGTAAGCACAAGTTTGTTTTCTGTCAGTGAGTCTGTTTGTACATAAGTTCATTTGTATTATTTTTAGATTCCACAGATAAGTGATAGCCTAGCATATTCGTCTTTCTCTGTCTGACCGACTTCACTCAGTATGATCATCTCCAGGTCCATCCATGTTGCTGCAAATGGCTTTATTCGATTCTTTTTCACGGCTGAGTAATATTCTACTGTGCGCATATACCACTTTGTAAGACAATCGTCTGCTGACAGGCACTTAGGTGGCTTCCTTGTCTTGGCTATTACAAATAGTGCTGCTATGAACATTGGGGTACATGTATCTTTTCAAATTACATCTTTATCTTTTCTGGAATTATGCCCAGGAGTGGGATTGCTGGGTCCTATGGTAGCTCTATATATTTTTAGTTTTTTGAGGAACCTCCACAGTGTTCTCCATAGTGGCAGTGCAGTCTTTCTGGGTTTGCTTTTCCAGTCACAGATAATAGCCACAGGGAGCTGAGACCCAAATCACATGTCTAGTATTCTCAACTTGAATATCTATCAAGATGAGAGGATTTTGAATAAGAAAGCAAACATCTATGCACCTACCATGTGGAGATCAGGGCTTTCCCTATTTGCCTTCTACTCCTTCCTCCCTTCTATGTACAGAAAGAAATCATGTAACTATTTCGCACATAAGTATGTGCTATTTCATTTGTGTTCTGCTCACTTAACACTGTTTCTTATGATTCGCTCAAATTCTTGTGTCACGAGGATGTGTCAAGAGCTTTAAAAATACCTGCAGCAAGCACGTGACGACACTGAAGAAGTTCCATTTGCATCAGGAAAAAGACTTGGATGGCAGCAGAAATTTCTACTAAAACTGGAAAATGAAGGGGGGGCTTAGCCAGGTCAATGAGAAATAAGCATCCCGTCTGGTAACTGCCATGGAAGGGGGGAGACCTTCTCTAGGAAAAGATGATGTTATGTAACCTGCTTTTTAGGTGTCTATATGGCAGGGATCTGACCTATAAAAGTCTACTGTTTTGTGTTTTCTCTTGGAAATTTCTAGAAGAGCGTAGTTGGAATTCTTTAGCTGTGCCATTTACTGGGGATTTCTGACAACAAGCAACACGATTTTTTTTCCTGCAGGATTCAGTAGGTGCGTTGGACTCGCCTTCTTTCTGGTTCTCTAAAAACCTATCCAGGGCCAAAGGTTCCTAGGAAAGAGGTTTGTTAGGAAGGGTTCCCAGGAAAAACAAGTAAAAAAGAAAGGAGATTGCTGAGCTCATATGGTAACGCTACGTTTATCTTACAGAGGAGCCATCGAACTGTTTTCCACAACAGCTCTACTGTTTTCCGCTCCCATCGGCAGTGTCTGAGGGTTTCCATTCCTCCATAGTCTTGCCAGCACCTGTGCTGTGCTTTTTCCTTTTCTTTTACCTTTTTTTGGTTTAAATTGAGGTAGAGTTAATTTACCATGTTGTATTAGTTTCAAGTATACAGCAGAGTGATTCAGTTATACATAAATTCTTTTCAGATTCTTTTCCATTATAGGTTATTACAATACGGTTGTATATATTGAATATCGTTCCCTGTGCTCTACAGTAGGTCCTTGCGGTTTACCTATTTTATATATAGTAGTGTGTATCTGTTAACCGCAACCTCCTAATTTATGTCTCCCCCTCTTTTCTTTTCTAATCTCCTCTCCCTTCCTTCTTTTCTTCTCTCTCTCACTCTTTCTTTCTTTCTTCTTTGCGGCTACGGGTGGGAAGCGGTACGGATGGACCTTAAAATCACTATGGCACGAGAAAGAAGTCCTAAAAAGGTCACATATTGTTTGCTGCCTTTCACATGACGTGTCCAGAGGAAGTAAATCCACAGAGATGGAAAGCAGATTGGTGGCTACAAGGACGTGAGGGACGGGAGTGGGAAGTGACTGCTAGCGGTACAGGATCTCCTTTGGGGTTGAAAATATCTGGAAGCATATAGAGGTGGTAGCACACAGCAGAGCAAATATACTAAATGGCACTGAATCGTCTATTTTAAAATGGGTACAATGGTAAAATTTATGTTATGTGTATTTTATCACAATGAGAGAGAGACTAAAAAAAAAAAAAAAAAAAAACTGTAACAGCTCTTCCAGTCTACCTCACATGTAGCCAGAACAGACTTCCATGGTGTATTAAAGCTTCCCGAGGCTACTTTTCAAAAAGTTACAATGCTGTTGACCTAATACAATAGGAATATATCTTCTTACAGTTCTGGAATCAAGGTGTGGGCAGGGCTGAGCGCCCTCCAGAGGCTCCAGGGAAGGCTCCTTCCCGCCTCTTCCAGCTTCTGGGGGCTCCAGGCGTCCCTGGGCTTGTGGCCGCCTCCATCCCGTCTCTTCCTCTGTCTTCCCAGGGCTTCTCCTCTGTGTCTGGGTCTCTGCTCTTCTGTCTCTTACAAGGACCCTGTCATTGGATGCAGGGCCACCCTCATGCAGGAGGACCTCATCTCAGACCCTTCACTTCATAACATCTGCAAAAACCCTGTTTCCAAATAAGGTCCTGTTGTGAGGTCAAGGTGTCCCAGGGCTGCGCTCCCTCCAGAGGCTCCAGGGGAGGGTCCTTCCCGCCTCTTCCAGCTTCTGGGGGCTCCAGGCGTCCCTGGGCTTGTGGCCGCATCCCTCCCATCTTCAAATCTGCAGAACCTTCAAATGTCTCTCTGTACTGTCATCACTTCTCCTTCTCCCCTGTGTGTGTGTGCAAATCTCTTTTTGCCTCCGTCTCATAAGGACCCCTGCAATGACATTGGGCCCCCCTGGATATTAGAGAATCACTTTCCCATCTCAAGGGCCTTGGTCACACTGGCAGAGTCATTTTTGCAGAATAAGGGACTATGAAGAAATTCTGGGGATTTGGAACTGCCATCTTTGCGAGGGCCTTTTTAAAGTCTATGACACCCGTGCTGAGTTGTCTCTTTCTGTACCAAGTATGAAACCCAAATTTTTCAACTGCATGTGTCACTGGTGGTTTTCAGCTACATGATATGACCAATATGGGGTTAATATTCAAAATATAAACAGCTCATACAACTCAACATCAAAAACAACCAACCAACCAAACGACCTGATTAAAAAACAGGCAGACGGGGGCTTCCCTGGTGGCGCAGCGGTTGAGAATCTGCCTGCCAATGCAGGGGACACGGGTTCGCGCCCTGGTCTGGAAGGGTCCCACATGCCGCGGAGCAACTGGGCCCATGAGCCACAACTACTGAGCCTGCGCATCTGGAGCCTGTGCTCCACAACAAGAGAGGCCGCGATAGTGAGAGGTCTGCGCACCGCGATGAAGAGTGGCCCCCGCTTGCCACAACTAGAGAAGGCCCTCGCACAGAAACGAAGACCCAACACAGCCCAAAATAAATTAATTAATTAAAAAAAAAAAACAGGCAGAGGACCTCAACAGACATTTTCCCAAAGAAGACGTACAGATGTCCAACAGACACAGGGAAAGATGCTCAGCACCTGCTAATCATCACTGGAGATGCAAATCAAAAGCACAATGAGGTACCACCTCACACCTGTCACAATGGCCATCATCAAAAAATCTACAAACAGTAAATGCTGGAGAGGGTGTGGAGAGAAGGGAACCCTACTACACAGTGGGTGGGAATGTAAATTGATGCAGCCACTGTGGAAAACAGTATGGAGGTTCCTTAAAAAACTAAAAATAGAGCTACCCTAGGACCCAGCAATCCCACTCCCGGACATATATACAGAAAAGATGAAAATACTAATTAGAAAAGATACATGCACCCCAATGTTCATAGCAGCACTATATACAATAGCCAAGATGTGGAAACAACACAAGTATCCACTGACAGAGGAATGGATAAAGATGTCATACATGTGTACAATGGAATATTACTCAGCCGTCAAAAAGAATGCATTCATGCCATTTGCAGCAACACGGATGCAACTAGAGATTATCATACTAAACCAGACAGAGAAAGACAAATATCATATGATATCACTTATATGGGGAATCTAAAAAATACAACAAACTAGCGAATATAACAAAAAAGCAGCAGACTCAGACACAGAGAACAAACTAGTGGCTTCTTGTAAGTTGGGGGTGGCAGGAGGGGCAAGACAGGGGGAGGGGATTAAGAGGTATAAACTAACATGTATAAAATAAATAAGCCACAGGATATATTGTACAGAACAGGGAATAGAGAAAGTATTTTATAATAACTATAAATGGAGTATAACTTTTAAAAATTGTGAATCAATCACTATATTGTACACCTGTAACTTATATAATGTTGTGGATCAACTCTACTTCAGTTAAAAATAGACCAAAACCAGAGAGTGACCACCTAGCCGGTAAAACTCTTCCAAAGCCAATTCCTCAGCAAGAAGAAATCTTCTGTTTTGCAGTCTCCCCGCACCTTCCAAGAACGTAAAAGAAGCTGGTTGATAAGCTCAGATGTGAAATTGGATTCCTGATTTGTCTGCTCACAATACCCACACGTAGCTCATGGTTTGTAGTTCCTGGGTTTTCTGTGAACAGGGGACCGGATCGCGCTGCCTTTCTAATGACGTGCGTTGAGATTCATTATCTTGTGCCAGAGATTAACAAAATTAATGTCAATGATTTCAGTCAACCCAAATGTAGCTGACTGGGCTGAGTTTCATCATTTAATTGTGAGTAGCGGGAAGTGCAGCATTTTAGCTTTGTATTTTTCCAAAGTCCCTTCGAGGGAGAATCATACATTTCAGTTCATTCCAGAAAAAAAGAAACGATGCCCGGAAGGGATACTTCATCATACCTCTGCCTGTGAGAGAAATTCCATTGGAATTTTTTTCCCTCACCCGTTGAAAAGAGCTAATAACTTTTACTGCACACCCTTTATGAAGAAAGGGTTTAACCTTGATCTTTATATCCAAGGTTAAGTACGACAAGAAGAGTTTTTAAAAAATTTTTGAATGCCTCTCGCTAACGATTGATCAAATTGCATTTCTCCTCCATCAGGATCGCTCTGAAATCAGTTGGGATTAAGTCAGTGAATAACTTATACATCTGGGTGAGAAAGCAAAGGGGGTTTCCACAAATTCATTCCATTTTACTTCTCAGATACTTTCCTCTTCCTTTACTCTTTCCTTCCTCCAGGTATTTATTTGTCAAACATGTACTGAACACCTATTAAGTGAAAGGCCATGGAGCGACCAAGATATCAGAGCCATGCTGAAGCGCTTAGCGCAGAGAGGCAGACTTCTAAAAACAGTACCAGGAAAGGAGACATTCTAATAGTAAATGAATGACAGGTGTGCCAATGTCCATCGCAGTCAATACTGGGAAAAACAGACGTCTGAAAATGACCCAAGCCCAGTCAATTTGCAATGAGGATGGTGAGTTTTAGGGGATCTTGGGGAAAACTCTGAAACGTGAGTTGTTATTACTTGTACAGCTTGGACCCCACTTGAACGCAAATGATAAAGAGCGTTGCTTTCTTCTGCCAGGCTCTCACTAAGGGTCAGAATGTGCTCATCCCTCTTTTTTTCTCCCTCCGATATCTGGTGATTAAGTAGAGACAGTTCAAATATATTATGCTGTTGAAATCGAAGGTGAGCTCTTCCCTTTGGAAACCTGCTTTGCCATGATTTACACAGCGAGAGCACAGCCTGCAAGAACACGGTGAGACATGTGCAAACATCTGAGCACAGTAAAATGCTGACTCACTGAGTAGGGCATTTGAAGCAGGAATGACCCCTTTTGGGGACCTAGAAGAAAATTTCAGGATTTTACAGAGGAGTGTTTCCCTATGGGGGCGGGGGGGGGGGGAGATTGCTAACCTTATCACGGGTATTATAACGTCTTACAGAGAGGCACATATCAAATTTCAACTTTTTATAGTTAAGTTTTAATTAAACAATGTTTTCCTGTCTGTCCAGTACCCACTGATGGGATAGGATGTCGGATGGACACCAGTCTTTCTTGTAACAGATGTATGGGTTTAATCTACATAATACGCTTTGTAAGGGACTAAACCACTTCTTGTTCATATTTGATAAACGCTGTTTGTTGGATGTATGAGGTGCCGGATAAGTATTTCCTGGAGACTGTGTAAATCCCACCCTCCGGTATGCTTGATGTAGTGATTTCACGTGTCAGTAGTACTTTACAGCACGTTACAGACTTAAAGGTACTTTCACCGTTTATTATTTCACTTAATCTGCCCTTAAACTCCTTTGCACTGGTATGGCTTTATGCTGGAAAGATCTGGATATCGGGCAGGATGAGACAATTGTCCGTGATCTTGCAGCTCACAAGTAATAGGATCAGGCTAAAAACGCTCTCATTTAACATCCCCTATTTTATACCCACGCAAGACAGTCTGAGCATTGACTTTTATAAATTCCGGCACTGGTACATAGCTGTTGGATATTTCATTTAATTTTTTTGTCCTTCCTTTGTTATTTTCTCTGTACATTTTAAGAACTGGGTCAGGTAATTTTATGTTCATTTTAGAATTCACAGCTCAAACAAACATAAGATTACCTGAACCGGTGAACTTTGTGCTATTCTATCAGAAGTGTTTTTAGTTAGCAAGAAAGTTCTGGGAGCTTTTGATGTTCAATGAACTCTACTGGGTTTTTTTTTTTTTTTTAAATGAAGTTAAGTTGGTCCAATGAGCATGATTTACTTAGCAAATTCTCTGCCATAAATTATTAATATTTAACTCTACATGTCATAATGTACGATTATTGCCGGTGAAGCAGGAGCTCTGAACCACACCTCCTGAGGTCCAAGGCACAGCCCAACTTGCCTTTCTGCTCTCAATGAATCTGCCATAATTATTCTGCAGCTGACAGAGATGAGCAGAATTTTAAGTCACTAATCCCTTAGAGGGCACACAGCCCATAACCCCTTAAACAAAGGGGGAAATGACCCAACTAAGGGTGGTTTGCCCCACAGCAAGCAGCTGTCATTCACAGAAGCAAAACTAGGAATGTTGTTGCCTAGATCCTAATGCAGTGAGGTTTCCAAAGCTGCTTTCAATAACAACCGTGCTATGGCAACTATGTAGTTCATAGTTCCAAATGGACAGCCTTCTCAGCTGAGCCATGCAGAACCTAGATGTTGTACCCCGTGAGCTTAGCCGTCCACTGGAATCACCAGAAAACTTTTTAAAACTACGGAATGCTAAGTACCACCCTCAGCGACTTATTGAATTGCTCTGAAATGCACCCTTGGCAATGGAATATTTGAAAAGTGCCAGGGGATTCTCATACACAGAAATGTCCAAGAATGTGTCTGCATCCCCAACCAGGAAGGTCAGATTCACTGTCACCCAGGATGTCTTTTGCAGGGAGTATGTTTACTGCATGCATGGCGCACGAGACTTCATCTGAGAGCAGTGCTGCGTGTTCATAGGCGCTGTGACAGAAATAGCTTTGCTGACGCTCAAGGAACCTCTGCAAAATATCCCCGGGACAGCTCGATGGCTCGTGCAGTTCCATAGGGAGGCCAGCAGGTGGCGGTGTTGATTTGAGCGCTGAGAACTGACCTCGGTTGCACGCAGGCACTCAGGTTCTTCCTTAAAATCTGGCCTCTCCCTGGGACCCCCGCCTCCCAACCGCCACCCCTTAAAGGCTGTGCTCTGTTTGAACTACACCCGGATGCCTGGAGAGGCTCCATTAGGGCATCATAAGCGTTCTACCTGGGGTGCTGAAACGACATGCTGGTATTAACTGTTTCTCTCCAAACCACATGAATGTGTCTGTCATAGGTATTTTGTTCTCTGTGTCGTGTGCCCCACACAGATGTCTGATGGTGGACCTGGATAACAGAAACGGTGCATGCTGCAGGAGGGGCCTGAACCAGAGAGAGCAGATAAAGGGCTGGTGGAGAAATGCTCCCCCGGGGGGGGGGCAGCAAAGAGCAGGGTAGAAAACAAAACACAACGACAACAAAACCCACTTCAGGCTGGAAGCTGAACCCAGACCAAAAGAGGTGCATTCCGCTGAATTAAAGTCAAAAGAGCCTTCAGTGAGGCGAACAGAAGTTTTAGTTCCTGTATGCACAGTAAAACACGGAACACCACCAAGAAAGGATGGGGGGACAGAAGCAGAGTTTCACCCACCAGAGGTCAATTCATAGGGTGAATAAAATCAGGTCAGACGCAGGTAAAAAACAGTATCGCCAAGAATATTTATGGGCCGTCAGTTTAGTTTTCAGGTACAGTGATTATAGACAGCACTGTACATCATATTAGCTATATTTTTCTCTACTACACGATATTATAGGCATTAGACCGTTCACTCATTCATTCATTTATTCATTCAAGGTATAGCGAGTCCCCTGACTACACACTAAATAGAGACAAAAGTAGATATCCTTCAGTTTCTTCGAAGAATTCTTCTTCTATCTTCAATGCTGGATCTACGACAAATTACATCTAAGGTGGCTTCTATCTGCTTCCCCATGTTGATAAAAATTACTGATACCTGGGCAGTACTCAAGATTGTCAACGTCTTAAAAGGTAAGCAAAGGTTGAGAAATGGCCATAGACGAGAAGAAACGGTGGAGACATGACATTAAATGCCATGTGACACCCTATATGGGATCCTTGAATGGTAAGGAGGGAGGGGAGGACATTAATTTAAAAACCTGGTGGAATCTAATGCCCTAATGGAGCCTCTCCAGGCATCTGGGTGTAGTTAAAACCGAGCACAGCCTTTAAGGGGTGGCGGCTGGGAGGCGGGGGTCCCAGGGAGAGGCCAGATTAATGTCTGGTGTTTAATTGTGATGTACCAACGTCATTTCTTAGTGTTGACAAATACACCCTAGCAGTGGGGGCTGTTAGCATTCAGGACAGAGAGAATTGGATGAGGGTATATTGGGGGACTCTAGGTACTCTATGACAATCTTTCTGTAAATCAAAAATTATTAACAGATACACACTACTGTATGTAAAATAGATAACCAACAAGGACCTACTGTATAGCACTGGGAACACTACCCAACATTTTGTAATAACCTATAAGGGAAAAGAATCTGAAAAAGATTATATAACTGAATCACTATGCTGTATACCTGAAACTAACACATTATAAATTAACTATACTTCAATGAAAAAATATTTGGAGATTAAAGAGTCTATTTTTAAAACTCTACAGTAAGAAAGCGAACAACCCAATATACCCAATAAACAATCTGATAAGAATGGGCCTGTGATTTAAACAGATATTTCACTAAAGGTGTTCATCACCTTTGGTCATTAGGGAAATGCAAATTAAAACCATAAACAGGGGCTTCCCCGGTGGCGCAGTGGTTGAGAGTCCACCTGCCGATGCAGGGGACACGGGTTCGTGCCCTGGTCCGGGAAGATCCCACGTGCCGCAGAGCAGCTGAGCCCGTGAGCCATGGCCTCTGAGCCTGCGCGTCCGGAGCCTGTGCTCCGCGACGGGAGAGGCCACAGCAGTGAGAGGCCCGCATACCGCAAAAAAAAACCAACCAAACAAACCCATAAACATAGGGAGATGCTACTATACACATATGGGAATTCTGAAATATAATCAATATGCAAAAAAAAAACCCCTTATGTTCATTCCAAAACCTGTAATGAGTATTGATCATGGCTTTCTTTATAGTGATGAAAAAAGAGTAAACAACCCAGATGTTGTCCAGCAAATGATGGGTAAGCCAACTATAGGACATGTATAAAGGGAACAGAACCCAGCAATAAAATAGCAGTCAAGTACTGACACCTGTAACAACCAGGGTGAAATTAAAATGGGTTCATCTAAGTGAAAGAAGCTAGTCTCAACAGGGTGCACTGTTTCATCCATTTATAGAACATTCTGGAAAAGACACTATAGGGGCAGCAAACAGACTAGCAGGTCCCAGGGACTGAGGGATGGGTGGGGGGTGGACCATGAAGGAGAAATTGGTGGGGGACTGCCTTTTTTTTTTTTTTTTTTTTAAGCTGCACCACACAGCATGCAGGATCTCAGTTCCCCAACCAGGGATCGAACCCGTTAACCCCTGCATTGGGAGCACGGAGTCTTAACCAGTGGACTGCCAGGGAAATCCCAGAAACTGCTTTATGTACTGATTATGTTGTCAGTTTGACGGCTATGCTTTTAGCGAAACTTGCAGCATGGTCCACTAAAAAGAGTAAGTTTTACATTACATACGTTAGACCAACCAGGATTTAAAAATCATCATCATAAGAAATAATGAGAATTTGCACCAATTACGGAACATATATGCCAGGCTTTGGATGAAACCATTAGAAACTTAATTCTCATGATTCCTTTGAAGGTTAGAAAACCATGCTTATTTCCAGCACATCCAAGAGAAAAGTAAATCTTGGCATGAGAAGACCGTGCATCTTCAAGTCACACACCCGAAAAAGGCCTGAGTAACCCGGGTCAGAAGATGAGATCATAAAAATAGATAATTTCTTCCTAATGACACTGTTTTTAATACCACTTGGCCTTTTGGTGTATTAACGTCATTTAAAAATGATCATACAAGACCAAGCCAAGCTTTGCGGGAAGGACAGAAAGGTCAGGAGATGGAAGGGAGGGAGATACGGGGAAAGCAAAGTGAAGCAGCACTGATTTTCCAAATTCCTTTCAGTAGACACATACTAGCTCTGTTTCTAAATTGACTCATTTCTGACAGCGACTCCCAGCCCAGATAATACACATAAAAATCACATGTTTTAAAAGAAGGGCAACTTATCCCTTGGACAATCCATGGGAATGGCAGACATCAGTGCGCTTAGTTAAAAAAAAAAAAAAATTCACAGACTTGCTGAGAATGAAAATAGTTTTAAATCGATGTTCTCTGCCATTCAGGAAACGGACCCCCAAAGTAGTAATTCGAGGAGATACCATCAATCTTAAAATGTTACCCGATTCTAACGTTGAAATTCTCCACGTTTCTTGGACTCTACCTAATTTCTGTACTTCTCCAGAGATACTAATGTTTAGGCGCCCGTTTTATTGTGTTGATGGTGTATCGACAAGAATAGTTTGTTTTAAATGTGTTCCACGGTTCTTTGAGCCTCAGAATTCCTTTGCCTCGGTCTGTTTTTCTACCTCCTACTAAGATATAGAAAAGCAATGGCTGAGGTTGAATGAAGGATTTGAAATTCCAATTAAAGACCCTCGAGCCCCGTCCCCTTTAGGTCCTGGCCATGGTAGCCGGTAACTGTAGGTGAGCAGAGTGAGGTTGTGTACTTTGTAAACTGCCACGATGGAGATGAATGAATATCCTCCCCTACAGGGACCAGGTAGCTTCCAGGCTTTATATAGAGTCTTACTTACTTAAATCAACTCTCCCTGCCTTTTCGCTTGTGCCAAAAACCAGCCAGTCTTCCGGTATCCAAATGAAAACTCCTCATACGCTGAAATAGGTTTAGAATATGCTTATATTTTTTGCAACGGTGGAAATAAAATTACAAGAGGGAAATCTTCACCGACACTCTCATTCCAGAGCTCTTTCTCCCCTGGTTTTTCATTTCCATCACATTCTAATTTTAAACGCACTTTAAGTGTGTGGTTCAACGAACTTCAGAAGCAAATGCAATGCTCTCAGTAATAAGCATTATGGGATTTGGTTTCCCATAAAGAAGCTAGTACTTATGTAAAGGTGGCTTAAGGAGAGTTGAATGCTTTTTTTTAAATGTCACTGAAAAAGAATCTGTTAAGGCCCCACTAGGATTCAATTCAGGATTAAATAATAGCTGAAACACATTCATACATGCATATTATTGTTGAAGTCGGTTCACTCAAACATGAAATGAAAAGTCTCTGTAATTTTCAGATATACTGTCCCAAATTAACTTGTCCATCTGCAATTAGTAAATATGACTCATCATGTTATCCACTTCATAGTTTTACACTTCACTGAATATTAGTCATACTTCAATAAAAAACAAGAAAATGAAGATGAGATCATAAAAATAGATAATTTCTTCCTAATGACACTGTTTTTAATACCACTTGGCCTTTTGGTGTATTAACGTCATTTAAAAATGATCATACAGATTATTGATTTCACTTAGTCCCTTATGTTCTTTTGAATTATACTTATGTTCAGTCTATGATATTACATCCTCCAACATTTATTAGGCTTTTGTACCTAATCCTCTTTCATATAATGAACTGGTGGTTGTTTTTTTTTTAAAATCATTTCCCTGTTTTCTTAGCCTCTCAACACCACAATAAGCTCCACTCTCTTTAGCTCCCCTTTGACAGAAAATTGCCAACATAATGAGTTAGAAACTCAGCTTTGCAAATGGGACCAAATCAAACTTAAAACCTTTTGCACAGCAAAGGAAACCATAAACAAAATGAAAAGACAACCTACGGACTGGGAAAAAATATTTGCAAATGATGTGACCAACAAGGGCTTAATTTCCAAAATATACAAACAGCTCATATAACAACAACAACAAAAAACCCAATGAAAAAAAGAGCTGAAGACCTAAATACTGGCATTTCTCCAATGAAGACATACAGATGGCCAACAGGCACATGAAAAGATGCTCGACATCGCTAATTATTAGAAAAATACAAATCAAAACTACAATGCGGTATCACCTCACACTGGTCAGAATGGCCATCATCAAAAAATCTACAAACAATAAACGCTGGAGAGGGTGTGGAGAAAAGGGAACCCTCTTGCACTGTTGGTGGGAATGTAAATTGGTACAGCCACTATGGAGAACAGGATGGAGGTTCCTCAAAAAACTAAAAATAGAGTTACATATGATCCAGCAATCCCAATCCTGGGCATATATCTGGACAAAACTCCAACTGGAAAAGATGCATGCACCCCAGTGTTCACAGCAGCACTATTTACAATAGCCAAAATATGGACCAACCTAAATGCCCATCAACAGACGAATGTGTAAAGAAGATGTGGTACATACAAAATGCAATATTACCCAGACATAAAAAAGAATGAAATAATGCCATTTGCAGCAACATGGATGCAACTAGAGGTTACCATACGAAGTGGAGTAAATCAGAAAGAGAAAGACATATGATATCACTTATATGTGGAATCTAAAATATGACGCAAATGAACTTATATACGAAACAGAACAGACACACAAACATAGAGAACAGACTTGTGGTTGCCAAGGGGGTGGGGGAGGGATGGATTGGGAGGCTGGGATTAGCAGATGCAAACTATTAATATATAGGATGGATCAACAACAAGGTCTTACTGTGCAGTACAGGGAACTGTATTCAGTATCCAGAGATAACCCACAATGGAAAAGAATATGAAAGAGAATGGATATATGCGTATAACTGAATCATTTTGCTGGACACCGGAAATAAACACAACACTGTAAATCAACTATATGTCACTAAAAAAACAGAAAGAAAGAAAGATACTTAGTTTTGCCTGCCCAGAGCCAACTTTATGGGTGTGTTACAGATTCTCAAAGCAGAGAGAGAAGCGTTTTGCTCAGGGCAGGGGAAGACCCAGGGAGTAATGCCAACACACAGGTGATGACATAATAAAGGAAATGACATCATAAACCTAGTCTCACATCTACACCACACCCACCTCACCATGAGGGTTTATGGGCACTCAACGTCACCACGAGTTCTCATGGTTTCCAAGGAAGGAAGATGGCGGAGGACACATCCGACTCCATTCCGCTGACCCTTTCCTCAACAGTCAGGAAATTTACTGATTTACTCTAGTATTTTTTCTTTTTTTTAAAGGGAAAACTTGCTTTATTTTATTATTATCTTTTTAAGTGAAGTATAGTCAATTTGCCAATCATATTAGTTTCAGGTGTATGGCAAAGTGATGCAGTCATACACACACACATATTTGTATTTTCAGATTCTTTTGCCTTGTAGGTTATTACACGATATTGAATATAGTTCCCCGTGCTGTACAGTAGGTCCTTGTTAATTACCTATTTTATACGTAGTAGTCTGTATATCTATTTTATATGTAGTAGTTTGTATCTGCTAATCCCAAACTCCTAATTTATCCCTCTACCCCCTTCCCCTTTGGTAACCATAAGTTTGTTTTCTATGTCTGTGAGTCTGTTTCTGTTTCGTAAATAACTTCATTTGTTTCATTCTTTTAGATTCCACATAAAAGTGATATCATATGATATTTGTCTTTCTCTGACTTCATTTAGTGTGATAATCGCTAGGTCCATCCATGTTGCTGCAGATGGCGTGATTTCATTCTTTTTTATGGCTGAGTAATATTCCATTGTAAATATGTACCACATCTTCTTTATCCATTCATCTGTTGATGACCATTTAGGGTGCTTCCATGACCTGGCTATCATAAATAGTGCTGCAATGAACATTGGGGTTCACATATCTTTTCAAATTACGGTTTTCTTCAGATATATGTGTATAATCTAGTACACTCTGGAACCTTGGGCTTCCAGAAATAACGAATGCATCAAGAGTTAAAGGTACGCTTCCATCTCTCTTTCTATCTCAAAACCCAGGAAGTTTTCCCAACTTCCCCAGGACAACTTGGAAGAGAGAGAGGGTTTGGTTCCCACTGTGGCTCTCCTCCAAAATATTTCTATGGTGCGGCTGTGACCTTGTTTGGAATGCTGACTGCAAGTGCACCGTATTATTTGAATTCCTGAGGTTTCAAAACATCACATACTTGTGGATGTCAATTATAATCCACTGTGATAGGTTCTTATGCTTATAGAAGATGAATTTTTCATATTTAAAAATATTTAAAATGCCAGGAAAGAAGACAAGAGGATGACGGAATTCCAGCAGGCACAATCCAGCATGAGTAGATTTAAACATTAAATTTTCCATTCAAGTGTTTATTTTTTAAAAAAATGTAACATGATCTCTTCACGGCAAGCCCGTCTCCTGCTCTCTGGATAGACAACCCTTTTCACGAATCTGTCTTTTATCATTCAAGTGAATACAGGATTACTGCTCATACACACACACACATGAATACTATATAGTATTTTCTTTTACATTCAAAGAAATTTATCATTCTGCATTGACTCATTTTCCCACAACAGTGACTCGTACATAGTGAGTTTGTTCATTTTAACTGCTGAGAGTAATCCCTTTATTCCATTTTTTACCACTTATATATGTACTGTTAATTTTGTCATTTTATGTTTGTACATTAACACGATGTTATTTCCCTTTCATGTTTCCCTTATTCCTCTCCTTTTATTGCCCCCTTTTGGATTGGTGAAATTTTTTTTTTTTTTTTTTTTTTTTTGCGGTACGTGGGCCTCTCACTGCTGTGGCCTCTCCCGTTGCAGAGCACAGGCTCCGGACGTGCAGGCTCAGCGGCCATGGCTCAGGGCCCAGGCGCTCCACAGCATGGGGGATCTTCCCGGACCGGGGCACGAACCCGTGTCCCCTGCATCGGCAGGCGGACGTTCAACCACTGCGCCACCAGGGAAGCCCTGGATTGATGAAATTTTGATTAGCATGTTTCCCCTCTATCAGTTTGTAATTTGACTTTTCTTTTCTCTTCTTTAGCGGTTAATCCTCAAATTTTAATATGTGTATACAAAATATATATGATTAATCCACAGCTTCAACGTCTTCCTGAAAGATTCAAGAGTCTTAAAATAACGTAAATGTTACCTGCACCTCCCAACTTCCATGCCATTATTTTCTAGGGTTTTAAATCCAATGTGTTTGCATATCCCACAAAATTAAACAATTATTTTGACTACGGTAGTTACCAGATTTGGGCTCAGAATGGCTTTGTGTACGACTACTCACGTTGCTTCTTGGTCTGTCGTGTTCTTGAAGCCTACAGGCATACTTCTGTGTGGTGTAATGTAAAGTATTATGGCACTATTCCTGTGCTTGGCACATAACTGTAGTTTTTTTTTTCTCCACGAATTGAAATTTTGTGACAACCCTGCATTGTCAGATGGTAGTTAGCATTTTTTAGCCATGAAACATTCTTAAATTAAGGTAAGTACATTTTTTTTAGATATAGTGCTATTGCACACTTAACAGACTACACTATAGTGTAAGCGTAACTTTTATATGCACTAGGAAATTTAAAAATGTGTGTGACTCGCTTTTTCTGTTGTATTTGCTTTATGGTTGTGGTCGGGAACTAAACTCACAGTATCTGGGCATGCCTACATTCTCTGGAAGTTTTATTTACCAGAGTCACAAGTAGCTTATGCTTGAGTGTGTGCACGCCTGAAAGTATCTGACTGGCTCCTCGATCTGGAATGACATTTTAATTTGCTATAGAATGATGTCTTGGTGTTTCTTTCCAGGCAACTCATTTACGATAACTATGGTCTCCTGTAATCTAGCACTGACTGACATGATGTATATTTTTACTCCTTTATATGTAATATGTTTTTTCACAAAAGCATTTCAGCTCCCCCCGCCAACACACGCACACCATCTAGTCTGTGTTATTGTATTTTTACTTCCAGGCTGGCATTTGGAGTTTCCCTTTCTTGTTTTTGAGGCCAGTAATGTTTGCGAATGTTCTAATTCCAGTATCTCTATGTGTTTGCAGCTCAATAGGGGATTTCCTGCATCCTTCGGAAAGGATGTGACACAGTTTTTACTGAACAGAGGCAACGATTTGAGTTTTGAGTTTTGAGTTTAGGAACATTAATCCACGGATGGCTACAAAGTTCCCTTTTATGTATCAAGCACTGATTAGAAAAAGGTTTATAAGGTCAACAGAATCAACGTCACTGCTCTAAAGGAATTTATAGTGTATGCACTTGTATCAGAGAATTTGAATTATGGTCAGTCCGCCAAAATAACAGAGTTTCAAACTTCTGCTCCATTGAAAGGATCCGTCTCTCGCTACGCCTGTGTGTACAAACACACGTTTACAGAGATGCCCCCAAAGCGAGGAGTATAATTTCTTATAGATGGAAAATATAAATGCACTCTCGAATCTTCATGTTCATTCAATTTCCAGGTGGGAACCAGGTGGTAAATACCTCTGTGAGACTCATCTTTTCATTGGACACAGCAGATACGAATTCTCATTTCTCAGTAACTGTTCTATGGTAGCCGCTCAATTAATATTTCATATCAAGTGTTAAAACCAAAATGATGTGATTCTTTCATTAAAAGTGGAATGGGTTTCTGGCATGCCGGCCCTGGTAGCAACTGCATCGTTTCTGGCAACTTCCAAATCCCTCCACGTGAAGAGACAGAAGAAGCAGATAGCAACCCCTGACACTAGACAAGATGGCCCCCCAGAACTGCCACCAGCATATAAAACGGGTGCTAGTGGGATTCTTCCATGACGTGTTTTAAAACTGTGGTATCTGTTGGTGGATTCCGAACCAAGTCCCACTATTATTACGTGTCCCGAATGAAGTTCTTTTCATGTCTGTTTATTTGATTCTTTGCACACCAGAGCCAGCTCTGCAAACACCCAGATTTTAGTATCTGAGCTAACTTATAGATATGTAAGTTAATGTAAATATTTAACCTGTCTGTGATCCCAAATCACTCATTCTATCTATCTATCTATCTACATATCATGTCTATCTATCTATCTTTCTACCTATCATATCATTCTATCATATCTATCTAGTTATTAGATCGATGTAGACTACATATTGATATATATTCTATATGTAAAATATATCTATATAGGCTATAGATAGAGGATGCATAGATATAGGATGTATATATAATATACATGACAAAGCTATACAGAATACATACTCTACATTCAGATTCTATTGCACAATGGAACATGTGTAAGACAACTCCCATTTGGCTAATTTTTATCTTAAAAATTGTTAAATACTCAGGTAGATCATGTTTTTATTGAGAGAACTCTCTTAGATCAGTAGACTGATCTAACATCCTAAATGGAAAACTGCTAGGCAGTGCTAGGGAGTTAATATGGAATGACTGGACTTTATTTTTGCCAGGCGTTCCTTCTTTAGAGTAACTGCTCTTGCTACAACAAAAATAGTCCGTGGCGTGATGAAATGCTCACTTCCTGGGAGACACATGGACAGCTGAGTACTTAGGTACCCCTCACACAAGATCTACTAGAAACCTCTCACCACCCTCCACTTGCTCTGCAATTATCGTGTCTTTTTCCTGAATCCGATTAACTGATGGGACAGAACGATATCTGAACCTGACCAAGAATGATTAAAAAAATCAATGATAAAAACACATTGATAAAAACACAAATCATCGCCTCTGTTCAGTAAAAGCTGTCTCACATCCTTTCTGAAGGATGCAGGAAATCCCCTGTAGAGCTGCCCACACACAGAGATACTGGATTTAGAACATTCTCAACCGTTACTGGCCTCAAAAACAGGAACCATGCCAGCATGGAAGTAAAAACAGAATCACACGGACTAATTGTGTGTGGCGAGGTGGGGTGGCGGGAGCTCCCTTTACTGAAGTGATGGTCCCAATTTAATATTTTGTTCTTGTCGGAGAATCCAATGAGAAGCTGTGTTCACTGAAGTTAAGCAAAACAATGGAGTTTCAACTGGCTTTTGCATTACTGAGGAAATGTGAGACCATAATTTGATGCTGTAAATGACCCAGGACTGCGGACAGACGTTGGAAAGTGGGTAAGAGAAGTTACAGGGGAGATGCTAGGATGCGACAGAAAAGATGCCAGAGGCAGGTGTACGAGTCCTGATGGGGGGATAGTCTTTGAGTTGGTGGTGTGCTCACCACTACTCATTGAACATCCTGCATTCTAACGTACATTCTAACTGGTTGAATGGTGGCCACAGAGATATACCCATGTTCCAATACCCAGAACCACCGAATGTGACTTTACCTAGAAAAAGGGTGACCCCTAAATCCCCTCCCACCCTGTTTCCTTTAAGGGCTCCTGTCACTGGATTTGGAGTCCACAGGGTTAATCCAAGATGACCTTTTTTTCCCCAAGTGTCTTTACAAGACACAGGAGAGGAGACCCAGACACAGAGGAGGAGCCCCGTGAAGACGGCGGCA